>NC_047679.1:42793074-43473760 GCF_011762505.2 Arvicanthis niloticus | reverse complement strand
TGGTACAGTCACTTTGAGAATTAATCTGGTGATTCCTCAGAATATTGAAAATAGTTCTACCTGAAGGCTCAGCTATACCACCACTGGGCATATACCCAAAAGATACTCCAATACGTAACAAAGACATATGTCTCATTATGTTCATAGCAACTTTATTTATGATAGCCAGGACATGGAAAAAACAAAATGTACAACAGAAGAATGGATGCAGAAAAAAGTGGTAAATTTCACAATGGAATATCACTCAGCTATTAAAAACAATGACTTCATGAATTTTGCAGGCAAAAAGATGGAACTAGAAAATATCTGAGTGAGGTGACCCAGTCCCAAAAGGACATGCATTGTATATACTCACTGATAAATTTATATTAGCACAAAACTTCAGAATACCCAGGATACAACTCACAAACTATATGACGCTAACAAGAAGGAAGGCTAAAGAATGGATCATAAGATCCAAATTTGAAGGAGGAACACAAGGAGGCAGAGGGAAGGAGGGAGGGAGAATTCTAGATGGGATAACATTATTTAAAATATTGAACATTGGAGAGCTAGAACCTCTTTAGACCACTTCCAATAGATAGACATGCCCCCCCCCAGTTAAAGAATGGGGCCATTCACCCATCTTTAACTCAAATTGTTCCTGTGTAAAGGACACTCAGGGAGAAAAAAATGGAGCAGAGACTGAAGAAAAGGCCATCCAAAGACCGCCCCACCTTGAGATCTATCTTTTCTGCAGACACCAAACCCAGACACTATTTCTGATGCCAAGAAGTGCTTACAGACATGAGCCTGGTATAGCCATCCTCTGAGAGGCTCTGTCAGTACTTGATGCTCACAGCCATCATCAGACTGAGCCTGGGAACACCAATGGAAGAATTAGGGAAAGAAATGAAGGAACTGAAGGGGAATGGCAATCCCATAGGAAGAACAACAATATCAACTAACAGGAATCCCTCAGAGCTCCCAGGGACTGAACTACCATTCAAAGAGTATGCATGAGTCTGTCCATAGCTCTGGCTACATACATAGCAGAGAACTGCCTTATCTGGCATCAATGGGAGAGGAGGATCTTGGTCCTGTGGAAGCTTGATGCCCTAGCTAAGAGGGATGCTAAAGGAGTGAGGCAAGAGTGGGTAGATGGGTGGTGGGAGCACCCTCTTAGAGACAAAATGGCAGGATACCAGGAAGGGGGGCAACATTTGAAATGTAAATAAATAAACTTAGTAACTAAAAAATAATGGTTAAAAATCTCAGTTTAAATATGTTTATTCCTTCATGGATTGTGAGTCACAGCCTACTTGAAAGATACAAAGCTGTTTATAAGGAAGGATGGTATATTTGAATCTCTTTGTCTTACTTTTCTGAATTTCAGTGCTTTGCTACTCAATGAAAACTCTAAAGCAATCTACTCTGAAATTTGAAAAAGTCTGAAAATTACTAAATATTTTTTATAATTAAAATTCTTCTACTTCTGACACATTTATTAGCACTAATCATTCCAGTGTCCTACAAATCCCCTCTGCACTATACTGTGGCTTATGTCAAACCATGGTCACAGTCATGATAGGGTGTTAAAATGTCTCAAAAACATGTATGAGTTAAATGTAAAAAGTAAAACCTTTCAAAACACAATTACATTAGAATTAATTAGAAGTTGGACTTACTATAAAAGAATAGATGAATGAATGTTTTAATTCAAAAAGTAGTATCAGAAAAATCTTACACTTTCCTAAAGAACAAATGAATCTTTCTTGGGCAATGCTTGTTTTCTTAGGTTGTAGTGAACTCTTTACATTCAGACATCATTGCTACCAGGAATAAAGGTTTTCTGTGGGTATTGATGAATAATTGCCATACTAGTATAGGTAAGAAATACTGTTTAAACCACCTGCTTATAGTGGACCATCACTTAATTTTATATTTCATGTGTCATGTAAAAAAAAATCAGGTGACTATATAAGACCCATAAATCTGGGGCCTTCATTCATCTGAATGTTAGTCATGCTGAATATCTATATTCAAACAGTCATTTTCATTATTTGTTGTTGTGTTAAAATAGTGTGTCACATTTGTAATTTGAATTTCAAAAGCATTGACCTGCAATTCTTTTGGATGTTTAAATATAACCTCTGATCCAGTCCTCTGAGAAATTGCATTAAAGTGATCCCTGAATTTAGAGTTGCAAGGATGAATGAAAAGTTGACAATTTTCCAAAATGATGACATTTGCCATCTGTTCCTATGTCTACATTTTAATGGAAGGTGAAACTGAAAGGCAAAAGCTTAAAGTTTAATGCTTGTCAAGAAGCATTCCAGAGAAAGTGACAAAATGAAGAAACAGTAACTTGTATCCCACTGAAATTCAAGCATGCTATTGATTTGCAGCTTATGGTGGTGTAGCTTCCTTTTTCAATTTAGAGAAAGGTACTCAAAATCTTTATAAAAAGTATTTAAAACCACATGGCTTGCTGCTGACATGTATGAACTGTTAGTTGAGTCTCTGACATTTTGGCACATTGTTAGCTACCAGGCAGGCCACAAACTGTCACCATTAGTTTCTGAATAATCCACTAACAAGGAATTTTAGAAGTTTCAAAGCATTAGATCCTAACAAACAGTTGCAGTTTTTCTCATATGTCCATAGTATTTAATTACCAATGAAATAGTTAAGAAGCCTTTATGTACAGCTAATTCATAGGAAGTTTTGTGTGTCACAGAGTGCTTATGATTACTATTAGTATAATGAGAAAAAATCCCCTTCCCTTTTGATTTAGTGTGTACTGTTTAAAGTACAACACTGCATGGTTTCTTGAACCATAGAAAGTATTTTTTATTCAGTTCTCTCTTAATTTTTATTTTACTGCTTTATATAAAAAGGATGAAAGAGGGTAATAGTTTGTTTCTATCATTACTATGTCTAGAAATAAGTTTTCTTTATAAGAGAATACAAACTTCCATGCATTCCTGACATTCTCATTGTAATTCTTCATCTCAAAGAGTTGTGTCCAATTAGCAGTTTCCTATATAGAGCTTCCCAATGCCTCAAATGGTGGCATATTGTCAATGCATCCTTTTTATTCAACATGTAATTCCAGAATTAATTATAAAATTCATACTTCATGAGAAGAAATAATAGTTAGTGATATGGTGGAGCCTTTTCTAAGGCTTGTTCAATGGAGATGTTTTTCAAAACTGGGATCTAATATCATAATGAGGATGAGGCCATGAAGGTAGTTAAGATATAGAATAACACTACCAGTGTGAAGTTCCCCTGTCTTCCATAGCCATGTTCTCTCTCTCTCTCTCTCTCTCTCTCTCTCTCTCTCTCTCTCTCTCTCTCTCTCTCTAGTATTTTACCCAATATGGAAACTACATTTTGAATTGAATATTTCACTCCGAAAAACTAGTTTGAATTCATCCAAATTATTGCATTTCTTTTTATTTCTAAATAGTATTCCTTAGTATACATATATCTCAGTGTTTTTAGTTCACTGAATGTCATCTGGTCTTTTTCCAATTTGAAGCTGTTAAACCTAAAACTTCTCCCAACAGGGGTTACCCACTCCTACAATCTCAGCACAATGGGGATTGTATATTTAGTGATCAGTCTGTGTTTTATAAGAAAACCCTACCTGAAAAAAAAAAACAAGCAAACTAAAAACAAACAAATGACACCTACAGCTTCTTGAAATGAAAATTAGTTTTATTTTCTGTGGCATGAATCAAAGAGTAATTGTGAGTGTTGTGTTATAAACTAAAAAATAAACCTGTCAAACTAGTAGTCTTAGTTACTTTTCTACTTCAGTGGAGAGACACTATGATCAAGACAACTTATAAAAGAAAGCATTTCATTAGAGGCTTGCAGTTTCAGTGGGTTAGTCCATGATCATCATAATGGAGAGTATGGCAACAGCTATCCAGGCATGGTGCTAAAGCAGTAAGTGAGAACAAGTTGGATAAAGAGACAAAAGACCCTGGGCATAGCCTGAACTTTTGAAACCTCAGGGCCCACCCCTCAACAAAACCATATCTCCTAATCATTCTCAAATAGTGCTACTCCCTGCTAGCTAAGCATTCAAATATATGAGCTGAGCCTATGGGGGCCATTCTCATTCAAACCATCACATTAGCTGAAAATGTAACTTTACATGTTCCTACTGGCTCTGCACAGGTAACAGAGTTCACCACTTAATTGAAATATTTTGTCATTTTAAAGTCATTCTGAAAGACTTCTTGGGACATCATATTATGACTTTAATTTTCATTTGTCTAATAGTTAATGATAGCTAACATCTTTATGTCCTAATTCATCATCTCTATCTTTTTCAATAGATTGTCTATTAATGTACTTGTCTATTATTTTATAATTGAATTGACTATATCTTCCTCACTGGTTTTTAAAAAAATCTTTGCATGTCTAGATTCCAGTTCATTTATAGATATAGGATTTAAAAATACTTCCTGACATACCATAACTTCGTTGTTTACAATTTTAATGTCTTTAGAAAAATAAAGTTCTTAGTTTTGATGGTGCTGAAGACCCCCAAACTTGGGAGACCCTTACTCAAGTCTCGGGAAGTAGTGACCACCCACAAACTCCAAGACACCATACCTGGATGCAATCAGCAGAGGTTTATTAGGGAAGAGAGCTGGCAGCTAGTGGCCAAACTGCACACTCGCTCAAGAGTAGAGTTTGACAAAGCCAGTCAGTCTGAGGAGGATTTTTAAAGGAGTAAATCACAAACCAGGGGAGTGGGAAGGGGGGTGAGGGGTTGTTAAGGATACATAACATAAAAATAGTGGAACATTTCAGAGGAACTCACCCTAAATGACTTAGAGTCATGTGAAAATCACTCTGCACACTCATTCTTCTCAAAAATGTAGTTTTACCATGTCACTGTGCCCTACCCTGTCATTACCAACTATTTCAGGTTAACTATTTTTCACTTGTTCTGGCTATAGCCCCACCTAGATGACTTGCTTCTTTCTTTGTGGTCAGGAATGTGTCTTCTTGCATTGGGCTTTCCCCACCCTGAGGCTTGAGGAATGTTAATCCAGCAAGTGTTCTCTGATTCAGGGATAATGTCCTCCACCCGGAATGTGTCCCGGGCAGTGAAGGCTGAAATCTTATATTCAGTTCTGCGTTCTGCAACCTGCACTTTTTCTGCTCAGGTCTAAGGGCAAAGAAAAAGTCTACACATATTTTATAAAATGGTCTTATAATTTTTCACTCTACAGAACATGTTCTAAAACTTTCTACATATGAATAATACATTTCATGTGAAGTAAAAGTTTTGCATATATATATGTATATATATATATATATATATACATATATATATATATACAGATATATATATATATATATATATACAGGTATATATATATATATATATATATATATATATATATATATATATCTTGAATTTAAAATGTATAATCTTTAAAATAATGAGTATAAACATTTTATTGCTATATATATTGTATTTAACATTAATTCATTTTAAGCCAGTGTTTTTGTACAGTATGAGCTTATATTAAAGAGTTTCGCCATGAGTAATTTATATGATAGACTTAAAATTCTAACAGAGTCAGTCCTTCTATTTTCTTCTTTTCAAAACTATCCTCTGAAAATATGCTGCAAGGTCATTATAGTTGTTTAACTAGTGCATGGCTTAGTATTTTCCATGAACAGTTTAGCATATCCATGTCTACAAAACTTAACACTATTGACTGTCTTTGACTGCTTTGCCCCAAACTGGAAATCTTCATCTAGTCTTACTGGAAGAGGATGCACCTAGTCTTGCTGTGGCTTGATATGCTAGGGCTGGTTGGTCTCCATAGGAGGCCACACCTTTTCTGGAGAGAAGGATAAAAAGATGGGCTGAGGGGAGGAGAAGGGGGAACAGGAAGAAGGGGATGGAGAGGAATCTGCAATCTAGATATAAACTGAATAAATAAGACAATAAAAATTAAGCCTATCATAATTTTATGGCAATTATGTGAAACCTATTAATTGATTTGAAAAGAGTTCCTATCTTAAGAAGGTGGAGTCCTGGATCTATTAATGGAGTATAAATTTCCATTTATGTAGGTCTTTTTCTTTGGTTTCCTTCATTCGCATTCTGTCATTTGAAATATGCAACCACTGTAAATACCTTAGTAAATGGTACATAAAAATCTCTGTTCTCAGGAGTATTATAAAATATATTTGTATTTTGATTTTAATATGTATATTTTAAAATATAGGAATATGATAACTGTTTTGCTAACAATTTCTAAAAACATGATTTTTCTCAGTCATAGATTTTGCTTTTTTCCCATTGTCTTGAGGTTCTCTTTGGAGTTCAAATGATTCTCATTTGGCATTGATTCTACATATTAAATATCTATCAAAAAGTACTTAGAGAAATTAATTCACTCATTCATATAAAATAAATATCTACTAACAATTTTGTGATAATAATGTTTTGATATTAAGATACAAAGATTTTAAACTTTGTCCATTCAAGTTGTTTGCAAAAGATAAAACATACCTGCAATAACTTGATACAGATATGATAAACTTAGTGTAGAATATTATATATTTTTCCTGCTTTTAAATAAAAATCATAGGTGTAACATGAGAAAAACATGTAAAGGATATCTGAAAAATAGAAAGAACAAATTCAATAATGTGGAAACGCAGTATTTTTTTACTACACAGTTTGGTCTGTGCAGATTAATGCATGAATTTTCCCATTTATTTAATTTCCTGAGATTAAATTTCTGTGGTCTACTCAAATACTGATTTCCTGATAAAAATCTAGCTTATGTTGGTTTATTCTCTATATGTCTCAAATTGCTCAAAGATAATCATTTCAGTGACCAATTGTGAGTTGAAGACAGTCCATAACATGACAACTTAAAACAAAACATATTGTACATTAACACTATTTGTAATATAGACTGAACTCAACTTGGTGGGCTTTCTGCAATAGTTACTTGTGGCAGAGCCTCTACAATATACAAATTGTCAGTACATTTTCTCTTTTCTTCAGATGTTCTTTTCTACAGAATAACCATATATTTCACATAATGAGCCAGGATATATAACCATTTATATCATTTGCTTATCCATGCTTACTGATGCCCCTTGAGCCAAGTATAAACGTAGGAGCATCATTCAATGTCTATAAAATAGCAATGATCTTATGTCTTCTAAAAACACTCATTCTAGTTCTTAGATCATTTTCCAAGTCATATTATGCTATTGGGGTAGATTTAAAAGTCACATTTTCTATGTTAATTCTAGATGCAAAAGCCTTTTTCTATATTTAGTTCAAATACACTTGTTTAGGGGTAGCTCCTCTTAATTCTGAATGAAACTAAGAAGGCATGTTATCTTGCTCTCATATTCTCTACCAGCAATGGTGACAGAGCATAGTATAACTAAAATAAATATTTCTACCTGAAATAAATGGCGATGATGGGAGGCACTGAAAGGTCAATGCCCATTGCAATTACATATTCCAATTGGGTCATGCTGCTGGTTCCTTGATAAGGATTATTCTGCTTAATAGAAGTGGTTCTCAGCAGCTCTTTGTTCTACCTCGTTGCTTTCCAGAAAAAAAAAAAATGAAGGGAGCACAGAATCATTTTCAATCTACATTTTATCTTCTTGTCAAATTATATTTTGCAGTACTTAAAATGTTCTGAAACATCCAGGCATTAAAGTATAACCCAAATATATTAAATAGATACCACAACAACAGAAAAGTATCTCCATGAAAAATGGCATTCCACGTTGACTTGACAGTCACAATGTATCAAAAAAAATTTTAGACATTCTTAGCCTAGCTCTTTCAGTTTGCCACATGGTTCTTCTTAACTATATTCTATTGGAGAAAAGAAAGTGTGCTGTATCCCAAATATGTTAACAACTGGCATATTTAGACTTCATAATCCATTTGAAGTGTTTTTCAACAAGATATACTCAGGACATATTTTTAAAATGAAATAATGGATAGAATTAACGTTCTGTCATATACCTTGGTGAAAACACTACTGTAGGCTAATTTATATTACGGTATGATTCTAATAATTTCTCATGAACAAAATAACCCACAATCCTCATTTCCCTGATTATAGAAGTGCAGTTGAAACCACATAATCTAGATCTTTGTTTAAAAAAAAAAAAGAACTAGATATAAGTGAAAATCTTTAATGAGAGATTTCAAGTCTTTAGTGGATGATATATTGAAACTGCAGAACTGTAAATCAGGCATTCTTCTACAACGTTTTGATGAGAAAATCTCTCATGTTATAATAGGCTTTAATGAGATTTTCTGGTTGCGTAACTCTGATAATGTTTGGAGATGATACAAAAGTGATAGATCAACTTAGAACAGTCACTAAGTTTAGCTTTCTTTCTATAAACATGAAGTATTTTTGAAAAGGTTGAATTATTTTGGAACAGGGCAATAATTATCCAAATTACTATTTTCCTACCCATTTTCCTCTCTCAAAGAATATATCCAGTTGCTAGGAATAAAACCTAAAATGGATGTGAATTGCTTATTTCATTTAAAGACTTTTACCACCCAAGAAATTCATGTTTTTAGCATCATAGTGTGTTTTTCTTAAAACTTGGAACATGAAATTAATTCTGCTGGACAGATATGGGGATAGGTTCTTAAGACAGTGAATATTAGAAATGCATAGCCTAACATTCAATGTAATAGGAGAGAGAAAAGCTGTTAAGTTATGATTTAATATTGAGCAGACAGACACATTTTTAAAAAAAGTTCAAAATTAATATATACTTAGTAGTCTGGTCATTAATAAAATGTTATTATATTTAGCAAATATCACGGAAAAGCTTTAATATCATATAATTGATAATTATGAGGACATTTTAATTTAATTAATATATTCATTCACTCATTTATCTATTGCAGTTCTGAAGATCTGTCTCAGGCCTTCATACATGATAAGCAAGCACTCCTAACCAACATAGGAAATTATTAAAGTGCAAACATGTGTTGGTCATAAGACTTGTAATGTAGCAAAACTTTATTTGTAGCTTTATTTTTGTCTTTTTATCAATATTTTTCTTAAGTTTTGAAAATACCTACTAAGAAAGAAACTGCTCAGTTTCTTTATTACCCATTGATGGCTCAGAGAGTAAAAAGCAATTCATCCAAGCCTGGTAACCTGACTAAAATCACTGGGAACCACAGGAGAAGGAGAAAACTAACACCCAAAAGTTGTCCTCTAACACCCAAATATGTGCCATGGCATTTTCTAAAACATACACAACAGAACACCAACACCACCACCAACAACACATACATATGCACAAACACACACACAGGCGCACACACACACAGACATGGAACAATTTTAAATGAGATACTATTAATGTTGATGCAGAAAGTAAATAGGTAGATTTACAGGCCAAGTAACAGCCTCTGACCAATAAAACTTATTAAAGCAAAGATTTGAATATGAAGCACCTAACAACATCCAAGCTTCATTGCAGTTCTAATTTTGTGTTCTTTTCCTAAATAAACAAGATAAATAAAGTCAATAGATACAGACAAGAAAACAAAAAATACTGACTCTTACCAAAGCTCAGAAAGAACCTGCACTCTGAGTGATGTTAAAGCTCTTAGGTAGGGGACATCTAATTGAGAAAGGAAAGTTTCATATTAAACAAAGACATGAAATAGAAATTGCATAACTTTATCTACAAAAGTTCAGATGCTAACCATTTTAGATTTTTCCAGCTGTGTTGTTTTTACTGCAACTATTATGCTATTGTAATGAGACACAGTCTGTACATAAGATAGAAACATTGAGCTTTACTCTATTTTAATAAACAACTTAGAGAGCTAAGTTTTGCTGCAAGTCTGGGTTCTTAATCATAATTTACTCACCTCTTGATACACAAAATGCTACTAACAGCTAAATCAACAGCAATAATTATTGTTACTCTTTACAAAATGTAAATCACAAAAAATTCCTTAAAGATCAGGTAGAATGTTTATATGTCATGGTTCAAAAAATACATTTGAATATTAAAGAAGAAAGAGACAGATGCTCAAACTTAAATGGTAAGCAGTTGTCAATCAGGAACTATTAAGCAAAACCAATCTTGTTAAGTTATATTCTGCCTTGTATAGAAAAAAAAGAGAGAAAAAAAAGAGAGAGAGAAAAAAGAGAGAAAGCTAAAAGGTTCATATCAATTCTTTCCAGTTCTTAAAAGGTTTCACCCAAACTCTTAGGATATAGAGAAACAAGTTCGCAGACTTTAGCCTATTACTACTCTAAGTAAGATCTTGGGTAGAATTATCTCACCAATGCTCTTCCATGCAACGTTTCAACAAATAAATAAGAGGTCTTTGGGCCTATTTAGATTATCTACGTGTTTAACTTTTCTTTGGACTATTAACATTTTTCATTAATTATTTATTCACTTTACATTCCCATCATTGCCCTCCCTCCTTTCTCCTTCAAAAACTGTCTTCCCCTATCCCCTTATTCTCTGGGAGGCTGAAGCTCGCCCCCTCCCACCCCCCACCCCCACCCCCACCCCTGGTATCCCGCTACCCTGACATGTCAAGTTTATGCAGGGCTAGGAACATCCTCTCCCACTGTGGCCAGACAAAACATTCCAGTCAGAGGAACAATATTCAAGGGCAGCCAAAGGCTTTAGGGACAGCTATGTCTCCAGTTTTTGGAGGACGCACATGAAGACCAAGGTACACATCTGCTACATATGTGTGGGGAGGTCTAAGTCCAATCCATGTATGCTCTTTGGTTGGTGGTTCAGTCTCTGTGAGCCCCCAAGGATCCAGGTTAGTTGACTCTGTTGGTCTTCCTGTGGAGTTCTGATTCCCTTCTGAGCCTTCAATCCTTTCCCCAACTCTTCCATAAAAGTTATGGTGCTCTGTCCAATGTTTGCCTGTGGATCTCTGCATCTGTTTCATGGATTATTAAATTTAAGGTCAGACATCTCTGGTTAAACATACATGACAGATAGAGATCTGAATGAAGAAAGATCCTTTGAACAATATTTACAGTCTTTCAATTAAAGAAAGATTTTTAATACAAACAGAAATATTAATAAAAGTAGTGTAAACAGGGCATGAACAGGCTCTGCAGCAGTTAAGAGTATTTCCTGTTCTTGCAGTGGATCAACTTTTGGTCACTACTACCCACATGGTTGCTATGAACTGCCTGTAATTCCAGATCCAGGGCACTAGACACTCTCTATGGCCTCTACAGTCACCACATTGATGCATATTGGCCCACACCCAAACACACACACATACTCACACACACATACAGGTGTGTGTTTGTATATATAAATATACATGTATAAATATATACATAATTTAAAATAAAAAATCAAAATTTAAGGGACTGAAGAGATGGTTCAGAAGAACATTTGCTGCCCTTTTACTGAATGAGTCCAGCTCAAGCCTTTACTCCATTTCCAAGAATCTGACACTTCCGACTTCTGCCGGCACCAGGCTTGCATCCACAAATACAACCAATACAGGGATACAGATAAAATGAAATAAATCTTCTTCAATTAAAAATATAAAACAGAATATTCTGAAAAGAAGAGCTTTGCTTCTGTAGTTGGTTTCAAAATGTAAGCATTTCAGAGCTGACACTTATGGGCCATCAATTGCTATGATTCTTTTCTGTTTCTCACTCAACTCCCTCTCAGTTAATGCTTTCAGTTTTATTTTCAAATATGAAACTCAGGCAACCATATCTATGATTCTTAGCCTGGAAAGTGTAGAATAAAAGGAACAAAGAACACGATCTTTCCTACCTTCCAGAAGAAGTCCCAAGGTGGTTTCTGCTTCTATCTGCTAGGCTACAACTTGTTCACATAATCATATAGCTACAGTGCAGACTGAACAAGTGTATGCAAGACAAAGCTTCAGAGGAAGGAGCAAGACAAAGATGTGCTTTCAAAAGTCTAGCTTAAGGCAACAGAGCATACACTGTGTTGCAGACTTTTTAAATGCCCCGAGAAACAGGTGTGGGTTTGGATTACCCAAGCATTTCTGTTCCAGTGGCTTCAGTCATACTAAGATGATCCTTTAAAAACATGACCTGACAAGCCCATGTTCATAGTAGGTGGAGGATGAAAACAACAGTTGGTAAAAAGTTGTGAGTTACAAAAACATCTTCTACACTGTCAAAAGAAGAGGGGAGTAATATTGAGGAGCATTCATACTTGTTTTGTAGCAAACAAAACGGTTCCCTCCACTTGGATGAAGATAATTTCATACCATATTTTCCATTGTTAATTGATAAACACTCCATTAATACTTGCTAAATTATGCCTTTTTAAACCTTTTTCTACTTCCTCAAAATCTGTCATAATCATTCTTCTTTACGAAATTTGTAAGAAAAATAAAATGTAAATATTATCAGTCCAACATATCTACCCCTACCATTTCCCCTCAATAGCCATTCCCAATATTAATGCATAATATATTTACAACCAATTAGAAGAACTTTGCTGACATTCCTGAATTACGTCGCCTAATCCAGGTTCTTTCAATCATTTCTAATTCTGCCTTTTTTCATCACCTTGAAAGTAAATAGCTAGCTGGGATTCAATGATTAGGACACATATAACCTCATTATGTTCACCTTCTATAAAATCCCAGATGAAGAACCACTGTGGGTTTTTTTTCTTATCAGTTTGCTGTGGCCTAGATTTATTGCACATTTACAATGACATTTCTAGCTTTCAGGCAGATCTCCATTTAGTAACTGCTCCATGATGCAGAATCTATAGTTATAAAAAAAAAAAACTTAAAGAGGTCACAGAGTAAGAATTTAACTGATTTAATAATCTCTCACAATTATAGATCTGAAATGATCCATTTACTCCAAGAAGGTCATAAATGACATTCTCATAAAAAGAGTCAGGTTATCAAAGTGCATGAGTAATGTTTGAAGGGTAGTAAAATGGCTTCAGGAAAATATCATGTATTGTTCTAAGCCTCCAAAAGCATCATTTCAAATGCAATATTGCATCAAAATGAATAATCATGTTTGAGAAAAGTGGCTTAAGCAAGATATTTTACTCCCTCCAGGAAAGAAACTGTAATATAGGTATTCATGGATTTTTATAATAGCTTCAAGATGTTACATGAGCCAAATTCCAAGGCCATTTTCTGTGTGTGGTTCCATTTCTAAGATCATAGTGCTCCTAGAGAACAGAGTTGATAATGATATTTAACTTAAAATAGGCACACTTAGACTTTTTAAGAAAAAAATATTTCTTTTATTGTTTGTTGGTGTGTGCATGTACATGTGTCTGTGCAAATGTATGTGTCTGTCTATATGTAAATGCATGTGGATACTAGAATAGGATTCTGTGGTCGATGAAGCTGGAATTGTAGGCAGTTGTGAGCTGACCCACATGGGTATTAGGAGTTGAACTCTGGTCTTTTAAGACTGCAGCAAGAATTATTAACTTTTGATCTCTCCAGTACCAATAAATGGAGCTTATTATTTGGTTTGAAATGGTCATTACATGCTTTACGCACCATTCTTATCCATGTGTCAGAACAGAAACTTTTCTCAGTGGTTCATACTTAGCCTAGAATCATAAAATGTAGATTTGGAGACGACATTTTATTTCAGTGGAAAAATTGTGTCATTTTTCAGCTTAATGTTTACATAGCTGATCTAGAAAAGGTAAACAGAACACTTCTGAAACTAGCATTTAAAAGTACTGAAAATCAAGCTAGATTTTTATTCAGTAATCAAACCAACTCAAAATTATTTTAAAATGTGTTATAATTGATTTGTCTTCTAATAATTCAAGCAGATGTTTCAAGAAATTGAGATTTTCTTTAATCCAAATATCTTTTCACTTTTGATGGCTGTTTTAGTAGAAGAATTATTATAGTAATATGATAACAAAATTTTGTTCTATGTATAAATACTAAGATTTAATTTGTATTTTTGGGTATTGACTTTAACTCAGTCTATTAAATGATAGACTTGCAGTTACTTTGTATTAATAATATTAACAGAAAATACTATATTTTATGCCAGAAGTTTTATGATTAGTTACTCCCAAATTGATATAATAGACTTACACAAAAAAATACCTTTTATATTGTGCTCATATAATGCATTGGAATTGATTGATAAACATATCTATACTAGATACTGGACTAGTTGCTGGGAACACAGTAGTGAATTTAGCCAAATAGAATAAATGCTAATACCCAGAGGTCTATTCTCAAAAAGAACGTTTGAATTAGTAATAATTTGTGTCCTAGTATTTAGTAAGAAAATGAATGCTGTTGAGTTAGCAGATGAGTTATCAAGTTGACCCAATCTACTTGGTGTATAATCTTACTCTAAAAGGCTCACTCTTCAGTTGCAATCCAAGTACGTCTCGAGTTTTAGAAAGATTTTCAAGTTTTTTTTAACAAGCATACTTTAAAGGAATTTCATCTCTAAAATTTTAACTTCCATTTATACTTCTGTCTAAAATTTCCCAGTGATTCACACTAGCACCTCCTCCACTTCACAAAAGAAAGGTACCCCTCTCTTCCTTCCCCAACCATCTTAAGATGCACTGCCCCAGAGTGGAAGAAGGACTTGTATGATAGACAAATATATATTATGAAACATAGTTTCAAACATCAAGGAATTTTGAACAAAGAAATCTTCTTCCTGTTTGTCTTACATGAATTTCAGTTAAATGTGAAGCTTATTCTGAGTTAGTGTATTCCTAACTCAGAAAGCTAAAAGGATAGAGAACCGAGACACTGTATCATTTGAATATAATTGGAATACATTATAGGACAACAAGTTTTTCAAAATGCATTTGATAAAATCCAGGGATAAATTTTATTTTTTGTATATTTGTTTTTCATTATCAAAACTTTCCTTAAAGCCTATTTCATCTAATTATGGCATGAATTATTTATTTTACTTATCCAATTCTCATTCTATTTCATTTTGTATAACGTACAATGTTTTGTTAGATAATCAAGTTTACTAATTGAGAGAAAACATCATTATGTTTTTAAAGTTATGGTCAGGCACAATTTTATTAAAAATCACATAGGCACTAGTTTATAAACAAACAAAAAGCTTTCTTCATCCTTTCTTATGCTCACTGAAGAATAGTTGCTGAAGAAATTGAGATTTGGAATTTGATGGTTCAACATGCATACATGTAACTCTTATCTGCATTATGTTTAATTTTTTACAGTTATTTAGACTGTATATGTGAAATTTTTCCTCTAGTGACAGTTATTTTTTTTAATACATTGCATTTCAGGCATATTTAAGTATAAGAACTACTTCAATAATAAGCACTGCAAACAGTCTCTAGATGGTTGGCATCCAGGATCTAACATAGTGCTCATCATATTGTAGAGGCTGATGAATTGATGCTTGTGATTAAATCTGCCTGTAATCCCAGTACTTGTAAAAGCAGGAGAAATGGGATTTCAAGGACAAACTAAAGTACATAATGAAATCCTGTCTATAAAAACAAAACAAAACAAAGAGGGTTCAACAGTTAAAGGTACTTACTGTTCTTTCAGAAGATCTGAGTTCAATGCCTAGTATTCACATCAGACAGCTCACAATTATCAGTAACTCTATCTCCAGGAGATCCAATGCTCTCTTATAGAATCGCCAGGTTCTGCACTCATGTGGCATATATTCAATATACACATGTAAAACTAAAATATTAAAACCAAAGTGATACTTGAAAATGTATATAAAGGTGCATATCACCTCTCCAAATATCAGAATGTTAGTTATAAATGATGCATCTAACCTTTTACATATGTAGTCTCTAATAATTGGGGGTTTTGACTTTTTTTTCTCCTTTCCAAAACGATGTACATCTTCAGCTAAATTTAATTTACAGATAGAATTAACAGGTAACAAAGATGCAGCAGGGGGCCTTCCAGATTGCTCTGCTGTGATCTTCAAATGAATGAGCAGTGAAGATTAGTCAACCTTCTGAAAACTTCTTAATTAAGAAAGCCAGTTGTGTGCAATATAACAGCCTGTGTTTTAGCCTTGTTGACATAGTACAAAAAGCTCATGTAGATAGCTTTCACAAAAGAATAAAAATGCTCTTCTATTCTCTCAATTGGAATTTTCAGTAGTTGTATTTCTAAAGAAAATTGCTGCTATGAGTGTCTGTTCTAAAGCTTTGACTTGTAAAGTAATGGTTTGAAAATATCGAACTTTCTTGATCTCTGAATGCTGTTTTCATTAATTAGGTGAATATGACAGCTCTCTCTTTACACTAATAGCCCCCCTGGAGGAAATAACATTTTTTGTTTGTCTAAACAGTACTTAATGACTACTCTAAAATTAACATTGGAGACCTTTAACTCTAAATTGTAAAGCAGTATGTCCTTGACTTTGATGTTCACCATGAATATTAATTCTTAATCTTAAAGTGAAGCAATGAAATTTTTATTTATTGTCATATGGTTCCCTTGGTAATTTTTGTAATTGGCATAATTTCTTCATCAACAAAGTTGATTGTGGTTTCTCTGGCTAAAGAAATGTGTAACAATTTATAGTTCTGAATGCTGTCTTTATTTCAAAGTGAAGATACAGACTTGTTTACTCTGAGCAGTAACTAGACCTCTGATCTTAAAAGAATTATAGTTTTTATTGCTGCCCTTACATGATAAAGGACTCAATATATTTTTGTCATTACAGGCTTTCACTGTCACCTTTGGGATTACTTTTCTATTAAGGGAGATTTATGTCTGCTGCTTTGGACACTTTCTGTGTTGCTCACATAAAAGTGTTATCTGGAGATAAAATATCCTATCATTTTCTTTAAAATTTACTAATTTCTATTGTCTTATCATCAAATATCAATATATATTGATATTGATAAATAATAATAAATACTATTAAATAATAAATAATATTGATTTATAAACATATATTTTTATAGATATATGATAGATTATTCATAACAGGCTGGCATTAAGATAATTTAGATCATTTACACGTGAATTTAAATATTATAAACACATGATTATATATATAATTCAGATGAAACAGTTTTCTATTGGTAATTTTGATACACATTTATCAAATACCTACCTAATGTAGAGCTTGAATTTTGTTCTGAAAAGAAAAGAAATCTGATCTAGACACAAAATGTCTCCAATATGCTGAAGATGACAGACAGGCTCATAAAAAAATTTTGTATCAAAGGATGGCAAATGGTGTTGGATATATGATAACCAGGCATTATTGCAAGCATGGATGCTCACGATAGATACACATAGTAGGAGGTTCTGTGGCTGAATAAAATTGATTTTCATTAATAAAGAATTGGGGATGATATTTAGTTTTACATAGTGGAAGTAACTCATTGTTAGACATGGTGATTTGGGAAAAGGGCTTTGAGAATGTAGGAATATCAGATATATATAACTGAAGTTAATAATGTGGGGAAGTATCTTAAACAAGGTTAAAAAATAAACTAATTAGGTTTGAAAATTATCTGAGCATATAATATGAGGTTCCAAATTTGAAATGTTTACAGACTGAAATTTAACAGAGCAGCTTATTTTTTTATGAAGAAATATGTTATAAATAGATATTCATATAGCCATTCAAATAATTACTTAACAAATTAATTCAACAGAATTATTGAGCAATGGTAGCAAATAATAAGAGCTCTGTTCTCTATAATTTGATCCTCTTCTAAAAGAAATAAAATTTGTCATTTCACAATTAATTTCTAATGTGATACAGATTATACCATGTAAATGCAGTAAAATGTATCTAGAGATAAAATTAATTTAAAAATAACAAATTGAGAAAAGAGCTATATGTTGAGTTCTGTCACAAAAAACTTCTTTAAAAACCAAGGGATATTATTCATTCCTAACATGTACAAAGTCAGCATTTGACACCCCCCCCCAGCACCACCAAAAAGCCATCAGACTTAGGATGCCAAGTGTTTGAAGACTGGTAATTTAAAATAGAAATGGATCTTTGTTCTAAAAGTGTCACTAGTATTTGTGAGTTGCTTGTAATCTAGCTTATTCTGATGCTAGTCCTTGACATTATAGTGAGTCATTACTTTATTTGTGGAAGACAGCAAGGATGATAATGAAGCATGGTGAGAAGAGGTGATTCATAAACCAGAATCCAAAGCTCTCTTTTAATGAAGTACAATGAGAGTCTTGAGGTATGTTTCTAAATGGCAAAGTTTCCAAGAAGCTACCTATGCTAGGATCCACAACAAAAGAAAGCACCTCAATGCCTACCTCATAAATACAGAAAAAGGGAATAAATAGGCACATCTGAGAAGAAACAATCACCAAGCACAGCCAAGACTTATCAAGAAAATACCTAGAAGAGATGGTGATGTGGAGCATTTGGAGTAGACACGTGGTTACAGAAACAGGGTATTAAACTATTCAGTGAATAAGCTAGAGATGGAAGATCTATGTGAACATGGAATTATAATTAATAAGTGAATGGAGAAGTCAGATTGTCTGGAGGTACACATGCAATAAAATGTGTTCTGAACCAAAGAATCCAATCAATTTTGGCATTGCTATATAAAACTAGGACGGTCAGGCTTCATGAACTTACTATCACACTCTCTTAAAGAAGATGCTGTGATTATCTGTGGTGATATTTGAGTGAGTATATGAAAAAGCACAAACATTTCCTTTTAGGTGGATGGTGACCTGATCTTTAGAGATCCAATTTCCATTTTTACTCTTTAGTGCATCTCGTAAATCCTCACCTGTTTAATTACTTCTAAATCAGCTGTCAGATATTTTATTTTATTTCATACTGCTTATAAAGTGATACTTATGAAATATAAATCTGAACATGATATTTCATATTTAAAAATCCTGCAATGATTCTGCAAGCTTTCAGTGGAATACTTCAAATCTAAGTATTCCACTGAAATACTAAGGTGTCAATTTCAGTCAAATTTACATTTATACAATAAAATACTTGAGGAAATCGAATTATAAAGATAAAGCATTACTTAGCTTACCTTGTTTGCAGTCAACTGGATTGTAATTTATCCTCACCACTTTGGTCCTTAATTGACAGGACCTTAGCACAATGGTGGGAAATGCATGTTAAAGCAAACCACTAACAGTAAGGAGATGAAAGAAGAGAATGTTTCAGAGTCCCTTGTTTTCAATTAGTATACCACCCAATGGCCAAAACATCTACTACCATGTCTCACTTCCTGAATGTTCCATTACATTCCAAAACTGCTACTCTGGGAATCAAGCTGTTTTGGTCTTGTGGGTCACTACATGATACGTGAAAATCATTGTCATCATTTATCCATGTTTTCCTTTGATCTCATAATAGTTTTATTAATTATTATACAGAAAGCTGTTTGAGAGAACTCTTATGAATGTTTTCTATTGAGACTAATATTTCTAAGTTCTCTCAAGGCATTTAGTATGTTTCACTCAGAGGAGATGTACAGCCTGGTCAGAAAATTGAACAGAAGTGTATAGCAATGGGGGAAGAAACTGGGAGTAGCAACCAGAAACTCCTAGATGCTAGGAAAACAGGAGCCTCCCAGGACCCCCGGGGATGACATTAGCTTAAATACCCCACAAAGGGAAGAAAGAACCTGTGGAGACCATATCCAGATGTTAGGCATGGCTCCCTGGTTGAGGGATGGGGCCAACCCTACATCCCAAAAATATTAACCCAGAATTGATCCTGTCTAAAGGAAATACAGGGACAAAGAGCAGAACAGAGAATAAAGGAAAGGCCTTCCAGAGACTGCCCCACATGGGGATCCATCCCACATGCAGACACCAAACTCACACACTATTGTTGATGTCAAGAAGTGCTTGCTGACAGGAGCCTGATATAGCTGTCTCCTGAGAGGCTTTGCCAGATCCTGACCAATACAGATGGGAATGCTCTCAGCCAACCCTCAGACTGAGCACAGGGACCCCAATGAAGGAGTTAGGAGAAAGACTGAAGGAGCTGAAGGGGCCTTATCTGGCTTTAATGGGAGGGCAGGCCCTTGGTCTTATGAAAGCTTGATGCCCCAGTGTAGAGGAATGCTATGGCCTTGATGCAAGAATGTGTGGGTGGGTGGGGAAGCACCCTCACAGAAGCAGGATAAGGGGGCATGGGATAGGGGGGTTGCAAAGCAGAAACCTGGAAAGGGGATTGTGGGAACAAACTCATTGGCTACAGAGCCCTGGGGCGGGGCATTCTAAACGGGAGGGTCCCACATACAGGAGAAAGTCCAGTTCCTAAGTCTAGAAGCTTTGCAGTGGCAGGCCCAGAAGACACGTGGAGTCCATGGGTTTAAAAGTTTATTGTTCATGGTATGATAATTGGGTCTGGATGTGAGCTCCCCCCGCCCCCCAGTAAAAGCCAGAAGGAGCTGACTTAAATAGGGAGGGGGGAAAGAGGAGGGACTGAGAAGAAATAATTTAGCTATACCCCTTGGCCTTTAGGTGACTCATGAATATGGAAATCTGGAAGGCACAGGTTAATGAGAGATGTGGACCTCATGGAAGAGTCTGAAATCTGGGGGGCATGGGGAAATACATGCCTTTTCTCACAGGCCATGTCTCTCATAGGCCATGGTCTCCTGTTGGGTCTCTGACTATCTCAAACCCAGTGCTCTACCGGGGAGACCAAATTATCTCTTCATGGCCCTACAGGGGAAAACATTTATAAATAACATTTGTAAATAAATAAATATCCAATTAAAAAATAAAAAAAATAAGATGCCAAAATAATAAGAAACAATCAATGTAAGTACCAATAAATTATGATACAATGCTTCTTACCACAATAATTTTAAATGACATTCTTAACTACATAAATAGTAAAGAAGAAAAATTACCTTGGCATTAATAGAATATGGAGTTGCAAAGATGCTTCCACAGTTATGAGTGCTTGGTGTTCTTTTAGAGGCTCCAAGTTCATCCTCCAGCACTGTGAGAGCTCTGTAATTTCAGCTCCAGAGAATTTGACACCTCTCTCGCCTCCGAAGATAACTGCAGAGGTCCACATGCATATACATAAATACAAAATGAAACAAAGTTTTTTTTTTTAAAAAAAATTAATTGACATACTGAGAAATTCATAGAAAAGACAAGTAACCCCACAATTAACTACATCCTATTAGAACTTTTTGCAGAACAAAAGATATGATCTTACAAACTTTTGGGCAAAAAATAAAATTCAATGAAACTTCTTGTTCAGTATTTGACAATGTGTTTCTGAAATCTTAAGGGTGTTGAGTTAATTCAAAACAACATTAAAAATACATGATGAGAATTACTAACCTGTGGTGTATAGAATGATATTTTAACTTCTAAAACATAGTTAAATTACAAATTATTTGTAGGATAGAATGAAAATTATCTTTGAAAGAAAAAGGGAACACAAAAGTTTAACAAATTCCTTATAGAACATTAAGTAAGTTTTACCTAACTTTAAATATTTGTTACAGCTCACTCCTGGCCAAAGTGATATCTCACTAGAGTCCTTTAAGACAGCATGGAATACCTTTGCAGTAAGGAACAATAGTACTGCAGTAAATGTGAAAGAGGAGGAACTAGGTGACAAGAGAGAGAGAGAGGAGGGGGGAGAACATGGAGGCAGATATTCGCATGTCTCCCCCAGTCAAAGGTAGTTGGTATATCTAGGTTGGGTATTGGGTTACACCTCTGATTGTATGGGCATCTTGTTATTGATCATTACCAAACTTATAAAGCCTTTGATTAACATTTAAAAAATAGTATAAAAACAAAAAGGAAAATGGGGGATGGGATAGGGGTTTTCTAGGGAGGCGAAATGAGGAAAGGGGATGGCATCTGAAATGTAAATAAAATATCCAATAATGATAAAAAATTAAAAAAGAGTAAGATTAAAAAAAGAAAGAGTGTACTCATTCATTGATATATAGACAAGAGAAATTTCAAGCATTTGAATGAGCTACTGGAAAAGTACTGGAAGGAATTAGGGTGAAGTCAAGGTGACTGGGCCATTTACAATGCTAATTGGTTTTATAGAAGTCAACCTCTTATTCTCTATTGGATTTGGACACAGGGACATTATATTTCTCAATCACTGAATTTTAACAGGACCATTTGAGTGCTTTAGAAAGTTATTCCCAGTTTTAAAAGATTAATAATGCCAAGAGATAGAGAACAAATTTATATTTTTTTTCTAAAATGTTTTTAAAAAGGAAGAGTGGGTGATTATCATCAGAGAGAAGACTATGCAAGTTTAATCCAACTAAGAACTTATGAAGGCCAATTGGAAGAATAGAAATCATTCTCATTCTTTGGGGGCCAACTTTACATTTGGATGCTCTCTAATTGTTTCAAATGTCTGCTCATACTATATTTATATTAAAATTCATGGTTTTGTGGTTTTGAAAATTGTGTCATGACAGTTTTCCTATAATAATAGAACAATCAAAACTTAAAAGCTGAAATTAAGAAACAAAATAAAGTAACAGAAGAGATATTAAAATACAAATTTGGAAATTCCAAGAATAATTATTTCTGAAATCTGACTAACGACATAATAGAGAGAAGGCTAATGAGGTAAGAAGATGAATTAATGGAAATAACTGTTTTGGGAATATGAACATTAACATAATGGAGAGCAATAAATAAAAAGCCTATAGCAATATTAACTATTTTTATGTTATTTTTAAAGAGGCCTTCAGTTAGAAAACACACCAAAATGAAAAAGGAAACCATTTAAATCAGATGAAAACTACGTTAACATTATAATCAAGTCCCAAAGAGTCAGAGAATAACCCGTTCAGTAGCAGCTCTTAACTAACTCCTTGATCCTCACTTAAATTAAATGTTTGATTATTAATTTTGTTTTTGTTTGTTTTAACAACCAAAAGTGAGGTAGCTTATACTCTAGGGTGTATGAAATAGGAGTAAATTTTTGTTCTTATACATTTCAAACAACTTTTTTAAGCTCTGAAATTGATTTTTATTCTTTGAAGTAGGATCTCATTTTATTGTCCTAGCTGGCCTGAAACTTACTATGTACACATGGCTAGCCTTGAATTCACCAAAATCTATCTGCCTCTGCCTCTGCCTCTGCCTCTGCCTCTGCCTCTGCCTCTGCCTCTGCCTCTGCCTCTGCCTCTGCCTCTGCCTCTGCCTCTGCCTCTGCCTCTGCCTCTGCCTCTGCCTCTGCCTCTGCCTCTGCCTCTGCCTCTGCCTCTGCCTCTGCCTCTGCCTCTGCCTCTGCCTCTGCCTCTGCCTCTGCCTCTGCCTCTGCCTCTGCCTCTGCCTCTGCCTCTGCCTCTGCCTCTGCCTCTGCCTCTGCCTCTGCCTCTGCCTCTGCCTCTGCCTCTGCCTCTGCCTCTGCCTCTGCCTCTGCGAGTGCTTGGACTAAAGAGATTGTGATTAAATTAATTTTAACTTGAATCTAGATTCAAATTGCTAGTGATTTGAAGGACAAAGGCAGAAGGCCCAAATTCTAGCTGTTATTGTGAGTAGACTGAGACTTTTAGGGTCTTCGATCCAAGTAAAACCTGAGTTTATGGCTTTTTCACTAAAACAATTACCAGGAATAATTGATAGCAAAGTTGAGATTAAAAATATTTTAATATAAGTTGAAGCATGAAGATTAAAATTAGAAAGACATTAAAGAAGACACACCCAAGGGCAAATATGAAGGCATCTCTCAAACACACTAACGCGTCTCATTGTCTTTATAACTGCCGTATAAACATTTTAGTGGGTTTGACATAGCTATCTTCAAAGAGTTGTTAATGAATCAAAATGAGATCACTGCTTGGTTCCTGAGGGAGGACCTAACTAGATTACAATTAATAAGGTAAAAGTTTAGCTTACAGGGATACAGAAATTGTGATATCTGTACTGTAAACAAATTTGTGATTTTCAAGAAATGTACAGATAAAGGAAGGAGACACTACTCAATGCCCCATACATCCAGGCCTTAAGCTTGCTTCATTATTGCTTTAATGTGAAATATTGACATATGAAAGGACTTTTAGCTCTATGTCAGCAGTCTTTATAACAAATGCTTTTCATCAGTACTGGATTTCTTGCATCTCAGATATTGAGAGCTTTCAGGCTTCTCTCTCTTCTCCTGTTTCCTACATTTTCCCTGTTTTTCAACCCTGCCTCAAGACTTAAGTGAAACTTCTGTAATGACAACAGACATATTTATCTTGAGCTATTTAAATCCTTCTAGGAGTTTCCATTATTGAAGTCATTTTCTTTGATATTACTTTATTTTTTCATTGTTTAAGATAGTAAACTGAAAAATCTAATCTCCATTTCCTAAATTACTACTTTTCCCCAATGAAAATTTTAAGACTAACTAAATGATTGGAGTATAATGGAATATGGCAAATTGTCTTCTGTAGGAATGCTTCACAATTAAAAATTTCCAAAAGTGTAGATTAAAGTAGCATCATATATTTTCTTTTAAGCTAACACATGGAAGATTTTACATAAATATTTTTGCTTTGATTACTTTGATCTCATAATTATTCTTACCAAATGTCTAATATAAAATATCTCAGTACAAAATAGGTATGTAATAAATGAACCTTAAATCTAGGGAGCAACCAATCTGCTTTATTTCCACTCTAAGGGTACTCAACATGATCCAAGCAGTAAAGGATGTGGTAGAGTTGCATTATAATGTATAGTATACAAATACACATAGATAGAACACTAACTCTACCAGCAGCTTTCCAAAGACTCTGCTCTGACAATTACTTCTTTTAGATTAATGGTATCAAAAGGAAATCTGTGCATGATTTAAGAACTATTCAATATATCATTGTTTTGAATACCAACCAATAGACATATGCTCCCCTTAAGCGATTAAGATGTGCCCAGAGGAAAAATGATTGAAGATTTTTAGTTTTCATATAAACTGACATGGTACTGTTAGCAACAAAATGCTAGGAAAACATCTCTAGATTCTCTAGATTCTTTTAACATAGAACAACTGTATCTGAAAATATGTTAGTAAAAAACTATATTGCATAAACAAACATTTTCCAAATTAATTGATCATGAAATTCCTTTTTAGTGGGTCAAGAAAGATAGCTTAATGGTAAAGAGAACTTGATGCTCTAGCAGAGAACTCAGGTTCAATTTCCATCACTTACATGGCAGCTCACAGTCATTTATATCATTAGTTCCAAGGAATTTGACTCCTTTTGGACTCTGAGAACACTGTACACATGTGGTATACACTTGCAAACCTACACGAAAAAAATATACATACAAATAAAAACAAGTTTAAAAAATTCTTTTTGCATATTAATAAGAGTACTGCATCCATTTAAAGTTTTGTAAGAATAATGAAAGTTAAATATATTAAGCCTCCTTTTCCACATTATTCCTGTTTGTTGATTTGCTCCTTATTCACTCAACTGGTAATATTGAACTGTATGCTTAGAATTCTTTATTAAAATTTATTTGTTATGTGCAGGGAGATTAATAAATAGACAACCCCTGAGGTCTGAAAAACTTAAAGAAACATAAGAGTACTAGGGGAACACAGAAGAAACAACATAATCAAGATTTGTTATAGGAAATCCTCATAGAGGGAAACATAAAGACAAGTAAACCACTGTATAGCTAGGCTCCTTTCTCATTCAAAGTGAGTCAACTTTTCTCACTTTCTTATGGTGTGCTCCCTTATAATCTGTAATCAAATGGATTATCTAGGTTTTTTTATATTTGTTGGAGAATACAGTGTGTGTCCTTAACATTGTCTACATTCTTGTCCACTATCTTTTCAAGCCCATTCATAGTGTAAAATACATCATGAAAGAGGTCATTCTTATACTAAAGTCTTACTGCTCTTCACAATAAAGTAATTAAAATGCAATGTATAAGCATTAACTACCCAGATGCTTAGATATTTTTCCTGTATATGATATAGTACTCTAAAATGAAACAAATAATCCATATTTTAAATATGGATTTAAATGATGAAACTAGTGTTCCTTTCAATACTTAAAAAAAATCTCATTTTATGATTAGTTTAAGTTCTCCTATAAGATCTATTCCAACTTGTTCTTCTAATGTAAGATTTAAGATTCTATAATGATTTTGCACAAAATGAAAGTCCAAAGTGTTTGGCATTTATTTAGAAGATGCTTCTTCTCCAGCTATAAAATTTTTTTGAAAACGACAAAGTGTCAGATTATTGAAGTGGTGACTTGTATGGTGACCTTACAAAATAAAAACAAATCTTAAAACTATTCCTAAAACCTGCCCATTGCTGACAATAAACTCTGCTCTAATCCTGCCTTTGAGCTGCATTTTTTCAAGCTTCAAAAGATGACACTTTTCTGTCTCTTTGTCAAGATATCCATTTTGCATGATTAAATGAAAATGTAACGCAATACTGCAAAATTACTTTTCTCCAAAAAAAATGTGTTAGCAAACAATTCTAGTAAGTTAAAAATTCAAATATTATAAGACTAATTGGAATTTTATTAAAAGTTTTCTTGACTCAATATAAAATAATTATCACAAATCCAGATGTTAGTATACATTTCTGAGTTAAATAGAATGACATCAATGTCAAATGTTACCTTTCTTAAAAAGACTTCCATGTAGGGTGCTGACCAAGCACAGCTGTATTTCCTAAAATGTATAATAAAGACACAAACCCTTAACAGAATCTTGGCCATTTCTCAGAAAACACAGTCTGAAAGCAGATATTTATGTAGTCATGAATTTGTGTTCAAATGATTAAAAGCAGGCCTTTAAGCACAGATATCCAATTAGAATCAGTCAATATCCAAGATATACCACACACCAGAATTGGTGGAGTCAGTGTATCTTGGATTTATTAGTTGAATAACCGAATGGGTTCATCAATTCATTTAATCTGCTGACTGGAAAAGGGGTTCTTTACTTCAGAAAAGCACATTATAGTTTTAAATTATATGACTCTTAAGCAAGTTGATTAGTGAATCCTTTATAAAATCCATTCTTCTCCTTAGGGATTCTTCTTCATCACAGAAGTCCTCAAAGCCTGATCTTTTTTTTTTTTTTTCAGAAAAGTACACTATTGTTTTAAGTCATAGCTGTTTATTATGACACATTGCAGACAAAGGTTGTCTTAATTTATTTTCTATTGCTTCAAAGAAAGACCATGGCAAAGGCAATTTATAAAAGAGTTTATTGAGGACTTGCTTACAGTTTCAGAAGGCTAGGCTATAATCATGTCAGGAAGTCTGTCAACATGCAAGCAGTAACTGATAGATTATATCTAATTTTCAAATATGAGATAGAGAGAGGGAAAGACCAGGACTGGCTTAGGCTTTTTGAAACCTCAAAGCTCACCTCCAGTGATACACTTTCTCTTACAAAGTCCCACCTAATAACCCTCTCCCAAACCATTTCCATCAATTGGGGACCAAGCATTCAAATATATGAGCACATGGCAGGGGTTGCTTCTCATTCAAACTACCACAAAAATATTTTCAGAAATTCCTCAAATTACCCAATGAAGCCATGTACAGATTTATAACATCATTTCATGGAGAATGGTTTCCTAAACCAAAGAGTAGAATCTTATTATTATAAAAACTTTTAAAATTAAGTGGTTTTGGTGACATGAATTAAGTAAGTTGTAGCATAGGTGTGCCTGTAACATTGTCTTCTTTAGGGTGTTTTGAAGATCCAATAAAGTAATGCATTCTTTACAGTATGCATGTCATTTGGTTCCTGCCGTGTTGAACTTTTAAATCAACTATTACTAATGTACTAAATTATTAATGTCGTTACCATTATTATTCATTTACTTATTGCAAAATTTACACCCAAACACATGTTGTAAAGTAGGAACACAGGAATAACAGAACCAGGCACTGAATAAAAAAGTAGACATAAAAGATGCATTACTCTGGAACACAGTCAGTGCCCTGGAGAAATAGAATTGATGCACTCAGGCAGCAGCAGATCTAAAATTATTTGGACACTTATCTTTGTGAACCTGATGTTGACCTAGGTCCTTGATGAGTAAGCTGTGGTCAATGAGCCTGCCAAGGATCATAACACTCAAGGCTAAGGGGAAAAGTATATAAAGAGGCTTAGAATTACTCATTCCCACCTGTAATCTCTGGTTTTGTGTGTTAACACAAGCTGGAGTTATAACAGAGAAAAGAGCCTTACTTGAGGAAATGCCTGCATGAGATCTAGCTCTAAACCATTTTCTCAAATAGTGATCAATGGTGGGAGTGGTGGGAGGGCCCATTGCGGCTGGTGCCATCCCTGGGCTGGAAGTCTTGGATTCTATAAAAAAACAAGCCCAGCAAACCACGAAAAGCAAGCCAGTAAGTAACATCCCTCCATGGCCTCTGCATCATCTCCTGCTTCCTGACCTGCTTGAGTTCCAGTCCTGACTTCCTTTGGTGATGAACAGCAATGTGAATGTGTATGTTGAATAAACCCCTTCCTACCCAACTTGCTTCTTGGTCATGATATTTTGTGCAGAAATAGAAACCTGGTAAAGACAAATTGATACCAGCATAGTGGGGTATTTCTTTGACAACCTGACCATGTTTTGGGAAGGACTGTGGAAAGACTTTGTAACTTTGGACTAGAAGAGCTATTGGGTGTTAAGAGTTCTGTGGAATGTTCTGTAGGAGCTTTGAAGATAAGGTTGAGAACAGTGCAAATGATGGAGGCTTGTGAAATTTCAGAGGGAGGAATAAAGGCTCAGAGCTGTTGCTGTTTTGATTGTGATGATTCTCTGGGTTTGCTTAGCTGGAGCTGAAGAATCAGCTGTGTTTTTTAACAAGATACCAGAACTACTAAAGCAAAACCTGTGCATTACTGGGACTATTGATGCAGGTTAACTGGAAGTAAAAAATTAGTGGTGCTTAACAAGAGACCAGCATCACAGAGGTGAAATCTTCTGGGAAGTGGTTTCTGAGAGCACAAAGAGACTGTGTTCAAAATATAGCCATGTTTGTACCTCCTGGTGAAGCTGTACTTGGTAATGTGTAAGAGTCACCCAGATGGTACTGGTTTGAAGGCATGAAGAGGTCATAAAGAGCAGCTGAGGCTTGGCACTGTGAGATGCCATGGAAGGCCATTGATAAAGGTGCAGCCTCAGTTGCAATTGATGACCCAGGACTGAAGGGGTCATGCAAAAGGAGTTGAGGCTTGGCAGCATGAAGAGAGCCTATGAAAGGCTATTGCTGAAGCCTAGTTGCAGTGGAAGACAACAGTGTTTTTTGGAGATGCCAGTACCATGAGATGACTACCAAGAACACCAGCAGCACTGGAGTACAGGAAGCTGGAGCCTAGAAGACAAGGTGGGTGCTACAAAGGGCAGAGTTGGAAAAGTGTCCCAAGCCCTTGGAAGATCTCAGATCTTGAGTGGATCTCAGACATTGGATGGTTGCTTTGATTTTGCTTTAGATTGTGGCTGTGTCCTGACATTTTTCCTCATGAAGGAAGAAAGTATTTTAGTGGAGCTCACAGTTAAGAGACTTCTTATTGTAAAAGACTTTGAATTTTAAAAGAGATAGGATATTTTAAAGGGGTTGAATTTTTTCATATTGCGTATTTTTATTCTTTAATCTTTTTTTTTACAGTCCACTCTTTTCCCCCTCTCAATTTGCCCTCTGACTGTTCCACATCCCATACCTCCTCCCCACATCTCTAATATGATGACCCACCCCACAAGACCTCTCCACATGCTGGGCCTCAAGTCTCTCAAGGGTTAGGTGCATCTTATCTGACTGAGTCTAGACCCAACAGTCCACTGCTGTTTATGTGTTGAGGGCCTCATATCAGCTGGTGTATGCTGCCTGGTTGGTGGCTCAGTGTCAAAGCAATTTTGGGGAGCCAGGTTAGTTGAGATTGTTTGTCTTCCTATAGGGTCACCTCCTCAGCTTCTTCCAGCTTTTCCCTAATTCAACCACAGGGGTCAGCAGCTTCTGTTTATTGGTTGGGTGCAAATATCTGCATCTGACTCTTTCAGCTTCTTGATGGGCCTTCAAAGGGCAGTCTTGCTAGGCTCCTGTTTGTAAGCACATCATAGTATCAGCAATAGTGTCAGGCCTTGGTGCTTCTCCTTGAGCTGCATCCTGTATCAGAGACCAGGTGAGAAGACTCTCAAGACTCAGAAGAAGGGAACTTACATGAAATTCCATACACTGGGGAGAAGGAAGTTCTAGAGTCTACCTACAGTAGAAAGACAGGGCATTAAGTAGAGGGATAGGGTTGCCATCTCACAGACAAAGCTCTGACCCAGAATTGTTTCTGTCTGAAAGAACTGTAGGGTCAAAAATGGAAAAGAGCCTGAGGGAAAGGAGGTTCAGTGACAGGCCCAAATTGGGATCCAGCTTATGGATTGAAATTTTAATATGTAAGAATTTGTAAGCAGTGTGGGACTTTTAAAATTGTTTAGATCTTAGGGATGAATATTCAAGTTAAGGGTTGAGGCTTAAGTGATGCGTTCCTGTGTCAAGTTGACAAAGGGTCAAAAGAACTGGCTGTTTTTGTGTGTCAACTTGAAAAAAGCTAGAATTATCACAGAGAAAAGAGTGTTACTTGAGGAAATGCCTGCATGAGATCCAGCTCTAAGGCATTTTCTCAAATAGTGATCAAGGCTGGGAGGGCCAATTGTGGCTGGTGCCATCCCTGGCTGGTAGTCTTGGGTTCTATAAGAAAGCAACCCAAGCAAGCCAGGAAAAGCAAGCCAGTAACATTACTCCATGGCCTCTGCATCATCTCCTGCTTCCTGACCTGCTTGAGTTCCAGTCCTAACTTCCTTTGGTGATGAACAGCAATGTGAATGTGTATGTTGAATAAACCCCTTCCTACCCAGCTTCTTTTTTGGTCATAATCTTTTGTGCAGAAATAGAAACTGACTAAGATACCATCCAAGTAACAGATAATGATCAACTAGCGTAATTCCGTATAAAGATTCGATCACTATGTAGTAGATGAATCAAGATATGAGAATTATAATTAAAAATCAGCATTCAATATAAAGTAGCCAAAAATAATTTTTCAATATATGAAACTTGGAGGATAGAAGTATTTTGCCTCCAGATAAAGAGCTTGAGTATCTGTCTTATAAAGTATAATGGCTTTCTCTGTTACTAAAGTCAAAGGAAAATGAAATTATCCAAATCCTACCCAAATCTCTCAGAGAACTTATTTGATTCATCTGACACAGATAAAACTATAATTGTAAATATTGTATTATTTTGTTATTCAAAATTCTCCTAATATTAATGAATACACATGATGCAAAGCTTCTTGCAATAAATAATCCCCACACAAGACCAGTGTTCAGAAGCTCAATACAAGTCATTTATCGAAAGATGTTAAGGATATACTGCATGATTCTGAGAACAATGAGTTTAAAATGACTGTAGTATTATTGAGAATGTGGCTAACTGAAGTCCTCAGTCATTCTTGTTTATCTGAGACTTCATTTCTCTTGAGAAATGAAATTCCACATAGTTCCTGTGAGATTAAAGTGATAGACAAAAGACAATGAAATGTGTGTGTGAAAAGGTAAACTCAAAAGATAGAAGTAGATGGTAAGATGAGCTAAAATTAAAATATTGGGATAAAGATGAAAGAGAAAACTCAAAAGAGGCAGGAGGCAAGGGCAGTCATGGTAGATATAAAAGAGATAAAGATAACAAATTTGAAAACCTGGAGAGTAAGGAGTATCCTTTGGATAAATCATGACTGTGACCTGAGCCATTATTTATCTTCTGTCCCCCAAGCACAACTGTGCGGTCTCTGAAGACCCCACCTCCTAAAATCATTAATGGTTTATTCTCTCTCCCCTTTGAATTTAAAGCTAATACCTTTAAGCTCTTCCCTGACCTCTTTCTCAGTTCCAAAATACTATCTCTTCTCTTCAGAGTAGTTTTTTTTTTCAGAGTAGACAGGGTGTCTCAAAAGAACACATAATACTAATATTTCTGAACTAACTATTTTGAACAAACATTTTGGAATTTCTCTGCTGCATTGTTGCCCAGGGTCATGGGTCACATTATGAAAAGTAAAAATTAAAGTCTGAAAAAGACTCTAAAAATATGTACTTTAATTTGTGATATTGAATTATGAAGAAATATAATCGGACAGTTTGGGCTGAAATTGACTCCTATGGAATTAAATAATTCCATGAGTCCTCTAAATGCCCCCAAATACCTGAGCATCTTATGTCATGGATGCCAGCTTTTCACAGGTTTGAAGAAAATTTTCAGGAAATACACAAAATGGCTATCAGAGCTATTAATGGTATAAATGAAACAAAGCTAATTAAAAAAATTTATTCATCAAAGTTTAAGCAACTTGTTTTTCTGTATTTCACCTAGGAAATTCACCATTGATAGTGATTTTTCTGATTTCATTTTAGGTAGTAACGATTTCCAAATAGGTTTTCCTTTGAAAATATTTTTATATATGATGGCTTGTTTAGGATAGCACATATTTGAGCATGATAGAAAGGTAATATTTGGTATAGTTGTAGCATCAATTCATTCTGAAATAGATAATGTAAGGATCTTCATGTGTTGCACAAGAATTATGCTTCTGATTTCATATACCATATTTCCAAGGAACAAGTAGTAAATATGTAAGTAGAAAAGCATGTGCTAACACATTCAGTAAAATGGCTTCTGGGAAGAGAGAGCAGTTGTACATTCTTAGCAACATTCATGTTTATGAAATTCCCCATGTGGTCATTCTGAATTCTTTCAATAATTATGTAACTTCCTTTTGCACAGACTGTAATAATTTTTTCCTTTTCATTATCTTTCACATTTTCTTGGTTTTGTTTTCTGCAAGTTAGCAATAATATATGTGATATTTTATTTTACATTAAATGTATATATTTATTCACATTACAACCCAATATCAGCCCTTCCACTCCTCCCAATATCCCATCATGACAGTACTTTCCCAGTTCCACCTTCCTCTTCTCTTTTGAGAAGGGCAAACCCCCTCTGGGTGTTAACCCCTCCCCAACACATGTACACCTCACATCAAATCTCTGTAAGACAAGGCACATCCTCTCTCCCACTGAAGCCAGACAAGGCAGGCCATTCTGGAGCACAGGATCCATAGACAGGCAAGCAACAGGCTGTGACAGCACATGCTCTAGTTGTTGGGAAACTTGCATGAAGACCAAACTGCTCATTTACTACATATGTACAGGGGTCCTAGGTCCAGCCCATGCTTGCTCTTTAGTTGGTGATTCAGTCTCTGGGAGACCACAAGGGTCAACGTTAGTTAACTCTGTTGGTCTTCATGTGGAGTCACTGTCCTCTTTGGGTTGGTCAATCTTTCTCCCAACTCCTCCTTAAGTCTTCCAAGCTCCATCTAATATTTGGGTGTGAGTCTCTGAATCTCTTTCCATTGACTGCAGGGTAAAGCCTCTCAAAGGATAGTTATGCTATCTGAAACATATATATATATATATATATATATATATATATATATATATATCTGATAGTTATCTGATCTGAAAGTGTATCAGTATCATCAATAATGTCAGGGATTGGTTCTTTCCCTTGGGATGGGTCTCAATATAAGGCAATCACTGTTTTATCTTTGTCCCTGCACTTATAGGCAGGACACATTTTAGGTCAAGGTTTTTGTAGGTGGGATACTGTCTTTATCCTTTCACTGGGAGTCCTGCCTGGCTACAGGAAAGGATTACTTCAGAATCCATATACCCCATTGCTAGGAATATCAGAGTCACCCCCATAAACACTCTGGGACCTCTTCCCATACCAGGTATTTGGCATGTGCTAGAAATATCCCCCTAGCTGAACTCCCATGTCTCTACCCTGCTCTTCCGACATATGATCTCACCCACCCCACTGCCCTCTCTATACCCCCTTTCCACCCAGTTTCCTCTTTCCATAGACCTTAAATATCTATTTTGTTTAAATTTCTGAGAAAGTTTCAACCATCCTCTCTTGTGCCTTACTTTTTATTTATCTTCTTTGGATCTGTTGATTATAGCCTTTTTATCAACTTATTAGTGAGTACATACCATGCCTGTCATTTTGGATGTGGGTTACTTCACTCAGGATGATATTGTCCAGTTCCATCCATTTCCCTGTGAAATTCATGGTCTCCTGTTTTTAATGGCTGAATAGTATTCCATTGTGTAAATGAATCACAGTTTCTTTATCAATTCTTCAGTTGAGAGACATCTAAATGGTTTCCAGTTGCTATTACAGTAAAGATTCTTTGAACATAGTTGAGCAAGTATCCTTGTAGGATGGTAGATCATCTCTTGGGTATATGTCCAGGAGTTGTATAGCTGAGTCTTGATATAGATCTATTCCTAATGTTCTAAGAAACTGCCAAATTGATTTCCAAAGTGGTTGTAAAAGTTTACACTCCCACCAGCAGTGGAGGAGTTTTCTCCTTGCTCTAAGACCTTGTCAGAATGTGCTATCCTTTGCGTTTTTAATCTTAGCCATTCTGATGGGTGTAAGGTAGAATATCAGAGTTGTTTTGATTTGCATTTCCATGATGACTAAAGAGGTTGAAAACATTTTATCTCTGTTCATCTTTCTATTCCATTTCTTAATTGAGTTATTTGGATTGTTGGTGTCTAACTTCTTGAGTTCTTTTTATATTTGGCATATTAACCCTCTGTCAGATGTGGGGTTAGTAAGATCTTTTCCCAATCTGTAGGTTGCTGTTTTGTCTTATTGACAAGTGTGCTTTGCCTTAATGTCGTTTTCAGTTTCATGAGGTCACATTTATTAATTGTTGACATTAGTGCCTGAGCCTTTGGTGTTCTGTTCAGAAAGTTTTCTCTTGTAACAATGACTTTAAGGCTATTCAGTTTTTATTACTATTGCTCTGTAGTACAGCTTGAAGTCAGGGATAGTGATATCTCCAGAAGTTCTTTTAGTGTTCTGGATCATTTCATTTCATCTATTCTGTTTTGTTTTCCTTTTGCATATGAAGGTGAGAATCATTTTTTCAAAATCTGTGAAGAATTGTGTTGGAATCCTGATAGGGGTTGTATTGAACCTGTAGAATGCTTTTGATATAATGGCCATTTTCGCTATTTTCATTCTATCAATCCATCAGCAAAGAAGAACTTTCTGTCTTCTGATATCTTCCTCAATTTCTTTCTTCACAGACTTGACATTCTTGTCATACAGGTCTTTTATTTGCTTGTTTAGAGTTTCTCTGACGCATTTTTAAAATTATTTTTGGCTACTGTGAGTGGTAATGCTTCCCTGAATTCTTAACCTGTTTATCACTTGTATAGAGAATAGCAATAGATTTTATGAGCTATTTCTATATCTAGCCACTTTCCTGAAGGTGTTTATCAGATGTAGAAGTTATCTGGTAAAATTTTGGGGGTCACTTATGTATAATATATATTATATGTATAATATATATATGATGGAAATATATATATTTCCATATAATCTGTAAACAGTGATACTTTGACTTCTCCCTTCATAATCTGAATCACCTTGATCTCCTTTATTATATTATTGCTCTACCTAAAAATTCAAATACTATATTGAAAAAAATAATGGGGAGAGTGGTCAGCCTTGTCTTGTCCCTGATTTCAGTGGAAATGCTTTAAGATTCTCTCCACTTAATTTGATGTTGGCTATTGGCTTTCTGTATATTGTCTTTATTATGTTTAGGTATGCACCTGTATCTCTGTTCTCTACAAGTTTTATCATAAAGGGGTGATGGATTTTTTGACAATGCTTTTTTGGCATCTAGTGAGATGATTATGATTTTTCTTTCAGTTTGTTTATATGGTTGATTATGTTGATGGATTGTCATGTGTTGAACCATGGCCACATCCTTGGAACAAAGCTCATTTGATCATGTTGGATAAAGTCTTTGATGTGTTCTTGGATTTGGTTTGTGAGTTTTTTATTGAGTATTTTTGGATCAGTGTTCATAAGGAAGATTGTTCTGAAATTCTTTATGTTAAGTCACTATATGGCTTAGGTATCAGAGTGACAGTGGCCTCAAAGAATGAGTATGGCAGTGTTCCTTTTGTTTCTATTTTGTGGAGTAGTTTGAGGGTGTATTGGCTTTTTCTCTTCTTTGAAGATCTTGTAGAATTCTGCACTAAAACCATTTGGCACAGGACTTTTTTTTTGGTTGAGAGTATTTTAATGACTGCTTCCATTTCCTTAGGGTTATAGGGCTGTATAATTGTTTACCTGATCTTGACTTAACTTATGTAACTAGTATCTGGCTAGAAAATTGTCCATTTTGATAAGATTTATCAATTTTGTGGAGTACAGGCTTTTGATGTAAGTTCTAATGATTAACTTCCTCAGTGTCTGTTGATTCTCTCTCTTTTCATTTCTGATTTTGTTAATGTGAATGTTTGTGTGCTTTCTAGTTAGTTTGGCTAAGGATTTGTCTATCTATAGCTATTGATTTTCTCAAAGAATCAGCTCTTGGTTTCATCAATTATTTCTATTGTTCTCTCTGTTTCTAATTGATTGATTTTCAGCCAAGAATTTGATTATTTCCTGCTGTCTACTCTTCCTGGATGTGTTTGGTTCTTTTTCTTTTCTAGAGCCTTTAGGTCTACTCTCCATTTGTTATTATGAGATCTCTATAACGTGTTTATGAAGCCTCTTAGTGATATGAACTATTCTTTTAGCACTGCTTTCATAGTGTTCCATAAGTTTGGGTATGTTGTCACCTCATTTTCATTGAATTATAGAAATTCTTTATTTTCTTTCTTCATTTCTTCCCTGACCGAGTGATTGTGTGTGGATCAGCATGTGATTTAAACTTTGGTAATCTTTTTTTATAAATGTGGGTGTCCTTCTATGTGGGGCATATTCTTAAAATTGAGGTGTCTTATCAGTTGATTTTTTCCTTTGAGTATGAAGGATCCTTCTCTGTCTCTTTTGATTACATTTACTTGACATCCTATTTTATTAGATATTAGAATGGCTACTCCAGATTTTTATTGGTCCATTTGCTTGGAAAATATTCACAGGACTTTGTCCTGAGATAATGACTATCTTTCTTACTGAGATATTTTTCTTATATGTAACATAATGATGGATTCTGTTTACACATCCATTCTGTTAGTCTGTGTCTTTTTATTGGAAAATTGTGTCCATTGATGTTGAGAGTTATTAATAACCATCGATTGTTACTTCTTGTTATTTTGATGTTGGTGGTGGTTAACTGCATGTGTATGTTTCTATTCTGTTTGTTTTAATGGTGTGAAATTATATATTACTTATGTTTTTTTTTTGAGTATGGTAAGCTTCATTGGGTTGGGGTTGTCTTTCTAGTTTCCTCTGAAGGGGTGGGTTAGTGGAAAGTTATTCTTTGAATTTGGTTTTGTCATAGAATATCTTGGTTTCTTCATCTATGGCTATTGAGATTTTTCCAGGGTATAGTAGTTTGAGCTGACATCTTTAGTCTTTTATGATCTACAAGATCTCTGCCCAGGCCATTCTAGCCCTTAGAGTCTCAGATGAGAAATCAAGTGTGACTCTGATAGGTCTGTCTTCATATGCTACTTGGCCTCTTCCCCTTCCTGCTTTTAAAATTCCTTCTTTGTTCCATATATTTAGTGTTTTGATTATTATGTGATGGGAGGATTTTCTTTTCTGGTCCCATCTGTTTGGTGTTATGTAAGTTTCTTGTACATTTATAGGCATCTCTTTCTTTAGGTTAGGAAAATTTTCTTCTATGATTTTATTAAAGATGTTTCTGGGCTTTTGAGCAGGGAATTTTTCTCCTTCTCCTCCTCCTCCCTTCTCCTTTTCATTTTCTTGTTCACTTTACCCTTCCCTTCTCCTTCCCCTTCCCCTTCCCCTTCCCCCTTCCCCTTCCCCTTCCCCTTCCCCTTCCCCTTCCCCTTCCCCTTCTTCCCCTTTCCCCTTCTTCCCCTTCCCCTTCTTCCCCTTCCCCTTCCCCTTCCACTTCTTCCCTTCTTCCCCCTTCTTCCCCTTCTTCCCCTTCTTCCTCTTCCCCTTCCCCTTCCCCTTCCCCTTCCCCTTCCCCTTCTTCCCCTTCCCCTCCCCTTTCTCTTCCCCTTTCCCTTTCCCTTCCCCTTCCCCTTCCCCTTCCCCCTTCCTCCCTTTTCCCCTTTCCCCTTTCCCTTTTCCCCCTTTCTCCCTTCCCCCCTTTCCACTTTTCTCCTTCTCCCCTTTCCCCCTTCCTCCTTTTTCCCTTTCTCCCTTTTCCCCTTCTCCCCATTTCTCCCTTCTCTCCTTCTCCCCCTTTTCCCCTTCTCTCCTTCTCCCCCTTTCCCCCTTCTCCCCTTTGCTTTTCCCCTTCTCCCTTTTTCTCCTTCCCCCTTTTCCCTTTCCCCTTTCCCCTTCTTCTTCTGCTTTTGCCCTTCTTCTTTGCCTTTCCCCTTCTTCTTTTCCCTTTCCCCATTCTTCTTTTCCCTTTTCTCTTCCCCCTTTTCCCTTTCCCATTGCCCCTTCCTCTTTACACCTTCCCTTTTGTGCCTTTCCCTTCCCTTCCTCTTTCCCCTATCCCCTTTTCCCTTTTTCTGATTTCTCTTCCCCTCCTCTCTCCCTCCTCTTCTTCCTTCTCCTTCTCCTTCTCCTCCTCCTCCTCCTCCTCCTTCTTCTCCTTCTCCTTTTCTCCTCCTCCTCCTCCTCCTCCTTCTCTTCCTTCTCCTCCTCCTCCTCCTCCTCTTCCTCCTTCTCCTTTTCTCCTTCTTCTCTTCCTATTATTCTTAGGTTTGGTCTTTTCATAGTGTCTCAAATTCCTTGTATGTTTTGCATCATGACATTTTGGACTTTACATTTTCTTTGATTTCTTCTATCACATCTTCTACACCTGAGATTCTCTCTCCTGTCTCCTGTATTCTTTTGGCGATCTTTCAAATGTATAATTTTGACATGCAGCAAGAACCAATATTCCTTTACTAATGAGGCAACCTGCTTCAAGTTATTGAATCATCTTACAACCAGTAGCCAGATGTTAAGATACAACTAACCCATAACTGAAACCTTACTAATCTCTCTTCATGCTTGACTTGTGAAAATTTTTCAATAAATATATAAAATTTAATTATAGTATATTTAAATCCAAAATACAGCCACCACAAGAAATTTTGGCTTTTAAAAATTGATTTATTCTTTTACAATTTATACATATACATCAAATGTTATTTTATCACAACAATCCTACTGGTCTTTGATATCCCCTTCCCAATTCTACTGAATGGCTTCTTCTCAAGTCCCTCTCCCACTATAATGAGTTTTCATTGTAGTCTACTGTACTTAATTAGGGTTATACTACAGGATCATAAGCATGGGGGTACTGAAAGGAGTGAAAAAAATGTAGCAGTGGCTATACCAATGAAGAATATGGCCATTATTGCCCCAAGAAAGCATTAACTGTTCATAGCTATTCAAGATAAATATACTTCTTATGAGTCTTTTCTCAATTCATAATGGAATGTTAATGAACCCAGAAAATCTGCAGACCACTACTATTACTGTGAGTTCACAATTGAAAAGCCATGTCATATCCAGAAGACATCATTCCATGCATTCCTTCTCATCATCCTGCTCTGAATTTTCTGTTGCCTTTTCCACAATGTTCTTTGAGTCCTGAAGAGAAAGTGAGAGGGAGAACTTATGATCAGGGTTACAATATCTGAATTGTGCCCCTAATATACAATCTCAACATGATAAGTTACCCCTTTAACAGTCACTCTATATGCAGCATGTTAACAAATTACGTTTGTAGTAACCACCATTGACTTCAAGTATAAACTTCTTTGTGAAAGGTTAAGGGCTTCAATAGTCTCTGGGTATAAACAAATATATTTACAAAATATATTCACATTATGTCCATTTAACATAATGGCAATAGAATCCCCCTTAGGGCCATTGCCCTCCCTAGCCATAAACTTATGATCAGGGTTACAATATCTGAATTGTGCCCCTAATATACAATCTCAACATGATAAGTTACCCCTTTAACAGTCATGCTGCTACTATACCAGTGAATACATCCATCTTGCCTGGTGGGTTGATACTGTAGATCACATGGTTCACAGCTGGCTAAGACCATTGATAACTTTTCTCCTACAACAAACCAATATACCACTTGCGAATGCTCTAAAAGCTAACCAGCATGGAAGAAACTTCCAGCTCAGTTTCAGTTCGATTTATGTATTCAGGAATTGGATCTCATTGTCTACTTTTAGTGGGCAACAATGATCATTGACAATAGTCTATAATGATTTGTGAGTCACTGGGACCTCGTTGAGCAGCAGCATACATGGTGGAATCTAATGCTTGCCATTGATATTTTCATTTACTACTCCATGATCCACTCAGAGGACCACATTTTGAACATTTTAACTATTTTACAACATAACAGGTTTTCCATATCACTTCTACATAGATTTTAAACTCTTTTCTCATATATTACATCCCACTGTAATTTCCCCACCATTTCCCCTCCCTCCCTTCCCCAGAGCCTCTTCCCCTCCCATCCACCCTCCCTCAGAAAATAGCAGGCCTTCTAGAAGCATCAACCAAACATGACATAAGCTACAGTAAGGCAAGGCACATTAAAGCATGAGAAGGCAACTGAGTAGACAGGAAAGTGTCCTACAAGTAGGCAAAAGAGTCAGGGACAGCCCCCACTCCAACTGTTAGTATTTCAATTTGAACACCAATCTACTCAGCTATAAGACATATGTAGAGAACCTAGGTCAGATCCTTAAGAGGTTCCCTGATCTCCCAAGTTGCCATAAGTTGAATCTGTGGGGCATGGTCTCCTGGTGTGTCTCAGACCCCTCTGGTTCTTCAAATCCCCCCGTACTCAGCAGGACTTCTGTTAGACTGCCTAATGTTTTGCTTGGTACTCTGCATCTGCTTCCATCAGTTGCTGGATGAAATCTCTCTAGTCTCTTTGATGATGATTCTGATAGGCTGCCATCCCAACACACTCTACAGGCAAGACAAATAGTAGGTCAAAGGTTTTATGGACAGATTGGTGTCCCAATCCCTCCACTTGAAGCCTTGTCTAAGTAATTGGAGATGGCCAGTTCAAGCCCTGTGTCCCCCACAACTGGTGGACTTTGCTAGAGTTACTCTATAGATTCTATGGCACTAGGTTTCCAATTACCCCTGAAATGCACCCCAATTCCAATTATTTCTCCCAGGATTTTCTTCCATCTCCTCTCTACCTGATTTTTCTTGTTCCCAACCCCACCTCCCGAGTACCCTGGCAAAATCTATTCTGTTTCCCCAGAGACCCAGCTATACCACCACTCTTTGGGATATATCCAAAAAATGTTTCATCCTATCATAAGGATGCTTGCTCAGCTAAGTTCATAGCAGTTTTATTCATAATACCTAGAAACTGGAAACAAGTCATTGGTTCATTTGTATAATGAAATATTATTTAACTGTAAAAAATAAGGACATCATGAAATTTACAAGTAAATGGATGGAACTAGAAAAAATCATCCTGAGTGAGGTAACCCAGACTCAGACAAACATGGTATGTACTCTCTAATAAATGAATATCAGCTATAAAGTAAAAGATAATCATGTTATAGTTTACAGACCCAGAGAGGCTAAGTAACATGGAGGGATTAAGTGGGAGATGCAAAGATTACACTTTGGGGGGGGGGATTAACCCTCAACCAACCCTCTCTTCTCTCACATTCTCTTACCCCCATTGCCACTTAAATCTTTTGATACACAGTATTTCTCTACCTGTTTTCATTTCATGTATGTTCTATTATTCCCCTTCTCTCCCTTAAGGTCATTTTTGCTGTCTATATTGGTTACTTTCTAGCTCCATGGCCTCTAAAGTTATTGAAAATTAAATATACAAATATAAGTGTTCAAAGCTAAAAAGTACATCTGAGAAAGAAAATGCAGCATTTACCTTTCCTGGCTCTGGATTAGTTCACCAAGTTTGTTGTTGTTATGTTTTGTTGTGGTTTATTTTTCAGTTGAATCTATTTAGCTGAAAAATTAATAATTTCTCACTTTTATTTATGGCTGAAAAAAGTCTCCTCCACTCTGTTGCTCTCTGTCTCTATTTCTCCCCTCTCTCCCTCCTGCCCTCCCTCCTGTGTATGCCACATTTTCAATATCCAAACATCAGTTGCTAGAACCATGTCTTTTCTGAAATAATGAGCAATTATATTTCCAGGGAAATTTTATTTGTTTGAATGTTTCCCAGGAAGAGATGAGTCGACTGATTTCAGCTGTATATACTTTTCCTCAATTTATCAGAAAGTACAATGTAATATCAAAATATAGTATGGAGGCAAGAGTTATATACCCTGAAGATATATTCTGTGTATTATTTTGAAGGAAACAAAAGGATTATACAAAACTGTTCCTCATTAATTGAATAGTGTACTTTCCTTATTTTCTGTTAATACAATTGTAGCAATCTCAAATATGTATTTGTGGTCCAGTATCAAGGATGTAGTACAAAATGGTAATAATCTTAGTATTCATAGATTGCAGCACTTGTTTTATTTTACAGATGATGACTATGCTGCTTTTAAAACAAATTGGTAAGCTAAAAGAATAACCTTATGCAAATGCAGAATGTAATTACCATTTTCACAATTTTGGTACATGTTGGAAATGTCATTTCAATCAGGACTAATCATAATATGACAGGAATAACTGTGATACCATAAGTGATAATGTTATGCTGCTCACTTTTTCTAAATTTGGTGGCAAAATATGCAAAGATAAAACTTTCAAAGAGCCAGTAAAACATGTTCAAGAATTTTCCCACTTAAAAAATATTTTCAGGGAAATATTCACTATTATAGAGCAACAACTATTTTGATATTCCACTTATTTTTAAAGAAATCCTTTTTGCATTTTGTCATCTTCTATGATCAGTAACAAAAAAATAGCATCTGCCTTTAAGAGGGATAACAAGGCAGTTTAATTTTATATTGTTTTTCCAATGTTTATGCCATTTATTCATGTATCCACATACATTCTACATATATGCATATTTACATATGTATATATGTCGATATACAAAAAACATGGAAAGGTACATACATGTTTCATAAATGTGAATTTCTACCTATAAATTTGAGTAGAACTTTCTAAATGTCTCATTAATTATTAATACATGTATTTCTTATTGGCAATAAAAAGAGGACGTTACGAGCAATATGTTAAACACAAAGCTCAATGACTATTACCATTCATTACAATATTTACTTGTTATTAATGTATTTTGATGGTATCATGTCATTTGAGTCATGATGTCATAATATAATTGCAAAATTACTCTGATTCTTGACTTCAATATTCTTAAAATATGATATCATATAAAATAAACTTAAAATGCTTTTAGATATCATTCTACTATAGACAGAATGGGTAATATCAAGATAAAAAATGACTACAAATGAATGTTGCAAAACTGTAACCTATGGTAGGTGGAAGTGGAAACTAATGCAGAATCCTCACAAAAGGTAGAATTAGACATATCATGTGATCTAGCTATACCACTGTTGACTTTATATCCAAAGGAGTCCATATCCTACTACAGAGATTATTTGGGCATCCAATTCATTGCTGCCTTAGTCACAATGACCAGGAAATGGACACAGCATTTACCTATTCACTAAGTAATGAATAGATAATAAAAATATGGTGTATTTTTCCAATGGAATAGTATTCAACTGTTAAGACAAAAGTAAAATTCTCAAGTAAATGGATGGAACTAGAAATAATCATTTTGACTGAAATAACTCCAATCTAGAAAGGTAAATGTTACTTGATTTTCCTAGGTTTGAAACTTTATATTTGTGTGTTTCAATTGGAGTACATATAGTAGTCAGAAAACCAAATAAGGGGTCAATGTGGGAGATTAAAAAAGAAGAGATGATATGATGATATACAAATCATCTGAAGGGAAAGGGGCAATGATAGCAAAGAAGAGTTATGTGAGTTAGAAAATATGATGGTGGTATGGAGGTAGAAGTACATAAATGGATAGTTTATACTAAAGATTTCTGAAACAGCTAAATGGAAACTGACTATTCCAGAATCTTCCCCAAATATATACATATAAATATAAAAATTATTTCCATAGACTGACCCTGTAATTGAGGAAGGGCCAATGCTTCTCTAGACAGCAGACAATAGCAAATAAAATGCCCAATGCTTAGCAGTGTTTATTTTTGAGTAGTTTTTCAGTAGAATGCCCACAGACACCAAAACATTACATTGAACTTAGTCTTCTATTATCCTTAGTTCTTTAAATCATCCTCAAAATTCTTTGCTTTCACATCAAGTTATATTTGGCAGTTTTAAATATATCACCTCAAACTAATATTTCAGCAATTTCACCATACTTAAGTCAATATTTATGTTGCTAAATTGTATAGGTTTAAGATTTAGTCAGAAAACTATATGTAATTCCTAACTTTATAAGAAAAATAATCTGTTTAATTTCTTTTATAGTAAGCAACATTAATGTTAATTTTTGATGGGTTATGGAATGTTAGTTGCCATCAATTCCAAAGAAGGTAATACATTTCTGGATCTGAACTTTTTATTTGTTTGCCTGTGGTGTCTAGTAGGGCCTTTATAGACTTGTTATAAGGTAACTGTGTTAAGTTTATTGATAAATGTTTTTATTATATTCTTATGGTTTCTTTTGCATGTTATTCTACTTGTATCAAAAATAGTTAATACATCTGGCATTTATCTTACACCTACTTTTTGGTTTTGTATAATTAAAATATCTGACAAATTTTCCATTCTTTCTCCATAAAATGCTGATGGTTCTATACCAGTAAATATCTGTACAGTATTAACTTGACTTAATGTGATATCAAAACTAAATCCATGAAGTTAGTACAATGATATATTGGGGAAAAACTGAGAAAAACTGTAAGAGGGGTTAATGTGATTATATATATGTATATAATATATATATACATATATATTCAAGTATTTAGAAATAAGGCAGAATGTTTTAGTAATTTTAAAAATGTTTTTTAAGATCTAAATTCCATACAGGTTTTCAAAACATAGGATAAAATCTCCTTAAGATACTCAAAACAAATGAATTTATTTATGTTCTGAATTAATGTGATTCTCTACTTAACATATGCATATATATACATGAAAAATACACTTCTTTTCTTCTAAACCTTCATAACTCTTATTTTCTCTATTTTTGAGCCAATATGTATGCAGTGATAATTAACTCTTTATACTTATTTCAACCTCTTAATGCACAGGGACTTTTAAGAAGTGTTGGTTGACTAGACTATAAGAAGTAAATCAGAAAATTAAAATTGAATTAATATTATAGAAACTTTTTATTGATTTATGATTTCATGTAATGTGCCTTGATCAAGTCCACTCTCTTTGTTCTCTTTTCTTTCCTCAAATTATTCTCCAACCTCCCATGTGGGAAGCGACTTCGCTCCCTCCATCACAAGGTAGCGCTTGGCATAGGCATTGCTTGAGAGAAAAGACAACTCCATATATGGAGTCGCATGCTCTGAGAGGTGTGGTTACCCGATCACCCCACCTCGCATCATTGAGAATGGCCAATCACCAGTGACATCGTGGCAGTTGCTGATAGGATGAAGGCAATTTTTATAAAGGGCTGTGGGAGCTGGGGAGGAGAGAGAAGAGAAGGAAGAGAAAAGAGAGATAAGAAGCTCGCTGTACAGGGATAGCTGAATAAACCACTTGAAGAAGAACACAGTTGCTGTTGCCTTATTCCATGGGTCGGACATGGGTAGTGACACTCCCAGAACTTTTTCTTACCACCTTGACCTTTGACCCCCAACTGTGTCCACTTAGCAGTGCCTATATGGTCACAAGCATAGAATCATCCACTGGAATATGAGGAGTCTTTCAGAGGTCACATCCCTGGAGAAAACTAACTCTTCTCTCACCAGTTGTCAGCTAACAATATCTCTTCAACTAGGGGTGGGACTTCCCGACTGACCTTCCCTGTCCATAATGGAGTTTTGTCTGGCTTGATCTTGATCATAGCAACCGTTAGTTCATATGTTCAACTGCCCAGTTGTGTCAAGAAAAAAAACTGTTCTTACTATAGTCATTCCCTCCATGTAACTCTTACTCTGTCTTCTTTCTGTTCTTTGATAATCCGTGGGACCCTGGAACAGATCATATAATAACAGGGATTATCTCTATGAAAAGCTAACCAGTAAGGATGAAACTTATAATATAGTATTTAGGGCTGAGCACTCAGCTACCTCTTATTCTCGGCATGTTTACCAGTTATGGATCTCTGATTTAATTTTTTATGTGCTACTAATAGAAGCATCTCTGATGAATATTGGGAGCTGCATTAATCTAATAGTGCAATGATAAGTCTTCAGGAGGCAATGTACTCCTAAGACACTTAGCAAGATGACAGTAGTAGGTTCTGCTCTAAGGCCTATGTCACATCTGACCTCAATACTTAGTTACTCTCTTAAAATTCATGCCTCTATTGTATCAGTGGGTATATCATGTCATGTTGTTTATTATTATAGTTCTCAGGGATCACATCTTATAAAGACTGATGATGATTATTTTTATTCCTCAATAGCATGCACAGGAATTTTGAGTACTATGAAAAGTCAGCCAGTAAAGATGAAACTTCCAAGTCAATACCAGTTTCATTTTTCTATGTTTGATCACTCAAGTATGTGATGTTTGTTAACAGGAGGGCCTTTCCATCATTTCCTAGATAGTAACCAATTATAATGGCAATAGTTTGTAATGTTGTGTTGAGGGGGTAGTCTATTGGACCTCAGTGGCCAACAACTTCAAACAAAGTATCAAATCCTTGCCACAGAGCTTTCTATTTATTAACACCCAACGTGTGGCCATTGTTGTCCCAATTACATGGTAACTTTTTTAAAAATTATGTATATGTTTCTATTTTAGGATGCTGGAGTAGTTTGACAACATAACTTTTTCAAGCATTTAGTGTGCAATAGCCTTCCCCATATTTCTTTCTCATTCCTGCCCTCCCACCTTCCACTTTACTTAAGCCTTCTCTGAGTTTAAATTAATAGTGACATAGAATTCTATAAGATACCACTATATATTTTATTGGGTAACCATGCTATATGCATACTTTAGAGAGGGTCTTAGAAAAGGACTCTATGTCAATTATACAAAGATATTTGCCTACAAGTAGAAAGGACAATGTATTCAATGATTCAAAACACACACACACACACACACACACACACACACACACACACACAGGAGAAATCAATTTTAAATATGTGTTTTTTAAATGATGTTTTCTGATGCTCTATTCTCTAAAAATTGCTGTCAGAGGAATATTTCCTGTTAGAAAACTTCATTCTTATAAATATATAGGAAAACAATTGTCTTAGTTAGGATTTTACTGCTGTGAACAGACACCATGACCAAGGCAACTCTTATAAGGACTACATTTAATTGGGGCTATCTTACAGGTTCAGAGGCTCAGTCTATTATCATTAAGCCAGAAACATGGCAGCATCCATGGTGCAAAAGAACCTGGGAGTTCTACATCTTGATCTGAAGGCTGCTAGCAGAATACTATCTTCCAGGAAGCTAGTACTGGGGCATTAAACCCCACACCCACAGTGACACACCTACTCCAACAAGGCCATACTTACTAATAGTGCCATTCTCTGGGCCAAGCATATACGAACAATCACACATTTACTTTTCAATTACTTCATGAAATAAAATAAAAATAAATTATGTAATAATTTTTCACATTAAAACAAAATGCAGAGTTGTGGAGCTCAGTCCCAGTGGATACATCTATAATACAACTGTTGTATCTAGGGCTCAGGGATAACTGAGGAAGAGGGTGCAGATAGATTCTAAGAACCAGATGAGCAGTGTATTTTCTCATTTCCTACAAATGTCAGAAGCTATACCACAGACTGTTTATACATGACTTCAACAAGGACAACAGTACACATGCTAAAATGTGTGGGGCTAGAGGTGAGAAGTGGGTAGGAGAAGCAAAGGAGGCGTCAGTTCTGTGTAAAGAACTAAAAGAACTCTAGGCAACTATGGAATACTGAGAGTGGAACAAACAGTCACCTCTAAGGAAGAGAACACTAATGGTTTGTCCAATACCAAATGGTTAGCCCTAAAAATTAAATACAAATAACATTACACAGACTGTGCAAGTTATGGAAATAAGAATGTTGAAGATGTAAGGCTATGGAACAACAAGTAATGTAAAAAAATGCCATGGATGTGAATGAGAGTGAGGAGTGGTATATGGAAGAATTTGGATGGAGGAAAGGGAAGGAGAAACACTGGAATTATATTACAATGTCAATAATAATAATAGCAATAATAATAATAATAAATAGCAGGATCTGTGTTCATTTTATTGGTTCCTTTTCATATAGTTACTACTCTTAGTCTTTCATGGTAGGACATATATTTCTTATTAACAATTGAATCTTTGGTATAGGAAGTTACTCTACAAGCTATGAATGAGAACAAGAAACAAACACCAAGCCAGACACAAACCTTTGGATTGACAATAGCATCCAGTCTGTAAGATACTCTAGGATAATGATAGCATGAATTTGTGGGAAGTCACCAACCAATATCTGATTTGAAATAAGAGCCACTCTACTATGTGGAAGCCAGACCTGACACTGCTTTCCTGACAAAGAACCAGAAACAAGATAGCCCATGGTCCTAGGTTAAAATCAAATACCACTGTTTTAACAAAATGGTGGCAATAAAATGACTCCTAATGACATTCTGATTTATTCATAGATCAGTGCTTTACCCAGCCATCATCAGAGAAACTTTCTACAGCACATAGGAACAAATACAGAGACCCACAGCAAGACATTATGCAGAGAATAAAAGACCTTGTAATGTAAATGTTGCTTTTATTTCCTCAGAAGAGAGAAGATGAGAGCAGAACCCAAGCTATGTGAATACATGGGCTGAGATCAGTGTTTCTAGCTCTTTTCTGCACATCCCTAGGCCTAAGCCTGGAAGCTTGTTGCCTCCATACAATCTAATTTTCCAAGCTGACTGACTCAATCTGGCTTCTCTCAGGTTTTTACTGTATTCTTCACACAATACCCCTCTCCCTCTCCTCCCTCTCCCTCTCCTCCCCTCCCCTCCTCCTCCCCCTCTCCCTCTCCCTTCCTAAGTAGCTCCTCGTTCCTTTGTTGTTCTCATGTGAGTTGGACATAGTCTATTCTGTCAAATCTTTCCTTTTTGTCACCTTGTATGCCACTCAATTAGATATCACTCTTAGATATGGGTGCTTCCTTCTACAAACTAACATTACCTTCACTGTCAGGAATTAAAGGTGTTTACTAAGGTCTTGCCTGTATTCCAGCCAGATCATACTATAGTTAATCCACAACATATCAGCATTCTAACTGGATCACATAGACTTAAAAAGTCTTTGGATGTGGTTCCTTGCCAGAGCAGCCATGTTGCTGGATTAAAATTTCTCTCCATTGGAACACTTAACACTAAAGGAGCTGTCTTTATCAAATCTCTCATGGGGCTCAGCGTACCCTCCTGAAGAGAAGGCTGAGTATAAGAACCAATGGAATTGAAAGACACCAAGGAAACCAGGCCCTCTAAATAAAAGAGATCAAAGCTCATATGAAATCAGAGACTGAAGAAGCATGAACAAGGCCTGCATGAGCCTGTCCCTTGTTTTCTGAGTATATATTATAGCTTCCAGTTTAGTTCCTAGTTTAGTGGAATTGTTTGTTTGTTTATTACATTTATTTTTTTTTTACAGTCCAGTCATACCCCACTCCCGGTCCACCTTCCCACAGTTACTCATCTAGTTCTTCCTCCCCACTATCACCAAGAGGATGTCTCCCCCTGCCCCCCTGCCCCGCCAGGCCTCCCCACTCCCTGGCGCCTCAAGTATCTCAAAGGTTATGCATCTCTTCTCCCACTGAGGCCAGTCCAGAAAGTCTTCTGCTGTATGTGTCAGGGGCCTCATATCAGCAAGTGTGTGCTTCTTGCTTGGTGGCCCAGTGTCAGGCAGATCCCAGGGGTCCATGTCTGTGAGACTGCTGGTCTTCCTATGTGGTTGCCCTGCTCCTCAGCTTCTTCTAGCCTTTCCCTAATTCAACCACAGGGTACCCCGACTTCAGTTCAATAGTTCAGTATAAGTATCTGCCTCTGTCTTAGTCAGCTGATTGTTGGGCCTCATAGAGGACAGCCATGCAAGGATCCTGACTGTAAGCACACCATAGCATCAGTAATAGTGTAAAGCCTTGGGGCCTCCCCTTGAGATGTATCCCAAGTTGGGCCTGTCACTGGTCCTCCTTTCCCTCAGGTTCCTCTCCATTTTTGTCCTTGCAGTTCTTTCAGACAGGAATAATTCTGAGTCAGAGTTTTTGACTGTGGGATCACAACACCATCCCTTACTTGATGCCCTGTATTTCTGCTGGAAGTGGGCTCTACAAGTTCCTGATCCCCATTGTAGGGCATTTCATCTAAGGCCCCTTTGAGTCCTGAGTGTCTCTCACCTCCCAGGACTCTTACACATTCTGGATGGCCCCCCGACCTCTCAACCCCCAAGATTGTCTGTTTCCATTCATTTTTCTGGCTCTCAGCTCTTATCTCCTGCCAATTAATCCCCCATCATGTTTCCCTTTCCCCTCCCCCTACCCTTTCCCACCCATGTCCCTTCCTCCTTCTGCCTCCTGTGATTGTCTTCTTCTCCCTCCCAAGTGCAATTGAAGCATCCTCACTTGGGCCCTTGGCTTGTTAAACTTGAGTTCTGTAAATTGTATCCTATATATTCTGTACTATTTTGGCTAATATCCACTTATTATTATATACCACACATGTCCTTTTGGGCCTGAGTTACCTCGCTCAGAATGATATTTTCTAATTTCATCCATTTGCTTATAAAAATCATGATGTCTTTGTTCTTAAAGACTTAGTAGTATTCCATTGTGTAAATAAACCACATTATCTGTATCCATTCTTCTGTTGTGGGACATCTAGGCTGTTTCCAGTTCCTGGCTATCACAGATAAGGCTGCTATGAACATAGTAGAACACTGCCCCTGTGGTATGGTGGGGCATATTTTGGGTACATGCCCAAAAGTGGTATAGCCACGTCTTCAGGCAAGGATTTGGAGAAAGATAAATACTCATCTATTGCTGGTAGGATTGCAAATGGGTACAACCACTCTGGAAATCAATCTGGAGATTCTTCCATTTAGTGTTTCTATATTTACAAGGAAGTCTGATTCTTTGGCTCTTTTTCATTTTGTTTGTTTGTCTTCTATCACCAATGTGTTAGGCTTTCTTTTATCTTACTGTGTTTTATTTAATTTTATTTTCTTATAACCCTTTAGAAGCTTGTTTGTTTCCTAATGAGAGACAGAAAGTGAGTGAGTCTGTATACAGGGAAAGATGGGGAGAAACTCAGAGGAGTAGAGAGAGGGAAAACCATAGTCAGGATATATTTATGAGGAAAGAATATTTTTAGCAAAAGGAAAAAAATCTTAATCATGGTTATTATCTTGATTTTTGATTATCATATTTAAAAGGTGTTTAATTATTATTAATTTATGACATTACATTTTCAAGTCATTGTTGCTGCAACAAGAGTGGAGACAGAAGGATCCCTGCCACTCACTTACCATGCAGCCTGGCTGAGTCAGCAAGGGCCAGGTCCTAGTGAGGGATCTTGCCTCATAAAAGTTCTGGAGTAATGACAACTTTAGTTGATTTATACTACCACTGTTCTCCCATACACACACACACACACACACACACACACACACATGTGCACATACACACACAGGAAATTTAATATATTAAAGTTAGTATTTTCCTACTGCTACCACCTGTAAAATTAATGTGAATTTGTCATAGTTTTGAAGTTATTACACATGAATATATTCTCCAGTCCTTCGCTAAGTGCCGATAAGAACTCAACCAACTAAAAGAAATTAACTGTTTAAAAACATAACAATAATAACAGTTTAACACAAAGAAGAGCTCAAAGGATAGCTATCATTATAAAAGAGCAATTAAGGAAATGTGTCACAGATAGGACCACAGGCCACTATAATCCAGGCAATTCCTTAATGGAGGTTGCCTTTTCTCTGATGACTCTGGTTGTGTTAATCTGTAAAGCTAACTATGACAATGGCCATTCTAAATCATGAATATTGAATGTCAGAAATTTAGCATCCAAAACCCTGACTCTGACTTACTATTAATATAGTCATGCAATTTGAAGCAAGACTTACATGTGAATATTCTGGGAAAATTAATATTTAGACATTCATTCACTAAAAGCATACACACATCATTTATAGTTCACATTTTGAAACATAGTCACATCTATATTATGCTGTATAGGAGCAATTTTTTATTTGTTTTGTTTTGTGTGTTTTTTGTTTGTTTATTTTGTTTTTCACTTCATTTCTCCAGCTACAAAGAACACATTCAATTGATTCCAAAGGGGCCATAGAAACTTCCTTTACCTATATAGGGGGTGATGAGTGAGAACCCTCAATTCTTTTAAAAGGAGACAGATAGCAGCTTTTTAAATAAACACCTGTGTAAAATACTCCCTCTTTAGTTTCTTTTTTATAATTTATTTATTTTTAACTTCATGTGCATTGGTGTTTTGCCTGCATGTATATCTGTAAGAGGATGTTGGAACTGGAACTCCATGGAACTGGAGTTACAGACAGTCCTAAGCTACTATGTGAATTCCAGGAATTAAACCCAGGTCCTCTGAAAGAACAACCAGTACTCCTAGGTGCTGAGCCATCTCTTCTGCCCACTTCTTCACTTTCTTAAACCACTTAATATCTGAAAGTCTGCGATGAATTCAAGGTTAGGACACAGACACTATGGCTTTTTATTTTGATTGCCAACTTGACATCATCTAGAGTCACCTAGGAGATGAACCTCTGACATGCTTATGAGAGATTGCCTAGGTTAGGAAAATTGAGGTTAAATAACTTACCTTAAAGATAGGTAGCACCACTGTTCAGCCTACAGTCCTTGACTGCTTAAAAAGGAGAAAGCTACTGAGCTTAAGGTTTCATTTGCTTCTGAATTTTGACTCTGGATATAATATCATCAGCCTCTTTAAGCTTTTTCTTCTATACCTTTCCTAACATGTTGACTTGTACTCTTGATCTGTGTGTGTACATAAGTCCTTTATTCTTGATATTATTCTGTCAAAGTATTTTATTATAGCAATAATGAAAGCAACTAATACAGATGCTGACCCTTCAATTTGAAAACTTCATTTAAGTGTTTGTAAGTCACACTCTTATTTCACTTCAGTTGTAATGTGGTTCCAGAATCTTCCCTTCCTGATCATCCCATGGTTCTTGCATCTCTAAAATCTTGGGATCTTCATCAAAACTTATACTTTACCATTACAGCTTTATTCAGTGGCATTTATCCTTTTATGAATACAGAACCTCAGCACTCAGCCAAGGATTACCTATCCTCAGAGGCTTTCTAAATCTGTTGGGCAAGAGTCTGTGAGCACTCTTGGACCTTTTATGACTATATGGTTCCATGTGAATGATGTCACTAAGTTCTGCTGCTAGCTCAAGGTAGAACCTGAACCCATTGATCCAAAGTTGTAACAGTCTTTGTATGATAACCATGGTGAAACATATTCCTAGGCAGGTCCCTTCTAAAAATTGGGAGCCTCTTTAGCATTTTGAGTTTAGTCTGTGTCTTTTCACATAAACTTATGTTTTTTTCCATGGCTGGTTACTTATCTTCAGAGAAACAATCCTGTAGTCTTAATGTAAAGCAGTACATTTTTCTTTAAAACTTGCAACCTCTACTCCAGTGTGCATTTTAGTTGTAGCTTTAAGCTTGTTGAAAATATTGTCTCGCATGAAACTGCACACTTTTTATATTCTTCTGTCCCACTCATTGTTCATTTTCACTGTAGATGTGGTAAAAGTAGCAAGTATTAACTGCGCTACTGACTGAATACTGGTTTACCTTGAAATTTTTTTTCCACTAAGCAAATCATTTCATAGCTGCAGTATTCAGCTTCACTGAAGTTATAAGACACGGGCAGAATGAAGCTTCATTGGTTTTACCAAAACTATAACCTCAATACCTTCTAGCCCTGTTCAGATAGTCTTTATTTCTCTCTAAAAACAAGTTAGCTGGGTCTTCATGGTCTACATTTCTCTTATCATTGCTTTCTGAAATTCGATAAATGTAGCCCATTAACTTCTGCATCTCTGGGTTTATCCTGTTGCACTCTAGCTATGGCAACTTAAGAACCACATAGTCAAATTTATCACCCTAACAGCCTCAGTACATGGTACATTTTTTCTATATCAGTTCCATTTCTTCTTGCTGATATAAAATAACTTACATAAGGGTTGGAGAGGTTACTGAACAGAGGAAGACACAAGTGTGATCCAAGCACCCATATGACACCTCACAATTGTCTCTAACTATAATTTCAGGGATTTTGACACTCTTTTCTGGCCTTCTAAGGCACCAGGCACACACATGATACATAGACATACAGACAGACAAAATATACAAATAAAGGTAAAATTTCTAGAGATAGTTAAGTTTCTTAAAAAATATAGCATATCTACTAAAATATTATATAAAAGTACAGTATCATTGATTCATATATATATATATATATATATATATATATATATATATATATTCACTCGTACATGTGTAATAGTATGTGTAATAGTTTGGTGATCTGAATGAGACTGTCTCCTCCTAGGCTTATTCATTTGCTTACTTAATTCCCAGTTGGTGGATTATTTGGAAAATCTTAGGAGGTATTTGGCCTTGTTGGAAGAAGTGTGAAACTGGAAGTGAGTTTTGAGGTTTCAAAAGCCCATACCTGGATCAGTCTGTCGTTTTGTCTCTTATTCTCCCTATCTTCTATGTCTCTATGTCTCACTGTCTCTCTGCCTTTTCTGTCTCTCTGTTTCACTCTCACTGTCCCTGTCTTTTTGTGTCTCTTTTTGTCTGTCTCTCTGTCTCTGTCATTCTCTGTTTCTCTGTCTCCTTACACACACATTTTATCTATCATCTATCTATCATCTATCTATCTATCTATCTATCTATCTATCTATCTATCTATCTCTGTCCCTCTCCCAGCCCCCCTGCTTCTTGCTGATCAGAATGTAAATGTCTCAGCTACTTCTTCAGCACTGTACTTCCTGAGGGCAGTCACACTACACACCATGATAACCATGAGCTAACCTTCTGAACATGTATGCAAACCCACAGTTAAAAGCTTTCTTGTATAAGAGTTGAGTTTGTCATGCTTTCTCTTTACAATAGGACAAGTAACTAATACAGATACCTACAAGTGCTTTACATCATAGAAGAATATTTCTTTTTAAATTATTATTATTATTATTATTTATTTATTTTTCCTTTTTTTTACACGGCAAATTTTCTTACCCTCCCAGTCTGCCTTCCAACTGTTCCACATCCCATATCTCCTCTCCTGTCTCCACAAGGATGGCCCCACCCCACCAGACCTCTAAACTCCCTAGGGCCTCCAGTCTCTTGACGGTTAGATGCATCTTCTCTGACTTAACCCAATTATTTCTAATTATAGCTCTAAGTTTTATTTTGACTTTCATTATAAATTACTCATATGTACATATGCATACTCATACTCTACATTGTGAGATTTTATGAATAATTTTGTGCTTGAAAAATATATACAAAAGAACACTGATGTTTTGAAATATAAGATGTACCTTCCATGTGGATTAAAAAAAAATCATTTTCTCCTCTCAGTGACAAAGATTATAGCCAATACATCTACAAAAACAGATTAAAAGAGAATGCGAAACACATTTATTTAATCAAAGTTTAACACAATATATACTTCTGAAATGAAGACAAAAATCCCCAGTAATAATTACATTTTTATATTTTGATTCACTAAAAAATAAGAAGATATATATTGAAGTGATTTTGAGACTTGTTTTAGTTTGTATGCTGCACTGTGAGGAGAAAGGAAGAGCAGGAATAAAGACAGTGGTAGAAGACCAAAGTCCTTGCTCCTGAGACCTTCCCATTTCTTTCAGTTGTAAGTACTTAGCATGCCAAACCACCATATTTGGGGTTTTATGTTCTAAATCCTTACACTTAAAACACACTTTATAAAATTATAAAATGATTTTTAAAAATTACTACCATAAAGATAATAAAAGAGGAACTGGAAAAATACCTTAGTAGTTTAGAACATGTGCTCCTTTTGCAGAGGACCAAACTTCAGTACTCTACACACACATTGGCAGTTCACTAGTGCCTACAGCTCTGGTTCGAAGAGATGTCACACTCATTTCTGGACTCCATGAGCACTAAATTTATATGTACAACCTCCACATGAATGCACACAATCATACAATTTTAAGGAGAGATGACTCAGTGGTTAAGAGCGTTGACTGTTCTTCAGAGGTCCTGAGATCAATTCCTGGTAACCACATGGTGACTAACAATCATCTGTAATGGGACCTATACCCTCTTCTGGTGTGTCAGAAGACACCTACAGTATACTCATATAAATAAATAAATTTAAAAAAAGAGAGAATTAGGAAAGAAAATGAAAAAAATGTGTCTACATTTATGAAATGGATGTGCCAATAATAGTATATACTTTAATATTAATATATGGCTGTAGACAAGATTCATCTTTATATTTATTCATTTTTCATATTGCACATGAGCACGCATACTATGGTATACATATGGAGTTCAGAATACAACATGTAGAAATCTGCTTTCTCCCTCCATGCTGTGGGACCTGGGGATTTAACACTGTTTATCAGATTTGGCCGTGAGCACCTATTGAGCCATCTTGTCATCCCATTTTAATAAAGATTTTTAAGATTAAAGTTCAATTAAATTTGTACTATTTTATCTTAAAATATTACCTAAATAATAAAAGAATAGACATTTGTAAGATTACTTTCTAATCCAAAGGGACAAAAAAATTAGCATTCCCAACTCTAAATGAACGTCAAAAGCAATAAAGGATTATATATGTCTAAAACGGTTGTAATTCACAACTCTTGAGCTGATGGTCATTATCTGTGTGACCTTGTAAAAGTAATTTAACTTCAATTAACCTGCATATAGTCATCTACAAAATGAGAGTATTGATAATCAGATATGGGTCATAGGATTTTTCTGGGTTAAATAAAATGTTATACACAAAGGCATAAACAACACCCCAAATAACTCACTATCTAATTATTATAATTGTTATTAATTACATTAGCATTTTAATATTTTCATAGATATATCTGTTTCTGGGCTAAGCATCAAAAGAAAAGAGGTAGCACAGCTTAGAAAAAATGGTTTCAGCAGTGAACAGGATTCATATCTCTAGATGCTTGAATAAATGACCTATTATTAGTTGAATGAATAAACTCTCGGATGAACTAAGTATAAAATGAATGACAGTCATGAAATTAAATGTATTAAGTTGCAACTTTTAGGTTTTTACATTTGTAAGAAGATTTTGTTGATAACATTATAACCTTGCTTTATTAGATTAGTGAACATTGCTTTTAATTGACTAAAAGTAAAGCTGTTTTTATTTTAAATGTTGATTTTTTTAACTCATATATTCTGCATTACAATCCTCTGAGGGTCAAGTAACAGATGTGTAGTTCAAAATAGACTAAGATATATTTTAACTCAGTATCTAAGTCTTTGTTGGGTAGGATTGTTATTGTCCTCAGTTACAGTTAAATCTTGATGTCATTAGTACTTAGTCTGTTTCTCACTCTCATTTCCTTTCTTTCCTCCTTTTCTTCTCCTTGGTCCTGTAGTCTACTCAGTTCATCCCTGTCCCTGTCTTGGTCTTTCCACTTCTCTGTACTGTTCTACTTCATGTATCCTTGTAATGATTTATTCCTTAACAAATCTTTGCCTTTTTGGTTATTAAAGTAGTTACAAAGCATTTCCAGGCTTCTGTGACCTTTAGTGTACTTTAGACACTTTAGAAAGTGCTTACTTGTTATTTAGATTGTCTTTTAACACATACAGATGCTTGATTTAATCCTCATGGCCAGGGATATGAAGTGTGCTAAATTTTTGCATGTTTTTCATGTCCTTTTGTTTTTTTGTAGCTTGGCATACTATGGTGAACATTTAGATTGTAAGAACCCTGTTAACCTTTTCCCCTTTCAACTTTCCATGATTTCTTCTCAAAATACTAGCCTTATGGTAACAGATCTATACTTAAGCAATATAATAGGAGGACAAAGCTGAAAACTAGAGGGCTCAGTTGTACATCATGTAGTTTCCATGCTAATTCTGTAGTTTGTATTTCAGAAGTAATTATTGGGAAAGATAAAAATCTAATCTGTTTAAAAATATTGATATAACAATGCATATTTACCATTTAATAGAAGTTCAATTAAAGTTAGAGACATTTCCTAACCAATGAATTGATCAATCTTTTCAATTAATCCTGGATGAATGTCATCTTATTTAGAATACCTACTACAATAAATGCTTTGTTGCCATTCTCATTGACTCTAAAAGAAATATTTTTTACACCAGGCAATTAAAAAAACAGGCGATACAATTAAATATAAAAATATGTTTTAAAACGTTGCTGCCATATAGCATGAGATAGGTATCAGCATTCCCGTCCAAAATCCATCTAAATATAAGTGGCCACCCTTCTAAGAAACAAACTAATATACAAGGAAACTCTGGAACTTGGGCAAATAATGAAGCATTTAATATCTATTGCTGAAATTCATTTAGGAGAGTTGATACCTGATAGTTTGTAAAGTATATAATCAGTTGATTCTTTTATTAAAATTCTAACCAATAAATAGACATCGATCTATGAAATTTAGGTATTACATAAAAATATTTCTAATAGAAAAATAGAATAAATCATTCAGCTAAAATGAAAGAATAATTTGACACTGAAGCCACAAAGCAACTGGAATGATGATGATTAACCTTGAAGATAATATTGAATAAAGTAATCTGAAGAACAAAGAAGACACAGTGTGGGCTTTGAAAAGAAATGTTATCTTGGTAAAAGGAATGTTTTCAATTATGTAGAAAAATGGGAAACTTGGAACATGGGTCATGCTGATATGTGAGTAAAATAGTGATAACATAGAAAAATATTTTTGGAGTGAGAAATAATTTTTAAAAGGAATTAAACCCAGCAATGGACGTGTCAAACAGAATGAAAGAAAGCCCACAAGGCCTCAACCTTACACAAAGAACTATAGGCAAGACAGCAGGAGACCTGGTCTGTATGACTTAATTATCTACTACCAAACAGCCCTGAAAACATATATACAATTATCATTATATGGACTTAACAGGTTACATTTGTGAATGTATATGTATATAAATATATATGTGATAATTAGTCAAAAAAGCCATGAATTTAAAGTGGATATATAAGGAGGAGTGAGTATATAAGAGGTTTTGTGAAGTAGACAAAAAAGGCTGAAATATTTTACAATTATAGTATCAAAAATAAATAATATTTTAAGCTGACTTAAAAATAAACTTTGTGAGAAATGTAGTAAGACCTTAAACCTAAAGACAAAATCAAGTTATTTATTTGACTTCATTTATTGAGACTGTACTATGGTACAGGACTCTCCTAGGCATTGTGTATTAAATTACAAGTGAAAAAATGAGGCTTCTTCCTCATTAGTTTGAGGAAAATATATACTAGGAAAAATAAAGTAAACAGACATATTATCAAGTTTCAGAAGTGGTAGTTGTTGGGTTACATGCCTCTCACCCTACTTTTAATAACATACAAGAGTAAGAATAGGATAAAATGAAGGTATGTGTAATTGGAAGAAAGGGTCAAAGGCACAACTTTTCCTTGAGGTTGCATTTGCATCTAGCCAGTAGTAATGTATTTGGCCAACTTAATGTTTATATTGTTCTCAGTCAAAACAAAGGATGAACATCAGCAAATTATAAAGATAAAGCACTGCTGATTGGTTTTCCAAATTATTCTTGAGGTTTTAAATTTTCAACAAGCCTTAGACTAAAATAGTATCACTTGGATTATATAATTAAGATAACAAAGTTTAAAAGAATAATGATCATAATGTCTTTCTGTTTTAAGTTCAAGTAAACATCATTAAAAGAAACAGAAAGCAAGTAGAATATGCAAGGGCAATGGAGTAGTATAATAGAGTACCATTGCTGGGTCATAGGTCCCAAAGTTAACAGAAGTGTGTGTGTGTGTGTGTGTGTGTGTGTGTGTGTGTGTGTGTGTGTGTGTGTATGTATATTCTGGAGTGGAAATTAAGGTAGACAAAGACCAAAGGAACTCCCCTAGATAGCTTAGCCTCATTACTTCTGGAAATCTCTCTGGGTGCCTTTCATAAATAATGTCTCAATTCTTGTCCAAATTATTTGTTATAATCTAAGTATTACACATAATTCCCATGTTCCTTCTATTATTTTAAAACGTAAGTCATTCTAACTATAATATCTGCCAACTTTCTGAGGAGTGCAAAAGATGATTTGGAAATTTTGGATGGTCTAGACAAATTAATAACACGATTTTTGTCCCATAGAAGATTCAAGACATTTGCCGCTATATTTTAAAATCAACCGCTCTCACAAGACGTTCATGTTTACATTTTTATAAATTTAAAAAGTTAATCTTGTTTTAATGTTTTTCACTTGATGTACATTTCTTCAGAAAGCCTATTCTATGACTCTTTCATAATTTAAACATTAGTATATTAATATAATTTAAAATATAATCTAACTCATAATTTATCTGATTTTATTTGTCAATAGTCTGTGTTCTATATGACAGTGATTATAAGACATACATTATGCATGACAATTTCTTCTTACTGCAAAACCATTTTCTAAGTCAAACAAATAGAGTAACTCAATAATTTTAGTAATTAACAAGAGGTTTATATTTGTTTTTGTTGTGCTGTTCAATATTTGTTCAAAGGAGAACTTTATTTATTTGACTATGTTGGCCACTAAAATATATGCAGCTCAAAAGACTCCATTGAGAAACAAGTGTGTGTGTGTGTGTGTGTGTGTGTGTGTGTGTGTGTGTGTGTGTGTGTGTTACTAATGACTAAATCCTGAACTGTAGGGATGTCAGATTAAAATACTCCACTACTGATTGCTATTCCCAGCCTTTATTAATTTATATTGTACTACTGATAGTATCTTGCCTCATGTGTAATCTTTTAATCTCATATAAGGATCTTTGTAATTATTATGGAACCATCTAGATAAACCTGGTGTGCTGGTTTAAATAAGAATGGTCCCAATATCCTTATATATTTGAATGTTTCTTTACCAAAGAGTGATACAGACTGGATTAGCAGAAATTCGCAACCTGTGGTTCATGACCCCTTTGGAGGGCCAATGACCTTTAGACAAGGGATGCCTGTCAGATATCCTGCATCTCAGACATTTATACTATGATTAAAAACAGTAGCAAAATTACAGTTATGAAGTAGTAATGAAAATAATGTTATGGTTGTATGTCACTACATTAAGAAATGTGCTAACATGTAGCAGCATTAGGAAGGTGTGAACCACTGGATTAGAGAATTAGGAGGCATATACTAATTGGAATAGGTGTGGACATATTCATTTGTAAGTATGATGTATATTTTTGGCCCTGAAATCTAGTATTTATGGGAACTATTTTCTTCAGGATTACTAAACTCTGAGCATAGACTGACAGAAGAAAATATATGATGACAAGTTTTAAAAAATACATTCATAAAATAATAGGTGTATGCACATGATTGATTTGTAACATGTTGTATCTTCTTACAATAAAGAGATAATATTTATGTGAGTGATTTCTTCAGATATATTAAACCCTGATATGGACTGTCAAGAGGAAGTGTACATTGACATGGTGGCCCTGTCATGGTGATATTTATACATGGAATCTAAACTTGTCACATTTTTGCCAGAATATCAGCTTAAGATCAAAGATGACATGTACACAGTGAAAAAAAATTGTCATGATCAATTGGAAAACCTCATTTCTATTTATGGAATCTTTACATAGTACCAGATCAAGAAGATCAGTGACAAATAACAGATACTCCTTGTCATCAGGCCTTTGAAGTCTAATTAGGTGAATTCTTCTAAACATTCAAATACTTAACAAAACAAAGACAGTTGTACTGTAGACTTAAGAAAATGCAAAAACTCAAAAGCTAGGACAGATTGTAAATGAGGCTATCACATACATAAGTGTATCTTAGAGTAAGTATGTAGTATTTGAAATGACCTTTGACAAAACAGATAAAAATTAGAGATATCAGGTAAGATATTCTAAGATAGAAAAATAGAAAACTTCAAGCATATAAAATTAAAGACAATACTTTAACAGAAATAGAGAACATTGCATGTATGGTGATAGAGAAAAAATGAAATGTTCAATATAGCTTTTAGGTCATATCCCAGTGTGATAGGAGTTGTCCATAATTCTGTAGGACGTAATGATTTCTGAAGTGGGAGATGTGTCATCAAGCCTACTTTTGAGAAAAATTGATTCAGCTGTCAAATACTAGTTAAATATAATTGAGGTAAGATTAAAGAGAGGGATAACACCAACTTCTTAACAAGGGACCTTAAGCTAGAAATAGCAAGGGCTTGACTAATAAAGTGAGAATGAAATAGTAAAGAGGAGATGGTTGTAAAACATACAGTGTAGAGCAGGAAGACAAGGGTTAGCAAATGACTGGGAGGGAAAGGAGGAGCTCATAATGACTGGTTTTCTGCTTGGGTGACTAGGGAATGTGATTTTTGAAGAGAAATAGGAATTTGGTCTGATGACATATTCTGGCCTTTGAACAGATTTAGCAGGCTAGAGTCTGAGGGTGACTGGTTGAAACATGCTTTTGAAACTGACAGCTAAAATTCTCCAGAGGGAGAAAGAAAGGCAGGAGGACTTGAGAATTTTCATGTCTTAGTGTGAAGGACAGGGAGCTCTGTAGTTCATTTCATGGTAGAAACTCATATTATCTGAGCTGCCGCCCTTTCCCCACATCTGCTAACCAGTTGTCTTTCTTCAGTTTGAATGTGGAGACTCTGACATCTTGAATCAGACATCCCTATTTACATAATTCACTTAGAAATATCATTTTGCCTGAACTTTAGTTTTTTCCTTTGAGCCTAGTTCTCAAGACCCTATTCTAGGGTAATTATAGTCTGCCTTTCTCACTAAGGCTCTTGTCTCATTTTAAAAGCTATAAATCTTGGTCAGCCTACTTTTCTAGTAAAACTGAGTATATAAGTGGTGGTTAGAGGCAAGGCATTATCTCTGGGTCTAGTTTTGCTTGTGCTCCTTGTTAGACATATTTTAACAAATGTAAATACATTCACTGTATAATCCAAAAAAATAACTTACCCTAGGTTCTCATCAGACATACAGAATTCAATTAAATATTTCTGACAGATGGCATAGTGATCTTCCTAAAGAAAGATGCTCTGAAAGTGTATTTCTTACTTGACACATTTAGTTATCTCTGTGTTCCTATAATTTTATGATCTAATTGGAACACTGGTTCATGTAAAATACTTTTTCCCCATTTTTCTGTGTTTGTCCTAATAACATGGAGAAGAAGCAAACAAAATAGTTGCTCAGTCTGGACACTGCAGTTGTTTTTAAATTATCTTAGTTAAAATGAGTTTGAATACAGAACATGGCTAACTAACTTACAGCTAACATGCTGTTGCTGCTTTGTATTGATCTGTAACTCTCTCTGTAAAAATAGTCTCTCTTTTGTTGCAATTATATTTTAACTTCCTGTAATTGACCATTATGTTAGCAAGATCATGTAGATCTTACATAAATCATATTTATTGGGCTCTTTTGTTCTTCATGTGAGTAATTGTCCACAATATATAACTTATATTTAGGATAAGGTATATATGACCTAGCAATATTCTCTCACATTTTTTAGTAAGTTGCCAAACGTGTGAGAAACAAGGGAAGAGCAGATTCATAGAAACCTTCTAGATAAAAAAACCTATTTTTTCCTAACATAATTATTCTTAATTGATTATTTGGGAATTATATAAAATGCACCCTGATCACATTTGATTCACATTCATCCCAGATCTACACTTCCATCCTTGTACTCCTCCACAAAACTAATGTCAAGTTTAATTTGTGTTATGCCTATACTCGGGAGCATGATCAAAACTCCCAGTGGCTGCTAGCCCTTAAAGATAGCTGAATCTTTTTCCATCACCCAGCAAAACCCATCAACTGTGAAGAGCTACACTTCAGCATCTTTATCACAGTTTTTAAGGACTCTCTTCAATGGTTTCCTATCTAGACTGTTTCTTTTGTAGGGGGTTGTCTCAGAATTCTTCAATGTCTCTTATTCTCAATTATGAGTCTGCAGGCATCAATAGCACCACTGCAAAAGAGGCTTTCATGTCCATAACAGCCAGCAGAAGCACAAATAATGGACTTCTGTATGGTTTCCAGCAGCAGCTAACTCCAGTAAAAATGAAGCCATTGTTTTATTAAAAATATAGTATATGGAATAATACTGTTTTGATATTAAGGAGCTGGAATTCTGTGGGAGTTTTGTTTTGATATGTGGGTGTGCTTGTTTGTGTTTAGTACATGTGTTTATGTGTGCACATATATACACTTCTGTGATGGTTAATGTGGGTATACTAATGTGTGTGTATTTGTGCACATATACACATATATGTGAAGGCAATAGATTAAGGAAATATGTTAATATTTTGAGACAGATTCTCCTACTGAACCTAGAACTCTCTTATTTAGCTAGGCTTCCTGGCCAATGAGCTCCAGGGACCTGTTTGTCCCTGCCTCCCCAATGCTGGTATTCTGTATGTTTGATACCAGATCTGGAGTTTATATGGGTGCTGGGAATTCAGACTCAGGTCCACATACTTGTTCAAGAAGCCCTTTATCAACTGTACCATATCGCCTGCCCTTAAAATTTAGAAGTTTTCAAAAGAGTAGTTGAATTTAAACAATATGATTTATAATTTATCTACATTGTCTGAGAGTATTTTACTTGTTTAATATAGATATTAATGCCTTCTTCCTGGAAATACGGTGAGAGTTTAGAAGATGCCATACATGAAATGCTTAGAATTACATAACGTAAATAAATTTTCAGGGTTTTTTTTTCAATAAAGTTTAATTATATAGTAAAATACCATATTATGTTCTTTGCACTCATTTTCATATTGGAAAAAAGGCATAAATGCTTCACTTGAGAAGCTTCCCATGTATATTTTTAAAAATTCTAGTTTTTTTCAGAAAATGAACTTGATTATTTTACAGTGTTTCCCTATAGCAATAGCAATACTTGTTCATTTCAAAAGATGGTCACAATTGTGCATTTATAACTGGCTAATCCTGACCTACTGTTATCTTTAGTCTTAAATATCTATACTTGTGCATAAAAACTGTTCTGCTGCCCATTTGTAATGATTCAATCAATACAAGTAAAAATGAGATGAGATGCTAAAACCTCTAACTTCTCCACTTGCTTAAACTTATATGAAATATTTAATATACTACCTTTGAACAAAAGAATTAACATAATTTTATTTTGAGCAAAATGATAGCACAGATTATGGATGGACATGCAATCATGATTGATGGCAGGCTATGTGGGTAAAAATATCTAAGGGCTTTAAAGTGATATGAAATCTGTACCTTGAGTTTATAATTTTTTGCATTTTTTATTTCTACATGTTAAAATTTTTTTAGTTCAAATGAGTTGGTGATTTCTGAACAGATATGAGAATATCTATCTATATGTATTTTGTACTGACATGTCATTTATTGAATATATAGATTTTTTTAAAATTGCTAACTGCTAACTCCAACACCTGTGTTTCCTAAAGATTATGGTAGCTCTTATGATTTTTGCTCAGGATCCTCATTTTTTCATGATGAATTGTTTTGCTTTATTTTGATTTAGATGATATGATCATTTCCTTATTTCCTTTGGACTATTATTTGTGAGGAGTGTCTGTGATCCTGGATAAAGGAGAACTCCTGTAGAGACTATTTCTCTTAACCTAAGCAGGAGTCTAAAGTGTAACCATTCTGGAAATCATTATAAATTAAATCAAATTCATAGCTTGGGGTTTTGGGGTCTATCCAAGTAATAAGAATTTCTGCAATAAATCTACCTTAAGGATATGTATTAGGTGGAGAGGGTCAGGTTTAGTTATGTTTCATCATTTTCTTCTAGAGGAGGTATTCCTTAGATTTTTAGATGAGATCTTTCTAATTTGAGATTTGACTAGGCCCTCTTTCATTGACTGTTTAACCCCTTCTCTAATCTTGTATTACCATTATATAGTTCAGGCCACTGAAATGTCCACCATCAGTAAACACTTTCAAGGAAACTGTTTTCAGCAGGGCACTTAACTCTGATGTCTGTCTTCAATGACAAAAAACATAAATGAAAATTGAACAAAAGATTATCTACTGACTTGGAAACGAATGAATAATTTAAGATAAAAAAATAATAATTTAAGATATCAGCCTGGAATGTTTGCTTATCTTTAGTGGGAGGGTTTGTACAAATAAATTTAGGTTCAAGTATGACTATAACTAGAAGTTTTTGATATTTTTTTCTGTGAAGATTCACCATCATATTCCCTATTTAACATCATATTTCTTGACATAATTATTCTCTCTGACCATACATATCAGAAGTCTGATTTTTCCTTTTCATTTGAACATATCATTTTCTTTGAAGAAAGCATGGCTGAACAGCACACACCATAGCAGACAGGAAAGAGAGAGCATGGAATTCAGGCACTAGATTAGCTTCTTATTTTATTTCTCCTTCTAGTCTATAACATATTCTCATAGTCTATAACATATTTTTGCCCACATTCAGAGTAGGTCTCCCTCCAGTTACTCATTGCTGGAAATGCCCATACAGACCCATGAAGATGTGTGCCTCCCCATCATACTTAGGGTTAATAAATCCATCAAAGTTGATAATAAAAGACTAATTACTAGATGTCCAACCCTTTTCAGTTTGACTCATAAATATATGTCACCTTAAGCCATAAAATTCTGGTACCTCAACTACTTATATCTACCTTACAGTGCAAATACTACATTTACAAATAAATGCAGTCTCTCAAAGTGTCTCCATTGTTTTGACAGTTCCAAATTTCTTTGAAAGTCCAAATTCGGTGTATTCTCTGGAACTCAAGGCAATCTTTTAGCTATGAGTCAAGTCATATATTTCATAATGTAATGGAACAGAATAAACATTCCCACTCCAAAAGTGAGTGGTGAGTGGTGGCTTAGAAAGTGGGAATAATCCCAAAGCATGATGATAATCAAGACTGACAAATATTTTACCTTTTAGCTTTGTGTCTAGCATCAGATACACAAAAACATCATCATGTGTTTGGGAGCTTACGTCTCTGTGGTTTTGCCAGTTTTGGCCCAAATGATTTATCTCTTATGGTGTTGTAATTAATAGTCTGTCATCTGTAACACTCCAGGGGTTCTTTTACACTATTAACTGTATTTCTTAGGTACATGCATCACCTTTTCAAAAGCCACCAGAAGAGTTCTGATTATTGTGTCTTGTCTTCTTAGGACTTCCTTAAGAACTAGGTGAAATCTTCCCTTACTATGTAAATTTTTCATTTTGCATACCTTGAAAAACTAACACATGTTTAATTTTGATTTATGTTGTAAAAATATTAAAAATGGGTCCTTCCATATGTTATTAGGTCATTAGTTTTCTCAATAATATGAAAGGATTAATGTGTTTCAGAAACAAAAGAATGAGTTTAATTCAATATTCCTCTGTATTGAGATGTTTTTGAGAGGGCTCACTTGTTCTTTCACACATGACATATCATGAAAATTCTTACTAAATGAAGATATCATACACTTAAACTTCCAAACATTCAGGATCATAATCCTAAGGATCCCTCCAATTTGTAAATTACACCGCCTATTGTATCTGTCCTAGCTATGTTTCTATTCCTAAGATAAACACTATGACCAAAAGCAATGAGGGGAAATCAGAGTAGGAATTGAGGCAGGAACTTAATCAGAGGCAAAGAAGGTATACTGCTTACTGGCCTGCACTCTATTGCTTACTTGGTCTACTTTTATATACACCTCAAGACTACCTGCCCAGGGATGTCACAACTCACAGTTGGCTGGGGATTCCCACAATCACAATTAATCAAGGAAATGTCCTAGATACTGGTCTGCACTCAATCTGATGGAAGCATATTCTCCGTTGAAATACCTCTTCCCAAAAATTCTAGTTTGTGTCAAGATGATTGATTAAGACAAAACAGTAGAAAATAAATTGACATGTGTATAATTTTTTTACTTGTTTTGACTAAGGGCAATTTAAAGGATTAATGGTTTATTTTGGTTTATAGGTCAGAGGATTGTAGTCCATCATGGCAAAGAAGGCATGGCTTTGTTTCTAACATTGACCAGGTAGTAGCAAATGATGAGTGCCAGGCTTTGGCTCCTTTTCCTCTTTTGAAACATTATTTTTATGTGCAGTAATGTTTTGCCTGCATGAATGTATGATGATATCAGGTACCTTGAAAGTAGAATTTCAGACATTTGTGGATGCAGGGAATTGAACCCCAGTACTCTGAATGAGTAGCCAGTACTTTTAACCTCTAAGCCATCTCTCAAATCCCCCCTCCTTTTTTTCAGTTTTTATTACATGCAAGACTCCATCACATAGGATACCACAAATGCAACATTCAAACTAGACATGGAGGATGGAGTGGGTATGAGTAGTGGAGGACCAGGTGGACTCACTTAGCTAGTTCCTGGAAAAGGCTGAATATGTTGTGGTTGGGTGAGAATATTGGTGTGGTATAGTAATAACTTTAATGCTAGTACAGATACATCACAAACTGATAGGAGCCTACAGGTTGGTAGCAGCACAAGTAGAGGTGTTCAGACTAGGATGGGGCACTGTACTTGAGCTTTATATTAGGAGTTGTAAATAATATGTGTAGAGGAGGATCAGGCAGTCAACCACCTATACCTTCAAGAAATAGAATAAGTTTCTTACATGTAGTTGTACTAGAATCCTTCGAAAAAATATAAATATTAGCATTTCTATTTCATAGACAAACTTTGATTCATAAAATAATTAACAGATGATTTTATTTGTAAAGCTTCTGCCAATATTTTCTATGATATACATTTCATTGTGGTATTTATACAAAGGTTATGGATCAATCTGATATTTCTTTTATATTTTATACAAGAACAATTTTTTATATTTCATACATAAAGATAAAGACAAAATTTTATATTTTATACATGAGTGCAAGCTTGGATCAGGAAAAACACCCTACACAACAGCTCTAACAAACACTTTCTTTATTATTATCAGTTAAATTTCCTTAAACATATGTATATTTCAAATATTCTGTACTGATTACATCCAAGAAATGCCTGTAGCTTAAGGTTATAACTAACAAATAGCAAAGTAGTCCTCAGTAACGTTCTTTGGCAAAGTGAGCATTACACTAATACAAATGGTACTCATTATCAAGGTTTCAACAGCTGAGTCTACTAGTTTTCTGCAGTGCTACAATATGTTGAAATATAAATTAAGGTGATGAAAATAATGATGAATGTAATGATTAGCTAGAGCTTTGGATTCAGGATAATGATTACTGTAAAGCAGTAACATGTATTAGGGCAAAAATTAAAAATAATCTATTCTTCTATGTTTTTACATAGGGCTTCTCAGACAAAAGATGAATATAAGAAACAGGGAACTAGGGGGTGGATTAATTCATAAATGTGTACTCTCATAAGCATGAAGACCTGAATTCAATTCCCAAAACCCACATTAAAATCCTTGGTTTGTGGATTTGTACCTATAATCCTAGGGTTAAAGAAATAAAAGAGAGGAAGACCCAGGTACACAGTAAGCCTAACCTGACTGGTAAACTCCAGTTCAGTGGAAGTCCTATTTCTAAAGGAAGTATACAGTTTTTCTAATGATGAAATATGAAGTCATGGTCTCTCTCTCTCTCTCTCTCTCTCTCTCTCTCTCTCTCTCTCTCTCTCTTTCATACACACACACACACAAATGTATACATGCTCACAAGCAAGCACATGCACTGAAAGACACACACACAGTGTGTGTATTACATATGAGAAAAAATGAGAAGAGGCAAGAGAAGTTTACAAAAATGTATGTCTTATATGTAAGTGATAAATACCGAAGAAATATTGCTTATATTTCTGGAGTAAACTAAAAACAAAAAAAAGAATTATAGGGAAGACCAAATGTGGGGTGACAGCTAAAGTATGGTAAGCAATACTAAAACTTATTCTTTCTCCATCAGTAAGAATTGTTTTTGATTTTGTAATATTTTCCTGGTACAGATAAAGTAATGTCTTTGTAATGAAGATTTCCAAATAACATTTGAATTGCATTGTAAGATCATAACGTCTCTGGTTCCAGGGCTCCTTCTCTGACTGATCATTCTTAAATATTCATCTCAAAACTATTTATCCTGAAAAGACAAATTTTAGAATGGACTATTCTCTCATATAGTCATATTTTGGAGTGGTACTTTAATATTCTACAAATTTAATAAACAATAAAATAAAAACATAAAAATGAAGGTAATCTAAATGATCTCTAGGTGGGATCTAACAAGTAGAATACATAACTAAATGACAAGTCTGCATTTTAACATTTTTATTATTGTCAAAAAATTTCCCTAAATATATTTGTGCTTCTCATTAATTCTAATAACTATGCCCAGGAAATACTTCTGGCACAAAACTATAACCAACAACTAGCATTGTGATCCTGGTTAATTGGAGAAGTGTCAGAATAAAATCTAATTAATAAAAGGAGACATGATGACCAAAGTTAAAATGAGTGTAAGGTAAATAGCCAGACCAATTAACTAAAACTCTTTTTAAAATTTTATTTCAAGTTATGTAAAATACTTCATTTACTTGAAAAATTAGCACAATGTATTTTGATCCTATTTATCCCAACTACTTCTTTTATTCAACCTATGTTCATCCCTACAATTTTACCTACCCCAACATCATGTGCTCTTCTTTTACTTTAATTAAATAGTTGTCAACTCAAAAGTGTGCATCCATATGTTTCTGGGTTTGAAACCATCTACTGGAGCATGGTCTCTTTACCAGGAGCAACATATTTAAATGAAACTAACTTCCTCCCACAGTAGAATCCATCAGTTTTCATTGTTCTTCAGTTAAGAATAAGGGCTCATGAACCCCATTCCAGTTGATGCTATGTTGACTAGCTTAATGTTGTTCAGGGAACCACGCCTCCTAAGAGTTTATGAGTGGTACAGTTCTGCCATGTCCAGAACATACTGTTTCCTTCTGGTCCTCCCTAACCTCTCACTCTCACAGTTATTCTGCTTCATCTGCTATGGTGATACATGAACCATGGGCAAGAGGTGGGATTAGATACTCCATTTGTGTTGAACACTCAATAATTACTCTCTAGAGGCTGGCCAGTTCTATTTCTGGGTTAACTATCTATTCACTATAGGAAGAGCTTTCTCATGTGAAGTATGAAAGATAGACTAATTTAACAATGACAGAGATATTAATTTACAGGGCATTTTAATACTGTGCTCATTTAGCAAAATATTAGTAGTAAGTTACCCAGAGTCTGATGAAATTCCCAACCATGAATTTTTAGCCAGATTACTAGTACCAGTCTCTTCCTGTGAAGTAGAACTGAGATTCAATCAAAAATAACCTGATTACTCCAACAACATTCCTGCCACTATTGAACTCATGAACATATTTTACCACATTGATCATTACTGTAGTTCCCCAGGTACACAACTGGGGAAGACTACTGATAGCTTTCCACCTGAGTACCCTACATAGGATATTCAAGTACTATGGAAGTAAGCCAGCAAGGAGGAAACTTCCTTGTCTATAACAACTTTATTTCTCTCAATTTATAACCAATGCATATGGTGTCTTTAGCATAGAATCTTGGCATTAATTCCTTGTGGTTAACACACAAATTGAGGGAAGTAATCTTAAACCTGGCACTAGGCTACTAGGCCTTTTATTTAGCAGCTATTACTCCTGGCATAATCCTTTGTGATGGAAAGGAAATCATTGGATGAGAGAGAGAGAGAGAGAGAGAGAGAGAGAGAGAGAGAGAGAGAGACAGAGACAGAGACAGAGACAGAGACAGAGACCGAGGAGAAGAGAGAAACATAATGTAATTTTCCATGTGGCCTTTTTCAAACACACCTTTAGTTATCTCTCCCCTACACTTTCTTTGCCTTGCCCTCAGAAACCCCTTCCTATTAAAAACCTCCCTTATCATTATTTCTTCTTCCCCTTCTTATTGCCTGTGTTCTACTATCGCCTTTCATTTAAAATCTTTTTTCCTCCTCGCCACCAATGGTCTTTTTAAATTAAGCAATAAACATTATACAATTACACAGACTCATTAATTCAGAGTAGAAAAACATCATTAAATTAATGATCTCTGTTTTAAAAGGATATATTCAAAATAGTATAAGTCTCGCATTTTTACAATTAATATAATAATGCATCATCATATTCCCATAACATGATGCTTATATAAAATAATTTTCCCTGGTTAGTTTAATTGTAAAAAAAAAAAGAAACAGAATTCTGAAATTTAATTTTGGAAACACTAGTTTGAGTTGGATGTTATATGTGTACATAAATGCATCAGCCCATCCATTTAAGTAAATCTTTTTTGTCATCATTTTTATGTCTATCCCTGTGTTTTAATGTTTGCATTTGTAGGTGGTGTTAGGTATACCCTTTTATCCCCAATAGTATTTATTTTATGTTTCTACATTAATGCAATCAATATTCAAGGTATCTATTGCATTGTTAGTATAAAAATCGTATTTTACTTAGTATATACATATATGTATATATAAATTTAAATGAATTGATTAATGAATTTTTATTTTACTATTAATCTCTGTTTTTATGGTGAGGGAGAGAGAAAACGAGTGCATATTTGTGTCTTCAGGCAAAAAGTTAATATCAGGTATCTTTCTCAATCATGATCCAAGTAAATTGACATAATAGATGATAAATTTTTCTCATTCTAACTAGAACTCACTTGTTCATCTAGATGAATGACCATTTGTTTCCAAATCTAGATAATCACAAATAATAGTGTGCTGAACAACCTCAGAGATGTTTTTTTAGAAGTGTGATTGTCTCTGAGATATAAACTATAAACCCCTGTGGCTATACCTTTGGAAAATGTGTAGTTTTGAACTCCTAATAGTATCATTTTATGGATTTCATGATACCTTATCCCTGTCTGCCACTAAGTAAAATTTTTGTTTTCACCAGAGAGTAATTAGTATATGTTAACTCTAAGTTTCTTAAAGGTGTTGTAAACCCTAATGTTTTGTAAAAACAACTTATTATTTTTAATCTACTAAATAATTCTTCATAAACCATTGACACTTTATTCTTTGTTAATATGATATGAAAATATCAAATAGCTCAGGGATAGGGCAAATATTCTAATGATGCTGTTTGTTTTTATGTTCACTGATACATGATCCTACATGTATTTTATTTCTAATAAAAACATTATAACATTTTCAAATGGAGATAATGGAGTAGGAAGTGTAAAGAGAGTTGGAAGATTAGAGGACATGGTAGAGACAGGAATATGGGGAGAAGTAACTAACATTTAAGATCTTCGAAAATGCCTATAGAGGCTTCCTAAAATACATGAACATAAAAAAAGTTCAGTGGATTGATCCTAAAATAGGATGAGAGTGACTCTGCCAGATACCATAGGCTGTCAGATCTAAAAAATCAATTCTAGTGACATGTGTGGATTACCTTCTTTCAACTTGTTGGTCAGTGAACTCCATAAACACACCAACAATAATATTTGTTGCCATTGCTCTTGAAATCTCCTGAAGTTAATGGTAAGACTTTATTGGTCAACAAAACACATACTTAGATCATAGAACATTGAGAAATTAAACTAACAGGGAAGCCTCATCCTTATTGACTTCCACAGTACTAGACGGTCTACATATACTGCTCAAGGAGAAAGAGGAACACCAAAGTTGTCCAGCTATAAAGCCTGCAGACTACAGCACTGACCATAAGCCAAGACATGCCCAGTAGTATACCAGGGCATGGATCTTATAGAAATGACTAATGGCTTTCTGTGTAGATTTAAGGATATCTCCACATCAGAACTAATCATTAGCAATAGTAAGATGGCCAAGGACCAATGGCTGGTGGGTCACGGGCCCTAGAGAATAATCTGACTGTTTTTCTGCTAAATAGACATAGTCTTAAACAGACTACAAAAAAACCTTGTTATATTCATAGATTAGTACAGCCTTCAGCCTTCACCAGAGAAGTTGCTTTTTACAGTGAATGACAATTAATATAATGACTCTCAGAGATCAAGGTGAAGAGAAAAAGAGACTGATGTTTCTAACCCTAAATGAATACAACTGTTTCTCTCATGGCTGAGAACACTGGCAAAAAGAAAAAGAATATTGTGAGATGCAAAAGTAGTAGATGGCAACAGTTTTCCAGATATAACAGCACAGTTATGCATACATGCACTTACAGCAGATGTGAGTATATGCAAAAGACCTGTACAAAGTATGAATGGTAAAGAAGGTCATGAAGTGCAACCATTTGTGAGGAGATTCTGGAAACTGATGGCGGGCACCAGCCTGAAAGCTTCATTTCTATTCACTTTCATAATATTAATAGGTTCTATAAGTGCTGCTGAAAGAGAAAAAGAATCACCAATCTTATCAAGCTGAACACCCTGCAAACTACAACAAGATCCATGTGCGAAGAAGTGCCCAATAGTACAGGAACAACTTCTGGAAAAGGGATAATCCTTTTTTCTTCACGGATATGGCATCTAAAAGGCTGCCATGTTCTAGTAGATGGTCTTACACCCATTCACATTTGACAGCAGTAAATTGACTTAGTTAAGCAGGGTACATGAAGTTTGGAGGTAATTGTGGTGGAGGGTACAGAGGACAAATTGGAATGGAGGGAATGGGAGGTGAATTAGATGAAAACACATTATATGCATGTATTTCAACAATAATTAAGGAGAAGGGTAGATGTAAAAAGGCAAATTTCTGAAATAATTTTCCAATTACTTTTCTTTTTGGTTTTTCAAGGTAGGGTTTCTCTGTGAAGTCCTGGCTCTTCTGGAACTCACTCTGTAGACCAGGCTGGCCTCGAACTCAGAAATCTGCCTGCCTCTGCCTCCCAAGTACTGGGATTAAAGGCATGTACCACCACTGCCTGGCTGTCCAATTAATTTTTAAGCATCATGTATTTTCTTTTTTCTTTAATATATTCTTAATTCCTTTTCCCTTCCCAGGAAGATTCATGTCCCCCCCCCCCCCGAACCTTCCTTGTTATTTATTGTCTCTGGGTCTGTGGATTGTAGCATTGTAGCATGGTTATCTTTTAGTTTACAGATATCTATGTATAAGTTAAGTGTACATCATGTTTGTCTATCTGGGTCTGTGTTATTTCATTCATGATGATTTTTTCTAGTTCTACTTATTTGCCTACAAATTTCATGATGTTAATTTTTAACAGCTGAGTAACTTTCTACTGTATAAAGGTACCACATTTTCCTTATTCATTCCTCGATTGAGGAAATCTAGCTTGTTTCCAGTTTCTGGCTATTATGAATAAAGGTAATATGAACATGATTGAACAAGTACCCATGTTGTAGGATAGAGCGTCTTCGTGTATATGTCCACAAGTGGTATAGCTGCGTATTATAGATCAAATCTCGATTTTCAGAGAAACCACCTGTCTTAATCAGGGTTTCTATTTCTGTGAAGAGACACCATGACCACAGCAACTCTTATTAAAGAAAACATTTAATTGGGGTGGGCTTACAGTTTCTGTGGTTGAGACAGTTATGATAGCAAGAAGCATGGCAGAGGCAGACATGGTACTGAAGAAGGAGCTGAGAGTTCTACATTTTGATATGCAGACAGCAGAAGACTACTGGAAGCTATGCCTAGCTGGAGAATATTAAACCTCAAAGCCTGCCTCCACAATTATACATAATCCCCATCAAGGCTAAACCTACTCCACCAAGTCCATACATCCTAATAGTGCTACTCTCTTTGGGACAAGCATTCACACACATAAGTTTATAGAGGCTATTTTTATTCAAACAACTACCCAGCCATATTGATTTCTAAAATGTTTCTACAAGTTTGCTCTCCCATTAGCAATGGAGAAGTGTTCTCCTTATTTTACCTTCTTGCCAGCATGAGCTTTCACTTGTAGTTTTCATCTTAGCCATTCTGACATGTATACAGTGGAATCTCAGAGTCATTTTGATTTGTATTCCCCTGATGGCTAAGGTTTCTGAACATTTATTTTTAAGTGTTTCTTGGCCACTTCAGATTCCTCTGTTGAGAATTCTGTTTAGACCCATAACTTACTTTTACTTGGATTATTTCATTTGTTGATGTCTAGTTTCTGAAGAATTAGATTTGAGTAGGATGTAGGGAGAGAGTGCTGGAAGAGATGACAGGAATTGGGAGGTACTTTGTGGGAGAAGATAAAAACTTAATGCAATAGAAACTCCCAGGAATCTACAAGGGTAATCCTAGCTAAGACTACTAGTAATGGAGAATTCAGAACCTGAAACCTGTGTAACCTAGCAAGTTTTTTAGTGGAGGGACTGGAATACCAATCCAGCCACAAAATCTTTGACTTATAATTTGTCCTGCCTGCAAGATGTGCTGGGGTAAATGTGGCACAGAAATTTTGGGAGTGAGCAACAAATGACTGGTTCAGCTTGAGACCCATACCACATCCTATAAGTAGGAACCTAATCCTGATACTGTATGGAAAGCCAGGAACAAGAGGCTAAATAGCCCAGAGTATAGAACAACAACAAGAACAACAACAACAAAAAATGTCACAAAATGGTTCCCAATGATACCCTTCTACAGTAGTATATTGGACCCTAGCATAATCATCATCAAAGAGACTTCATTTAGGAACTGATGGAAACATCCAGAGACTCATGGGCAGCTAATAGGCTGAGCTGGGGAATTGTACAGTAGAGGAGTCGAAGGATTGTAGGAACCATGGAGGTCAAGGTTGCCACAAGAAAATCCACAGGATCAAGTAACCTGGGTTCATAGGGGCTCACAGAGACTGAACCAAAATTCTTGGAACCTGAATGGGTCTGACCTAGGCCCTCTGCATATAGTTACAGTTGTGTAGCTTGGTCTTGTGTGACTCCTAACAGTGGGAGCAGGGACTGCCTCTGACTCTTTCACCTGCTTTGGGGACTCTTTTCTCCTACTGGGCTGCCCTGTCCAGCCTTAATATGAGAGTATTGACTAGTTGTACTGCAACTTTACATGCCATATTTGATTAATATTCTTGGGAGGCCTGCCCTTTTTTTTAAAGGAAATGGAGAAGTAGATCTGGGGGAGAGGGGAGGTATGAGAGAAAGGGATTGGGAGGGGACGAGGGAAGGGAAACTGCAGTTGAGATGTAAAATATGAGAGAAGAATAAAAAACATTCTTAATAAAGTATGGTTATATCATAATATGTATATATACATATACATATATATGCATATATAATATATGTATATATTGATATATATCGTATATATGTATATATTGTATATATGTATATATAATATATATATATAATATAAATGCACATATAGTATGATTTAGGTTGTCCCTATATCTTTAGTATTGAGAAGAATATATCATCTCACTTACTTGTAGACTATAAAATGTTCAAAGTCATATAGAAGTGTGAAGATTAATGGTAGGTACCAGATGTTATGGCAGTGGGTAGAAGCCCAGGCAGATGTTTGTGAAGCATTCCCTGTCTATATTCAACAGTACAAAATATGTTCTGGTTTTCTATTCATAATCAATAGTTATTATAGAAAATAATTATTTAAAGCAAATGATTAAAAGAGACTGGTGTGGAGATGCATGCCTTTAATCTAACTCAGTACCCAGGAAGCATAAAAAGACAGATCTCTAAGGCTTCATTGTTTACATGGTTTACATAGTGAGTCCCAGGCCAACCAGGACCCCTGTTTCAAAACAAAATGCAAAGAACAGAGAATTTTTAAATGTAGCTGCAATGAAGAAATGCTAAATACCTGAGGTGATACATATATTAATTATCAACATTTAATCTTTCTGAAATATAACCATGGATAAAAGCATCACATCATACCCCATATGTACACAATTATCATAAATTAAAATATAAATTGTATATTAGTAAATTATGAAACCACTTTACTTGGGGTACTTTTAAATAACTCTATTTTCATAATTCAACTTATGAAATTACTTACATGTAAATTAAAGATAATAAATAATTACTTTGGTATATAATTATATTAAATTCACCTTTATTGTAAATGCCTTAAAGATATTTACAATAGAAATGGGTGCAAAGACCACTATTTTATGTCTGTGCTATTTTTCTTTAAAAAATGAACCTATGTCTGTTATACATTTGTGGCAGATGTGCAGCTTGTTTTTCATGTGGGACTCTTAATGAAGGGAGCAGTGGATATATCTGACTCTGTTGTAGACCTTTGTATAACTTTCTCTTAGCTGGGCTGCCTTGTATGGCCTCAGTTTGAGAGGATGTGATAGTCCTGATGTGACTTGATGTACCAGGGGGTGGGTATTCCCCTTCTCTGAATAGAAGGGATTGAGGAACAGGGAGAGTGGTTATAAGGATGGAACTGGGAGGAAAACAGGGTAGGGGCCTGAAATCAGGCAATAAAGTGAATAAATAAACAAATTAATGGAGAAAGAAAGACTTGCAAATAAGACACTCAAATTCAGAAGAATACAGTTGTTTAAAGTAATGTTTTGGCTGTAAAATATATAGTCAATAATCCTGAATTGTGAGAGTCATCATGGGCTCTTAGATATAAAATTGATGAAAGATAATTTATTATAAAATAAATATAATAGAGATAATGATTCAGTATGCCATATTAATATCCACACAAGAGCAGAAATTGAAACGTTACCTGTTCTAAATATTTTACTCAACTCTTAATCTAAACTTAGTAAAATGTATCTAAGAATACTGGACTGATATAAGACTACTAAGTAATGGGAAGATAATCTATTCACCTGAAAGAGATGAAATTAAAATAAACAAAATATCATTTTTATATACACAGAAACAGGGAGAACATTGATATATATATTCACAGGTATATATGTATATATAATTTATGATACATATTTGGTAGAAGGTTGAAGAAATTAATTTCACAAGTGATGAGAAATCAGTAACTATGTGGTTGGATACTTCAGGAAGAAAATTTTCAAAGGAGTAAAGAGAGAGGAAAAAGTGATTAGACTGAACATTACTGGCTATAGAATATGTTTTGAGGGAAAAGACTTTGAGATTCTATGAATGACTATGGGTAAAGGAAGTTTGATTTTTATGACTCACTTAGGGGAATAAAATGGAAATCTGAACAACAGGTTGAAATGAATCATTCTTCTGAGTCTTTCCAATATACTTCATTTTAAAATACTCAGAATGCCAACGTCCATGCTTTGAAGTACTTGGGGTATTATCTTTGAATCCATAACATCTGTTTAATTTAGAAAATATATTTGTCAATATATTTTATAACCTTCAAAATCTGCAGGTTTTTAATTTACTTAAAGGATTTTTAACTTTACAAGTCTCAGGAAACAGATGAAGTAGAACACTCAGAAAATATTTATAGGGGTCAAAATTAAATAAAATTAAGTATATATTCATTATAACTCACATATTTTATTCTTTTCAACTTAATTTTGATTTACAAGTACTACAAATTTAATATTTTTAATTTTTTACTTTGGTAAAACTTTTTAGTGCTGATATTTTCTTTTTTCTGTTTTTGGTTTTTCTTTTTTTAATTTATTTTTATTGGATATATTATTTACATTTCAGATGCCATCTCATTTCCCCATTTCCCCTCCCTAGAAAACCCCTATCTCATGCCCCCTTATCCTTTTTGCTTTTATACAATTTTTTAAAGTTAACCAAAGGCTTTATAAGTTTGGTAATGCTCAATATCAATCAGAAGTGTAACATAATACCCAACCTAAATATATCAACTATCTTTGACTGGCAGAGACATGTGAACATCTGCCTCCAATATCTGCCCCCCCCATCTCTCTCATCACCTGGCTCCTCCTCTCCTCCTCCTCCTCTCCTTACTCCTCCTCTTCCTCCTATACTCCTCCCACCTTAGCTCCTCCTACATATCACCCTTCCTGTTAAAATAAAACTTTTCTCTCAAAATACAGTTAGAGCATAACTATACCAATTTATGTCAGTAAGATGCAAGATACTACCTCCCTACTTTAAGGAGTTTAAATTTAAATTCACTAATTAAAACACTAAAGTGAAGTCCAAAAATCTAACTGTTTTATGTCTTCAGCTACGTAACTATTATCAAATGGATATATGGAGTGAATATTCTTTATTGCTAATATTAATTTAGAATTCAAGTATTTTTCAGCTACCACACTAGGGTTTTTAATTTAAAAGTCTTTACCATTAAATGTAATACTCAAATTCTGATATATCAGTCCTAAAGTATTTGCCCTCAGATGACAAAGTATGCTATGCTTTAAACCCATCACACTATACTGCTCAACCTGAATTTCGACTAACATAGGATAGATAGAGATGAGATGGTTTGAAAGACTAGAATATTGTGCCGGGTGAAACACAACTCTCAGCAGTAATACTCATTATATTCTTGTGTCAATAGTAACTTATCCCACAAGGAGAGGCTTGTGATTATTGATTAAAGCCTCTGCTTTAAACCTCTAGTATTTTATTGGGCTAAACAGTACTAAATAGAAGTGCTTGACAGAAAGTTTGAACATAGGCAAGGAGGATGCATCAGGTTCCCCAATGCAACCATCCTGTTAAATAAGCTTAACTAAGTGCATCTGTTCTCATAAATAGGCAATTGTATGGAAATTTTATGATTTTTGGTCCATAAGTGAATATGACAAGACTGTGTCACCACCCCCTGACACACACACACACACACACACACACACACACACACACACAGCTATTTTGTTCACTTTCTGCATATATTTAATTTTTCACAAATATAAAATTTATTAACTGAAATACTCATTTTCACTAATGACTGTGAAAAGGGCAGGAGTCTTTAAAATACAGATGTCACTCAAGATGGGCTTGGTATTTAATATATAAAAAAAAGCACTATCCATTTTTATTATAAATAAAATTTATGCATAAGGACATTTCATTTTCAAACACACATCGGGAAAAAAAATACCATACATTTTAAGTACTGCAAATAGGTTGAAAGTTCCATAGACTTTTTGTTGCCAATTATAATGAAACTGTGTTGCGGGCCACTCCTAAAACAATAGACAGTATTTATGTATCAGTTTAATTGTTTTGGAGTAATCATTGAAAGATATGAGCCCAGAGAATTCATTAAGCTGCAATGAGGACAAGATGAAGCCATACCAATACTTTAATAGTTACTGTAAAATATTTTAGGTTAGTATTTGGGGAATGCTTGTTTTGATTTGTGTCTGCATTGATATCCACACACTCTTCATGGATCAGAAACACTGTGTCATTACTGGCCTTATAACTGTTGGAGCTATCTATCTTGAAGCAGGTTATATGAAGAGGGCCACATGTGAGGAAATGCACTTTGCAGTTCAGATATTGTTCTGTTTGAATGGTAATTGGAGATCATACTAAAATCCATTTCTTTGCTGCATCTAAAGCATCCGAAACTAATGGCAACTCATTTTATAAATCAACAATATATGCAAAACTCTCATTCTTTTTCACTGGAGTTTTTTTTTCCACTTCCATGTTCACTAGAGTGGCTTTATGTTTACTAGTTAGACTTTAATATATTACAGCACTTAAAATATAGTCTTTAAATTTGGTAAGGATAATAGACACTTCATTTCTGTTTTGTAGTGCATTTATTTTGTGGAATGTCCAAGAGGCTTGAAAATAGTATTTTAGAAAACACCTCTTTGTAACAATTTCATGGAAAAAGCACTGTTAAATATCTCTACTTTTCTTATAAAGTCAAAATACATGAAGCATGAGGAGGTTAGGGACCTTAGTAAGCTGGACAGCTAGTAAGTGGCAGAGTCAGGCTTGGAAATTGCTCTGGTTGTTTGTTTTGACAGACTCTTACTCTAGAGACATGTAGTGATTTCCGCTTTTCTGTTAGCACATAGGCAATTGAAGTTCCCCTTAGGCCTCTAAAAATAAAGGATTTTTGTATGAAATATTTATTTATTGTTTTCAATTTTCAGCTGTGGTTGAAAAATACATAAGGTAAATTGACCATCTTTTTTATTTTGTATGTATGTACAGTTCTGGACTGGAATCCACCAGTTCTATCTAAGTGTTCAATGAGGGAACCACACACTAGCCCTATATTACACCTGGTTTTTTGTTTGTTTGTTTGTTTGTTTTTCTGTAAAGTTAATACAGAGCTCTATAACATTTTCATTTTAGAAAAGTGTCTATGCCAATATTTGTTTTGTAAACCCAATCATCCTAAGCATAGCACTCTATTTTGACAAGAATGTACCAGACTCTTATGGTATAGCATATCGACAAATAATCGGAGAAATGAGAACACTGCTATATTTTCATATATCAGTATATGGCCAGAATTCTAGGCTCCTAAAACAAAACAGACATGCAAAATGACTGGAGTAACTTGAAATAAAAAGTAATTTGTCTTACTTTCCTGTCACTCAGTCTGAAATTTGACTTTTGCAAAAGAAAAAATTATTATCATTCATTAGAATGCTTATACTGAAATCATAACTTCAGATATTTTTAGAAGTCCAATACTAAAAACCCCAAAGAAATTATATTTTATTTACTATATATGTTTATTAACATTTATTTAAAAACAAATTATATTCAAATATTAATAATTATATTATTATGTGTATCTTATATTTTTCAACAATTTTCACAAAGAACACTCTTGATATTTTAAAAAGATATTAAAGGTAAAAATTAGAGAATATAAAATATAATACATATATACACAGACAGTATACATCCATAGTTATATATAGAAAAATGTCAGTCTACCAAATAAAAAACGACATATAAATAATTGCAAAATTGTATAGTAACATTTATATTAATATGAATTATTTCTGCAGTACTAGTATCAAATTAAATGTACATTCTATATTATTATATTGCTATAAATTTTAATTATTAAAACCCACTAGAAATAATTAAAAATACATTGAAAAATCACAGTATGTCAGGGATTCAGATTCAGAGTACAACATGGTGGTGTTTAGGCAGATAAGGGGAAAGGAGCCTTCCTTAGTGGTTTTTATTCCAGTAACATAGAGGCATGAGTAGGTGAGTGGCCCATAGTGATAGTATGGCAGGAAATGGGAAATGATAGTCCAGGTTATAATAAACATTCTATAGTCAAACAAAATAGTTTTCAGTTGAAACCACATAGTATAATAATATAAAAACTATATTAATCCAAGGACTATAAATAATAATAATAAAATAATAATAATAATAATAATAATAATAATAATACAGGTGAGATTTATTCTTTCTTCATTATTAATTTATTTACATTAGAAATGATCCTAGTTCCCACCTTACAGAGTCCCCCCTCCCATCACCCATCTCCTTCTGAGAGGGTGGGCCCCTCTTGGGTATCTCCCCACCCTGGAGCATCACATCTCTTCAGGATTAGGGCCATCCTCTCCCACTGAGGCCAGACAAGGCAGTCATGGAGACTGAGCTGCTTATTTGCTATATATGTGCCTGAAGCCTAGATCCAGCCTGTGTATGCTATTTGGTTGGTGTTTCAGTCTCTCAGAGCCCCAAAGCGTGCAGGTTAGTTGACTCTGTTGGTCTTCTTTTGGGGTGCCCATCCCTTTCATGGGCTTCAATCTTTCCCCTCACTCTTCCATAAGAGTCCCCGACCTCTCGCTACTGTTTGGCTGTGTATATCTGTATCTGTTTTAGCCAGCTATTGGGTGGAGCCTCTCAGAGGACACTTACACTAGACTCCTGTCTACAAGAATAACAGAGTATCATTAATAGTGTCAGGGATTGGTTCTTGCCCACGGGATGAGTCTTAAGTTGGGATGGTTATTGGTTGGCCATTCTCTCAGTCTCTGCTCCATCTTTTTTCATGCTTTTCTTTTATACAGGGCATATTTGAGGTTGAAAGGTCTGTGGGTTAGTTGGTGCCCTTATCCCTCCACTGAGGGTTCTGACTGGCTGCAGGAGATGACCTCTTCAGGTTCCATGTCGCCACTGTTAGGCATCCTGGCTAAGGACAAATGAATTTACTCTTTTGACTCCCATCTGAGATCTCTCAGACTTCCTAAAGATTACTATCCACCTCACCACTGGCAGCTGCAGATTTCCATTCATTATCTTGGCCCTTTCTCCTATCTTTCCTCAACACCTGATCCCATTCCCGTATACCTCCCCTTTCCAACCCAAATTCCTCCCTTACTATAACTATTTTATTCCCCCTTCTAAGTGACTTTGAAGCATCCTTGCTTAGGCCTTCCTTCTTGTTTAACTTCTTTGAGTCTGTAGGGTATATCATGGGTATTCTGTGCTTAATTGCTAATATCCACTAATCAGTGAATGCATACCATACATATCCTTTCGGATCTGGGTTACCTCACTAAGGATGATATTTTCTAGTTCCATCCTTTTGCCTGCAAAATTCAAGTGTTTAATGGTCATGCAGTATTCCATTATATAAGTGAACCATTTTCCTTATCCATTCTTTGGTTGAGGGACATTATCTTTGTTTCCAGTTTCTGGCTATTAAAGATGCTTTGTACATAGTGGGGCATATGTTCTTGTGGGATGGTGGAGAATCTTTTTGCTATATATGCCCAGCAGCAATATAGCTGAATCTTTAGGTAGAACTATGCACAGTTTTCTGAGAAACCATCAGATTGAATTCCAAAGTGGTTGACTAATTTTGAAATTCCCAGGTGGGATTTTTTTTTATCATCAATTCATTTGCTGCTGTGAAGATTCATAATGACTCCAATTTCTTTGCACTATCTTCTTTCCTATTTTGGAGAATATTCAGTTTTTAAAAGACTCTTAGAAATTCCTTACAGATCTCTATATTTCTAGAAGGTAGAGATAAAAGGAAATATTCAAAAATGTACCTTTAAAAATTGTTTGAAATTGCTTGACAAGTAATTCAATTGTTGTCACTTATTTAACTTCAAACATTAAACATTCTCAAAGTCTTAATAAATGATTAATGCCAATCTTATTTAGAGATCTTAATATAATTATTATATACCATCAACAAAGGAATAGCAAATATGATAACATTTCAATAAAAGTTAATAATTATATATTTTCACATTTTTAAAAGTTCTTTCTCAGAATCTTTCATTTCTTGAAAATTAGGAAATCATTGTATTTGATACATTTTTATAATTACATACAAAATAGTCACATGCAGTAATTCAAATATGAATTAACTGTAGTTTTTAGAAAGAAATGAATTTAAAGATATACATTTTTGTTAAGTAAGAGTGGTTTTGCCTCCATGTTATGTATATTACCACACATGTGCACTGCCTAAAGGCCCAGAAGAGTGTATCAGGTCCTCTCGAACTGGAGTTTGGATGGCTGTTAGCTACCATCCGGTTGCTGGGAATCAAATTCCAGTCATCTTGAAAATTAATCAGTACTCTTAAAGACTGAGTCATTTCTCCATTCCCAGCCGAAAATTTTTACTTTGGTTCTTCATTTTCCTTTATAACTCTACTATTCCCATATATACTGCTAAAGATTTAGAGAAATAATTTAAATTGTCAAAAATATTTAAATATATTCTTCTACATTAGGATCATTTACAAGCATGGTCCTATAATTCCTTGTCATTTTTGTTTGATTTAATCATCTAAACTTCTTTTTAATTTATCTGATCATTATAAGCCAAGAAAGCTGCTTTTTCCATTCATGATTATTATTTTGGTGATGCAAATAAATTGAGACAGAATAGAGAAACAAGATGAATGGGAGACAGCAGATGCATTTGTACATTGTGAAGTATTTTTAAAATACTAAGCACTACATGAATAATGCATGTAAAGAATATTGTCTAGCAAAAAATTACATATCATATATCTGAATGATCCCTCAGTTATTCAAAAATGTAAAACACAATGTCTAATACTTCTAGTTTTGTCAGAGACAGAGAATTCACACTAAGGGATTCTAGGTAGACTTAGAATGACTCTGGTTCTTAATAGAAAATTAAAAAGAAGAACACATTCACATGCACACACACATACACAGACACACACACATATATATAGAGCAACTTAGAATATTAAAGCATTCAAATTCCTTGCTTAACATTTTATTAATTTCCTAATGTATATTTACAGTTTTTTCTAAGGTTGATTTTCATTCAATGTAACAAAATATCATTGAAATTTCTATATGTTTCCCATGCTCCAGTGTATGAACCTGTATACCCATATACATTTGTGTAGCACTAATGAGATTTAGTGGTAGAATAGGAGTGGGGAGAGAGAGAGAGAGAGAGAGAGAGAGAGAGAGAGAGAGAGAGAGATTCACAAGACCAAAGACTCAAAGACTATTGGATACTTTACTTCTTCAAGGGCTCATTGTGGAACAGTTGAACTCGTTGTGTTGCTGGCATTGCCACTGTATATACTGAATGAATACCAACTGTTTGTTCAATCTGCTGCTGCCACAACCTCTGCTGCCACCACTGTTGCTAATACAAAACAGAAAAATACTGCAATCTCTGCTGAGAAAAGTATTATTTGGTCTTTGCTTGGCTGAGACAAGCTGAGATGACACAGATGCCTGGGGCAGCAGAAATATTCTGACTCCAGCAAGGTTAATGACAGTAGCTTGCTGAATGGCTAAGAGCTATTCTTGACTGATTGAACCTTGTATATGACCATGTGGCATTGACTATAGAGAACAAGATGTGGCTCACACAATAATAAACACCATATGAATAATTCATTTGAAGATTATTGTTCCTATCCCTGTAGTTATTGTTGTAGAATCAACTGATATAGCCGGGGCTCATTCTACTGAGGGTTTGCAGTGAAGTAATAGGGTTGAAACTGCAGAGTTAAGAGACTTGTCACATGGCTTCCCGAGTTGCACAGTTGTCTATACTGGATGCTATATGTCTGGGGCATAAATTGGCCAGCTGAACATTGGGAGTTAGTAGATGGCCTCTATAAGAGATTCCCAGAAATGATGGGCAACCAGTTGGACATTCTAGCTCCTGATCTGGTCTGCTCACCAAAACTCAGGCTGCCAGCCAGAGGCCAACCACACTGTTGTTGACATGGGTGGCAAGAATGATTTCTGCTGAGCTTGCAGGTGACTGGGCAGCTGGAGGAAAGCTATCATACTAAGTAAGCATCCACAAAGGCACAGTGAAGAAAACTTGCTAGCCAAAGCATTGGAAAATCCTACAGCTGCTGGCCTGGAATGACCAATAGTTGAGGATACATTTCCTGAACTATAAGAGAGTGTGACTACTAGACCTTGTACTGATCTGATTGTGGGCTTCTTCCTTGGGGAGCTCTGATCAAGACTGTTAGAGCATCTTGCCTGAGCATACAACCTTGCTCTTGACAGACCCCTGGCACACATTGACTGTGCTGTCAGGTTCATTCTTTGCCTTAGCGACAGAACCACCTCAATAGTTGTGAAAGACCTACATCTGGTTCTCACATCTGTCCTCTTTATGTGTTACTATTTGAGCAGAGAAAAATGGACCATTAAGCAATTTTATGACATTGTGCTTCATTTCTGATGGATGACTGCCAGCTACACAATCAAATATACAATCATATTTTACCACAGGAGCTGACCACATTGCTACTTCTGATTCATCAGATGTGATAGTCTCTTCTCCCTTAACATACCCACCACATACACTTCACAAGACCTGACAAAGTCAAAAGTCTCTGTTCATACATACCTACAAAATTTCTGCCTTCAGAAATTTTCAAGTCATAATGCTAACCACTTGTCTTTAGTCCATTTTTTAGTCCTACAAAAACAAATAGAGGTTATGGTGATTAGCAAGATCTGGGCTCTGTACCAGGTAATGCAATCAAGTCTGGAGCAGATTCATGTTCTTGAGAGTAAAGCATGCATCCACATAAACAGTAATCATTCTCACCTCTGATTTTGTAACCACTGGACAAATACCTTAAAAAAATAAAAACATAGCAATAAAATATAAAAAAAACAGGAAATCTAAATGTTCTCAGAGTTCAATATGCTGGATGTCAAAGATTAATGACAGCATCTGGTGTAGGCTCTGTTGCTCCCTTTCCACATGGCATTAGTCAGGAGAAAGAAGATCCAGTCTTGCAAAGTCTTTTTTTTATACCATAATTAGTCTGACATCCAGATGGAATTCTGATGACCTGAGTGTCTCTCATTGGGTACTACTTCTTAGTAGTGTTGAATTGGGAATTAAGTTTCCAACACATTAATTTGGTCAGAGAATATATTTAAAAAGTATCATTGGTCTTCTTCCTATAAAGAATCAATCTTATGAGCACATGGGGAGACATGCAATAAGAGTACCTGCTGTGTTTCCATTAGACATAGGATACCTCTTGTAGCACTATTCTGTTGGTCCAGTACTCATTTTTGTTATATAATAACTAATCATTGCAGATTCTGCCTGTCACACACTCCTCATAGCAGTCTTAATTGCTCAGTCTTTCCTTTGCTCAGTCTTTCCTCATTTCAAACAAAGCACCTAATCCTTATCGTCTTGTTGCTTGTCCTTTTCTACTTAGAATTTTCTGAATGTAAGATTCATATTGTTCTTTGAATTCTGTAGTTCTTGTTCACATACAGAATTAATTTCAGTGTGTCTAGTTCCAGTTTCCAGCCACTTTGTCGATGCAAATGTGAGTGCAATTGACAGTGGTTTTAGCTATTGAACTCAGTTTGGGTCTTTTCATTTTCCTGAACCAGTAATACAAGAGGCTCCACCAAAGTTGGAGTAAAGAGGACTTTATCACTTAACTTGATTTTCTAGATAGAGACTAATTCTTTATGTTGCTGTTATTGATGACAAAAGACATTTTGGTTGTTACCTGTTGTTGATGATGTGATAATATTTAAAATAAAATATATTTGTGGCATTTTATAAGTCTTTGGTTCTTCTCATTCCAAAATTGACTTAGTTTATGAAGGTCCTTTAGTTTTAGTCAATTAATTTTTTTCCCTAGCTATATTATTTTAACACATTCACACAAATGTGCCTCCATGAATTTTTGCTTAGTTAGTTAACTGATTGGTTGGTTGACTGATATAGGGGATTTTTTTATTAGTATCATTTTTCTGAGAGAAGGGCTCATCATATAGCATAGGTTTATAATCTTGATTTCAGGCTCTTTCTGCCACAACTTTTTAGCTGCTGGGATTTTTGCTGATCATAAAAAGAGATATTCACCTCTGGTCTTGCATTCCTCTATATTCCTTTCTTTTTTTTTTGAAGTCCCAATAACCTGTAACCTTACACACAAGGTTTGAAATCAATTTTCAGTATATCCTAAGTAAAATGGGAGGCTGAGACACCTCCTAAATTGTAATAGAAATAGGAAAAACCTAAGATGAAAATTGTATTGCCGTAATTGATCAAAAAGGAAATCATAAAACAGTGAAGTACTGGAGAGGATAGTAAACATAAGAGAACATCAAGGAAAAGCTAAAGTAAAGACCCACTAGATTACCAAAGAACAAAACATCATCCATTAATAACAGTGTTAACTTATGATGGGGGGGAAATGTAATTTAAAAAGTTGTTTTTATGAATTTTAATAGATGCAATGTTTTTGCCTAACCAAAGATTTGTTAATATGTTTTCACCAGATTTGACCAGAATGGCTATGCTGCATATCCCTATTGTTATATACATATATTAAACATTTTCTGACTTTTTAAGTTGTGAAAAAAAACAAATGGTTTTCCTGCTGTTTTGTGTGCTGGAAGCATACAAAATATGTGCAGTATGATTTCATTTAAGGTTTATCATTTTGCTAACACAAGTACACTCAAAAACTGATGAATAGCTATGAAAAACCTGAGGTAATTTCTTTCCCTTAATAGGAAGAAAACAATGATTAAAAACATGAAAGGAAAACCAGGCAAAGGCCTTCAAATGAGTTCTCAAGTAGACTAGGTAATAAATAGTATCAATGTCCTAGAATACTCTTGCCAGATGATGATTGTAACCTGAAAGAGTATGGGCAACCATAGTTACAACATTTCCTTTCACAGCAATAAACTAAAACCACAGGAAAGAGACAGTTCTGTCTTGAGAAAGAGTAGACTAGCTTAGATCATGAAAATTGTTTACAGTGGACATTACCAAGAAATAGTATAGACAGAAATAGAAAACTGAATCATGCACAAAAGTGAAGAATGACCCTGTGTAAAACTTCTCAATAACACAATTATGCATTGGGTAAATATAGCATACATAATCATATTATTAATGATGTAACTTTCAACATTTAGGAAAGGGCATATGCTGCCAGGTAGTCCTTTATTTGATAAATTGAAAATAACATATCCAAAGTCACTATTGAAATTAATATCTTATTCATGTTAATGTGCTTTATACATTATACAAATAATAACTGGTAAATAATGTCATCAGTAACTACAAAGTCATATGCAGAACCACTTAGTATAATTTGGATTCCAAATAAGCCCATATTAGAAAAATGAAGCTAGAAGCCAGAAGTAATTTAATAGCTCTTGCAAACTAGCTACCAAGGTAGTCAATTATAATTATATTTAATAGAACAGAACTTTATAGATGTGTGCAAGTAGTAGTATGACATTGCAGTTTTACAAACTGGGGCAAAGAAAAGATTTTAAGGAATAGATGTTCAAATAATCATGACTACATTCTTTTTGTATGTGTGAACAACAATTTGGACAGGCTCAGTATCTTTGTGAGTCAAAATAATTGGGTTGAACTTCCATATTTCATAAAATCTTTCTCTCTACTATGACTATAATTATATATATTTTAAGAAGAACTCAGTTATTATAGCTGCAAATCACACAGATAACAAATATATTTTCAATTTGTTGTAGAAGTCATTTCATATGAGGACATGTGAAATAATAATCTTCTAGTGCTAACATGAAAGCCATTTTGACAGCTGACTGCTGTAAAGTCTCCTGTATAATTATTCTACTACCCCCAGTGCTAGAAAAATGTTTTTCAAATGACCTGCAGTTTTCAAAACACTGAGTTTCAAAATGTCTGATTTACGTACACAGCTGTTGACATCTACAAATATTTAAATATCCAGTTCTAAAATCCCCTTGTTGATTCAGCCACCTAACTCTAAGAAAAGAGAGGAACACTAGTAACTGATAATCCCTTCTTGTTGGTGTTTTATTATTAACATTTTTGTACTACTACTGTATTTAGGGATGCTTTTTGCTTCTGTATCAACTGTATCTCTTTCTGGCAATAACATGAGGCAAGATTAACTGAATTTCAAATATATAGGTCTTAGCTCCAATGAACGGTGTTTTATTCATTGAACCTTTCTATAAAAATGAAAAGTTGAAACTGAAGAGCATAAAAGGAAGAAGCTTATACTCTTAGTGGGATAAGGAGATTTAATAGGAAGAACTTTGTGATTTATTGTTTTATTAGATGAAACTGAAAAGGAGAGTAAGCCTCTAAAAAGGAGTGATCTTAATATAAATTACATACTTAAATAGAAGTGAAATATAAATATTAAAGGGCAAAAGCAACAACCTTATATATAAGTGATAAGATGCAATAGATGTAGTGGTAGTGGTATTGACTGCAATCTAGAGGTTTAATACCTTATTACAAATAGGAATAAAAGCAGTAACACATATTACATAGCTCAAACTCATTTTAAAGGTTATTTGTATCAGGATGCTATTTACTTCTTACCACATGACTATGAAGAGAGATGTCCTTGCTATTTTATGATCTGTTTTTTTTTTTTTTAATTTCAAGAAACATAAATTAGTTGTCCATGGCTTCACAGATTTAATTTAATACTCTTTTTCTTCTATATGCCAAAGGACACCATTATTCAAACAAAGCCCAGCCTATCAAATGGAAAAAGAACTTTTACCAACTACACATTCAACAGAGGCCTAGTATCTAAAATATATACCACAATAAAGAACAGGACATCAACAAAACAAATATCCCAATTTTAAAAACTGGGGTACAGATCTAAACACAAAGTTCTCAAAATAAGAAAAACAAATGGCTAAGAAACACTTTAATAAATTGCCAATATACTTAGTCACCAGGGAGATGCAAATCAAAATGACTTTGAGATTTAATCTTATACCAGTTGAAATGGCCAAGATAAAGAAAATGAATAACAATCCATGCTGGTGAGGATGTGGAATATGGGGAACGCTGGTGGGACTATAAACTTGAACAGCCACAATTAAAATCAACACAGCAGTTCCTCATAAACTGAGAATAAATCCTCCTGAAGATCCAGCTATACCACTCTTAAGTACTTACCGAAAGAACTTACATCTTGCAACAGAAATGCTTACTCAACCATGCTCATTGGTGCTGTGTTCATAATAGCCAGAAGGCAGGGTGGTAGGAGTGAGTGGGTGGATGGGGGCATATCTTCATAAAAGCAGGAGGAGGGGGGATGGGAGAGGGAGTTTCTGGGTGGGAGGGGGAAATGGGAAAGGGGACAACATCTGAAATGTAAATAAAACATCCAACAAAAACTAATTTAGGAAAAAATGGAAATTGGAAATACTTTAGATGCCTATCAATGGTTTAGTTGATAAAGAAAATGTGGGACTTTTACACAATAAAGTATTACTCTGTTGTATTGAAAAAGAAGTAAATCCTGAAATTTTCAGGTATATATATGGTGCTAGAAAAAAATAATCCTGGGAGAGGTAAAAAAATAATCCCAAGAGAGATAACCTGGACCTCAAAAGATAAATATGATAGATATTCTCAACCAGTGCTCTTTAGTGCTGAGCTATCTTTCCAATTCTGACATAAATTCTTTATATCACCGTGCAACCTTCAGCATGTTTTTATATGTAAATCATCATAGACAGGAAAAATGCAAATGGATCTGAATTTATTACACTTTTCAGGTTTAAATAGTTGTTAATATTTATTACAACATTACTATATACCATATTTAGCTCTTATTTTTCTCACATTGAAGACATTTACAAATTTACATATAAGGAAAAGTAAACATGCTAACACTTGTTACTTTATCTGTTGGTCAGGAATTAACCAAAATAAATTTATTCAAAATAATTAAACAGTTTGAATTTAATATGAGGAATGAAATATAAATATAAGAAGTGAAATGGCCTAAAGGTTAGAAATAACAGGAAGTGACTATCACTAATATATTCTTTTTTCTAAAATTAATTAATTTCATCCTTTTAAAGTAAGTATTTGTACTGATATATAGTTATTATATGGTGTCTTTAATAATAGAGTCCTTAACATCAAGTATTGAAATAGGTCTACCATATGATCCAGTTGTACTTCTCCTGAGCATATTCCCAAAGAAATCTGTCCTATTCCAGAAATTTGCTCATCCATTTGCATTGCTGATTTATTCACAATGTCCAGAAATTAGAAACAGCCTTAATATCTATCAACTGACTAATGGATAAAGATAATATAAATACACAATAGACTATTATTGTGACATAAAAAATTAAACTATGAAATTAGTATATAAATGGAAGGAGCTGGAAATAGCCATTCTGAATGAAGTATCCCAGACTCAGAAATGAAATCCTGTTTCTCTCGTATATGAATATTAGATTTGGATCTTTAGTTATGTACATTTGAATGATGGTACCCATTAAAGTCACAAGACATATATGAGACTATAGTAGGTAGAATTCAAGGAAAATATATATAAAAATAACAATTTCCATAGGGAGATGGATGAATCGAGAGAGAGAGAGAGAGAACATGTGAGAGATAAATATTAAGAGGCTTACACAAAGAAGATACAATATGTAAATTCCTATCCAAATAAAAAGAAGACACATACATTTTTAACAGAATGCATTATAGTTCATGTCTATATATAATTGGGAAAGTGATATAAAAGTTCAGTAATGATGAATGTTATTTGTCATATTCACAATTAGTTTCACTAATTCTTTGCAGTTATTTTTTTCATTTATTTTGTCAAGGAAAACAAAATGATTTTCAAGAAACACTTTGACCTGCATTGAACTAATAAAAAATATTCTGTGCCATTATGATAGTGAGAAAATATTTACAGACTCACTGATATAAAACTAATTCAGGGTGCTGTTTTTTTTTTTTTTTTAAGATTACTAAAAGGGGTTCAATGTGATAATGTGAGAATTTACAAAAATCAAAAATATCTCTGAGAAATATATTTGTGAATGAACAATATTTTAGTAAACACTGACATGTTTCTCTCTTCTTTAAGGATCAGTATAAATTTTTGCTCTAATGAAGATCTTTCTGAAATTTTTACTGTAAAATAATTTTGTACACAATGAGTTGAGTATCTATATTCCTGTATATTTATGAAGAATTGTTCAGGAAATATTGTCCTTTATTTACAAGATTAAAATAAAATATATTATGATAGTATTTATTTATTTATTTATTTATTTATTTATTTATTTATTTTACACTCCAGATTGTATTACTTTCCTAGTACATCCTCTGACTGTTCCACATCCAATAACTTCTCCCTACTCCATGTCTCCTCAAGGATGTCCTACCACACACCCACCCACCCCACTAGACCTCTAAACTCCCTGGGGCCTCCAGTCTTTTGAGGGTTAGGTGCATCTTCTCTGACTGAACCCAGACCTTGCAGTCCTTTGCTGTGTATGTGTTGGGGAACTCATATCCTGGCTGGTTGGTGGTCCAATGTTTCACAAATCTCTGGCGTCCTGGTTGAGACTTCTGATTCTCCTACAAGGTCGCCCTCCTTCTCAGCTTCTTACAGCTTTTCCCTATTTCAAACACAGAGGTCATCAGCTTCTGTCCATTGGTTGGGTGCAAATATCTGCATTTGACTCTTTCAGCTACTTCTTGGGTCTTTTGGGAGGTATTCATGATAGGTCCCTTTTTATGAGCTACGCATAGCCCCAGTAATATTGTCAGGCCTTGGGGCCTCCCCTTGAGCTGGATCCCACTTTGGGCCTGTCACTGGACATTCTTTTCCTCAGGCTCCTTTTCATTTTCATCTGTGCAGTTCTTTCAGACAGGAACAATTCTGGGTCAGAGTTTTTGACTGTGGGCTGTCAACCCCATCCCTCACTTGATGCCCTGTCTTTCAGCTGGAGGTGGACTCTACAAGTTCGCTCTCCCCACCGTAGATCATTTCATCTAAGGTCCCTTCCTTTGAGTCCTGAGAGTCTCTCAACTTCTAGGTCTCTGGCACATTCTGAAGGGTTACCCCAACCTCCTCCCTCCCTCCCAAGGTTGCCTGTTTCCATTCTTTCTGCTGGCCCTCAGGGCTTCAGTCCTTTTCCCTCGCACAATACCAGATCAGGTTCCCCTCTCCCCCTGCCCCAAGTGTCTACTTTCCCTCCATCCCACTCTCCCTCCCTCCCCCCTTGTGATTGCTTTCTTCTCCCTCCCAAGTGGAACTGAGGTGTCCTCACTTGGACTCTTCAGGTTGTTGACCTTTTTGAGTTCTATGGACTACAACTTGGGTATTCTGTACTTTTTGCATGTGTGTGGAGATCTAATATCCACTTATTAATACATACCATGCATGTCATTTTAGGTTTGAGTTACCTCACTCAGGATGATATTTTCTAGTTCCATCCATTTGCCTCCAAATCTTAAGATGTCCTCATTCTTAATAGCTGAGTAGTATTCCATTGTGTAAATGAACCACATTTTAAAAACTGTATATGTGAACTTTAAAACATAAAACATGGTTTGCAAGTTGCACAGCTATGACCGACACATTTACCCCATTTCTCCATGCTCTTTCATGTCAAAGACAGCTAAAGCTAGAATGAAGACTGGTGTTTGTAAGGCGTGATAAATAGCTCATAAGGTGTTTATTATTATGTAAAAATTGAGTACTAGTGAGTCTTTACATTTCTATTTTACCTTTTTGCCAGGCTAGAAAAGAGTATCTTCTGCCATGAAATATGCTATTTCAAAGAAATATATAACAAGAGACAACACAATCCCATATGATTGTGGAAGCTGGAGGTCCCTAGTGGCAAATTTTTAGGTAGTCAAAAAATAAATACAATTAGTACTAAGTAGCAATTAACTAGTAGTTTATTCATAAATTTATTTACCATAATTGCTGAGAATATTTATTATGTTCACAAATCACTTACAAGGACATCAGTAAACCTATGGAATCTTTAAATTTAACAAACTATCAGTGAAAAACATCTCTGTATTAGGTTGTTATCTATGTGTCATCAGAAACTGAAGTGATCCAAAGGGGGGAAACATTAAATAATACTCTTACTGATGCATACTAAAATGTGGATAAACTTTGCCATTATGTTAAGTAAAAAGTCCAGGCATAAAATGCCAAAATTCTATGATATATCCAGATTAAATGGATCATTGGAGGCATAAAACAGATTGGTTGCTATAAATGTTAAAAAGAAAAAAATATTAAATGCTTACAAATGAGAATAAAATTTCCTTTTGAAGGAATAAAAGTGTATCAGATTTAGATACAATAAATATATACTGTGATTGTCATGACTAAAATAAAAGAATGAATTGGTAAATATTAAAGTTTTTCCCGTATGCCTTCATGAAGAAATTATTAGTAATGCACTTCCCAGTATACTGGTCCTGAATTTCTATCAGGGAGCTAGACTTATTCTCCTTTCTTCCTTTAATCTACATTACTCTGAGATTCTACAGAGATAAGACTTAAAAAGACTTTTTTCAAGAATAACTTAGAAAAATAGTAGACTATAATTTTCTGTGCTGGAGCTTCATTAACTATAATATTCCAGGAATATAAAGTAAAAAATTAAAATGATAATATTATATTGATTGGTTTCCATGAAAAATGAAGGAAATGATTTTAAATTTATACTTTTCAGATGAGCTCAATTCACCAGCTATGTGAAAAAAATAGAATTCCGAATGAGAAGGCAATAAGCCAGCACTCTTAGGTCTTAGCTGCTGGATGCTTTTGTTCTAATCTTTTCAGCAAGGGTCAATTTCAGCCACAGTTAAATCAATAGGTTCTTCAGAGTCCTCTGAGAAGAAAAACTAATCCAAACAAATTTCACATTTATTGTCAGTAGCTACAAGCATAGTTATTTAAGAAAGATAAGATGTAAGAAAGGGGGCACATACATAGCTCTAGGCATCACTATAAAGACATATGGGACAATACAGAAAAAGAAACAGAAAGTTTTCAGCTTAGAAATAAAGCACTAAAGTACACTTAAGGCTCAATAAACTTTGAAACATTAGCTCCACAATCCCACCTTGGCTCTTCTTCCTCTTCTTCCTCCTCTTCCTCTTCTCCACCTTCCTCTCCTCCCCCTCATGTTCCCCTCCTCCTCCTCTTTCTCCATTTTTTTTTCTTTTAATTTTTGAATTTTCATAGCTAGTTATCAGTTCAGAGGTCAAGTTTATGATTAAACTGCCTTCCATATAGTTGAGTTCTTTTCAAATCTTTAATAACTACTTCAATATCCACATAGTTGTGATGGTTCAAAGTAATTATATTTCATATCCAGAAAGATGGTTTCACTATGTAAAGACAATTGTTTTACATGCCTCATAATATTTGTTTTATTCTTTGAACCAACGTAAATGTTGAAAGATAGAAATACCTCTGCAATTTATCCTCTGACCTATACACACTCACACACACACATACACACACACACGCTCACCCACATGCACACACATATACACACCATGCCATAATTATATGCACAGGCATAATGTACATAGACAGAGACAGAAATAATATGTGTATGTATATAATATATATCACAATAATAATAAAAATATAAAAATATTATGTACCTTTAAATTCATACAAAATATAGATTATCACTTTGAAACTGACCAATGAAAATGAATAGAAATACTTTATTGTTTAAAGACCCTGATTAAATCTCTGATTTGTTTGTTCAGCATTTTATGATATGAGAAAAAGATTGCTAAACATTATGGAAATGGTATTATCACACCCAAGAGAAGCAAGGAATTAACATAATATAAAATTCAAATGTTTACTAATATTGTTAGAGAATACAATTATTAATCATATTACCGGTAATCTTGTTAGAGAAAGAAAGATACCAAAATATATATTATCAAGAATAGAGGGAATTATTAAAAAAAAAACAATTGTAGTTGTACTATACTAATATATAGCATAAAATGATGTTTAATATACTTCTTCAGTTAATCATATACATGCAAAAATTTCCCCTCCTACTCTTTTAGTTTTGAACTCTTACCTGTACAACCTGAGTAGAAATTTGCTGCACTTCTGCAATGATATCATATTTTAAAAAGAATACTTTGAAAACTCCTGATACACACAGTTCAAAATTATCCCTTACTTCCAAGTAGCATATTGTTGAGAAATTTTAGGAGGTTATCTGTGTATTCTACTGACTTACAGAACTCATATGTAAAGAAATTATTTTCGCCGGGCAGTGGTGGTGCATGCCTTTAATCCCAGCACTTGGGAGGCAGAGGCAGGTGAATTTGTGAGTTTGAGGCCAGCCTGGTCTACAGAGTGAGTCCAGGACAGGCAGGACTACACAGAGAATCCCTGTCTTGAAAAAAAAAAAAAAAAAGAAAGAAAGAAATTATTTTCACTTTCATTAATTTGTTTAATATCGGTTTTTAAATTATCTCTGAAATAATTATTAGTTTGCATTGTTTATGCAGGATTCCAGTGTAGAACCTTTTTCTTTAGAAGACAGGACTCAAATCAAGTACTTTCAGAAAACAGTCATTTTATGAATGTATAAGAATATATGTTGATAAATTGATATGAGTAATCATATTTTATTAAGAACTTCCACTTGTTTACTCTCAGTGTTTATTAGATTTTAGAAATTTTAAGAATTAAAATTTGAAGTTATATTAAATTAAAGAATTTAAATTTTGAGGAAAAAAAATCAAGCTGGGTCATCTTTTGCCTTTCTCTATTTTACAGTACAAAACAAACATAAATTCTATAAATTTGGGTATTGAAAGTGTGTTGTTTTCCATACAATATATATATAGAATATATTATATAGAAATATTATATAGTTATATATCAATATATAGAGAGAATATATACAATATGTTTATTATTTAAATATATGAGAACATTTATGCATGCTGTCCTAGTACAAATTCTTTCCAAGTGAGCAATAAATAAGTTAACGATATAGGTTCTACTCCCAGTTTGGCCTGTAGTTGGTTAGCAGTATATAGAGAATTCATTGACCATTATAGGAATGATGTGTGACATTAAAAACAAAAACAATACATATTTTCATACCTGATAAATACTATAAGGTTATCTGTATCAGAAAACTAGACTGTTTTCTAATACTCTAATATTTTCTTCAATGTCAATGACTATATGCTAGCACTCAGATTTACACAATTATGTTTTCTTTGAATACAAGTAAGTTTTATGTATCAACATTGTATGAACAATAAAAACATCAGTCATGATTCAAGTTTTGACATATACTGCAGCCTTTATAACAGTTAAAGCCAAATAAACACATGATAATGATTTCCCCATATATTTTGTAAGAGTATTCTCCTAGCCCTATTTAGCCCACTCTGCCAGAAAGCTGGGGCCATAGCATTAATGATGCTGGAATGCATCCATTATTTTACAAATGTGTAAATTCCCCTCAGGGAGATTATATATTTATTGATGTGTCACAAGTTCCTTACTAGTTTTTAGCTCTTCTCAGCAAAAAGGCCAATAGTAATGATTGGATACTACTTTAATGTATAGGATTTTAATTCCTTTGATGAGCAGAAAAAAACAAGTATTAAATACTAAGAGTTAATTTTTAAAAATAATGCTGTCACAGGGAGTTTCAAATTCCAAACATTACCATACCATTGCAAATCAGCTGTCACCCCACAGAGACAGGGTTGAACATCAGGAAAAGGAGAAAAACTGAGGACATCCATTTGAAACCACATTTGGAAGATTAAGGATCTGTGGAGTTTAGGAAAAAGAAAGGGGTAACACTATAGGCAGGAGTCCATGTTCTCTTTAAACTTGAGCCATTCTTGTTCATCCCATTCAGTTATTCCTAAACCAAAACAAAACAAAATATAAGGACATACCTATTTCCCTATTATGCTTTGCAGTAATTACACATTGAAAAACCTAAAGGCATCACATGGTTATATTTTGTAATCTACATACAGACCAAACTCTGTGGAACTACATTGCAAAGTAGAAATAGAAAGGAAACAAGAATGAAGGATACAGTGGCAATATGATCTAACATGGACCAAAGACTCATTGTATGACAGGCAATGTTTTCATCTCTATTCATGTTTTAACATGTTGGAAGCCCACAACAGTATATTTTTTTTCCTTATACAAAAAAGAAAAAGGAAGATGAAGGACTCGAATGATAGTAGTCTTCCTGAGTTTTCAAATATTGAATTGGCATCTGTGTCATTACTATTGGACTATGGAGTTCTTACTCTTTTAACCTAACTGTATAAAATACATGAATGGTTTAGTCTCTGGGAGCTCTGGGGTCTCTGGTTGGTTGATATTGTTGTTCTTTTGGAGATAGGATAGGGGGTTTCCAGGGGGGTAGAAACTGGGAAAGGGGATAACATTTGAAATGCAAATAAAGAAAATATCCAATAAAAAGAAAAAATGAATGTCTGGGACACAATACAGAATCATTTCTGTTTTATTATTTTCCACACTGAAACATTGGATCTACTTTTCACATACCCAATTAATAAAAATTCTATATCTTGTGTGGCTCTCTATTTTGTTCCTTACTATTTTATTGATTTAATTTCTTAAGTACATTTGAACTTGACCTATCTTTATTATAACATTGCAATTGTAGGTTTCACGTTTCCCTACATGATGTTCCTTTCCATTTTGTTGAATTATGTTTAGTTTTCCATCCTTCCTATCTTATAATTATTTGCATTACAATAGAACAAAACTTTTTCAATATACAAACTTTGTCCTCATACATTGTCAAGTTGAACTCTTGGAAATAGTTTACATAATATTCAAGGTGGTTTCCATGAATCTCCATTTCTTGAGTGTTTTCTGATAAATCCAGTTTTCATTGATTCCAGGCTTTGTGTACAGCATGAGATTGCCATTTGCAAGACCTCCAAATTTTCATTCACTTTTGAAAATAATCCAATTAGTCAGGAAACTTTGTTTCTTTCTTTGACACCATTTTGGTAGTTTATATGATGTTTTCTATTGCACATTATGTTAGCGTTAAAATTGTTTACATGTATACCTTTCTTCCTTGTTTCTGCGAGTCTGTGGACAGATAATATATTTTATAATTGCAGCAAAATTCTTGAGTACAAACTATTTAGATCTTTTAAGATGTTGGACTGTTTGTACAGGTCATTGTTTTTACTTATTGATGTTTAAAATCAACTTGTATGGCAGTTATTATAGGTAGATCGCATTGTGTTTATTCAATAAATTGTCTTAGTTATTGTAAATATTTTTGCTACTCAATAGAACAGTGAACTGCTAATATACCTATATTCTGTCCAACATTATGGACAATACTACAAAGATAATAAGAAATGACATTTTAAATATAGGATCAATGATCAACTATGCAATGAGTTCTCAAATTCTTACTGAAAACCGTTCTTTATCAACATTTAAATCTAATGCATTTTTTTATTTTCACTCCTCAGTATTACATAATATTGTGGGGGGTGCCTTGGTTTATTTCATTGGACTGTCTACAGGTTACCAATTAAACAGCATGTGGTCTTATAAAACAAGACTTGTAAATTATTTTCATGTTTTTATTTTCTTTTCCTGAAGTTGTTAGAACCCCTGTTGGAATCATTTCCTTTCCATTCCCAATAGGTCACATGGAAATTCTGCTTTTTTCCAGGAACTCCACATACTGTATGAAAGTCTCCATCTCACTGACAGTGGGAGAAAATGACACTGGCCTCTGCTACAATTCCAAGATGAAGTACTTTGAAAAAGCTGAACTTAGCAAAAGCAAGGAAATTTCATGCCGTGACATTGAGGACTTTTTATTACCAGCCAGGGAACCTGAAATCCTTTGGTACAAGGTATGGACTCTGGAAGATTTTATTGCCTGCAAATAATTTAATGTGCATTTCTTTCTAGAGAAATCTGGATGAAAGGTTAACTAAGATATAGCTCATGTCATAGAGATTACTATAGCAAGTTGTGCTCATAGGCTTTTATGAGATTTTATTTTGTGTGTATAAGTGTTTGCCTGAATTTATGTCTATGTACCATGTGCATGCAGAATGCACAGAAGCAATTAGATCCTTATGACTGGAGTTATGAGTGGATGTGAGTGGTCACGTGGATGTCAGGAATTGGACCTGGGTTTTCTGGAACAGCAGCCAATGCTTTTAATTGCCTACCCATCTCTACAGCCCCATGTCATTGTTAAGTTTTTTAAAAAAATCTGCTTTGATAAATAAATATTGGTTAATATTTGTACTGTTGGTCTACCATATAAGCTGTTGTGTTTGAATTTAAATATTGTGTATGTCAACAACTGCTTGACAAATTTAGAAACTAAAGTATTTTGAGCAAACTTTTCTGGGCTTAGCATTGCAGCATACCCCAAGACAAAAGAGAAGCAATACTTATTTTCAGCTGTGATAAAATGGTATCTTAATTTTAATGGAATATCATAGTCAATGGTCATATCATTGCCTATATTCTAATTGTTTTCAAATATAAATTACTTAATAAATAAAATGGAAAAACAAATAATTTCATTAATATTTTTTTCAAAAGGAGAAAAAGCCAATCCCTCTGTTGCTGTCACATCATTTATATTCATTGATCTTCCAAAACAACTTGTGTTTTTAAATTTCTTTGTACCACCTAAGAGCATTTTTTGGTTTTGGATATGCTCAAAAAGTAAATACAGAAACTATGAATATTTATATGGAGAAGTTTGTTCAAAGAAAAAATCTGACTTCAATGTCTTCTCTGCCCAATGGGTTGGACACTTTAGATAATGGGACTTATATTACATAGTGTATACCTCTCAGAATCAGTGCCAGCATGCAAACCGTTATAATCGATTGATATTGAATTTTTTAAAAAATACTATTAAAAATGAAAAAAACCTGAATAAGTTCATATTTTTTTTCTTCAAAATTAACAATATTCTTCCCAAAGACATCTTTTACTCTGGATAACAAGCACTGGAAGTTCAGAATATCAAAGGAACTGTTGAAAGATTTTTTAACTCTTCCCTTGGTTTTCTATCCTAGACAATGTCAAAAATCACAAAATTATTAGCCCCCCTGGTTTATCTTCTGGAAGGAATGAATTTTGCTGTTTCAATTTTGATAACTGAGTACATCTCATTCAAGGCATTCTGAGGTTTGCCTGTCATCCTCAGCAAAGTTTTTGAGTAATTTTTTTGAGTAATTTTTTGAATATTAAGAGACACACATTTTCTAAAGCCACATATTTTTTTCCTGGCATTTGTGTGTGAGCATTCTAGACTTGAAGCTTTGTTCTTCACTAATAAGTTGATCTTGATATACATAATTTTCTTACAATTTGCCGTGAAACTCTCAAGTTTTTGAAGTATGTGAGCAAATATACATATTTACATATTTACCTTTTCAATTAAAATTAATTCAACCTCAGTTATATTTTGATGGTTTCAGATTGTTTATTCAGAGATATTTCCATATTGTAGTAGACATTTAAACTATACAAAGCATTATAATGGAAGTGGAAGGTAGAGATGTATAACATTTTCAATTGTTGTCTTTAGTAAAACCTTAACTTTATGCCATATAAATAGTGGGCATCAAGAAACTAATTGTAAGCATAATACTTTAATGTACAATTAGTGTAATTATGAATGTTCAAGCAACTAATATAAGCAAATAATATGTATACTTTGGTATGAAATAGCTGAAAATTTTTCTCTAGACATAATTGCACAGAGGCACTGACCCACATAGATTATGAGTCTTAAAATTTTGACTTGCCAATGAATAAAATTACCTGTCTATGGTTTCAAAAGTGTTAAAGAAATTTTGTCCATTACTTCAAATACTAGTCTGAGAATAGGGATTTATGATTTAGCAAAACCAGAAATCTCTTGAGCCATTAACATTACAATAAGCAGATCATACTTTGGTATGTCTGTTGTTAATGAAAATGGATATTTATGGGCTGTGAGAAATGAAGAGTCCTCATTCACGAATAATGACAGTATAATCTAGTATCGCTCTTATCCAAATTTTTATATGTAGTTTTCAAAATGTTCAAAATAAAACTTCCATATGACAGACCTGTACCACTCTTGGGATAGACCCAAAGAATCCTATATGTTACCACAAAGATCCATATGTATCCATTCCCTTTGCTGCCTTTTCACAACAGTAAGGAAAAGTATCAAGCATAGATACCATCAACAGACAAATGGAATAGAAAATGTGCTATATGTATACAATAGACTTTGTTCAACCATAAACAAAAAATAACCTCAAGAAAATAGATCTGAAAAGTATTATATTAAATGAAGTTAGCCAATCTCAAAAGAAAAACAAAATTATATATTTTACATATGCAGATTCTGTTTTGTGTACACATATATAAGTAGTTACAAGAGATAGCATAGATTATCAAACTCAATAGAAGAGAACAAGAGAGAAGAGATGCTACTAAAGCAAACTAAGGAAATCAAGGTAAATGAATGCAGGTGATATGAAAAAAGATGCTACTGAGTATGTAAGGGCACATGAAGAAGAGAGGAGATGGAGATGAAGAGTACACAAAAGAAACAATAAAAACAAACTGTATTTGGACAAACACTATGCTAAAAACTAATTCTTTGTGTGTTCATAGAAAATAAAAAGACCTTGTACATAAATGTTAACTGTTTCTTCAATGGATTGTAGAATGCACATAGTATGTAGAGGTTTAGTTTTTATAAGTACAATTATAATTTTATAGAATATTGGAGCAGAAATGCTTAGCTTATAAACTATTTTCCACTGTGCATTTAATAATACATTTTAAATTTTATGCTATGGATACCAATATAGCCAATTTCACAGTAATCTATTAATTATTTGCATTTAAAGTTTATGTTGAGTGTAATTAACAGATATATGATGTTACTGAATCTAGCATATCACTATGTAAATGATGAAATTTGCCTTACAAGGGATTTGCAAGTATCTTGTGAATTAAGGTAATATGTATAAAATATGTGTCTACTATAGAGGTAACACCAGTAAAAATTAATGTAACCATAAAACTAATCTTAAGAGGATGTTCCTGAGTTACAGATTGGAAAAATAATATAATTTAGTTTGAAATCCATCTTTACCTCCTGTAAAACTAAATGTATAAAAAAAGGTTATGCTTACGAGATTATTGTGTGTGCCTCTAATCCCACCATGAGGCAGGTCAATCAGGACATCAATTCTAATCTAAGTTACATAGTAAGTTCAAGATGAACTTAGTTGCTGTTTTGTTTTGTTTTTTGGTTTGGTTTGGTTGATTTTGGTTTTGTTTTAGAAATTAAAACAAAATCATTGCTTTATTGACTTAAAATAATTTTATTTTTACTTACCATGCATACTACCCAATTTGATGTTGTTTGTGTAGGAATGTAGAACAAAATCATGGAGACCAAGTATTGTGTTCAAAAGAGATACCTTGCTTATAAAAGAAGTCAAAGAAGATGACATTGGAAACTATACCTGTGAATTAAAATATGGAGGCTTTGTTGTGAGAAGAACCACCGAGTTAACTGTTACAGGTAATCACATTCTTCAGTATTTCATTTGTAAGTAAAGAAACTGCATTCTGAGTAGGTCTCAGGGTTGTGTATTGATGTTTTTCAACCTCAGTAATGAAAGAAGCACTCAACTGAATGCTAAGTGGATGCATATAGGTGAAATTTATTCCTCCTTGCTTTAAAATCATCTTGTGCTGAAATACATTTAGAAGGTTAAATAGAATATGTTTAGGGAATTATACAAATATTACCTTTTGAAAGTACTTGAAATAATGAGTTTACAATTTTTGAAGATTGTACTTGTATTTTGTAGTGGAGTCATTTTTAGAAACATTTTCTAGAGTGATGAAATAGAATACATGAAATCTACCCCTGTATTTCTGTCAAATTACAAATTAGACAAATCACTTTTCTACTGACTTATCATTATAGAGATGACACATATGATCTCATAGGGTTAAAAACGTAATTTCATACAAAATTGTTTTTAAAATGTGAGTTGTTTAGTTTTTAGAAATCAAAGGATCCTATATCTTGTTATTGTAGAAAGTAACCAAAATAGTATCAGAGTGCTTCTGATTATAAACAATGTACAATTCACCAATCTAAAAGGCCTAGTTGTATTATTGTAAGCTCCAGAATGTTAAATTACTCATGTACAAAATGATAATGATGAAATTTGCCTTACAAGGGATTTGCAAGTATCTTGTGAATTAAGGTAATATGTATACAATAAATTTGCAATGAGAAAATCTAAATGTGCAGCAATTTAGTTATACAAAGAATTGTATTCATGATCATTTTTTTTTTTCATTTACAACAATAGTCACTTTTGTAAAAAGTTCCTCATGGAAGGGAAAAGACATCCCAGGGCAAAATTAAAATTGGAAATTATAGATACTTGCACATTTGTATTTAAAGAGACTCTAGATGACTTTTTGAGGTCATATTTGTCAAACATTTATAGATCAGTATAGCATTAACTGCTTTAATTTCACGCCTTCACTAATGCTTATAAAATAGTTTTCTATATGAAACAAATAGTTTTAATAGTTATATGTATCACATAGGAATCCATTTCTTTTAAATGATACAGTTTGATCCAAAAGTACATTGTTTTACAAGACTCATTTGCAGAATAGCAATTATTCTGACAAGGAAAAAATACATTATATAAAATGCTCTGGTAAAATCTTCTATAAATATTAGACACAGTAAACAACTGATACTTGCAATTTATGATAGACTCAAATAGTAAACACACATTTAGTCTCTGGTGTGTATTACATACCTATCATAAGTATGTGTATGATTTGCAATCATTTGGTTTGCAGTTTAGCTGTGTGTCATAGATCAGTGTACAGAAAAATTCAGAGGAGTACTTTATCACTTTTATTTCTACGCTTCTCAACAGTCCAATGAAAAATATGCCAGGGTACACAGTAAATATTAAATTTTTTTCTCTTCAATTTTTATCTTACAAAGTATACTGAAGTAGCTTTTCTAAACATTAGATATTTAGAAAATAAAGAACTTAAAACTATGAATGAAAGTGATACATTCTGAATAAAATTAGTATTCATTTCTTGTCTTAACTCTTATGAAAGGAAAATTTATGCATGGAAAACATATTTTTCTTTCTCAAGAAACACTATAATTTATAAGTACTACCCTTGAGGTAGTTTGAAACTAAACAATGTGTCTTGACTGATAAGAAACTTACATAAAAACATTTGGAAAACCTAAGTTTAGAATTTTTTACTCTTTAATTGGTTTATAATTTTCTGTACTTTCTTGATTTGTACAAAACTTCTCATTTTTTCATATAATAATAAAGAATATTTAAGTTTTGATATCCAAGAAGAAGTTAGTGATTTATTACAATTATTGACACAAATTAATTATGTAAATAAATAGGTCTTGCTGTGATATCCCTATGCATGCCTGTATCATGCATTCATATGAACAAACTTTCTTCTATGTGGCTGTTTATCTGTTATCCTTTCACATCTTCTAATTGTTTAGTACTTTTAGTTTCTTCATGGTAAAGAAAGTGCAGTACTTTTTCTGATTGATCTTTCTTAATGAGATTATTTCCACCTTCATTCATTTTCCTGCAAATGACAAGATTTCACTCTTCTTTGTGGCTAAAAATCCATTATTGGTTTATCTCATCCATACATGTTTATACACCTAACCTTTTGATAAGTATCTATGCTCATGGAGCCTGCATGGGAATATGCTATATGCTAGGTCTACTACCTATGTTATGGTTATATAGCTTTGTGTTCTTTTGGGACCCATAACAGTGGGAGCAGGGGCTGTCTGACTCTTTTGCCTGTTTGAGGTACCCCTTTCCTCTCAATGGGTCACATATTCTATCTCGACTTAAATACAAGAGGTGGTGCCCAGTCATTGCAACTTGTTATTCCAGGTTTAGATGATATCTCTGGGAGGCCTGTTCTTTTCTTAAATGAAATGGAGGAGCAATGAATCTGAAGGAGGTGCAGAGCAGCAAGGAGTGGAGAGAGGAGAAACTGCTTTCTGATTATTGTGTGCGAGAAGAATTTTTTTAATGCCATATTAAACTTGAATATATATAGGCATTTCTTTTACATGATGACTTTATTTCCTTTGGTCACTTATCTTGGAGTGGGAGATCTGGACCATGTTAAAATTTTGCTACAATATTTTCTTTGTTCTGTGTTGTTTTAGGAGCCATTATACTAATTGCTACATAGGTATCCCCTTTCCTCAAAACATTCAAGTAAGAATTTGTTCTCTCTCTCTCTCTCTCTCTCTCTCTCTCTCTCTCTCTCTCTCTCTCTCTCTCTCTCTCACACACACACACACACACACACACACACACACACACACACACATCTTAGCTCTTCTGACTGGGGTAAGCTAGTATCTTTATGTTCTTTCAATTTGGATTTTTCTGAGGACTAAAAGGGTGTTCATATTTAGAAGCCCATCTTTGTTTAAAATTATTTCATTCTCCCTTTCATTTTTCTCTTTCCAAGCCCTTCAATGTATTCTTCCTTCCTATCTTACAAATTTAAGGCCTCTTAAAAAATATATCATTGTTACAAACACAATATATATTTTTATGTATTCCTAAGTATAAAAATACAACCTCCTCAATCTGTATAATATGATTCATATGTATATTTTTGGGGGCTAATCATTTGGTATTTAATTTTAGTGCTTTTCCTTGGGGGTGGAAGACCATTTCTCTTACTCTCAGACTTCCTTAGCTGCCTGCAGCTAATTTGTGTAGGGCTGTGGCCTCTGGTGCTTTCTCTCATCCTCATTAGCATGTCTACTTTCATTGTCCTTGTTAAGGGCATATTTTGATACTTATATTTGTAAAATTTTATGGGTATAACTTCTGAAATTCTTATGCATTTCCTAATACCCTGTTCCTCTTGAACCATAGGCCAATATAAATTCTTTATTTCTTAAGTTGGTTTTTGGGCATAGTATTTTATCACAGGACAGAAAAGATTTTTAATCCAATAGTTTTTCTGGGTATAATAGTTTGATGAGCAGCTGTGGTATTCCCAAACAATTGGTCCATCTTTCTAAGCTGCATTTAAAATTTTCTCTTAAATAATCATTTGTTGTGCTAATGGGCCTGCTTTATAAATGAATGACTTTTTTGTTTACATTTTTATTTGGTATCTTTTAATGTTTTAACTATAATATGTTATAAGGAGTTTCTTTTGTTCCCCCATCTTTTTGGTATTCTATAGATCTCAAACATGTATAGGCAACTTTGGATTTTTTTTTCTATATACCTGAAAATGTTCTATACACTTTTGCTACATTCTCATCAACTTTTACTGAGTGACTAGATTTCTCTACTTTGTCATCCAGTTCTGCTTTTTTTTTCCAAACATGATCCAGACTATTGATGGAGTGATCACTGAAGATTTTATTTGACTTATTTAATTTATCTTCACTATCATTTTAGTGTAGCTTTTCTTTGGCAATTCTATGTCTTTATTAAACTCCTTATGGATAGATTTCCACATTTCATTATGTTCTTTGTTTTTGTTCTTTTGTAGTAATTCACATCCTCCTTGAGTTATTTTTACATAGCTATTATTCTTTGAATTCTTTTTCTAGGAGAATTCTAGGTGTTTCACATTTTGTTTCATTACTGTTGGGCTAATAACTTGGGGAGCATGTTGTGTTGTTTTGTTTTTGTTTTAATGTTAGATTCATTGCTGCATTGAGACTTGTGCATCTCAAAGAGTTTGTCAGGTATGTCTTCATTTTTATTCCAAATATCCCATTCAATGTAGGTCACACCCTACAGAAGAGAATTAATTTATAAGAAGGATAAGATTGTGTATGTGTGTGCACACGCCCACGTGCATATGCGCATGTGTGCCCTTGCACACACTTATGTAACTGGTATTGAGGGCAGAATTTTTTATCCCTAGTCTTTTTCTGAGGGTTTACTCTTTTCTATACAAAGAGACACTGAGACTCAGCATACCCTCTGTTGGTCCTCTTCTCTGCTGCCTTTTGTTGTAGCACACCACATCTAGTTGTCTGGTGTTGAAGAATCTCTAATAAACTGGTGGCAGGAGAATGGAGATCTCAGAAAGCTAGGTATGTAACAAGGGAGTCCTGTGGACTCAAAAGGGGAAGAACTTACCTGGGAATCCTGATAAGGGAAATACCAGAGCAGGAGGCAGGGGGCCTTGTCTGAGGCATGGTTGTAAGAGATCCCAGAGGAACTCTAACATCTGCAAATACTTGGAGGCTCGATATGAGAGTTGCAGCCAGTATAATTGAGGCAGAATGATGTCTATATACTGGTCAAAGAAGCAACAGAGATGGACTGCCTGAAATAGACAACAATGTAAGTAAGTACCTTAATTTAGTCAAATGATAAAGAAGTGTCTTGGTATAGCTGAGCAGGCCTATAGGATCAAAAGAAATATACCAAATTGGTGGTGACTCAAGATGGATGTCCAATAAAATTAGAAGTACCAAAATAAGTGAGTACTCGTTTTAGGAAAAATATGAGTAGATGTCTGCAATACATGCACTTGATGCCTCCTAAGTGATTTTAGATTTGACTATATTTTTATTTATAGACTTCCTTGTTGGATTGTATAATACTTTTCTGAACTGTAATGGCAAGCAAAAATGTGAGAATAGTCAAATTTATATTGATACAAATAGACAAAAACCTATATCTAAATTGCTCACACTAAACTATTTAATACTTAAAATACAAATTTAGCACTAGTCACTTTTCAAATTATTTCCAAAAGTGTGGATATGGAAAAATGGTATGTGTGGAAAATGATCTACATGAACCCTATGATCATGAAATAAATGACACTTCTTTAAATTTTCTTAAACTTTTTGTATGTAGAATACTTTTTAATCTTGCTGGTATATATGCATCCATGCATGCATGCACATGTATTCATGCACACACACATACACACACACACACACACACTTTCCTGAACTTACAAGAAAGTTTACCAATTCTTATTGGGTCTTTGACAATAAATCTATAAAAGTTTCCAACCTGATTAAAAATAAAAGTAGAAACAAAAGTAAAGTTAAAATGTATGTGTTCAAACCATGTACTTGCTTTTTGTATGATTTGAGACAGTCTGATATTTTAACACAGATGAAATTACCTTCATGTTCCTTCTTCCCTTCATTTTTCTAGTATTCTACTATATATTTTAAAAATTTTTAAAGCTTCTTATGTTTATCCAGACCACTGAATCTTAAGAGATTCAGTAAGTGCTACTGAATCTTAAGAGACAAGTCAGAAAAGATTAATGTTGGACCACACTTTTTCCCATCTAGTCAGTTTGCTAGAGGCCATGAGAGGCACAGGTAGAGGCTCTGGCCTTGACATTCAGACATCCTAGTTTCCAGTAACTTATAACAGATCTGTTACCCACAATTCATTACAAACCTTTTCTTATTTGGAGACTAGTTTCCACAAATACCACCATGAATTTCCTTTTATTCATACTGAAATACTTACTCTCAAATTTGAAAGGGACCTCAATTATTCCATGTAGTTTCTCATAATTCTGTTATTTCCAAACAGGATCAAAATCCTTGGCAGCACATCCACACACATTTTGGCTACTTCAACTGTGCTTTCTTCAGTTCTTATTCCACATTCAGATCTTTCTTGAAGCATAACAAATAGTGCTGTACTTGGTTTTCGCTGCACTTTGGGCTATCATTGTCAGATTGGCTTCTGCTATAACATGATCCTCTAGTTAGTCTATTTTTTCTCAGATCATAAGATTTATATGTTTCATCAGAAGAGCGTTTCATGATCTGTTTTTGTAATTTTGGTTTTTATAACTGCCTCATAGTTTGAAGAGTGTGCACATCCCACCCTTCCTTGGCTTTCATTTGTTTTGATGTCTTCCAAGTTTTGAGTGTAAACTGTGTTATGATTCAATGATCAAATCAATTTCCCATCCAAATTCTGTAAAATATTTTTGGTATTGCAAAGATCCTCAAATTTATCATAATCAAATCCACTTGGACAACAGTAATACACATCACATGGAGAGTATACGTCAAATGTAGATCCATAATTTCAAAATTCACATTGTAAATCTTCAGACCTGGTATTGTCTTCCAGGTTCTTGAGGAACTGACAAGTGTTGGTGTTGGGAGGTGGCAGGGCAAAAGTAATGAGAAGTGACAAAAGCAACATTAGCACTAGCTACCATTGCTAATTGATTCAGCGAACTGCAGCTCTAGAGTTGGCCTAAAGTTCTGTGCATGTCACTTTCTGTGTTTCTGTCTCTATCTCACTTGGTCTCTTTCCCCTCTGTTATAGAATTTTTAATTGAGAAAATGTTTACTTGTTCAGAGCATGGACATGATACATTTATTTTATTTGTTTGGTCTAAAGAAAAATGAGAAAGGGCCATGTAAAGTTCTTTCAGAAATGTTGATGTGGCAAGACTTCATTGTTTCAAATCAATTATTTGTATTTGTTCAATGTTTTATCTCCATGTATGTCTGTGGATTCCTGGTGCCCAATAAGGCCAAAATGAGCATTGGATCTCCTGGAACCAGACTTATAGATTGTTGTGAATCATAAAGTTAGTGCTGGGAACACTGAGTATCTTCTCAAAGAGCAAAAAGTGCTCGTGGCTACTAAGCCATCTCTATATGCCCACACAAATTCCTTTTTTATTCATATTTATGGACAAAATATTTTTAATGACTTTTACAAAGGAAGACATTAAACAAACTGAGTAACATCAATGTATTATAAATCTTCCAACCAGTTAAAGTCAAGTCATTTCTAGGACTCGAAAAAACAGTAAGAGAATTGATTAAGAAAATGTACTATCTTGAAAACAAATTCCTAACTGAATGTGAGATTTAAGCAGATTGGACAGGAGCTAAGAAAGGAAAAGGTTACTAGAAAAAAAAACAAAACAAAAAGAATGAGGAAAGTGGTAAAAGAATTATCATTTCAGTAACATTTTTATACTTGGTACAACATTTTAACAGAGTTAATGTAGCAATATATTTAAATGACTTTCCAATCAACCATGAGCTAAATTTATGCTTTCAAAAGGTACATCTTCCTCCTCTTTTTATGGATGAGAAAGCTGAGGCAAAGAAAGGTTAAGTGGCTTTATCAAGGTCACAAAGCATCACAGTGACAAATGTAGGAATAAAATTTAATTCCGTGAACTTCAATCTATGATTTACTCTTCTAGATAATTAATAGTAAGATATTGTAGTTTTCATATTAGCTCTGCGATCGCAATGAAAGATTTATAATTTAGGTTCAACTGAAACACATTGTACTGAGACCTTTAATTCTTCTGCCACTGATGTAATTAAATGGTATATTTCTGGATCTAGCTTGAGGGTAAAGGATTTTTTCCCTTTCTTTGTCTCCTTTTGTCAAATTATATTTTATCTTCCTGGAAGGAAAATTGTTTTTGTTGAAACTTCAATAAATTAACTATGTTTTATTGACTTGTAACCTCATAGGAATTGATTAAAATTGTAGAAAGGGATATTATTTAAAACATTCCTCAGCATGTTTGCTAACATGCCAGAATCAATAATTTTGAAAACAAACATACATGTTGCTTTTGGTAAAGTAAAGCATATTGATACTGTCATGATTTTTATATGTAAAAATCTATTCTATTTGGATGTTCATATATAATTTATATCATGCATTGTGGCATATGCTTTTATTCTCAACATTAAAGAGCCTGAGACAGGAGCATCTCAAATTCACTGCTAGCCTGGGTTAGTTCAAAGAAACATATCTAAAATTTTTCAAGATACATTCAAACTTTGACCTTAAAAGGTAGATAAACTGTCTGCAGTGAACTGTGAGTTTAAACAAATTGACTAATCTTGATCTGAATTTTAACCCCTAGAGCAAAAACAAACAACATAACCAAAAGCAAAAAATAAATAAATAAACCCACTTTTAAAAAACCTATATAATGGTCACCATATAAAGTGATTTTCAGGCACTACCATCTACATTCTCCAGGGAGGAAAACTCTTAGTCTATTTTGGACATACATTTAGAATTTTAATAAATAAATTGTCATTATCCATAATGAGTGAATTCTGTTCTGTTACTTACTTGCTATAATTTCTGATGTTCCTATGCTTATGACAACAAACTCAGGTATAAGTATAGAAGAGCTATCCAATAAATACTCACTGAGAGAAACATTCAGAAAATATAAATGTGCTCCCAAACACTTCTTTCAATTGTGTTTTGAAATGTGGATAGATTGAATTGTGATATGTTACACAGTGGAACATAGATACCGAGATATAAGTAGTAAGCCTTAGGATTTTGAACTTTTAAGCAAATGTCTAAATCATATTTGTTATATTTGTTAAGTACAATATATTACGAAGTGACCCCAAAATAAGAGAGATCAATAGTATCTAAAATTTCAGATTTTCTTTTTAATTTGGAATATCTGTTTGAATATAATGAACTGTGGGATGTGCCCCAAGTTTAATCATAAAATTTAATTTATGACCTTGAATACATATCTTATGTACATGGCCTAAAGCAAATTTCAATTTTCCTAGTACTTTTCTTGACTTTGTTTTCTATTTATTTTTGTTTTGCTTTTTTTATTAGCCATGGATAACAAAATTTTCCCATACAACATAATCTGAATACATTGTTCTCCTCCCTTTATATTTCCCAGTTCCTTCTTACCTCATCTGTTATCTGGATGCACTTACTTTCTACCTCTTATTAGAACAGAACAGACTTCTAAGAGATAACAACAAAACATAACAAAATGAAATAAAATATAAAATATAACAAAACAATCATATCAAAATTGGACACTGTAACCCAGCCAAAGGAAAAGAGTCCCAAGAGCAGGTATAAGACTCAGAAACCTACATGTTTCCACAGTCAGGAGTTCCATAAAAATACTATGCTAATAGCTATAATCTATACAGGGTAGACCTGGGGCAGACCCAAGCAAGCCCTATGCTTGCTGTTTCAGTCTCTATAAGCTTATATGTGCCTAGTTTAGTTGATTAAGATGGCCTTGCTCTCCTGGTGTCCTCTGTCCTGTTTGTCAATAACTAATGCATAAGATTACTAATGTATGAATACAATATGTCATTGTTTAATGGATCTAAGTTTACATATGTAAAGTACTTTCCATATATCTTTATTTTATGTCGTAAATAAAAAGTGAAATGCAGTGTGTTTAAACAGGGTAAATAATGAATGCATGCATTTCTATTTTTCATGTGATAATAAATATGTATATCTATGCATGTTTATATACAAATATGCATAAATCTATGTCACTACATATCTGAACTTATATCATTTTCATTTTTAAGATTTATTTTTGATATTTTTATTTAAATAATTTTTATCTTTTTGAGTAATGAATGTATAAGTTCTGTTTATTTCATTTATACTCTCCTTTTCTATGACCCACACCCCTTCTCAATCCCATGACCTTTTACTCTGACACCTTCTGAGTCCATTTAGTGTTTCTCACTTGTATATGTGTTTAGGGCTGACCACTTGTATTTCGATACCCTAACAAGTAACTCATTACTAGAGAAGACCAAGTCTCTGTTCTTCAGAAGCCATCAATTACCTATAGCTCTTCATCTCTCAGTGGGAATCTATATTTTATTGACTTGTTAACATCACTCCTTTACTTCCAGTACTACATTGTAAAATTCAATATGCTATGATTCTATTCTCTACCCTATAAATCAAAGATCTCTTTACTCATGATGCTATTTATACCAAATCATAGACAAGAAGAAGAATAGAGGTTACAGTGCTTGTGAGATACGGTAATGGGGAGTTATTGTTTAATGGACATAAACATCTCAATTTAGGATGAATAATTTTAAAAAATATATAGAAAAGAATGAACTGATAGTTCCTGTAAATATACTTCATACCAATGAATTTTATGCTTAAAATGGGTAGAAACTGTGAATGTTAGCTCTCATATTTTTCACTATATAAACAATTTGAAAATGTGTATTCTTAACAATGTAATTTTCATTTCAAAGATGTTTTATATGAATCTCTTTCCCACCACTTCATGTTGGCTCTGCAATTTGACATGCAATGATTTTTCTATAATGCTTTGAAGATCCTGCTTTTATGTCAGCACTTTCTATTAAGTACTTTTATTTTTCACATCAACAAAACTAGCTTTGAGCACAACATTGCACCTATTTCAATTCAGAAACTTGTATGGGAGGTTTCACAGGACAAGTTAAAGGAAACCTCCAACCAATATCTTGAATTTTCTGTCTCATTAAATCAGAAATTTAAAATGCACTCTGGGACAATAGAGTTCTGGTGAGGATGGGTGATAATGTATCTAAAGGTAAAGCTTTAAAGATGAAAAAGAAACATAATAGAATATATAATCTCAAAAGATTAAAAGACTACAACATATTTATGACATTTTAATCTGAATATTGCCAGTAAAAGTGGTAACTTCAATGCTCCAACATAATTAGCAGTTTATTCTGCATTGACCCTATAAAACTTAACAGCATAAAATGTCAATATGTGTTAACGAGTCAAATATATTTAATAATAATTTGATAAATTAATAAATTTTTAATATAATGATACATTTACATCTATACTACCGTTCATTTTCTTAGAGAATTATAAGTCCAATTATATTTACACCTATTACTAATTTTATTATTACCACTGAATAGACTAAGCAAGTATAAGTGCTTGCCACCCTGGCTGACAATCAGAGTTAAATCCCTAGGATCCACTCTATCATGTGCCCTACATATTTGTCTCATTATTTTTTAAAATAGTTTTTTAAGATTATAATTACTTCATTTTCCTTCTCTTTTCCTTCCCTCCAACCCCTCCCTCCAGCTTTATCAAATTCATGATCTCTTGTTTTTTAATTATTGTTACATACACACATTATATTCCTAAGTATATAAATACAACTTGTTCAGTCCATATAATGTTATTTGTATAGATCATTTTTAGGGCTGACTAGTTAGTATTAGATAACCAATTGTGCTTGTCAGTATACATACACATACACACACTCACACGCCTGAGTGGATAAGACTATTTCTCCCATCTATTATCATTGCTTAGTTACCTGTACCTCTTTGACTAGGATTGAGTCCTAGGCTTTAACCCTTCTGTACTTGCAATGTCTATTGGTGTCTTTCTTGTTTAGGTCTTCTTTACGTAACCATGTTGATAAGTGTACCTTTTCTACAAATTCTAAGAGATGCAATCTCACAGAAAGAGAAACTTTCTGTGTTCTGCAATGTCCCTAAGTCTTAGGTGCAGGAGTCAGGTTGCAGATGTATCAATTGAGAGTAGGCTACAAGAATCTGCATTTTAATTAGTTGTGGTTTTCTAAAATGCACTCCAGCTAGTGCAAAAATTCTTTTCTTGATGAGGCATACAAGTCACATTTATCTGTGCCTATAAAGATAAATATTTAGAGTGTAGTTAAGGATTGTGATGGAGATTTCCAAAATATTATATGCTTTTGCTTTTACCCTAGTTGCTTCCCACAGGTAGAAGTAATTTTCTATTGCTGAGAACATCATACACTTCAGAAATATGATACAGAGAACCTAATCTGTACATAACCTGAAAGTATGAGAACTAGCTTTCTTATGATACGATACCAAGGAGAGAAGCAAATAATACTCCTATTTAGCAAGATGCTATGTACTACAATAGCAAGAATCAGCATGGGCAATAACCTTAAGTTTCAGTAGTGGTATTCATGCCCTGGTGACAAAAACAAACAAACAAACAAACAAACAATCACAACAGCTCTCTGATTGGAGTTAAGGCCTGTTCATCAAGAAAGAAATTATTTCTATTATTAGAAACATAGCCAAGACTGGCCTTGAACTTGCGATCCTCCTGCCTCTGCCTCCTTCAGCAAATCCTACTGGTGTGAGCCACCACAACTGGCCCAAAAGCTTGCAACACCCAAGATACAACTCACAGACCACATGAAGCTCATAAAGAAGGAAGAGCAAAGTGTGGGTCCTTCTTAGAAAGAGTAACAAAATAATCATGAGAACAAATATGGAGACAAAATGTGGGACAGAAACTGAAGGAGGGGTCATCCAGAGATCATTCTACATGGGTATCCATCCCATGTGTATTCATCAAAGGTAGACGCTGATGTGGATGCCAGGAAGTGCTTGCTGACAGGAGCCTGATATAGCTGTCTCCTTAGAGTTCTACCAGAGCCTGACATATACAGAGGCAGATACTCACAGCTAGCCATTGAACTGATCATGGGATTCCCAATGGAGAAGTTAGAGAGAAGACAGCCAGTATTCCAGGGCTAGTGAATCTGGAAAGAAAAAAAAAAACAGTTGCCACCATATTAAACCAAAACTTATATAGCTGTAATAAAAATAATATAAAAACTTCCAGATAGTTGTTTCTTGGTATAAATATGACTAAGATGATTTGTTTGAGCAAGAGGACTTTCTTGAAACTGATGATATTATAGCATTTCAAATTTAGTTTGAGTAAATTTATATTGTTCTTCAAAATGAACAATAATCCACAAAATCAGCAAAGGAATCATTATTATCATTCTGATAATTCTATTGCTATATTATACATTTATTAATAAACTGAGTTCTCACATCTTCATTTAATGATTTGTGAATAACAATAAACAGGACTCAGTTTGGTGTCACATTTCTAATGCTGTCTTCTTTTTTATTGGATATTTTAATTATTTACAATACAGATGTCATCCTCTTTCCCCTTTTCTCCTCCCTAGAACACCTTATCCTATATCCCCTCTTCCTTTATACTTTTATAACATTTTGATTACATGCATGTATTAAGGTCAGTTCTTGTTTGAGGGTCTAGTGATACAATAGATACAAACAGTCAAGGAACAAGAAAGAAAATAAACACAAATAGTCAAAGAAAAAGCAAGTTACAGGAAAGCTCCTGTGATCACTGTTTCTAAAGGCTTATCAGGATGGCTGAAGTACCTGAGCCTACTTCCCTATCTCAGCCCAAGGTCATCTTCATGTCTGAAGCCTACTTCCTTGTTTTAGCCTAAAATTTAGATTCCTGTCTGAAATTACTTCTTTGTTCTAGCCTAACATTTAGATTCCTGCTTAAGATTACTTCTTTGTTGTAGCCCACGATTTAGATGCCTACCTGAAACTACTTCTTTGTTCTAGTCTAATGTCAGATTCCTGCTTGAAGCCTGCTTCCATGTCCTTGGCCAATGTTATATTCCTGCCAAGTGGCCCATTTCCTTGTCCTTGGCTCATGCCAGCTTCTTGCTAAGCAACCCCAAAGGCTCTCCACCTCTCCCCCTTTTTTATTTCATTAACAAGATTCAGCCTGTATTAGGTCATTTAGACAAGAATGCCTTCCTTACCAGTCACAGAATATGCATTATCAAAAGCAATGCACTTCTTCTGTCTTAGTTTGGTAAGGCTCTGTCTTACCCATCCTTGGCTTGCCAGCCTGTTAATTTAATCTCTGTCTTGGGGTCCATTCTCAGGTTCAGGCCATTTACTTTAGCTGCCAATGTGTTGATGTTGTTAAAGATAAGCTTAAACACAATGGATAGAAATAAAAGTATTCCCTGGACAAGAAGGTCTAGCCTGATCAAGCTTTATATGCCATTCCTGAGGTTTGACTAAAATGGAAATACTGACGTTGGGCCATGGATAATTTTATCTGCATTATCTACAGCATCAAAGCTTAGCAAAGCGGCACTCTTTAAATTCATAATTTCACTATGCAAAGTTAACACACTCAGAGAGATGTTAGGATTACGCCAAATATCCTACAGGTGTCTTTAATTTTTTTCTAATTAAAATGAAAATCATTGTGAATTTTAAAAGTAACACTACTCCAATGATATTTGTCATGACACTTGCGATGGCTCCTAACTCTTGAACCCTGAGCCTCCTTCAGATAATTTGAATGGGTCATAGAGCATCATTCTTTGTTCCAGATACCTATATAAATCCTTTTGTATACTCAATACATTAGTAACATATTTTTGCTAGATGGTTAACTAAAATAGTTGTCTTAACTCTCTTAGTCAATGAATGCTATTACTTAGTCAATGAATGAAGCAGCGGTGCTAGCAATTAATGGAATTATAGCTGTTATACCAGTAATAATCAAGCCTGCTACTCTCTTGCTTCTGCTTAAAGCCTAACTCACTTCTTCCAGCACTTTCAAGCTTTTATCAGAGAATCAAGGTTTTCTAATACTCAGGGCAGTGAGATGAAAGGTGATTGATAGACCCCCATAATAGACATGCCAGGTTTCAACACACTAACATAATTGGAAATTATACAGTTAATGCAACTTAGAATAAATACTGTAGAAGAGACAAAACCAATTTTAATTTGACAATTAAAAGAGCCTTAAAACATGCACTATCCCTTGCTTGAAATCCAGATCCTGTCCCAAATTTAACTCTTGCTATTATAACATCATAGTGAGCTACAGCTAACTCTCTGATATGTCAGTGACAAAGTCCAGTTCCAGTCTTCCAAAAATTAGACTGTTATTTCCCATATTGGATTGATTTCTAGACCAATACATGACTGAGTCCTAATAGCTGGTCACCTTTAAGGAGAATACAAGAGACATAATTTCTCTTTTCGATTCTCTATCCCATAAGGTCTAAAAACTTGAGTCAAGGCAGCTTGTCTGATGTAGGATATAGTCAAGCAAAGGTGGGTTGGGAACATATGTCCAATATAGCTCCCCAGTCTCCCTTGTCAGGGCACTCAGCAAGCTCACAGGTCAGCATCATTCTTTGTCTCGGCAACAGTATGTGTCACCAATCTTTTTAAAGTTCCATGGACCTCTTCCACAGTACCTTGTCCATGAAGATTATATGAAATTCCCATAAAAATGTTTTGTTGACAAAAATCTTGACTGCTCTACTCCAATTATCAGACACATTATCTGTTATTTTTATTGGATATTTGATTTATTTACCTTTCAATGTTATCTCCTCTCCCCTTCCCCCCCTCAAACCCCTTATCCCATCCTCCTTCTCCTGTTTCTATGAGAGTATGCTCCTACCATCCTCCCATTTCTGCCTCCCTGCTCTAGAATTACCCAACACTAGGGAATTCAAACTTTCAGGGACCAAGACTTCCCACTTTTACTGATGCCTGACAAGGCCACCCTCAACTACCTATACAGGTGGAGCCATGAGTTCCTCCCTTTGTGTTCTCAGGCTGGAAGTTTAGACCTTGGGAGCTCTGGTTGAGTATTTTGATACTCCTTCTAAGAAGAACCAAAGTACCCAGACTTTGGTCTTCCTTCTTCTTCTTGAGTTTCATGTGGTCTATGCATTGGATCTTAGGTATTGTCAACTTTTGGGCTAATATCCACTTATCACTGAGTAAATACCATGAGTATTCTTTTGTGATTGGGTTACCTCACTCAGGATGATATTTTTCAGTTCCATCCATTTGCCTAAGAATTTCATGAACTAATTGTTTTTAATAGCTGAGTAGTACTCCATTGTGTAAATGTACCACATTTTCTGTATCCATTCGTCTGTTGAAGGACATCTGGGTTCTTTCAAGCTTCTTGCTATTATAAATAAGGCTGCTATGAATATAGTGGAGCATGTGTCCCCGTTGTATGTTGAAACATGTTTTTGGGAATATGGCCAGGAGAGATATAGCTGGGTCGTCAGGTAACAGTATGTTCAATTTTCTGAGGTACCACCAGACTGCTATCCATAGTGGTTGTACCAGTTTACAACCCCACCAATAATAGAGGAGCATCCCTCTTTCTCCACATCATCACCAACATCTGCTGTCACCTGTTTGATCTTAGCCATTCTGACTGGTGTGAGGTGGAATCTCAGGGTTGTTTTTGATTTGCATTTTCCTGATGACTAAGGATGCTGAGCACTTCTTTAGGTGCTTCTCAACCATGCTGTCTTCTTTGGAAGTTTTTAACATATGACATAATCCTACGTGAGGCAATTTAGGAATCCAGTGATTTTTTTTCTATTATATAAAAAAATTGCTCAGCTCTTACATATTGTGTATTTTGAAAAACTGTAAATGACTATGAATGTCTAGATATTGCGTTTTGCTATGAGAAGTTCATAACATAGTAAGCATTTAAATAATAAAGATTGTTCAACTATTTTAAGAGTTTAAATGCTTTATTTTGTGTTCTATGGGAAAGACAGAAAAGTATATTTCTGGGTTTTTACTTGTCTCTCCCATGATAGCAAATGTGCTGCTATTGAAAAAAACACAAACGTTAATGCTTTTCAACTAATATGAATATTTTTAATATATTTTAGGTGAATTTGTTAAGCTGCCTGAAAATAGAGATTTTATTCTTCATGTAAAAATATATGACTTTTTCATCATAAGAGTATTTTATATTTTCATTTCTCAAAATGCTTGACCAAGGCTTTTAGTCATTATATTAGCATCTGTTGTTCCATCTGGCGAACCTAAAAAAGCCAATGTATTCTAAATGGATAGTTCAACATGAATATGCAAATTAATGATATTTCATGACTTCTGTACAAAATGTAAAGAAGTTGCTTCTTCTATGACTTAAGTAGAAGACCTTAATTTTATATACATACATATATATTTTTTTCTTCATCATCTGTTAGTTTGAGCATTGGGTTCCATTTCAGCAAATCAGACAGAACTTTCTGCAATATAAATGGCACCAAAAATTCTTTAGGAATGTCATATGCCTTTTCTGAAATAACCTAGTGCAATATATTTTCCATGAAAAGAAAAACACACACACACCTACAAGATACTATTTAAAAATATAGAAGTACTCTATGTAGCCATAGGTATGCTCTACTGTCAACAATAGACACTCTAGAACCATTAATGTATACTTAATGTTAGTGATGCTATGATTACATACTATCATTATTTGCTTCATAATTAATCCTTGAAGTATGCTGTAAGCACAAATACTATTTCTATTATCTGCCCTCAAATTTCATCATGTATAATGTATACATATAATTTTTTCCTAAGCCCATCACTTATGATTACAAAGAACATGATAAACCTTTATTTAAATATGTGCTCTAAAATTAAGCATGCAACAGAAACATGGAAACTTGTGTCTCTTGATAAAATTAAAACTTTCTGAATAATTATTTATGGAAAGTTATGGCTGTTAGGTGTCTGCAATATATATGATATAGTTTGATAAGCACTTTCTCAAAGTATTACAAAAAAATCGAATGTCTGTAACTTGATTTTATTTTATACTGTAAGCAAAGTTTATAATGGTATAATTTTTAGAGTACTAAAGTCACTAATAACTGTTAACATCAAACATAACAGGCATAATATATAAAAGATGTAAAAAAATATCTATCAATGTTAAAATTATATTCTATAATGTAGCAACTAGGTAGAGATTTATTTACTCTTCACTGGCTGATCATGACATTGCTAAAATTCTATTAAAACAGTTTTCTGAAGACAAATATAATGCAATATTTCAGATAATGTTTTCCCTTTGGGTACATAATCAGATCATTTATGTTAATCTACTTTCTCTTTTAATTAAACAAACCAATTGTGTTGACTTGTCTTTTCATATGTTGTTTGCCTTTGAGTATGATCATTTGATCAATGTTTATAAGAAATAGAAGTAACATGACAGCAGCCATTTTTGCATACAAAAGCAACTCATAATATCTAATTGTTTAAATGAGTGCTTCTAAATCTTAGTCTTAGGAAGAATCCACACTTGTTCTTTTTAACATAATTAATAAGCAATAGCTAATTTGGGGGCTGCTGTCACTCAAATTATAAATTTTAAATAAATAGTGAAGTGAGTATTTACTCCAGGTAGATTGAGAAGCCCTTATTTGGATGACAGACAAAGACAGAAATAATGACAAGGCAGATATGAAAAAGATAACTTGTTTAGCAGAAATATTGTAGCAGTTGGAGTCAGTTATTAAAAAAGATACAGCTGTAAATTTAAGATACCAAATAGATTTTCTAATGGAGTTGGAGATAGTTTCTATAGATATGTTTCTGAACTTTGCCTAATAATTCTTACTGTGTAATTGATAGAAAATATAGTCCAGTTTCTGTAATATGAATGTTACTGGGAAGCAGTTACTCTTCTTCAAGTTTTCCTAATTGCCTGATTACTTCTAAGTAGAATCATGTGACTACTTATCATCAATTAATATGAAGCAAAATCATTTCTTTCTGAGTCAAAACAGGGAAAAAATGTTTATGTCTACTCCTCTCCTTCCTCCTTCAGTTTTTAAATACAGAGCACAGAAGGCCCTAACCAGTGGAAGGACTTAGGTCTTCACAACATAAAGTTAGGTCACTTATTTCGGGGGCACTCATTGTGTGGCTTCCTTAGTAAAGAATATTCTTAAAAATAAGAATACCCTTATGATTTATCAAACTATTAAGACTGTGGGACTTACTTCTAGCAGATAGCCTTACTCTAACCACAATAAGTAAGTCTTACCAATGCAGAGGCGTAGGACAGAGGTGTCTTGTTTCAAAAGACCTAATACAAATTATTCATCTGTTCAGCTGCCACCTTCCAATCCACATACTCTTATTATTGTGTTTCTTACTCATGCATTAAATATCTCCATGTCAGACTCTATCTTGTTTTCAAGAACTAGATCAATATATAACTCCCCAAGTTAGCTACCAGACCTGCATAGCTCTGGACAGCCACTTCTCTACATAAATCAATCCTGTTTGAAATTCTCTGCCTGCTAAACAGTTACTTAGCCATTTCAACAATCCCCACTCTTCAAAGTTGGCATCTAAATTACTCAAGACAACATATGAGTTATTTAGTTTGGTATTATTAATAAGTACATTTTCATTATTTAATATAAAGTGTAAAGATGAATAATAATCACTTTTTGAAATATTGGATGCACAAAAGTTGAATTGTGTATGTTTTAAGAGTGTATTCCACTGTAAATACCATAACCAAATATATTTAATCTTAATTATATCCTACATAAATAGTCACTTAATGGTCCTTTGTTTATTCATGAAATAATTTTAAAATGTAACTCCTCGTTTTTAAAGTATTTTTATTCATTATTAGCAAATTAATATTATTAATACAAATGAATTACAACAGCTTTCTTTATAATAATTTTCATGATATGATTTTTATTTAGATTAGCACAAGCTATTTCCTTTTATAAAGCAATTGAAGTATTTATATATATTCATATTTGTGACAATTTATCTAGCATATACACAGAAAAAATATTTTAAGTTTTCAAATCTCAAAACTACCTTCAATGTGTAAAAACAACTATTGGAACACTAATGCTAACAGAACACATATAAGAAAACTAAGAAACCATGAGGGAAAATGCATATACATCAAAGTACAAAGGGGAAGGAAAGGCCATTAATGAAAATAATTAGCAGTCTTTTTGAGAAAGGACTGCTACCTATTGATCTGACATTGGCATCATGTTGTCTTTTTTGTTTTATAGTATTATTTGCAATAAAATGATACTAGAAGAATTCAAATTATGCCTTTGAATAAGTAACACTGAATAGAAAAGAAACCATGCTAGAGACTCTGTCTACTGTATAACATTGTCTCAGGTAATTTGTAAAGATTATACATTCTTGAGAAAATATTGAATATGGAATTTCTTGCAGGGTCAAGCATCCTAATCTCAAAACATGAACACACACTTGCAAATTTTACACTATTCTTCTTTAACGAGTTCTAAAGTGCAGAAATTCTTCAGTGTTGTTAGGACGCAAAGTTATTCTTGAAAAATCAAACTTCCTAATGGTTAGTAAGTCTTCATTTACATGTTCAATAAATTTCTTGCCGGCAATGTAATCTTGAGTTTTTTTCCCATCAACATAGTGCCATGGGCAAGTTAACTTTTCAGCATTCCCTTCATTGATAAAAAATTGTGATGAGGGTTAGTTAGGCACTTATATAGTAGTTACCGTGCAACAGACTATGAATGCTGGGTCCCCCTTTGGGTGAATAAAACAGGAGAGTTGCAACAATAGGTAATCTCCACATCAGTTCTGATGTTAAGGGATTGATACAAGATACATTCGTCAGAGTCATGTTTTATTAGGGTGATTCAAACAATGGTAAAAAAAAAAATACTGTTAAAAACTTTCCATGAGGGCTAGAGAGATGACACAGTGGTTAAATGCACTGATTACTCTTCCAGACATCCTGAGTTCAATTCCTAGCAACTGCATGGTGGCTCACAATCATCTGTAATGGGATTTGAGGCACTCTTCTGGTGTGTCTGAAAAGAGTGACTCTGTACACATATACATAAAGTAAATAAACAAATATTTAAAATAAAACTTTTCCGTGAGAAATAAATAAATATGATTAATATCCCCTGCTAGTTTGAACCATGAATACAAAGTAAGTTTGGTATCCTTTAGTGAGTATTATTTTAATGCAGACAACATGAAAAGTTCTGATACCTGTCTTTCTTGCATGTATTAGATAACTAATGTGTGTATACATCACACTAAGCATGTTGCATACAGCATCCAATCTAAACTGGATAATGCGTGGCCTATCTTATAATACCCTATAAGATAGTTGGCAGCAATTTACCTGGGACTTTTTTGATAAACATTGCATCTGTGCTCCAGCAAGCTATTATTTTTATTCTGTGCTATCTCTGTTACACCTCCTAGTGAAAATGTCTTCTAGCCCCCAAAATATGAATTATATGAAAAATAAGATTTAAAATGAGAATGTAAGTGATGTATGAGAAATGATTATAAAAAATCCTGGGAGTTATGTGTTTTCAACAGGAATGTATTTAAAATTGCTTTACAAGGAGAGGTAGAATTTGTACTAAGGATATCAAATTGTGATTGTGTGTGTGTGTGTGTGTGTGTGTCTGGGGGAGTTAAGGTTTTGTAAAGACAGTGTACATGAGTGTGGATTTTTGTATACAAGGAGGGAATGATTGGGATGAGTGATTATAAGATATATGAGTCTCTCAAGAGTTAGGCAAATGATTCTTGTTTCATAGACAGAGAAAACTAAGCTAGAAAGTTTCAGGACTGGGATCATGGGAAGAAAAAAAAATAGTAGGATTCCTATAGAATACTGATTCTGAAGCTAGACTACAATTTGGACAGACTACTCAGAGACATTTATGAGGAAAATCTGTTTATTTAATCTGGTAGTAATTTTTTATACTGGATGAAGTTAGCCTTTACTTCACACATACCAAGGAAGCAGTCTGTCACTCAACAATGCTTATAGCCCACCTTTAACATTTTACAAATTTGTTTATTTATTTATTTATTTATTTATTTATTTATTTATTTTTGGCTCTATTTTGATACCATATATAGCTTTGATATAGCCACAATTGTTCCCAAACTCACTATCTATACCAGAATAGCATCAAAATGAGAGAAATCTGTCTTCCTTTGTCACTGGGGTACTGGAATTACTTGTACACCACCATACCTGTGATTGTGGGTCAGTCTCATTGAGTTGTCCTGACTAGAATTGAAGTCACTCTGTAGCCTGGACAAGCCATACATTTGAGATCTTTCTTCTTCAGGCTCTATTACAGACATATGGCAACAGACTTGAAGAATAGAATCTTCAGGTATCCTTAAAGATTGTTGAAGTCATAATAGAAGTCAGTAGAGCTCTTGTGATTTTGAGTTAATCAATGTAGATAACAGATCAATCTACTTTAGAAGCAAAAACTTGGAAATTTAAAGGACTTTTCATGTGATATAGGTAAAGGCAAGCACATATATCTTGAGTAAGTTAGATGAACCACCCTGGTTCTGTAAATAAAACACAAAAGGGAGAGATTTTCTTGCTTTCACCATGTTTGAGGATTACAGGGTTTAGAATAATTTCAACTATTTCTGGGGTCTGTGATAATGTCTATGATGATTGTTAATAAATGAGATACCCATAGTGTCATGACTTGTATGCTCAGACCTTGAATTTGGATATGCAAAGGAGTATACTAATAAATAACAATAGTATCTTGTTTTTATATTTATATTTTTGAATGTCAGAATATATCTAAGTATATTGCATTATCAGCCCATTTTAAATTTTTCATCAGTCATTCAATAATGCCAGATGACCCCATTACTTTCATTTTAAAGAAAAGAATCTTAGAGATTAAGGCACTTGACCAAACTGCTACTGTGGAATGAAATTGGAGCTTCAAATGGGAGATGAAACCCATGATTCCTAGCAGCTGATCTGGCTTCTTTTCATAATTTCAGACCATTTTCTTGTTTTCTAAAAGGGAGATAAAAAACTGATTGAATAAAGAATAAAGATAATATAACGTTTTTTCCTCCAAAATCAATGGAGTCAAAAGTACTCCTGAGAGAAGTGGTAAGGCAAAGAAAAATATAGAAAACCTTAATATTGAAGCTTATGTGTAGCATGCACACATACACACACACAATATATATATATATATATATATATATATATGTATGTATCAGTCACAGTTGATAAAGTATGACATAAGAGAGTAAGAATCTTTCTGAAAAGCAGAAATATTCTTGAGGGAGAAAATGAAAATAAAAACAAAAACCAAACCAAACAAACAAACAAACAAAAACAAATACTCTAAGCCAGTAATGACAAAAAGCCCACTGTTTTTTTTCCTATGAAAGAAGATGAAGTGAGATGAGGATAGCATCTCTGCTATTAAATGGAGTAAAATTAAAAACATTACTTAAACATTCTTACTTCATTTGAAATGTGAAGTCAATCATCTATCTTTCCCTTGTGAAAATTATGAAGATTAAAAATTTATATGCATAAACTATTTTAAAGCATATATAGCTACTATTTAATATTTATTAAATATGTTAATTGATGGTTTTGAAGACAATAACATCACACTCTCTTTTTATCAAGGAACTAGACAAACACAAAATGTTATTATTTTGTATAATAACATAATTATGAGAATTAAAGACTATACATTTATTAATAGATGAATTCACATTACTTTTTATCATGAATTTTGAAATGTTTTCTGTGCCTATCATTAAATTTCTTAGGGTTTCTAAAATAAAATTTTATGTTATTTAAGGTCACAGGATGGATGTTTTCACACTAATAGATTTGGAAATTTTTTAGCATTTGCTTATTGTATTGATACAGTATATTAAGAATACTATAATATTCAGATGTATTTTCTCATATCTCAATGAGACAAATATATATATGTTAACATTGTTTTGAACTTCTTGCTCATTATGGTGGTTAGATTCTCTGAAATATGAGCTAAACATGAATTTTTTGGTACTAGACATCTGTACTAATATGTGTTCTGATGAGCAGAAATCAAAAGCCAAAAATGAATTTTAGGAGAAAGACCAAAATATAAAATTAAAGATCCATTCCATTGCTATTAACTAACTACAGAGAACTCAGAGGCAAGAATTTGCTGCAATGGCAGACATTCATGGATTCAAATATGCTAAAGTAAAATTTATTTTAAAGTATGCAAGGTTGATGTTCAAATTACAGTGGTAATGTCTTTTTAGTTAAATAAAACATATAACCTTCTTTTATTTGAATTTGTGATCATTTTATGTTCTGGGAAGCATTTTATTTATAAATAAAGTAACCTAGTCCCAAAAGTTTGTAATAGATATTTTACAGGGTATTATTAAAAAAAAAATGTATTGAAACTGCTCTTAACTACATCAAATGGATTATTAAGTTATTTTAAAATGGCAGTACCACCACATATTTAAATTTTTAATTTACTTATTTGCTTGTTGATTTTGTACATGTGGGAGTGGATGTGCATGCCTTAAGGCAAACATGTGGAGATCATATGACAACTTGTGGGAGTCCTGTGTCTCTTTTTACCATGTAGGTGGTAAGACTCAAATTCCAGTCATCGAATGGTGTCAGCATCTTTATTTTATGTATATTGGTCTGTTGCTTTTATGTATCTCTGTGATCAGCATGCATGTCTGGTAACTAGAGAGCTCAGATGAGGGCATACAATCCCCTGGAATGGGAGTTACAGTGGGAGTAAGCTACCATATGTGTTCTGAGATTTGAGCTTGGTTCCTGAAAATCTTGATAAAATGAAGATTCTGATTGATGATAATGGTCTCCAGATTAAAGAGAGAATAGAGATCTATTCCTTTGGACCCATCTATAGTAAGTCTTAATTAATGCTTAGTCAAGTGCTACTGGGTTACTTTAATAAACAATATAATAGTGGTAGTATAAAATTGCTTTGCAATTCAGGCAGTACTTTGCCTAACTATTTAAGAAGATATTTCTTAGAATCCTCACCTATTTCTGTTGCTTGGTATTTTCACTTTCTTTCCCTTTGATTCAATGATCCTGGATATCTGGAATTCCTTCCTTGAATATTTCCTTAATTATCCATTTCTTTCATATCCTAGATACATTTATAATAGTGACATTTCAAAAAATGATCTATAGGAGAGAAATGGTAAAAACTTGATTCTATTATTTTCAGTCATCAGTAAATAACTTTCTTCTTTCTTTATATCTGGACTCCATTAGAGTATTTGTCAAATTTCTCTAGGCTCTCCTATAATTTTATCATTCTCAGAATTGTTTGAGTATTCTCATAAATTAGAGGAATTTCATATTAGGCATTTGTTTTAATAATTGATACTTGATTATGTTTAATATATGCACAAAATATCTTTCACCAAATAATAGTCTACTTCTTTTTCCTTCTTACACTTTACTCTTCCTCCCTTCCAGTCTTGATTTTTCTTTCTTTTGCCCATTTTTTGTTTATTCTTGAAATAAGATCTCACTATGTAGGCAAGACTGTTCTTGTGACATCCTCTTGTTTTTTCCACACATCACAGTGTCAGAATTATAAACAAATACATTAAATAGTTCTGATTATACCACACAAAAATATGTTTTCCCAATAAAATACAACCTTATATTGCTAAAATCAAGAGGATTGCATTACAGGTACACACAGATTTTTACTCAACCCCCAGTTTTAAATATATACTTTTTTATGAAAATCTAATATATTAATTTAATCTCCACATCATATATGTGTATATACATGTATGTGTGTATATAGAGACATGTCCAGTCAAGCTGGAAAATCAAGTGGGACCCTTAGACCCTGAGGATAGGACTGAGATGCACAAGAATATAAGGAGGCACAGCAAGTCAAGAAGTCTGGTCTTGCTTGCAAAGATTTTATTATTCACACAGGTTATCTACTCTGAAAACAGGATATGGGAGGGGCATGAAGGGAAAGGAGCTTTGCAGGTGGAGAAAGCTGGCTGCAGCTTTGGGTCTAACTAAGTCATACTTATTGTTCTCACAAAGCCTTCCCATTACCAGGGGTTTTAAAAACATCTATCTAGCAGGATGTTCACTAAATATAAAGGTCATGAGGAAGGGTTACAAGGATGGGTTGCTATGAGGCCTTGTGTGAAATTCTGAGAACTGAACATATAGCAAGTGAATCATAGAAGGTAAGCAGAAAGAATAGTAGGTTGGAGAGCCATGGGTGAGTGTTTGCCAAGAGTAAGTAAGGCCTTGCTGTGGCTTCCCACAGAGACACACATGAATATAAGTTTTAAAAGGGGTATCAGAAAAGGAATTTTTGATTGAAGAATATATTTATCTGTTAAGATCATGCTAAATATATTATTATTTTTATAGAAAGATATTATCATCTAAATACCAAGAGAATAGAGCTATCACATTTGTGTGTGAATTGTAATAAATTAAAAGAAAATCTGCATGATCCATGTTTCTAATTATCTGTCAGTGTTTATTGTTAATAACTTTACTGAAAGCCACAAATACAGCAGCAGCACTTAATTATAAAGCAGTCTATAAGACAACACAATGCAGTTTGTCTATTGTTTGAAGATTATATTGGCAGCAGAGCTTCCCATAATGAACTGTCATGAAGATTCAGAGTGCTGTTTTCAGCAATTTTCATTTGAGTACTCAGATTTTATGGTGTATGAAACCTGAATCAAATATGCTCCACCACAGTAATTCTTATTTCAAAGTATTTACACTTCCCCTTTTGTCTTAAAAGCATGTTCATAAAAAGTTTCTAAGACACTGAGAATAAGTATACATCATGAACTAATAACTAAATAGAAATATAATATTCTTTAGAGCTCACAAATAATACTTGTGTCCAAGAACTTTCTTGTGCTGAAATACCCATACACATAAGAACTGCACATTTCACCAGGAATGTGCTTGTGAAATTGGAGATCAAAGTTATCAGCATTTTCTTATTCAATTACCCTTTTGAAAGAAAAAGCAAAATATCTCTTTCTTCTCCATTGTTGATATATTGCTACACATTATCTGTTTGTCCAACATACTGGTAAAATTAATTCACACAGCTGATACTTAAATGGCACAATGACTTTTAAAGGCTCTCAAAGTAACTGTAATTTTTCTGCCCTTTAGTGTTAATATTCTCCTTTTTAAAATTATATTAGTTTTAGATAGAGTCACATAGGGGTTAGAATATGAAAAAAGATTGTTAAGTTGTCCTACTAAGTAATATCATGTTAAATACAACTAGGGCAAATTACATTTACTGGTAATCATGACTTCACTTAAATTTTCACACTGCCATTATTTTTCTTAATTTTATATGTATATCTGTTTTTCCTGTGTGTTGGTATGTCTTTGTACCACATATATGTGATGCCCACAGAGACTAGAGTAGAAATCAGATCCCCTGCAACTGGCATTTCAGATGTTTTGAGATCCATATGGGTGCAGGGAATAAAAGCTGAATAGTCTGGACTAGAAACTGGTGCTCTTAACCACTGAGCCAGGTTTTCAGCCCTATGTTGATATTTTTAAAAAGAAAGTGCTTCAGTTTAGAGTTCTGATTACCCTACAACTTACTTTTTTAGACCAAATTAGGCTCAAATTTATGATCTTATATAAACATCTCAATTAATGATGTTATGGATACACACTACCATGTCAGGCATAGAACATTACATAAAATGGCTTAAACTGTTTTGCTTAAAGTTTTAATGGAATATTTTCTTGTGCCATATATTAAAATGTCTGGGGACTTTTACAACTCATTTTTGTTTCTTTCATACACAGTGAGTGCTGCCTTTTGGCATTGCTGTGGAATATTATTAGCCACAGAGTAATAACAAAATACTTATTTTAGCAGATTATAGAACAACTTCCATAAATCATAAATGAAAAATATCTTAATAAAACATATCCAAATAAAATATTCTATGATCAATTGATCATGTGACATAATATTCTAAGAAAAATACTATATTTGTATTAAGAAGTATTTTTAAAGAGGTTGGACATGTAGACCAGCAGTTAGAATGAGTATAATTTGGTTCCCAGCACCCATATTAGGCAGTTCTGAAAGAGGAAATCCAGCTCAAGGGGATCCAATATCCTCTTCTGAATTCCATGGGCACCTGAACTTTCATCCCAAATATTCAGGGATGGTTCAATATTCATCCTTAAACCTTACTAAGAATCTTAAATATGACTTCTTTTGTATATTATTGTGATTTGTTACCATAACAGACAAATATTTTCATATTAATATAGATGTTATTTTTGAATGTGTATCATATTTTCTTAACTTTCCTATGACATACACTGATTTTTCTATTTTATACTTTAATGCTATTATAACTTATATCATTTAACATTTGTAAATTTTGTGTGCTATATTTGTTGATAATCTCTCAAAGTGTAATTTTGAGATTAAGCAGCAGGGCTATCCACTTAATGCATTTTTATTAAAAGTTAGAATTTTTCTTCCAACAAGAATATCAGTTCATAGACTTTTCTATAATGCCTGAGAATACCTTTGCAAAACATAGGACATTGTTAACTTGTTTAATCATGTACATATTAATAGGAACAAAGCAAACTCCCATCATTGTTTTGTTTATTATTTCATAAATATCTTGTTGTTTTTCAAAATAAGAATATTGACTATTTGCATATCTTCAAAAGAACCTACATGACATTATAAATTTTAATCACTTTTCAACTATTTAAATTTTAATTGCCCAAAATATAATCATCATGCAAAATAATTAATATGTTGCTCTCTGGCACCTTTGAAAGCTGTAGGGCAGTGTGATTATTCACTTTGCAAATCATTTTTGCTTCCTATGACTCTCTGCATAGATGCAGATTATAAATATAGTAATACATAAACATTTTGTAAAGGGTGTGACTCGTGAAAATACATGATTTTTTGAATTGGCATTTTAGAAAAATTATTTAAATAATTTCAGGTCTTCCTTTTATAGATGAACTGATTCTCCTATATAGAAAAACTTTGATATTCTAGTTTATACTTTTCATGCTTCTTTTTAAACTGTTTTAGTTTTCTTCTCGTTCCAATAAGTTTGACCTGATACTGCTAACTCGTTTTCATCCTGCTATCTCTTTGAAAATGTAAAATAATATTTTAAGAAAAATATTATGTTTCCTTTGACAAGTAATTTTTGTTAAAGAGGCTAGACAGATGGATCAGCAGTTAGAAGGACCATAGTTTAGTTTCTAGCACCCATATTAGGCAGTTCCAATAGAGTAATGCCACCTCAATGGGATCCAATACCCTCTTCTGGACTCCATGAGCATGTGAACTTTCATGCGCATGCACACACACACACACACACACACAAGATAAATCTTTTTTTCAAAAATAATTTCTTATTATTTTTGCAGATCTTAGAGCAGATATGGTTGTAGGTCACCAGAGAGGATAAAGAAGGAAAAAAAATGCTCAAGGCCAAACTAAGATCCACAGGAAGACTCTGTCTCAGAGAACCCACAAAGAATGAATAAAAAAAAGAGAAAGATTTTAAGAAAAGGTGAAAAATCAGAGAGATAGCAAAGAGGATCTGAATACTGACTAGTAATATACTTCCAGTCTGGTTCACTGCAAGTGTTTTTCAGGGTTTGAAATGTGAATCAATCCTGTTTTTCAGCTTAAACTTTATGTCATGTGAGGCTCACTTTCTCAAATTCCTTCACAGAGTATTTACTGACACATTTTAATGCCTTATTAATATAAATACCAATTCCTAATATTTTGGATGTAATAATCTATACAAGAGAAATAGAGATTAACAATTATATTTTGTATTAGGTAGGGTTTTTTGTTTGTTTTATTTTTTCTGATTGTTTTGTTTTTGTGTTTGTTTTTCAGAAACATTGACTTCATTGACCACCATTGAATAAACCCTTAATTTACCTTTATAACATTCATTATTATTTCAACTTATACTTGAGATTTGCAATATAATTGTTTTGAAATGTCATACAGAGTACTTATAACATGAAGTTTATAATTATAACTTAAGTTGTTGTTGAGGCCCAAGCTCAAGTCCCTGTTCGGGTGCCAAAATAATGTTGGGGTCCACACTAGCCCCACGTTGGGCGCCAAAATAATGTTGGGGACCGCACTAGCCCCAAGTTGGGGTGGCCAAAATAAATGTTGCAGCCCAGGCAAAATGTTGAGGCCCGGGCCGACCCACATTTGGGCGGCCACTGTATCCTGGCCCAAGCTGCTGCTCCGGTCTGCAGGTCGGGTTTCAGCAAGAGCGAGGGTGACGGCAGATTCTACCTAATGTCTGATGTGTATGAATCTCTCTCTCTCGTCTGATGTCTGGTTCTGTCTTCTATAGTCTGATTTCTGATCTGTTCTGTCTCTGCCTTTTATATGTCTCACTTCTAATCCACGCCTCTAAGTTACACCTTTAATCATGCCCTTAGGTCTTGTCTCTAACTCTGATCTCTATACTTCTAAATCATACTCTTAAGTCACACACCTTTAATCTCACGAACCTTTAATCTCAAGGTATCTAAACCAAGATTATCGGAGTGTTCTCAGCTGTTGTAGGCTATTGTAATACAAGTCTCATGTCAGGGTATATGGCTCAAGATGGCTGCAAAGCTGATAGCCACTTTCTGCTAAAAGTCGGCCCCCAACAAGTTGTAAAATTTAATGAAATTTATTATATTCACAATAATGTATAACCATGCCCATGAACTTTTCATTAGATAAGAAAGAAATCTTAACAGTGCTCCATTCCCCCTTACATTTCTCAATTTCCTGGCAACAAGTAATTTACATTTTTATTTTGACATTTCACATGAATGCAATAATATAGTCTGTGATCCTCAGTAGTAGATTCTTTAATCCGTCAGTTTTCAATGTCCTTTCTAATCTGTAGTATGTTTAAGAGCTCTATTCCTTTTCATTACTAAATAATATTCCTTTTTAAGTTGTAATTACCCCTTTATATTTACCTGTTCAGCACATGAAAATATTAATTATTTCTATTGGGATTAATATGAATAGTGGTGCTATAAACATTTGCTTATCTTTTTGCATAAACTATTTTTAATTTACTCAAGTGTGTACTCAGTATATTTACTATAGCATAAAAGACCTCTGTATTTTCTTAAGTAAATGCCTGCATATTTTCCACAACAGAGGTACTATTTCCACATTCAAACCTTACCATTTGTTTATACAACATAAAAATTTGGTTCCCCACACAGTCACCCAAACTGCTTTGTTTTATTAGTTACTATTGTTGTATCCATGCTAATAAGTATAAAGCAGTAATTCATTCTGTTTGCATATATTTGTTTTTAAATTCTCCACTTCCAAATTCATCCATAATTTTATAAGTGGTATTGTTTATTAAAAATTAGTTAAACAGTTATGATATAATATTTTGTGCTGTTACACAGTACAAGAAATTAATGGTATTTCTGTATTATGTTTTTGAATGAAAAATATTTTTAGCCAACATAGAGATCTGATCTAAGTCATTGGATTTTTTCCAGTATGTTTATATGTTGTTTGGTTTTAATTTATCTTTTATTACGTATTCACTTTACATCCTGCTCAATGCTCCTCTCCTGGTCACCTCTCCCACAATCCTTATCCCTCCCCAATATCCTTCTCCTCTCAGGGGATGGGACACTTCAAGTCTCTGAGAAGCTAGGCATTTCTTCTATCACTAAGACCAAACAAAGCAGCTGAGTTACAAGAACATATTCCACATACAGGCAATAGCTTTTGGGATATCCCCTGCTACAATTGTTCAGGAACAACATGAAGACCAAGTTGCACATCTGCTACATATGTGTTGGGAGGCCTAGGTACAGCCAGTATATATTCTTTGGTTGGTGATTCAGACTCTTAGAGCCCCAAGGGTCTCTCTGTTGGTCTTTCTGTGGAGTTCTTATCCCTTTGTGGCCTGCAATCCTTCCTTCTATTCTTCCATAAGAGTGCCCAAATTCCATCCACTCTTTGACTGTGAGTCTCTGCATCCATCTGAGTCAACAACTGGGTCGAGCTTCTCAGAGAACAGCCCTGTTATGTTTCTGTCTTCAACCATAACAACGTATTATTAAGAGTGTCAGGGATTGGTATTTACCCATGGAATGGGTCTTAAATTGGGATGGTTGTAGTTTGGCCATTACCTCAGTCCTTGCTCCACCCCATGCCTGCATTTCTTTTAGACAGGATAAATTTCATATTCAAAGCTTTATGGTTTGGTTGTTGTCCCCATTGCTCTACTGGTGTTAATGCCAGGCTACAGGAGGTGGCCTCTTCAGGTTCCATATTTCCAGTGCTGTTAGTCATAGCTAACTTCACCCCCATTGATTCTTGGGTACCTCTTTTATCTCAGGTGTCTTATCCTGAAGATACCCCCTACCTCTCCACCCATGTCAATTGAAGATTTCCATTCATTTTCATAATTATCTGGCCATCTCTCCTGTCCTTCCTGCCACCTGATCCTGAATCCATCTATTCACCTCTCCATCCCTTCTCCCTCCCTGTTCCCTCCCTTCATCTGCATCTTATGACATTTTTATCCCCACTTCTAAGTGAGATTCAAGCTTCGTCACTTGGGTCTTCCTTCTTGTTTAGTTTCTTTGGGTTTGTGGAATATAGCATGGGTATCTTGTATTTTGTGGCTAATATCTACTTTTGAGTAATACTGTGCATGCCCTTTTAGGTCTGGGTCACTTCACTTAGGATATTCTCAAAATCCATCTATTTGCCTACAAAATTCATGATGTATTTGTTTTTAATAGCTGAATAGTATTCCATTGTGTAGATGTACCACATTTTCCTTATCCATTCTTCAGTTGAAGGATATCTAGCTTATTTCCAGTCTCTGGATATTATGGATAAAGCTGCTATGAACATAGTTGAGCAAGTGTTTATGTGGGTTGATAGAGCATCTTTTGGGTATATGCCCAGGAATTATACAGCTGGGTCTTGAGGTAAATCATTTATGGCAGAATATTTCAACTTCTGATACCCTATCTTTGTTAAATTTACAAATGTACTCATAGATTTATATGCTAATGGAAAGGAAGTTTTATTTTTTCAAGCCTAATATCTAAAATGCTCAGGAAAGGGAAAACAGTAATGCTTATTTACAACCTTTATTGACCTGATCTTCCATTAAGGGAAATATGTAATTTCTCATTGAAGATACATTTACATAACACTTAGTTCCAGGTAACCTAAACACATGTAGCAATTCCATGAACTCCACTGCACTCATTTTCATTAAATTAAATGTATTTTCATGAAACCATTACTAATCTGGAAGAAAAAGAATAAAACATTAGTAAAAACCAATTAAAACAATATAAAGGAATGGTAAAAAAGAAAGATTACATGAAAATTATACTGTAAATTTTTATTATATTATAGGATCATTTTTTAAATCTTAAGATTTGCTAGAAATGTATTACTTTTCATTACAAAATGAGCCTGCCATTTTCTTAGGAATTCTTCTACTGGTATATTTTGAAGATTTTTCAATGGCATCTTTGATTTCACTTAGTAGAAATTTGCTGCCCAAGTTGTCAAGTATTTAGCCAAAAGTGTTGCCAAATCAGGATTTGCCAAATTTATGAGAATTCCTGCAAATGTACAAAAGGTCATAACTATGTCATAATATTTCTCATGATCACTTTCCTCTTCTTGTCCAAGAGACAAATGTCCAACAGTGAATGGCAAGAGAATCTCTGCTTCTTCTAGATTGACTACGAAAAGCCACCTTCTCAAATGACCTACCTTTTTTGAGTTCTGAAAACAATCACAATTAAAACTCTTTAAAAATAAATTTAAATATTTCAGAATAAAGTTAAAGCCCTGAATTAATGGGATCTAAAAGTAGGAAGCATACAGATTATTCTGAGAGATCCCAAGAAAGATTCAAAATGTACATTATATTAACATACATATTATTTAAAATTATGTAGTTGTACTTTGCTTGATTTCAGTTATTTTCAGGGTGTTGAATATTGTTATGAAAACCAAGAAATATTTATCTGGCACTTTCTTTGTTTTATTTTTCCATGTTGCTGTGGTAAAATGACTTGACAAAACTGATTTAGGTGAGAAAGGGTTGATTTTATCTCAAAATCCCAGGTTATAATTTATTATATGAGGGAAGTTACAGCATCCTGAGTTCAAGACAGTAGTCAGGAAGCAAAAAGGGATGAGTTAACACATGCTGTATGCATGATAATGCACAGCTCATGTTCTCCATTTTTACATCTTAGTAAAAAAGAATTTATGTACTGGGCACAAAAACCTGGATTCAATCCTCAGTCCAAAGACAGAAAGAGACAGAGAGAGACAGCGAGAGCAAGGGAGTGAATTTACATAGTCAAACTTGCTATTACATATGTTTTTAACACAGAAGAGAGTGAAGAACTAGAAGCTATAATCCAATTTGTGTATGAATTACTTCTTAAATCTATACTATTATACGTTTTATTCCAAAGTTTCAGGCTAAATGAAGACGAATTCTCCAGTTCAAAATTACAAAGACATAAAATTATAAAGGAAGTTACATTTTACTATGAATTAATGTTTCTACATTATATTATAAATAGATACTTTTAATGCACTAATGACAATATTTTTGCAATGAAAGTCATATTATATCAAAGTCAATGTATTTTAAATCCAGATTAGATTATAATTCATTTTTCTTGATCTGTAGGAGATACTTTGTTGGAAGAAAGTTTTTAGTAATTCTTTGTAAGATCACATTTAATCAAATCATTTTGATATGCATATAGTGAGAGTAAATATGACCTGTAAAACTAACCTTTATTCTCTTGATGCAGCTGTCATCTCAGTGGTTTACTGCTGATTAAGCTCACCCTTTCTAGTTTTTTCTAAACTCTGGCTGGTTCATTCAACTCAGTTGTTTTGATTAAAACTGCTTCTCTCCATGATGTGTGATTCAAACTGGCTTCTCTCTGCTTCTGACTGAATTACTCTGCTTGGCCTCAAACTAACTCTGGCAATTTGTTCTAATCTTCTCCATCTTATTCTCTGGCTTCAACTGCCTCTGCTGATCTGCACTAAACTGAGTGAATTCACAAATGAACTCAACTCCACTGCTCTGCATGCACTGCACTGACTCCTAACTGTCTCGACTCCCTATGACTGACAAACTGGATGGCTTTCACATTCCTGGCACTGCTCTTACATAGCTTTTCTCATGAGAGTTGAGCATATCCTATCTCTGACTCATTCTGTCAAATCTGTTTCTGATTTGTCACTTTGTCTGTCTCTTAGCTGTCCTTGCTTGGGATTAAAGGTGTGCACTAAAGGATTCCAGGCAGAGGGATTAAATGTGTGTACTATGGGCATTTCTGCATTCCAGCCAGATCACACCATCTAGAAGGGATTTGGGGTGTGAACAGTGCAGCCATATTTCTGGATTAAAATTCCCCAACAATGATCTAACAATTGTGGTTGTTATTATCTTCACAAACCTTGAAAAGGGTGTTTATGTATTATTAGTATTATATGAATTATTTGGTACACATATTATATAATTATCATAGAACCTTACTAGGTAACACACCCCTTTGATTTGTCAGCTCACAAATTGGACTTCACTGGAAGAGACACAATAATCATTTAAAATAGAGAAAGAAATAACAGTGCACAGTGCGGATGTAATTTTCACTTAAAATTCAGAATAGGGAGCTAGCATTCAATATCCATTTTTTCATGTGGTCAAAGTGAGCTGTTCTGTCTTCATAAAATAACATGAAAGCATATTCACAGTGCATCCAAGGCACTAATTTATTTGTGATTGATGTTGTGATATTAATGATATAGACACGTATTCCCCAAAGACTGATCTGGGGCCACCCACATACTAACACTCCGGTTCACACAAAAGGATGATTTTCAATCACTTCTTGTCAAACTTGTTGAAATCAAACCAATTTTCCTGGAGAGAAGTGCTTGCTCATTAATAGTTTCCTAAGGTCAAGAACAATAAAAATTAAAAGCCATATTAAAAATTATTTGTATTTGCAAGCATTCATGTGAATGACATTTGAGGCACAATTATGAGAAAAAATAAAAGTAGCTAAATTAGAATTCAATTAGAGTTTTCTCAGTACTTGTCAAATAAAAGGAATAAATTTTGGTGAGAACATCAATGAAGGAAATGAGTCAGAACATGCCTATTGCTATTTGACGTCTCATCTTTCTTTCTTGCCCATTTGCCTCCTCTTTCATTTTACATTTAAATTTTAACAGGGACCCTGCACTGCCTGCTCTTCCAAATAACTCATTAAATATGTCCATCTAATTTCTAGAATCCAGCACTGGATTATCCATGTTTCTTCAATATTTACCCTACTCTACTTCACATCCTGTTTCCTCTTATTTCCTCTATGTATATAATCAAACAACCTATCATTTCTTCATTTATCTATTAGTTAATTTTGGCATCTAAATCATAATCATTATAGTTTTGACATCAGATGTTCTTCAACTCAAATTTTTAGTTCTAATTCTGTGTCAAAGTAAGAAAAATACATTAGTATACAAAATTGGTGTCTATGGCATACAAATTCCACTGAATTAATCTGCTTCAGACTCAGTGTGATATTCATTCAGAATACATGACACATGGTTCTCAGCAGATGTTTTATTTGACCTCAACATTACATTACTATTCCTGGAAATGTATTAGAAGTTCAAGAGAATGTCTTAGAAAGCCAAAATCAGTTATGCCAGAAATGGCATGGAATGAACTCTGTCTGAAGTCTTGGTCTATAGTATTATGATTGCCTATAAAAAGCCTTCTTGCCTGAAAATATTACAGCTATTACTATGTTGTAAAACATACAGTACATACATTTACCATTCCTGCTGCTTCATTTTCTCATTCTATAGAAATGTTATCACTGTTTCTACAAACTGGGACATGGAAATATTTTTGAGAATCCCAAATCATGGGTTGAAATGATTACTGTTTCAATATGGTGTTCCTGCACTCATTAATGCTAGTCTGGGTAGGTCTCTAGAGATCTGGTTAGGATGATATGCGATTCTCTGGGCAATAGACTCTCCCTCTCCTGTTTGGAAAAAATATTTTCTTAGCTCTGGTGAATGGGAAAAGTTATCCTACCTGCTTACTCTTGTCTTCAAAATTTTCATGTTTTAGTTAGCTGATGGCACCTCATTATTTTAGAGTGAAAATAGAAAACACTCTTGTATGGTTTCTGTCACATTAGTAAGATTTTTCTTGGGAAGAATTTAAGATAAATCAGCATCTTTTAAAGAATAAAATTCTTATTCTGGGATTTATTGTATTTTAATATGCTTATTCAAAATAGATTTTAACTTAAAAACAAGTTACAAATTAGTGCATGGAGACTTTGTTCAAGTGTTGTCCAAACATTAATAACTTACTTAATCCTAGTGAAACAAATTAGAATCTGTACTAGGCAAGTATATTAAAACAGAACAAATAGAAAATATGTATTATAAAAGGGGACTTACTAGCTTGTCTTGTATCATAGAGAGTGAGTAGTGTTAACAATGACTTCCTGTTTACTGCTAAGGCAGGAAAATCTTTAGCTGATCAGCCAATGAAACTGTGTACCCCACAAGTTACAGTCCAAATTTCAGAGTCTGGAAGTTCACTGGGTCATTGATGGTATTGCTTCTGTGATGGAAAGTCAAAGAAACTGTAGTCTAATATCAGTAGTAGCAATAGTACATTCACTCAGAAAGAGTATACAAACCAGGCAGGCAGGCAGGCAGGCAGGCAGGCAGGCAGGCAGGCAGGCAGGCAGGCAGGCAGGCAGTTTTCTCCTCGGAGAACTAAAGAACACTTTAGAAGGTGCTGTACTCTTAGAAATCAGGTCTTTTCCCTTCAGTTAATTATAGTGAAATGCCCTCATAGACACACCAAGAACGTGTTTCTAAATCCTATAAGCAGAAAAGACCAAGCAAGAGGGCACCTGCCTTTATTAATCTATAGAATAGCTATAGGTTGACATTGTTTGGTAACGTACTGTTATGTTACTCATAAGCTTGCATTTTGAACACTTGTTTTTTACCTAGTAGTACCAGCTTAGCAGGTAGTAGAAGCAGTATGTGGTAAGAGAAAGCTGGAAGGATATTTTGGGGTGGATCATTAAAGGCCTTGCTTTTAGCTTTGCTTTGTGTTTTTCAGATCTTTCAGATAAACAACTTCTGTCTTCACCTACCCACACACACTTATGATGGACTGATCTGCCATGCTTTCATTGCCACATTGGACTGAGAGTATCAGAAACTGAGCCAAACAAACCATTCATCACTTAAGTTATATTCATTCAGATATTTTGTTCTGAGTCATAGAAAAATACCTGCAAATATAATGTTCAACTATTTGTATATTGATCATATTTACCTAATTTTAAAATCTTGTTTATTTTATATTGCAAAGAGATTTTGAAATTGAAGATACGTGTTTTGATATTTTTGAGTAAAATAAAATGTACATTTCTATATATTCGAATTTTCAAAAAATTCACAATTTCTTTTATTTGTCTAAGAGATACCCTAGTTTACTATTTTTACTGCAAAAACCAATTATCACCCTATGTGATAAGAGATTAGCAGGATTTTGTTCTTTGCAACTTGAAATAAAAATTCTTTGTAGAATTTGATATGAATTGTTCTGCAGGATCCAAAGTACAATATATCACAATCGCAGTGAAACTGGACCTAGAAATTAGTTACAATCTTGATGTATGCTTGATCTCAGCTCTGTCTCTGTGGGTTTTCTTCTCCCTCACTCATTCTTGGTTGTAAAAAGCTGTTTTATTAAGTACTTAATAGGATCTGTCTCCTTATACATATGCATACGTATATATGTTTTAGTTTAGATTTCCATTGCTGAAAAGAGACACTATGACCAAGCCAGTTTGTAAAAGACACAGCATTTAATTGGGGCTGGCTTATTATTTCAGAGGTTCAGTCCATTATCATCATGGCAGTAAGCATGGCAGCATCCAGGCAGACACAGTCCTGGAAAAGGAGCCAAGATTTCTACATCTTTATCTAAAGGCAGACAAAAGACTGGCATCCTGACCCAGCAGGAGGAAGCTCAAAACCCACCCCTACAGTGACACTTTATCTAACAATGTAACACCTACTCCACCAAGACCACAACTACTAATAGTACCACTCATTGTGTCAACCAGTAACCACCATATCATTCCCCAAGAGGCTTGTTCAAACACATGAGTCTATGGGACCCATGCCTAACCATAGCAAAATGCAAAGTACATTTAGTTTAACTTCAAACTTTTCCATAATATATCATAATCTCATCAGTGTTTTCAAGTCCAAAATTCAAATTCTCTTCTGAGATTCATGCAATCTTTTAACTGTAATCCCCTATAAAATCAAAATTAAAAAGCAGATCACTTTGAATATGTCATTGCACAGAATATATATTACCATTCCAAAACTTCATAGTGAGGAAATACTGGAACAAAGCAAGACTGAAAACCAAGTGGGCAAACTCCAAACTCCTTATCTCCATGTCTGATGTCAGAGTGTCCTTCAGATCTCCAACTCCTTTCTTCTTTTTTGACTGCTCTTGGCACATTTGTCATTCAGCAGCAACAAACTTCATTCTATGGATTGGTTCTACTCCCTTTTATCAACTTTCCTCAGCATACATGCCATGACTCTGACATCTCTAACATCTTGGTGTATCCATGGCAACTTCAACTTCACTTCTTCTAGTTCCAGTATTTGGGATCCACACATGATCTTCTGGGCTCCTTCAAAGGGGTTGGGTCATTTTTCCAACTTTGCCCTCTGTAGCACTGTAGGATATGGTTGACTCCACTCAACTTTGCTGTTGTTCTTAGTGGCCATCCCATGGTACTGCCATCTCCAATACACTGGGGTCTTGGGATGCATCTATGCTTTACCAATAGCTTCTTATAGGCTCCCTTCCTCGTGCTGAATCTCAACTTCTTTCCATGATGCCTTCAGTCCTGGGCTGTCAACTGCAACTAAAACTTCACCTTTACCAATACCCATCCTTGGCCTTTCACAGTGCCAAACATCAGCTGCTCTCCATGACCCTTACATACTTTCAAAACCAGTACCACCTGGGTGATTCTTACATATTAGCAAGTCCAGCTGCAGCAAGGAGGTACAACTTTGTACTCTAGAACAATGCTTCTCTGTGCTCTCAGAAAACACTTCCTAGGAGATTTCACCTCAATGATGCTAGTCTCTTCTTATTCAACACTAATTCCTTAGTTCCAGCTAAACAGTATCAACTGTCCCAGTAACCACTTCTACCCTTGACTCTAAAGCCAGAGCCACATGGCCAAAGCTGCCGAGTTTTGCTGCTTGCTGGGATGATACATGCCCTACACCCCTTGTTCTATCACATCTTCACTAGCTTTCTGTTTCCAACTCCTTTGCTGCCTAGGTTTGGCTGTCCTGGTACTTGCTCTGTACATTGACTTTTAACTCAGGGATCTACATGATCTACATGCTTCTGTCTCTTGAGTTTGGGGATTAAAGGTTTGTGCCAAAAGGCCTGAACCTAAGCTTTTCTCTACTTGCTCTGTACTGTACTTCCCTTGAAAGCAGAGATCTCCTTGCCTCTGTTTCCTCTGATTAGAGGCTAGTACCATCATGCCTGGGGCTAAAATTTCATGACCACTATGCCTTAAGATCTGTATCAAAAGCCTGTGTCATTCATCTTCAAGAACTGGATCACAGGTATGCCCTCCATTTCTGGATTGTAGTTCAGTCCAGATTAAATGTCCAAATGGAAATAATAACCAGTTTATAATAACACATAACATAATATAACTATCCTTCGTTCAACTGCAACCATAAAAACAGTAGGATTAGCTGAGTGGGATCTTGTCTTGTGATCACTACTTCCTTAATCTGCGTATATCCTTGAACACAGAATACAGCTCCATTTTACTTCCTGGTTCCCCTTTATTACTTGAACCAAACATTTTGTATTTTTCCTTTCTGAGCTTGCTATTCTTGATCAAAAACAAAACATGCTTCATGAGAGTAAACCAGAGGACAAAATCTATGCTGGGCTTTTCTGAGACTTCCTTTGTTATGTAATTAATTTGATTCTTTTCACCTTAGACTTTGCCACAGGCAGACTTTTCAGATAAGGGCCAAAACCAGCCTCATTCTTCACCAAAATACCACAAAACAGTTTCTAGGCCACAAACTAACATTCTTCTCCTCTGAAACATCGTGAGCCATTTCCCCAGAGCTCAAATCTCCTTCACTACCAATGTCTCCCATATTCCTACTATGAAAGCTCAATAAAACCTAATTAAACCTTCCACTGCTTTCCCAATCTAAAGTCCCAAAGTCCCCATTTCACCAAACAAAAACATGCTTAGGCCTATCACAGCAATATCGCAGTTCCTGGTACCAACTTCTGTTTTAGTTAAGCTTTCCATTGCTGTGAACAGACAGCATGACCAAGGCAACTCTTCAAAAGGACAAATTAATTGAGGCTGACTAACAGGTTCAAAGGTCAGTCCCTTATCATCATGGCAGTAAGCATGGAAGCATCCAGGTAGACACAGTGCTGAAGAAGAAGCCAAGGTTTCTACATCTTGATCTGAAGGCAGACAGGATAAGACTGGCATCCTGACTCAGCAGGAGGAAGCTCAAAACCCACCCCAACAGTGACACTTTATCTAACAAGGCCACACCTACTCCACCAAGACCACACCTACTAAAAGTGTCATTCACTGGGCCAAGCATATTCTAACTACCACAATATATATGTATATATACATATATATTTGAACATATACATATATGGAAAAATAAACAAATATGTGTCCTCTATTCTGTTTTGTTATTTTAAAAATTTTCTCCCTTACAAATCCACATCATAACGAAGATGGGAGGTTTTTCAGCTATATTTGTTAAGTTTTTTTTGTTGTTGTTGATTTTTGTTTATTTTTTGTAGCTTTGAAACTTCCTTCTTTGATTCTGATCTTATTGAAAATCCAAATGGTAAATTCTCAAACCACACAGAGCATAGGGGAGTATATCCTGTGTGTTTGGATTATGAACACTTAAATGAATTCCACTTTTTTATGTCCTTTACATCTGGCTAAGCCAAGGTAATTATATCATTCAGTGTTTGTCATGGAACAAGTAAATATAATCACACCAAATATAGTGATTTATATAATAACCACTCATTTGCTCACATTTCTATGAAACTATCACTTAAGCTAATCTCAGCTAGTTGAGGTTAACTGTACTATAGATGAAATCATTTGCCCTCATTTTAATGTGTAGGAACTCAGCTAACATGACTTAAATTTCTTTCTTTTGTAGTTGTTCACCTTTAAGAATTCAGTCTAGCTTCACTCTCATGCTGGCAGAAGGCTTCCTAGAAACAACAAGAGAATGAGGGCTACACAATATTATAAAAGTACTTTTTAATCTTTTTCATTGTGTCACTTTTGTTGATATGCCATGGACAAAAGTAAGTTCCAGAGACAAACTCAGTGAATAAAGAAGTAATTTTGTGTCATTTTAGAAGTTTAAACATATGGCATGCATGTAAAGAAAGAAGAATTCAGAACTTATTTAAGATCTATTAGACTGATCTAGGAAATTAGTATGTTTTAAAATGGGGGTTAACTACCATGGACAAAAATATGTGTATGCATATATTTACCTGGACAGGATTATAATCAGCAGCACCTGAATATGGCCAACATAATGAGATGAGTAAATGGCTGTAATTCATCTACATTTATTCATTTCTTCACATTTATTCATTTCTTCTTTTAATTGGTAGATAAAATGCTTTTAAGGGTTTCAAAAATACATTGAAATATATTATTAAATTATATATATATATATATATATATATATATATATATATATATATATATGAAATACACCTACTAGTGAACAAGAAAAACCTACATCAAAATTAATGGTAATTGGATTTGACAGCAAAAGTAGAAAAATAGTATAGCTACCATGACAGTGGCTTTTTTGCCTGGAGTATATATATATATATATATATATATATATATATTTATATATATATATATATGCACATATACATACAGGTATAATATATATTATAAATTATAATATATATAATATATATAATAATATATAATATATATAATATATATTATATATATATATATTGCTTGAAAGTTCCAGAGAAGCTAGTGTTGTGTTTTTTAGTAGATAAACACAAGTAAAAAATGCTTTATTGTGTGAAGGTGGGCCATCTAAACATATTATGTGTTCTTCTATTTTGTAGAATATTAATAAGATAAATATCCTAGCATTGGATTAATCCTGGAGACAGAGTTCACTATGAGGTTAGCTGGATACTATACTTTTCTCTGGGCATTCAAACTTGAAGCATTAATAATGTTTCAAGAGCTGTACACCCCATCTTTTCTCTTCATATATTTACTCTCAGTGAGAAAAGGGACCTCACCAATGAGCAGAAAATCAATTGCTGACTCTCTGGAGAGCATTAAGCTTGAGTTACCAGTAGGACACAATTTTCTCCTTTAGAACCCTGCTGGCCTACCCATTAGCTCTCTTTGCAAGATCAGGGTCAAGCATTCACTGTTTCAGTTATAAATTGTATATACTATGCAGGGATGTTCTTAGTTTTAAAAATAGAATTGCATGTATAAATGTGTTGGCATTCTGTAAAGATTGTTGGTAGCAGATAAAACTTCAAACAGCATAACTTAGAATTGAGTTTTGCCTTACCTGTTACATGACTACTTATAATTTAGTCTCTATAAAATTATTGTAGTGGCTGTGAATATTAAAAGGATTTGGTATGGGGGAAGGATTGTGGGAGGGGGAGACTGGCAGGGGGCAGTAAGCGGAATATAAAGTGAATAAGTAAAAAAATAAAATTATATTTAAAAATATCTCTATAACTTGATTCAAGTGAAATGATTTAATTTCTCTTCCTGATTAAGTCACATGAAAACATGTGACATAATCATTTTGAATTCTTATTATAGAGGGGTGATAATATTCTTTTTACTTCAGGATAGCTTCTATTGTTCAGGGAATTTCTTGAATACCAATAACCAATATTTCAAAGGGAGATTTCCTGGCAACTGTGGCTTTTAAAAACCTCCTTTGTGATATTTATCTTTCCTTTCTCCCTTTCCCTTTGTATTCCCTTCATTCTCCACCCCATTTAGAATGAAAGCCAAATTTTCTTTTTTTTCCCACTCTGGACCTTCTCTTCTATTATCTGTGGACCCTTACTACCCTCTGGGCTTCGGAAGTTACGTCAAGATCTATATTCACATCTAAAAGATTCAGAAGTGTGGTCCACAAATGTTCATGGTTGAAGCAATGATAGATCATGGAGAACCTATGACTGTCATTTTTCTTTAATTAGTTTATTTTTTAATTATGTTTTAAATACTTCTCCTCCTACTCACAGGTACGTGTAGCTCTCATCCCTGGTGAAAGAAACTATATTTTACAATAGACAGGAGCTTCTACAAAGATTAATAATTAGTCAAAATACATGGAATAAGCACCTGTCAGCCACAATTTACTCCTAAAATACAACATCTATACTTAAATATTAGGAAACAAAATGAAAGAAGGGGAAAAAGATGGTAAGAACATGAATCCTTAAACACCTGCTGCTAGATACTCTCTTCTTGACTTGACAAGGTTGCTACATCCATGAAATCTCAACAATAAGTTGCTTATACAGGATATGCATAATGGCAACATTGGTTAACATGACAATGTGGATAGGAACATTTCCAGAAGTCCCCACTCTTCAGTGATGAGGAACTATAGGTAATCAAGGGCTTTTCAGAGAAAGACTCAGTTTTCACCAGGGATAAGCTCCCTCTAGAAATACAATTCCAAGTTGTCAACTCTAAACATAAATACATAAAAGCAACACTATGTGAGATGTTTTAGTTACAATTTTACTGCTGTGAACAGACAGCATAACCAAGGCAACTCTTATAAAGGCTAACATTTAACTAGGGCTGGCTTACAGGTTCAGAGGTTCAGTCCATTATCATCAAAATGGGAGCATGACAATATCCAGGCAGTCATGGGACTGGAGGAGCTGAGAGTCCCACCTCTTGTTCTGAAGACAGGTAGGAGAAGACTGGCTTTCATGCAACTAGGAAGAGGGTATTAAAGCCTATGCCTACAGTGACACACCTACTCCAACAAGGCCACACCCATTCCAACATGGCCATACCTCCTAATAGTGCCACTCCCTGGGCCACATATATATAAACCACCAGATCTTAGTAGGCTTTATAAACACACACATACACACACACACACACACACACACACACACACACACACACACACACAGAGAGAGAGAGAGAGAGAGAAGAGGTAATGAACTTAAGAGGGAATGAAGGGGACATGGGAGAAGAAAGGGTACAAGGAGAGTATAAATAACATAAATATTTTAATCATATATAAAATTCTAAGATAAAATTCAAAATAACGTAAGATGAGTTTCATTATCATATGAAATTTTTGTTTTTTTAAGTATCACTTAATAATTTCAAAACAATTTTGAAAAACACTTGATTACATTTTAACAATAATAGTAAACTAAAAAAAATTCAGTTGAAAGACAAAATGTACTTTAAGTTTAATGAGTATATTTATAGATTGAGATAGTAATATAAAAAAGTAAAATTTTCTCAAATTTTTAATATAATACCAACTAGCTTTTAATACTTGCCCTGCATATTTAAATAACAAAAGAATGTCTTATTAAAATATGATTAACTGCTGAGGAATTATGTAATTGTGGTTGAATATAAATTCATTCAATCTATAATAAATATTTTGATGGAAATTGTTTATACTTTATTGTTGATGAGTCATCACCTATATTTTGGCATTTAATTTAGAGTATATTAATCTGTCCTTTAAGTCAGCAGTTCTCACAACTTCCTGATGCCATGATGATTTAATACAGTTCCTCATGTTATAGTGACCCACAACCATAAAGTTATTTCATTGCTATTTCATAACTATAATTTTGTTACTCTTATGAATTGTAATGTAGATATTTGATCCCCAAAGGGGATTTTACCCACATGTTAAGAACAGCTGCTTTAGACTATTCTGTTTAGAAAAGAATAAAGCCATTAGAGGAGACAAAAGAGCTAATGTATGTTGTTTTAATTAATTGCCTGAAAATAAGTAGTAGTTTCACTACTGACATTTTTGTTTGGTTTCTCCTGTGTAGTGATGGATGGCCTAGAACTTGCTCTGTAGGCCAGGCTAGCCTAGAAAATTCCTTAAGATCTCCTTGTCTCTGCCTCCCTAATGCTGAGATTAAATGTGTATACCACTAACCCCTGGCTCAGTTCTAACATTTTGAAGAACTGATTAAAGCTTTATATATCCAGTCTCATCTGCTACATATGGATCCACACATATCCTTATTTTAGTTATCAGTTTACCTCTGATGAGATAACAAAAAGATACTCCCTTACGGATAATGACACACCTTGCAGTCCATTACAGTGCATATATTAATCATCATTTAGCAAGAAATAAAGAATTTGAACACCCAGTGGCCTCCAAGAAACACAGTTATATTTTTATATCACAATATGTAAAGCAGCAGTGTCTTATAGCTGACTGATAGGAAATGGTTCAAATTATAGTCTGGCCAAAGAAATATTGAAAATCATACAGCATGTGGCTGATGTTTAATCTAAATATAGATTAAAAATTGTTAGATTCCACAGGATCCTTATATTGAATAACTGTTTTACTTCTCTTTTTCCTGTTTCAATAACAAAATTCAATTAAACATTTAAATTACTGTGTTTATACTATGATCCATCTGTACTCCAGTTTCTCTGCTCCTGTGTAAGCATGTAGCTACTAGAGTTTTTACCCATGTGTGTATATTTTCATCATCTAATGTACATTTATGTATGCATATATTACAATTGCACTCAAATATTTTTCACAGTAAGATGACATAATTATCTACCTAGAATAATTTGGTATGTGTAATACTGATATTATCAAGTGAACAATGACTGGCAATCACAGACCCAGACTATTGCTTTAGAACTGTTTTCCTACAAGATTCAATCTAAAACAGTGTCTGTATCATGAGGTCCCACATAGAAATTATTTGCTCATCTAACACAATCTTACTTAAAATGCACAAACCAAGAATAGCTTCATTTAAGGGAACTCCTTCTTCAAGCTGCTTTCTGGACATCGTGGGTTGAACAAGTTTATTCTACCACCTGTTCCTATTATAAAATACCATTTTTCCATACATTCAAAGCAACATGGACAGGTTACCGTGAACTAAAATGACTAGCATTAAGAATCAAAAAAAAAAGTCTTCGTTTTTAAAAATTATCTAAGATATTTTGTCATGGAGATAGCTATGAGTCTTCTCTTACAATTCTAAAGTTAATTAAAATTAATTCTAAGCCAAAATTTTTGCACATATTCAATTCTTTTATCCCATCTTTCTAAGAAAGCAACCCTAAATTTTGTGTACTTAGTATAGACCTTGTAAAACTAACCTTTATTCTCTTGCTGCAATTGTCATCTCTGTGGCTTACTGCTGATTAAGCAAACCCTTTCTAGTTTTTTTTTGAACTCTGGCTGGCTGGGTCAGCTCAGCTGTTCTGGCTCAAACTCCTCTCCAAGCTGACTGATTGAATCTGGCTTCTCTCACCTTCTCACTGAATTGCTCTGCTTGGCCTCAAACTAACTCTGGCAACTTGTTCTAATCTCCTGGCTTCTCTGGTTTCATCTGCCTCATCAGGAACTAACTCAACTCCACTACACCACACTCATTGCACTGACTCCTAACTGAGTGGTGACCCAATTGATTGCTGTGCTGCTCTTAAGTTGCTGTTTTCATCAGAGTTGGGTGTATTTTATCTCTGACTCATACTGTCTAATCTTTCTCTGATTCATCATATTGTCTGCCCCTCAATTAGATATCACTTTCAAACATGGATGCTTCCTTCTAGAAATTGACTTCAACATTAGAGATTAAAGACACATACTGAAGGTATGTATGTTTTCCAGCTAGACAGATTAAAGGTGTGTAGTGTGACTGTATTATAGATCGATCACACAGACCTAGAAGGTCATTGGATATGATCAGAGCAGCCATGTTTCTGGATTGAAGTTTCTCTAAAAAACTGACAAGTTGCATATAGTGAACATTCTAAATTATATGACTAATTAGAAAAGTAAACATTACAAAGAGTTAGATTCAGTATATGGATATAATGAATAATTAATGGAACATAAGCATTTCCATAGTAAAAGATATCATTCAACACAAACATTCCAATGCCAACACTTCAATACTTGAATATTCTTCTCATCTTACTAATAAGGAAACAAAGATTGAGATTAATAAACAATATATTTTCAATCTATGTCTATAAGAGGAAATAGAAAGTTGCTAAAATTTGAGCTCAGATTCCTAGGAAGGTGGCTCATAGCCCAAGATATGAACTGAATAGTGACCCTGAATTAAGATTATACAGCCATTTTTAAAGGCTAAAATCTACAAACATCTGTGTCAAGTTATTCCAGCAATCAGGATTTAGGGATAGGGTAATTCCTCAGGAACATGTCTTTGTTGTACATTTATCCTGTTCCCTTTGTTTGGGGTATTCAACTCTAGCAGGGGACTTGCCTCATCTAATATTGATATCTTAACTTATTATGAGGATAGTACTTGTCTTGTCTGACATTCATGTCCTAACTTGCCAACCAGGATGTCACTTAACCACATACATGTCTCTTACTTCCAAGTAGGATGTCAGTTCCCAGGGAGGTCTTAGGAACAAAACTTTACTCGACCACTAATAAAAATGGATATCTTATTTTAGATAGTTTCTTCTATCTCTTATGTTGGGGTCCATTTCAAGGGCAGCTTATAAAACCAAATATCATATAAGCTTATATACAGGTTCAGGAAGTATTACTGGGTATTTGGTTCAGGTCAAAGCTTATTATGAGTAACTATATAAAAAAGTTCTGCTGAATTTTACCATGATTGGTTACCAAGGGCACAGAACAGAACAGAATATGTAATTAACTTGGCATAAGAATGTTTCCTTAGTAACAGCAGAAACATTTGAGAAAGTTTATTATAATGGCAGGATGGCCAGGTAACATTTTACCCAGACTTTTGAGTGGTTCCTGAAAGTCAAATCTTTGACTCTAAAGTTTCTGAAGCCAAGGAGTCCTACTGGGTACAAATAATCATAAGCTGGACAGTGAAAATGTGCTTTATAACAAAACAAAGGAGAGCCAACAGGAGGCATAGGGGATCAATCAGGGCCGTAATCAATAACATTGATGTTACCTATGGTATCTCTAAGGACTTTAGAATCATTAGAATAGAAGCACCATTGTTTGTCTAGCTTTATATCTCTTTATAAGAGCAGCACCTACAAAATGGTGAATCCCAACATACTTTTGAAGACATGTTGAATGGTCTTTACCCAAAAGTTTTTTTTTTCTTTTCTTAGATATCATTGGCTCTATATTTGGTAGCTTGATGTCAGGATGGACAGTTCCTGTCTACTCATGTGATGAGAATAGAACTATGCTGGCATTATAGGTAGCTATTTATTCCTTATGCCAGGGGCTGATTCTTTTAGCTTAGCATTGCAGCCTGTTGCATGAAACAATGAACAATGTATTCTCATCTCTAACTACTTCCAGCTGATACTAGGATGCTGCCATCAAGCCACAGAAAGGCTGAAACGTTAGGCAAAGTTTTGAAAAAGAAGTATATGATTATCTGATCTTTCTCAAAGACAGGGAGCAAACACATCAGCTAGACTAGTTCATATCAGCTTTCAGCAAGTCAGAGCTCAGCATCTTGTAGTCCATAGATGATCCCTGGATGGAGTCTTTCAGCCAGGTGAAAATCTACTGAGACAAGTAAAATCTAATACCAGAAATTAAAATTGTATAGTAATGGGGTAAAGGAGGGAATCCCTAGACCAAGGAAGAAATCTCATTTTCAAAAACAGGCCACATACTTACTTGGAATCCATTTGATCTGTAGCAAGTGGATCTAAGTCTTATGATGCTGGATTTCCTGAACCTTATGTGAATTTTTGAAAAAGCAGTAAATAGGTGTCTGTAAGATAGCAGGGGTAGACTCATGCCATTGAGACCTAGTAAAAGCTATAGGTTTGGGTTAAAAGGCATGAAACATGTAGTCCAGAGGGCTAGATATACAGATTGAATACACATGATTGAAGTCTGTAATCAGAATACAACCAAGGGGAATTTAAAATCTTGAGCTTGTAACTGAATTATAAGCAACCAGTGTGTTCCATCAGCTTATTAGAATTTCATTGATCAATGTTAAATAACAATAGCATGTGGGGAGAAATATGAAACATCTTTTCCTAGTTCATATAACTTATTTTTATATCTCAAGAAATTGTATTTATATATTTCAAAACATCCTTTTTAGACCCTTTAATCTTTATGAAACATATTTTTAGACATTTAATCATTTTTTAAACCCTTGAACATATTTTAGAAGCTTTTACATCCTTAGACTTTATATAAACATTATATACGTTCAGTTCCCAAATCCTTACTTTTGGTCTGATCAATTACTCCCAGGGCATATGCTCTATAAACTATCACTGTCTAACTGAGATCAGTGTTCATGATGTTTGTGAGGCAATTCCTGACCCCAACATGGTGCATATTTATCAATGCCTTCAAAGAACCTGGTAACAAGCCTTATGAAAAAGGCTTGTTGTGCACATTCTGAAATGTGCTAAATAAATTTAAAGAACAGATGTAGAATATATATGTATCACTTGTTGTACATAGCTTTGCAGATAGTAGTGCATAACAGAAAATGAGGTTGAGAAGGTTTGATGCTATGTATATGATCCCATAATCAGTCATAATTACTCATGTTCAAAGAATGCAAGAGTATGAAGATAAGTAACATTTATATAGATACATAATGTAAAATGATGGAGTTGACATATGTCTAATAGGAAATACTAGCAGATTTTTCAAAATCATTTCAATCAGTAATGTTACACAGATGTAGAATATGTAATTAAAGCATTTATGAACTTTTTCTACACAATTCATTGTCTCTTTTGTTTTTAAAATTGGAACTGGAATTGGTTCTCTCTCCTACATTCTACTTTTCTCTCTCCCTTTTCCATTTGTCCTTTCCCCCCTTTCTCTTATGGCTTATTCTTTTATATGCATTGCAATAATCCGCTTTTTAAGAGTATTTGTTAGATGGTGACACATATTTAAAAAGTTCTGATTTTGGTGATTAACCAAAATAAGTAAGACTTACAGAACAAAATAACTATAATGAATAGAAAATTATAATGGATAGAAAAAATAAGACTATAATTTTTCATTCAAGATCAATAGTTTATTGCATTTAATAAGAAATTATTATCAATTTCCAATGCAACATTGTTTTAAGACACTTTGGTAAAAATAAGAAGAATATCTGTTAACATTAAAATGCAGCACTGTCAGGGTAAAGATTATTTAGCTAGTCTGAGTAGAGTTGTCAAAAAATCAAGAAAGTAACAATAACCTGGAAGTATTACAATGAAGATAACAAATTAAGATTATTAAATATCCAAAGTTCATCATTTAAAACATAACAGAATTATTATTATGCATAAAGTAACATTTTTGTTTTTCCAAATGTTAACTTTGTTTAAATATATATATATATATATATATATATATATATATAAAGTGTGCCTATATTACTTGATTAGATTATTTCTTCTTGTCTGTTTTTTTTTCTTTTAAAAGGATGCTCATTCATGTCTAAATAGCGAATGATTGTTCAAGAAAAAAATAATATGCATATTCTAGTGACATTAACCATGGGATTTGTGAATAACATATACCTTCAGTCATTTGGGCAAATATCTTTTTGGGAAAAAACAATGTTCCTTTGAACCTTGTTTGGGGGCTGTATTTTATTACTTAGCTGTTTAAACTATACTTAACAGTGATTTGTGATTTATCAATTCCAAATGATTTCCCTAGCACATCTTCTCTTGTAGATATACAATTATTAATGTTGTATTTTAAGATGCTTTCTGATAGGGGACACTCTCCTACTTTTTAAGCTCAATGAGAAAATAGCTTTTCTCAGTTTTATTCTTCCTATATCAAAAATATCTAGAACAATGACAGATGACATGAGAACAGGTGATGAGTGAATCTATGTGGATAAAAGACTTATGCTTCATAATGCCAGAAAACAAAATTAGAAGAAAACCAGCTTTTCTATATAAAATAAGTGGTAAGAACAACGTTAAGTATGCAGTCACTATGCCATGTCTACAGTGGTATTGAATCTTCCTTGTAAAATTGTAAGAAATGTCTCTCTGAGTTATAGATCTCATTTCTTTCTCACATGAGGAGAAGTAGAATATAATGCAAATTCTGGCAGAATCATCTATCTTTACACAGTATTTTTTATTGTTGTTGTTGTTATTATTATTATTATATTGAATAATAAAAGTTAAATATATCCTTATATCACACATTTATCTGTGAAGTAACATGCATTTTTGGTTTGCATGTATGTATGACTATACAATGTCTACTGGAACAAGAAAAGTCAATTTTCTCTAGTGATGTGGTCTCTAAGATGTTGCTCATGCTCCTCTGGATGACCCATGAAATGTCCAGATACCCATAGATGGACTATGTAGGTTAAAAAAAAGAAAAAAGACTATATGAAATTTCAAAGACTAGTGATTTGAGGGATATAGAAGGGATTGGAGAAGATGGAAAACCTGATCAAATTACATGCATATTAAAACACTTAGTATTTTGTCTTTTGTGGTAGGAACGATTAATTATTCAGGCATAAAAGCTATCTTCAGGCAAAAATCAGTAATATAGTAACTCTAACTTTTGAAGTGTATGTATAAACAGGTAAGTTCTGACACCCGAAGCATAATTTTATCATGAAAAATTACTGATATTAGAAGACAAGACATGCAGAATACAGTAATATATTTCATTTGTTACAAATATCATGGCTAATGAAATCTTGTATAGGCATTTTCTTTAAAGTATTTAAAATTAGAAAATTTTAAAAAATGCTTCAATACATTTTCATAGTCCTCATTTTAACCTAAAGATCCAAAAGTTGTCTTTTGAATAACTGAATACATCTTTTTGGCTATAAGTGTACCTTAAAATTTTAGATGATTTTTTTCCAATTCCATGTATAGAAATGTACACATCAGTGTCGGTTTTGAAGGGAAAAGAAGTCGCATGTTAATTGTTGATCATACAAAAGTATTGAAGCAATTCAATGTCTGTCTTACAAATGTTTAGCCTTAGAATAAATGAAAGAAAAAGTCCTGTGATATTTAGAAACTGATATTCTGAATGGCACCAGTCAAGAAAATCTGAATGAGAGTTAATGAAAAAATAACAAAATATTAATTTAATTAAGTTCTTATCCAATGTGCTACCACAAATATCTAATGTGCATTCACACATGAGGCTCTTGCATTTTTATATTGCGCAGCATTTGTCTTTTTAATTAAGAAAAACCACATTTCTCTTGCATTGCCTTGGGGTTTTTTATTTAATTTCCTACTTAAAAGTAATTTCATTTCTCCTTTTAATTTAATTAAAAATGTGAAAATTATGAAAGGGAGAAAAGTTAAAGAAAATCCTGAGTCATCAGTCCTTCTTCCCTAATTATCCAGATCACTAATGAAGTTCTCTCTATAATACAAACCACTGATACTACTCACTAGATAATAATGAGCCGTTTCAAAATTGGAGATTAAACATAAACTGAAATTGTTTTATACTCAGTCAAGACAGCAGTACATTTTAGAAAGCAAATTTATTTACTCTGATAAAAGTAATAGAAAACAACACAAAATACATTTTTACATTTGATTAAATGTTATGAAAAATTAGACCACAAAGTTCTTACAATCCATTGCCCATGTCTATGAAAAATAAGAGAAAATGATTTGTAAATACTATTGGTTAGAACATTTTGTCTCATCTTCCAAATTGAATTTTATTGATGTATTTTTTTATATTTCTGAAGTGATACAATATCTTTCCTTATGGAACTATCAGCATCAAAAAACAGAAGAGATAAATAGAACTGGAATTTAGACCATTGATAATTCATGGGAGATTTCTGGGTATAGGTGCATGGAAATTGGGTTGTTGCAAATACAGCTATTATAAAAGTGATATTGATATAACCAGATGGCTTGTAATTGGCTATGGACTTAAATGTGGCTTGCATCGAAAAGAAAGCAGTTTACATTGAAGTGTTCCAACAAGAACTTGCCAGTCACAAGTTAAAAAATTGAATATTTATTTTAAAAGGGGGTTATTAAATATATATTAACTGGTGTGATTTATGGTACATACAGAGTAAGCAATGAGAAAAACAAAATGATCTTAGTCTATTGAAAAGTCCTTTATATTTATAAAAATCCTAATGTCTCTAGAGTTTTAATACCATATACTTTTAATTGACATTTTAATGATGCATTTTTATTAACAAAATAGTATGGAAGAATGTTTCCATGCATATTTTATCGATAATTACATATGATAAAATATTCTACTGTAATAAAATTGTATTAAACCTTTTATGACATACTATTGAGCCCAAAGAACTCAATGAAAATAAAATTTTTATTATACAATTTATGTCAATTTTTATTTGTCTCTCTTTTAAAAAATTCAATCCTATATGATGACTATTTAATTGTAGTAAGCTAGGTAACATATCGCAATGACTAGAGTATGAATCACTGCCAAATTGTTATAAGAACATGGACAAAGAGAATAGTGCTACCAGAGTTATATATATATATACACACATATATATAATGATATATATATATATATATATGTATATATATATATATAATGTAATGGCAATTAATAAAAAGTATAAAATAGTATATGTATATATATATACTATTATATATAATATATATGTATATGTGTATATACATATATACACACATATATACACATATATACATATATATGTATATATATATGATGTTGTATATATATATATGATGTTGTTTTGGGTGGAACATAGGAAAAGAGTAAGTGACATAATTTATTTCAATCTCAAAAAATAAAATAAACAATTTAAGTAAGTAAATAAAACTGTATTAAAATCTATATAAATTATTTTGATACCTTACAATAGCAGAGATCATATGTGAGCATGGCACATGAACATTCATAGATTCATTATCTTCAAAAGTACTGGAACTTGCATTCTGCAGACACCAATGGATGACTGCATTCACAATTATGCCATTATAGCATGAAAGGAGCTCCAGGTAATAAATTAATGAGCATGGTGACATTCTCATAAAACATGATGGGGTCGATTTGGTTATTGGTCCCCAGTTGGTCAACTAATCAAAGTTTTAAGAGAAAAATATGGCCCAAGCTGTCTTCAAACTTGTGATCCTCCTGTGTCTGCGTCCTTCAGCAAATCCTACCAGCATGTGCCACCAAAACTGACCAGCCTTGTCTGGCCTCAGTGGGAGAAGATCCAACTAATCCTGTATAAACTTCATGCCCCAGGGAAGACTGAAGTGAATAGGTAGGGAGAGCAACTTCTCAGAAGCAAAAGGTAGTGGGTAGGTGGTGAAAACTTGAAGAGGGGGTAGTGGGGATGGGGGCAACATTTCGAATGTAAATAAATTAAATAATTTAATAAAAAAAGAAAATAAGTAAATGTTAACAATGAAAATGCAATAGAAAGATACAATATCAAAGTGAATCAATGAAAAAAATTAAGAGGTAACATTCTCAAAGACTGAAAAGATTCTGGTATTTTGAGATACTAAAGTAGTTTTTAGGGGAACACTGGGCACTGTTTATAAAAAAAATGTTATACACAAAACAATTTTATTGTAGCACACATACTGGTTCTGTATAGAACTTCAGATAAGAGTGTAAGTGCACTCATTTATTTTTTAGAAAAAATATGTTAGTATGAGAAATTTTCACCTAATCTGATAAGAAATTAAACCATATTATACAGTAATCTGAGCAATTTCATTCTGAAATTGTTATTCAAGGAGTGGAACAAAGTAGAGGCATGAATAAAGGAACAAATCAAGAATAACTGTGTATTTTAGAAAGGAGATAATGAAGACCTTAAGTTAGTGTGACAAGAAGAATTGGAAATCAGACACTATTGTGGCATTGTAATGTGTTCTAATTTTTAAATTGACAGAATTTGCATATAATTTCTATAGACATCTCTGTTTTGAGGTGCGAATATTTTACCCAATAGTTAAAGTCACTTAATTGTTATATATATTACCATACTTGTCATTTTGTAGGTGAAACATATGATATCTGTTCTTCACAATTTACAATATATAATACATTGCTATCAAATATCACCATGTGATCTCTGAAATGTATTCCACTCTAAGTGAAATTTTGTACCATTTGATTAATATCTCTCTAAATCTTGTTCTCAATCTCTGGCCACCAACACAGTATTTTCTGCTTTTAATTTCACACATATAAGATATCATATGGCATCTGCCTTTCTGTCCCTTTAATGTTGCCATGATTAACAAATAGAAACTTTAGTAACTCTTCAAATTCCATGTTCAATCATGTATACCAATCCCTTTGACTGAGCCTGACTAATTCCTATTTGTTGCTGGATATTTGATCACACTATAAAGCCCCAAATTATGTTATTTACTGAAAAAAAAACTGTTCTGGTATTGGTGTGGCTCAGCCTTTAGCATATACATTTAAGCCTTCTGGCTGGAATATAGCCTTACTATATACCTTTAACCCTAAACAATGAAGGTAAAGTTAGTTTGTAGAAGGAAGCAGCTATGTTTAGAAGTGATGTCTAATTGAGTGGCAGACAAATTGATTAATCAGAGAAAGATATGACAAAACAGGATGTTCCCAACTCTCATGAGAAGAGAGAGGAAAGTGGAGCTATTTAAGAAAGCAGTGCATAGAGAAAAAATGGAGGAAGGAAGCAGTTTTACTGGGCAGTTCATGGAGAGACAGGTTGCAGAGAGAGAGAACAAGCTAGCCAGAACCTGTCAGAGCATGAGATTGAGCCAAACTATTGGAGGAATTGCTAAAGTTAGTTCAAGGCCAAAGAGAACAATTCAGGAGAGACAGAGAGAGAAGCCAGATTAAATCAGTTATCTTAAAGAGGAGTTTGAGCCCAGAACAGCAAAGTTTACCAGCCAACCAGAGCTCAGAAAGAGCTAGAAAGGGTGACCTTATTCAGCAGTAAGTCTCAGAGGCTGAAAACATTCTAAGACTAAATTAGATTGTGGTGGGACTAGAAGTTTCCATGACTAGGCCAAGTTTAGCAGACTGAGGCAGTAAGCATCTAAGATGATAATTACATCAGGTAACTAAAAGTTACTGTAACAACACCTGTCTCTAGAACCCTGTTCATTAAAATACAGACTTTCTGTGAAACTTGTTTTCTTGGTAAGTCATTTCTTGTAAACTAGAAGTACAGTCCTCCATTCCTGGAATATGATATTTCAGATCCTACTGTCACATAATGTTTGAGTAGTGATGTACAAATATCAACTTGAAGCCTAATTCATCTTGAGTTTTGCCTGAAGTGTCTTACATATAGTCATATTTACCGGATATCATTGCATTGGCCTATCATACAATCAGACATATCATTGAATAATTTTTCCTGGTTGCCATTATATTTCACTGTGTTGAATTAATACGAGAGCACACATCTATTTACTCCAGAATCCTATAAATAACCATGAACATCATAGAACTTAACAGTGATAGGTCCCATAAATTAATTCTTTCTTTCTTTCTTTCTTTCTTTCTTTCTTTCTTTCTTTCTTTCTTTCTTTCCTTCTTTCTTTCTTTCTTTCTTCCTCCATTTCTTTTAAGTTTTCTAGTTTGGTGAACTTCAAGGATTTTTAAATTTATTCTTCTCTCATATATTAGGCCAACCAAAGTTTTCCTCCATCCACCCCTCCCAGTCCCTTCCCACAACCTACCCTCTCTGGCAGATCCAGACCTATTTCCTTTCAGAAAACATCAGGCCTCCCAGAGATATTAAACAAATACCATACAAGTTATAATAATAGAAGGAACAAACCCTCATAGCAAGGCTGAATGAGGCAACTTAGTAGTAGGAAAAAGGTCCCAAAAACAGGCAAAAAAAAATCAGAGACAGGACTCTACCGCCACTATTAGAAGTTTCTCAAGGGCACCCATGCCTTCAGCTGTATACTTAGGGGAGGATGGCCTTGTTGGTCATAGGTGGGAGAGGAGATCCCTGGTCCCATGAAGGCTGAACACTGAGAGAGGAGAAATTTGAGGGTGGGGAGGGGGAAAGGGAGGGGTAGGTAGGGGCACACCCTTGTGGAGGTAGGAGGGGGGACAGGATAGGGGGTTCCTGGGTGGTGGGGGGAATGGGGTGAGGGGATGAAATCTGAAATGTATTTTAAAGAAATTACACACACACACACACACACACACACACACACACACACACACACACATATATATATATATATATATATATATATATATATATATATATATATATAAAGTTTCTCAAGAACACCAAGCTACAAAACCATAATATATATGTTGAGAGCCTATCTTAGAACCATACAGGCTCCATGACTGTTACTTTATACTTTGTGAGCCTCTATGAGCCCTGCTTTTTAGTTGATTCTGTGGGTCATGTTCTCCTGGTGTCCTTTATTCCTCTTGGGTCCTACAATCTTTCCTTACTTTTTTCCATGGGATTCTCTGAGCTCCACCTAATGTTTAGCTGTGAGCCTCTGCATCTGTTTCCATAAGTTGCTCTATAAAGTCTCTTTGATGACAATTAAGCTAGTCTGCAGTTTATGAGTATAGCAGAAATACCATTAGGAATCATTTTATTGATCTATTTTTGCCTGATGTGTTTGGCTCTATTCTGGGAGTCTGAGCTATTCTAGCCTTTGGTTCATGACCCTCCAGGCAGCATCAGGGATTGGCTCCCTCTCATGATGTGGTTCTGAAGTTGGACTAGTCATTGGTTTGCCACTCCTATAATTTCTGTGACACCCCAGCTCATCATGCAGAAAGGAAAAATTGTAGGTTGAGGTTTTGTAGCTGAGTTGCCATCAAATCCTCTCCATTGACTGTTTGAGGAATAGGTAAAATAGTTAAATAAAAATTTTACAAAATATTATATGCAAATAACATGACAGATGAAAAGCCATTCAACATTACACATTAGGTTACTTCAAATTTAAACCATATTGAGATATCAAATAGCACACCATAAAACATCTCAAACCCAAAAGACAGTTGATAGTGATATTGACTAGAAAATATTAGCAATAACATTTAACAACTAATGGTCACACAATGCTGGTGTGAATGGAAATTCATACTGAAGCTTTGAGAAATCCTTTCCAAAAACATTCAAGCATACACTATTTATAATAATTGTGTGATATACACATAAGGAATAAGAATATAACAATTTAATAGTTAAACTATCATTGTACTGTACAAAAATAAATTTGAAGTTCTCTAATTGCTCATTAACTTATGAATAGATAAATGAATATGGTATATAGATACATTTCAGTGTTACCCAATAAAATATGGATAATATATAAATACATAATGACATGAAAAAATGTTGTTGCTATTTTTGGGTAAGAACATCAAGGTAGAAATCATACATAATCTTTTAATTCATTTATAGGATGTTTCAGAAAAATCAAAATTATACATGCAGAGTTAGTATTTGAATACTTATGCCCACAGGTAGGAATAATGATACAAATTTGTGTGAAAATAATAATGAACACTCAATCAAATTTTATATCCCACAAATTATATACTAGGAAAGCTTTTAAGATATAGAATAGAAAGCATTTCATATGGAAAGTATTGATAAAATCCAATTGGCAAGGTCTTATGACATCTAAAACATAAAATAGACATAGAATTTAGCATATAAGGGTAGTTGTGTGGTTTGCTTTATGGCGAATAGAAGGAAACATTTACAATGAAATTTCCCAGTCATTTTTGAAAGAAAAAACAGCTCTGTGGCATAAAATATTGCTTAGAGAGTTTTCTCATACTGCTTGTCACTGCATTCTCCCTGGCTGATATGTTATTATTGCTTTGTGATAAAGGCCTGTGCTTTTCCTCCTCTCTTATAAACATTTTAATGAGAACTTGAACTGAACTCTCAATGAACCTATTTTCATTTCAAAATCTTATGATTTTAATCTTATGGTCCTCCTGAGACCTGGCAGTGTGGTCTGTGACAGCATGGATGCTTCAAATTATTCCTCCTGTTTGTAGAAAACACCATGTGCATCCATCATCCTTTCTCTCTCTTGCTGCCTCCTGGGAGCCACAGCCTCTAGCAAGGTCAATAATTGCAGTTTTGGTTGACAGTTCCAGGCCAGCTGAAGCACACCCAGCTGGTGAAGACCAGCCACAATGGGTATTGACTGCCATCCCATCAGTTTCTTTTCTCCTAGTTAGTTTGCCCTTAAAACTCTTCCTTAGCAAAGTGATAGATGGACTTGAATCATCTCGCAGGAGACTTCCCAGTATAGAGAAAATAAATGGTTTCTCTACAGCCATGTGTATATTTGTCTGTTGGTATTTGGGGGACAATTGATCTAACAGTTCTGGGGTAAATTAAAGATCCTTCCCTTGGGGATAAAGAGAACACTGTACCAGCCTTAGACATTTAATATTAACTTTGGCATCTAATGCCACTGTTGATGACAGACATGAACTAAGTCAGCCTTTGGTCTAAGAGGGTGTTCTGTAAATCACTGTACTTTAAGTAATTTAGTTAAATTTAAACATTTACTAATTAAGTAAAACTTAGTAACATTAAGTTAAGCATTAGTAATGACAACTTTAGGCTATGTTTAAAAATAGTTTAGAGAAAAACAAATAATTAGCATTTATTTTCTATTGTGTTTTATGACAAGTTGATAGTCACATGAGTAATATTAAAGAAATAGTATGTTTTTATGCAAATATGTATATTAACAAATCAATGAGTGCTAAGCAAATAACCTTTGTAGAGTCTACAATAACTTCATGACAGATTTATTGTTAAGTATGAAATGTTCATCTAATGTTTTGATAAAACACCTTTAAACTGTGATATGATATTGTTTCACTTTTTATTTTATCTTTGAAATTACAATAGAATTACATAATTTCCACATTTTCTTTTCTCCCTACAAACAGTCTCTTCTGGTTCTCTTTCAGATTTGTGCCCTATTTTTCATTTATTGTTATTATATGCATTTATATCTATCTATACACATATATTCTTGAGTATAAATGGATCAGTGTAATGACATTACTTGTAGGTATGATGTTAGGAATGACCATTTGGCACTGAACAACCAATTTCTTGTGCTCTTCCCTGAGGAAGACTATTTCTCCCACTTTCTGCATTTCTTAGTTATTTGTAGTACTTTGTGTATAATTGAGGCTTCATGGGATTCCTCTTTTTATCATTGTCATGTTTATTGTTATTTACTGTTGTTCATCTCAGTTTTTGGTAATCATGATGCTGAGATTTTATGGGTGTGGCTCCTGACATCTTAGGAGACCTAATCTCAATGGAAAGTTCCTGATCTTTTGACTCCTATGATCTTTCTATCCACCCCAAACTTATGAAATGTTCCCTTTGCCTTAACTCTACACATTAAAGTACTAGCCTAAGCACTCAATCAGGGACAGTACAATGTTGCCTAGATACTAGCCCAGCATATGTATTTTTAATTAATTAAATATTTTATTATATATTTTATGCATATATAAAATGCCTCTAATTATAACTTCCCATACCTGCCATCCCACTTCTTCCTAGAAATCACTTTTCCCCATTTAGATTTTTTTCATTTTGTTTTGTTACCCATCAATCTTTAACTTTAACCACAGTCATCTGTGTAATCAGAGGCTTGGATGTATTCATTGAAGTTTGATAAGATTACCAATGAACACATAACTGATGATGGTCACAAGTGATCTTTCCTGGCAGACCAATATATTTATGCTACAAATAAATCAGTATATTTTCTGATTTTTTTTTATTTTTATAAATTCACTTATAATTATGTTCTTTGTTTTCAGGCTTTCTTGTGACTTTTAAAGATTTTTCTTGAGAATGGTTAGAAATTCTAGATAAAAATTTAAATATGTTAAAAGGCATGAATATATAATTTAACAATTCTTGGATACTAATTGAATGTTGGTATTTTTAAAGATACTATATTATTTTGGTATCAGTCATAATTAAGAACCATTGCTAAGTTTGTTCTCTCTTCAGTAGTTTTCAAACTGAACTGCCTTATTAGAGTCATCTCTGGAGTTTCTAAAATGCTAGTGAATTGATTCCAGTTAGAAAAATTCTGAATTAATTGTTTTGGAATAGATCCTGGATTTTGGTGCCTTCAGAAATATTTCCATTTGTAGCTCTAGACGAGAAAAAGGGAAGAGCAATAGATATGAGAGCGGGGATAAAAGAAGGCAGTAAGCTAGACAAATATGACAAGTAAGAAACTGTCAAAAATAGGAGCTAGAGAGATGGCTCAGCAGTCAGAAGCACATGTTGCTCTTGCAGAAAACGTGGACTGACTCTCAGCACACACATAGCATTTCACAACCATCTATAACTCAAGATCCAGGAGACAGGATAAAATCATGTAGCCTTCAAAGACACTGGAAAAGCATGTCGTGCATTTAATACATACAAGCAAAACATTCATACAAAAAATAATATAAATACATCTAATTAATTTAATTATCTTTTTAGAAAAGCTCACTTTCTCTGATTATTTCTTCAGGTAAAACAATTGTTTTCTTATCCTGGACTTTCAAATGAAAGTTTTTCTATATATGCATGAGTCTGAGTCATGATTATCACATCATTAATAATGGCACACAGTTATATTTGTGTAGTTCCAAAGAGAAAAAAAAATGTATGTTCCTTTGATAAATTTGGATTTCAGATAAATAACTGATTTACTATTTTCACTATAAAAAAGACTTGAATACTTAGAACAAACAGTTAAGGATCAGTCTTTGAACTGGAATTCAAATTGAAACATACCATTTTTAAATTTTTTTATATTTTATTTACGTTTCAGATGCCATCCCCTTTTCCCATTTCCCCTCCCTAGAAAACCTCTATCTCATGCCCCCTTTCCCTTTTTGCTTTTATACAATTTTTTAAAATGTTAATCAAAGGCTTTATAAGTTTGGTAATGTCAGTCAGAAGTGTAACCCAATACCCAAACTAGATATATAAACTATCTTTGACTGGTGGAGACACGTGAACATCTGCCTTCATGCCTCCCCTCTCTTTCTCTCTCTTTCTCTTTCTTTTTCAATCTTTCTCTCTCTCTCATCACCTAGCTTCACCTTTCCTGTAAAAATATAACTTTTCTCTCAAAATGCAATTAGAGCATAATTATTCCTAATTGTACCAGTGAGGTACAAGATAGTCCTAATACCCAGTCCATCGTTCTGTTGACTAACCAGAACCTCTGTCGTCTCTCCTAACTAAAACCCTTAGTTTTGAACGTGGATTTTTTCTTGGCTTTAGAATGAATGTCAGCTAAAAACCATCCACTCAGATATTTTCTCTCAATGTAGATAGCCAGGATTTGCTATGAGACTATAGGTCTTCAACCCTGTCAGAAATCCAGAATGACTGAGTTAACTGAAATTATGGGAAGCACTAAGCATAGCTTCTAAAACTTAGCCAATTTATAGAGACCGCTGAACACCTGGAAAGCCCCTATACTACCGAACGAACACCAATGGCTTATGCTCTAAGATCAAGAATTGACAAATGGGACCTCATAAATTTGCAAAGCTTCTGTAAGGCAAAGGATATTGTCAATAAGACAAAACGGCAACCAACAGATTGGGAAAAGATCTTAACCAATCCTACATCCAATAGAGGGCTAATATCCAAGATATACAAAGAACACAAGAAATTAGACTCCAGACAACCATATAACCCTATTAAAAATGGGGTACAGAGCTAAACAAAGAATTCTCAACAGAGGAAACTCGAATGGCTGAGAAGCACCTTAAGAAATGCTCAACATCCTTAGTCATCAGGGAAATGCAAATCAAAACAACCCTGAGATACCACCTCACACCAGTTAGAATGGCTAAGATCAAAAACTCAGGTGATAGTAGATGTTGGCAAGGATGCGGAGAAAGAGGAACACTCCTCCATTTTTGGTGGGATTGCAAGGTGGTACAACCACTCTGGAAATCAGTCTGGCGTTTCCTTCGAAAACTGGACATTACCTGAGGACCCAGCTATACCACTCCTGGGCATATACCCAGAAGCTGCTCAAACATATAATAAGGACATATGCTCCACTATGTTCATAGCAGCCTTATTTATAATAGCCAGAAGCTGGAAAGAACCAAGATGTCCCTCAACAGAGGAATGGATACAAAAAATGTGGTACATCTACACAATGGAGTATTACTCAGCTATTAAAAATAATGAATTCAAGAAATTTTTAGGTAAATGGATGCATCTTTAAATTTTTTATTAGCTTACAAAGAATGAAATTTTATTATGCACTTTTCAGACAAGATCAGACACATTGATGAAGATATGGTTATAGACTCAGCTTTTTAATAGAATTTATTTTTTTGTTTATATACTTTTTTTAATATCCATCCTCCTTTACTTGTGTCCTCCCACACCCAATAGCTTTCTTTCTACTTACAAGTCATATGTCACCTTTTGCTATCATCCTCTCCTTTCTCAGTATCTCACATTCCCTTCTTAAGATCTCCTGTCAAGTTATATGATCTATACCCACTGTTAAAGTTGGTTACACACAAGTACTCAGTTAAGATGTACTAATAATAACAAATATGTCAATTTTGTCTTTCTGAGTCTTGGTCATCTCTTTTGTAGGATTCTTTCCAGTTATATTCATTTTCCTATAAATATCACCATTCAGTTGTCTTAATAGCTGAGTAAAATTCCATTTTAATTATTCATAACTCTATTGATGTACATCTAGGCTTGTTCTAATCCCTTACTTTTGTGAGTAGCATAGGGATAAGCATGATTGTTCATAGGATATATGCCCAAGACTGTAGCTATGTCATATGGCATTTAAATTGGGGGAAATTTTATGGACCTTCAATACTTGTTTCCTAGTGGTTATACTAATTTAAACTCCCCAAATCACTGGATAAAGGTTGTTTGCTCCTCACAACCTGTGAACATTTTTATCTGTATTGTAATAGAATACAGTAGCTACAAATAATCCATGCAGGTATAGCTAATCAGTGTTTGACAAAGCTATCATAAACATATAGTGGAAAGAGACAAGACTTTTCAATGAATTGTGGTGGCAAAATATACCTTCTTCAGGTGTGAATATACACCTGAAGAAGAATAAAAGACAGATATCTCTCACCCTGTATAAAATCAGTTTGAATAATTAAAACACCTTAATTTTAAACCTAAATTGTTAACTTTTAAAGGAAAATATAAGGGTCATGGGTAATATAAGCAAGAAATTTCTGAACATGTCTCTAACAGTACAGTAATAGTCCCAAGATTTTAATAAAAGGAGGGAGATTTCAAGTGTCTGCAAAGTAAGCTATCAACAGAGTAAATAGCATACAGAAAAGTAGAAAATATTTGCCAGCTGTACCTCAGATAAGAACTTTGTATAAAAAAACATGTGAACACCACAAAAATTAGAAATCAAAATCATAAAACTGCCTATCAATAAATGTGCTAGTGAAATGGACATTTTTCAACAAAAAGAAACACAAAAGGCTGTTAAATATTTTATTAATGTTGAAACTCTTTAGTCAGACATATCACTATTTCACTAATTTTGGTACATCTTTACTGGAAGGTCATTATTGTAGCTTCTACTATTCATAGCTAAGTGATATTGCTGGTTACTTGTCTTCCCCAACTCCATAAATAGCACCTTTTTTCACTAGAGAGATTCAGTAGTAGGAAGGAAGCTTCCATTTCAGGTCTAGCTTGATTTATCTTCTTTTGATCAAAGTGTAAGATAGCTTTGGTAATAGAATCTGGGGAGCAATGAAGAGCAATGGCAATAGTTGTTAAGAGTCTCTGAGACCTCACTGGCCAATAACTCACAGGGAGGTGTATCACATCTAGCAATGGAATTTCCATTTAATAATCCATCTCTTCTGAGAGAAGCATTATCTATCAATTAAAACTTTTTAAGATTAAAATTTTAATAGCCTTGTAAAATAATAGGTTTTCATATGGCATTTACATTCATCCAGAGTTTTATCCTAACTTCCTCTTCCCTATGCTCTGAAACCTCTCCTTCTTTAGAACTTTTTAATCCCATCAGTGACTTTATTTTATAGCTTTAGCACTAATTGATGACTTATTAATTTTATAGTGATAACTTATTATCTTAGATTTGCAAAGTCATTGCACCAAAATACACACTCATGCTATTGTTGCTTCCAGTTTTCAAGCTCTTATTCTCACTAGGTCTACTGTGAGATAAGCAAAGAGGTTACTAATGCTCAATCTGGGTGCATATAAAATGAGAATAAAAAAAACCATTACTTGTACCTAGCACAGTAGTTCTCAGTATGCTATCCCTGAAAGAACAGCCTCAGTATTACCTGGAAACATACTAGAGATAAAAAGTCAAAAGTCATAATCCAGCCCTAGTGTCTCAAAAACCACGAAGTAAGGCCACCATTTGTATTTTAAGAAGCTTCTTTGTGTTTCTTTTGCATTCTCAATCTTGAAAAATCACTTACCCATAATATTTGGCTTCAACTAAATTTTTCCTTTAGTGTTTACTTATTTAATTTCTGATTCCCCATCTATGAGCAGATTTTGAACTCTGTGTAGTTAGGGACATTGTCACATGTGAACATACCATAAATATGTAACACTTGTTGCAAAATCACTTAATGAATCCTAGAACAAATACATAACCAATAGATGAGCCTTTCAATTGACAACTTTAGTCTTTGTGAAAATAGACTGTACTTAGAAAAGTAAATTTCTTCATCATCAATAAAATGGTTATTCACCCTTTCCCATTGGGAAGGAATCAATTTGGTGAGAGAGTCACTGGAAGACATAGGTGTCACTGCATTTATTATTCATCAAAGTTTAAAGGTAAATTTTTTTATTTTCTTCAGAGAACATTATTAATTCAAATATCATTTCATAATTTGCTCTCCTCCATCTTTTCCCTCAGAGTCTTCACATCCCATATCCTCACCATCATTCCCTTTCAAATTGATGCTTTTTATACTTCATATATGCACATATAATATGCACATACAAAATTTGAGTAAATATACTAATGCATACTATCTCTCTTGAATGTTATGTATATGAATATTTTTAGGGCAGAACAGTTGCAATTGGATAACCATTTAATGTATTTATCTCTGGAAAAGACTATTTCTCATTTTCTTAGCAATTTTTAATAGACTGTAGGCATTCTTTCATTGTTTAGGAGAGAAAGAAACTGTTTAATAAACTTTGAACACTTTCATAATATGGTAAAATTGTTGTGACTTATACATTTAAAGGAATATACAAAAACATGTGTGTGGATGTATCACCTTTTGTTATGTTTGTTGGAATCTATGGTCTAGACCATGCTAGAAAAACACTACCACTATATTACACCCATGACCCTGAATATTTTATTTTCAGTCAGCTTTCCATTATTATTCTCAGTGTGTTATAAAATGTTTAGTTCATTTGCTTCTTGAGTAGTTGGTGATTTCATGGATGCAACATCTCTGTGCTTCTTTTAAAGTGAATAAGCTTAAGGGCTTTGTGGGTATTTTTGTTACTGTAAAATGAAGTAATGATTATTCTATATATCCCATTTGGTTGTTTTGAAACTTAAATGAGCTTCTTATAAAACAGAACAAAAGAACAAGCTCCATTTAATGTTTAGCTGTGGGTCTCTGCATCAGTTTCCCTCCATTGTTGGGTGAAGTCTCTCTGATGACATTTATGCTAGCCCCTTGTCCGCAAGTATAGAAAAATGTTATTAATAATGTCAGGGTTAGCCAGGCAGTGGTGGGACACACCTTTAATCCCAGCACTTGGGAGGCAGAGGCAGGTGGATTTCTGAGGTCGAGGCCAGCCTGCTCTACAGAGTGAGTTCTAGACAGCCAGGGCTACACAGAGAAACCCTGTCTTGAAAAACCAAAACCACCACCACCACCACCACCACCACCACCAATAATAATAATAATAATAATAATAATAATAATAATAATAATAATAATAATAATGTCAGAAGGGTTGGGCTCCCTCTCATGCCATGGGTTTTAAGTTGGGCCAGTCAGTGGTTGGCCCTTCCCTCAGATTTAATTCCATCTTTTAGCCCTGTATATCTTTTACACAGGACAAACGGGTTCTAAGCTTTTGTGTATAGGTTGGTATCTCAATCCCTTTGTTGGAAGTCTTGGTTGGTTATAGCAGATGGCCAAGGTTGGTAGATATCTATTGGAGTCCTCCACTTTTCTGAAGAGAAGGGGAGGAGAAGTGGATGGGGGTAAGGGAAGTGAAAAGTATGGGCTACTTGTAGAGAAGGGAATAGGAAGCTGAGATTGATATGTAAGGTAAATAAATAACTTAGACAATATAAAAAATGAAAGATGAAGGGGCACAGTACAAAACAAAAGAAGCACAAAAGACTGTCCTGGGCACATCTTGGCTCACTAGTAATCATTGTTCACACAGTATTGTATCTGGGTGGAGGGATGATAGAAAAGCTTTTATTGGTTATTTTTTTCTGAACTCTAAAACTTTGACCAAAATTCATTTTTGTGTTTGTGATCATATCGATAGAAATGTTAGAAAAAAGGTAGGAGTGGTGGCACATGCCTTTAATCCAAACACTCAGGAGATAGAGGCAATAAGATCTCTGTTTAAGGCCAGCCTAGTCTATTTCCCAACAATCAGGACTGTTACCGTATAAATAGCCTGTCTTTTATAAAAGGGGTCAGGGGTGCAGATGTTAAAATGTTTCAGGAGAACTGAAAGTACTTGAAGTTAAAAAAATGCTTAAATCCTAGAAAATATTCTGAGGTAGAACAGTTTGACTCATTTTCTATTTCTGTCCTGTACTTTTTTTAAATAACCCTTGGTTCCTTCCTAGTGTCCTTTCCAGGATAATGTCTCACTGTTTCCTCTTTCCTGTTTTTCCAAGAATGTGATTAATGTCAGATTTCTCAAAATTTTTCATATATATAGTGTTGTTCGGGAAAAAATGTCCATTATATTTCTTGGAAGGCACCTCTGGTTTATGTACTTTAGGTTTTTCATTGTCCATATGAAGAAGCTAAATTTTCAAAAAAAAAAAAAAAAAAGAAAAGAAAAAAGAAAAAAAAAAGGTTTGTATCTAAACAGTAGAATCCTTGAAGTGTCAGGCATAGGACTTTGAAGAACTCAGTCTTTCACCCTCCATAGTAGAAAGGACAATTGAAATACAATTTCCAATGAAGGATGTTGGCAATCAAACCATGAACACTGTCACCAGTTCTATTCCTTTTTATTTTCCATTATAACATTGACTAATTTTACCTACTCTTGCTTCAACTTTTCCAAATCTTATAGTGAAGAAATATTATAAAATGGAATTTTGTCTTTATAAAGCAAATATATTTAAGACTACTTACTAACAGGAAGTATTATTTTATTCTTCAAATCAGGAAAACACATAAGTAAAGGGAAACAAAAACAAATCTGCTACTCATGTATTACACTTATGTTTGCTTCATGAAATGCCTTAACAATTCTGAACTACTGTTTTTTGCTAATGATGTAACCCAGATTATAGTTCATTTCATGATAAACAGTCCTCCCAGGCATCAGGGCAACAATTTTTTTTTCTTTTTTACTTGCTATCTCAGCTCATCATTGTGACCTTTAATTCCTTTTATCTTGTCTACTCTGCTTTGCAGTCACTATGAAACGTGGTGTCTATTGAGGTGAAGTCAATTAATCACAGAATGACTTTTAGAATCAAGATTAATAAAAGCTTATTTCATTACTGGAATATTTGTTGAAGACAAGCACATTTTTGGGTCCTCTCATGCCCAGGAATCATTTAACCAACTTCCAATATCTCAAATAATGTTTCTGCTCATGTGACCTTCTCTACAAGAACTACTTGTAGAGAGTAGAGAGCTTAGAGAGGCTTTCCTAAGCTTCCATCAGGGATTCCCAAGAAGGTTGCATAAAATCACTTTCTTTGGTCACTGGGTACCTCTTAAGAGCACCATCTTAGTAAGCCATAAAACAATGGTCATTTCTCAGAAAGGCTAAAAAAAATATGAGAAAGCCAATCTAAAACGATGACATTTAACACCAACCTATTTTATTTCTTATCTATACCCCCATGGTTGGAGAGAAAGTTTCTGTATGTCCACATGAATCCTCAAAATTCTTACTAGCTCATGACATATTAGAAAATATGAAGGATTTTAGATTCTATACTGCTTAGCTTATAGTAAGCTTAGTAAAAAGGCAAAGTTGTTTGTTCGATAAACCATACAAGATGCTGTATCATAAATATGACTTTGAATTATGACCAGGAAAAACTGATCAGTACTTATGAAGTTCAGTTTTACAAATCCAGGTACATGCATTCTCACCCTTCTCTCTCCTCCCTCTGTTTGTGTGTGTATGTGTGCATGCACAAGTGTGACAGTGAGTGTGAGTATGTGTATGTAGTAACTGTGGACAGAACACATCTTGTAAAATATTTTGTTTATTGTCATATAGCTGGAAATGTGTGTGCAGCTACCCCAGAAACAATTTTTAAATATTGATTTCATTACTTCATTTCTATTCCCCAGGTTTACCTTTCCTAACATCTCTATCCTCAGTACAATTTTCTCTGAAGTACAATACATCTCTGAATAGATGACAGTTTCCAAACTCCATCCAAGAAAACATAGTATAAAGCCAAGTGCAACACAATGCAACAACCAGTGATGTCCCAGACCAAATACATCCTGTTCTGCATTATTTTACTATCTTCATACATCCACTTCCTTGTAGTATCTGATGATCAAAAAGCAAATCATAATCATTTAGTAGTTTTTAATTGTGCATTCGTGTGTGTGTGTGTGTGTGTGTGTGTGTGTGTGTGTGTGTGTGTAGCCCAAGGAGGGCTTTATCTCTCCCTGAGGCTAGATTAACAGGCAATTGTGAGATCCTTAATGTGGTTTCTGGGAATCAAATTCTGGTCCTATGCAAAAAACAGTAAGCACTAAATCTTTTTATATTAATCACAACCTCTTTGACTGTTGATTTGTTCTAATGAGAGCAGAGAATAACTTTATCTAAAGATGATTTTCAGTGAAAGAAACTGCTGCAAGTTTCCTTTTAAGAAGTCTTGTTGTTCAGTTTATTGTAGCTAGTATTTATTTTGTTTGTCAAACTGTGGCAGCTTTCAAATTCATGGCCATGCTTAGAAGAAAGTAGTTGGAAAATGCTATTGTGCCAAGTAATTTTGGTGATCCGTTTCAAAAATGATAGAAGAGTCTCTCTACTGCTAATTTAGTGATAGGAAAGAAAACAATTCTTACTGTTTCTGGTTATTTCATCATCATCTTCCTTTTAAAATTCTTTCTTACATGTCTCCAAGTGGTCACTTGGCAGATGATAAGTATTGGCAGATAGATTATGAGCTCTTAATTTAGATTGGTTTTACTTCCTAGATTCTATATTCATGGTAAATGATATGCTGGTGTGGTCATGAAAATCTGAACTAACCGTTTTGGCTCACACACATATTTTTTTCATCAGTTAGTCAGTCATACTAAATAATATCTCCTTAGTACCTAAAGTCTTTTATGTTGCCCCAAGTGTCCTTTAAATTTTAGCCTTCTATACTCAAAGCATAGATCTGATTATATTAAAAGCCCTCCATCTGACATATATCCACAGGCATACAAACACACACACACACACACACTCATATTCACACACATAGAGGGTCCCAGTGCAACAAAAACAAAATGAAAATTTGTAACCCTTACTGGTATATTACTTTTGTAATCTTATCATAACAAAATATGGTCTTGAATGGCTTTTAATACAGGCATTCAATTTTTCATAGTTTTAAAGGGTATGATTGTGAAACTGGTGTGCCCAGATTTTTAATGGTCAAGAGGAAAGAGTATGCCCCAGGACTGTCTCTTTACTTCCCAGGGGCCATTTTCTTACTATATTTCTTTACATTACCTTCTTTTTAATTTTTTATACAACATATTCTGATTATGGTTTCCCCTTCACTGCCTCTACCTCCCCCCAGATCCTTCCCACTTGCCCACATACTTGCATCTATTTTTCTCAAATTTTCTCTATCTTAAAAGCACAGGTCATTTTGATTTAGTATTCCACCCTACTCTATGGTAAATTCATCTTAGCTAACGATGTCTGTAATGACCTTATTTAAAACTAAGATGATGTAGTACTAATAGCTGAGGTACAACAATATGTGAGATATATGAAAGATGTGAAACATAATACAATATATAATACCTGACACTCATATTTCTACATTTTCTAAGGCCTTTACGTGGCAGCCAAATATCAGTGCTTTGATAAATTAGCAATCACTGGCCCACTTTCCTAAAATCATTTTTAGAATAGATTTCTAAACGTTGACCACTCTTGATCTTATGCACACATAAATATAAGTCATTTAACTTGGCTTATTTTTGTTCATTATTGAACAAAATTATCAGTCAAGATGGCATGAACAATCTGTGTCAGTAGGATTATTAATGTACCATATAATGTGATTCCCTATAGTACTTACATGCTTCATAATTGCACATTCATTACGTAGCTTTTCTTGTCTTATTGTCTACAAATGCCTGTTTCACCCTGAGTTCCTAATTTCTCACTATGATATGCAGTAAATTTCAGCATAGAATATAAACACAATATTTCTTAAATGTAAACATTGCTGAAATGTTATCCTTTGGACAAATCAAGCTATTTGAGAGTTCCCTGTACATGGATACTTTTTCTGATGCTCTAACACCTCACTCCTTCAGATAATACAGTATGTGCCATGAACTCCTTTTATTGGATTGCATCTTTTGGATTAGATGATCCATTCCCAAACATACAAAAGTTGATGTCACACTTCCTAGTTAGGTATTTATAATTAGGACTGATTATTGTGGTATGTTCATGGTAATTTTCAAAAACAGTGGGGGAAATCATGCTCATAATTTCTATTGTCCAAAATCCTCAACATGTGTCATACCTCAGGGATGTATATAAATTTAGTTTCTCAGAGACACATACTGTTATGTATAGAAAACTCCTACCTAGAAACACAATGACCTCAAAAATGCATTAGCTGAAATTCTAAGTTTTAATATGAGTATCATGGAGGAAACTTAAATTAAAAGTATCATATGGCAAACAACAAATAAATAATACAGAAAAAGAAGAGGAGGAAGGAAATGAGGAGGAAGAACACTAGGAATAGAATAATTATCTTTATAAAAATGTATCTCCAACTTTGAAAGACATGCTTAACTCTACAATATGCTTCATGAAAAATTAATTTCTTTAGGTCACTTTTAATTCCCTAGGAATTGGTACCACATACAAAGCGATAAAAATTTTATGGAAAAATATTAATTAATTCAACAATATATTCTTTCATTTATTAATTTATCTATAATAAGTGCCTCCACTTTTACATTTAATTTTGTTGGATTGTTAAGTGTTCAAACTGTACTGAAAGAATGTTGCATTTCAAATTTAATTTGGGCATTGATTTGTTATCAAGACATACTGACTCTGAACACCTACTTTGCTCAAGTACGTAGGATATTCATTAGTGCACAAATATAGTTGTTACATATTTTATAACTTGAGGTACACAGGCATTTTAGCATCTATGTGTGAATTAGCGTATAATGATATGAGAAATTGTTTTAATGAAAAATTTACCTCAGCACCACTTTACTCTGACTTCATAGTAAATTCAATTAGGTTTGCCATAGCCTTCTTCCTGTGTGCCTGCAGATAAGGCACGGAAAAAATATTTCTTTACAATAGTACTGCTGCTTAGATATGATAGGAAAGCACCAGTGAATTTAATACAAGTAATGTTCTCTATGAACTGGAACCTTTAAATTATAAAATATCACACATTGTTTTTTATTAAAATGTTGACAGTATTTCAAAATGTGCATTTTGAAACAAGTTTTATATGAGTTCTTACAGCATATGGGCATAGTCTCCATTTAGTTTTTCAATTAACATGATGAGAAAGACACAATGCTTATTTCTGCTTCAGATGTGTTATGTCCTTACCACAAGTCACGTTTCCTGTAATAATTCATCACACATTCTGAAGTGTTGCTTTACATAAATAGTTTCTTCAGTTCTTCAGCATAATCTGATGATAGATGCCTACACATTGCTGAGTTTTCCTTTTGAAACAATATGACTATATTTTAGTTTTATTACAATAAAAAATGTAAAATGAATTTTAACAATGGTTCATTCTGCACTTGCTCTGGTCCTATGAAAATATATTCAAATATTTAAGTGCTTTAGGACTCACAAGGGTAAAGAAGATTTATACAATGAAGCAAGCAGAGAGAGTAAACAAAAAATATTTAAGAGCTAACACCAAGGGCATTATCTGGTCTGCATTAATTAACCATTCCATTGCCTATTAGGAACTGAAGATTTATCCAGGTACCCATGAGCTCTTCGAATCCATGATTTTGGGGCAATTTAGTATAGTAAGAGACAAAATAGACATTTGATTAAACATCATATAGAATTATAATCTGATTCTGAATAAAAGTGAAGGTGCTACATGTATTAGAAGTAATGAGTAGAGCTAATACCATTTTCTGAATGCTATCACTTATCTTTTACAAACTAACCTTATGCATTTTCTTCATGTCCTTATGAATGTATAGCTCCATTAACACATTTGACAAGTTGAATTATTATGATATAAAATGTAAAAAAATCTTTTCTATCTGTTTTCTGTAAGATCTATTAGGATATAAATACAGGTACTATAGTAGTTATCAATAATCATTACATTATTGAACTTATAATTTGAAAATAAAATGCTTCCGTTACATTGATAATGAATAAACCCCAAAGTATCAATTATTCAAAATTCCTGATCTCTTTATATTAACTGATTTTGTAATTCATTAGCATCCAAGAAAATTATTTAAGATAGTATAAGAGCTGATTAAACTGTATCCCTTAACTTAACTCTGAATCTGTAATACTTCTGGAATTAAAGCAACTTGTTCAATAAAGTAATCCAATTATGATAATAACTCTCATTTATATATACTTTTTCTAGATACTTTGTAATTACTTTTCTTACAGTTTATTAACTAATCCATAATATAATCTGTCTTCCTTACATATTGATTGATCAGCTGTATTTTAGTAAAGCTCTGACTGCATTTCAAAATAGAGAATATAGGAATAATTTCCTACATTGTTCTGTGGTGAATAGATGAGACACTATTGAAGTATACTTGATGTATTGTCAGGCATAGCAGAAGCTATCATGACACTTTTAGTCAAACAACTATTATTAATATTATAATATCTCCTTCAATTTATAGTTATTATCACCATTTCTTCCAACAGAAGTTTTTCTTTATAAAGAAAAAAATTATTGGATACCAGTACGGAATCCTAACATTTTAGGAGTAATTAGTTTGATATGAACTAATTAAAATTTTTGCACCTCAACTTGGTGAGCATATAAGCATACTCTATCTATGTATTAATGTGTCAGATGGCACGTACTGCCCTATTATAAATGTAAGCATTCTTGGTCTTGCAAGATTTAAAATAACTAAAACAACAATATTAGGTAACACACCATTTGTGTAATTGTGTACCAATTACTTTTCTATGTGCTCTATATACATTACTAGAAAACCCAAAATGCAGTAAGTGAAGTGTAAATTCTCATTTATACATTATATGAAGTTATGTTATGCACACAGGGTTAATGACTTATTAAGTAGTAAGTTAGTAAGTAGTTATTAAGTAGCTGGTAGGTAAGCCCAGTCTAACCACAAAGTCACTATGCCTAGCACATTGTAAACCTCCATACTAAAGGACTACAAACAAAATTTAAATATAGATGAGAAATTGAGAACTGAATTTAACAGAAAAAAATTTTTCTATCCAAAAAAAGACATCCAAGAAATCAAAAGAACAAATGACAAACATGTCATTTACAGGAAAATGCAAGCAGTTAAAAATAATGTGTGAATTCTCACCACTGTTTAGTTAGACATATGCATATTTTGCCGTGCTGGGTATGGTACTCATGACCTTGCACATGGTAGGCAAACATTCTTTGATCTATATCCCCAGTGTGAAATATGTACAATTTAGAAAGTTAAATTTATAGTTATAAGATATGTAGAATCATTAGAAACAAAAATAAACAAAAATCATGAAAAAGAAAGAAGGAAGGAAGGAAGGAAGGAAGGAAGGAAGGAAGGAAGAAATGAAGGAAGAGAGAAAAATGGAAGGAAGGAAGCAAGATAGAAAAAGAAAGAAAGAAAGAAGGAAGGAAGGAAGAAAGGAGGGAGGGAGGGAAGGAAGGAAAGAAGGAAGGAAGGAAGGAAGGAAGGAAGGAAGGAAGAAGGAAATAAACTATGAGTATTACCTAATCTTTATTTCTTTAATTTCTCCACTAGGGTATACAGTTGTCCTTGTGTTCACTACTTGTTTCATTCATGAAACTTGGCAAGAGAAACTAAAGTAACAAAGGCTTTGTTTTTGGCCACAGTTGTACATCATAGCAGGGAAAGGGTGGAAACAGGAGTGGAAAAGGCTGTTTGCATTAAGTCCACAGTAAAGACACAGGGGCTAGTGAATGGTTACATTCAGGTAGCTTTTTCCTTTCATGCAGCCCAGGAAACATGGGAAGCTAATGCATATATTTAGGGTCAGTCTTTCCACCTCAATCAAAATAGTCTAGATAATCCTTACTAAACAAGTTCAAAAAATATTTCCATGGTGATTATCAATCCCACCAAGTTGATAATCAAGATTAAACATCACAGTTACCATAAAGACACTCAGATTTAATTATGTGAAGCTTTACACCTGCTCTTACTGCAGACTTTTCCATGTTTGATATTAAACAGCCATCTCCATAACATTCCTGTTTTTTTTTTTTGGTTATTATTTTGTTTTGTTTTTCCTAAATCCTTAGATCCAGCCTTCACTTTTACTCTTCCTCACTCATCAAACGAACACAAATATCAATCTGTTCAACCTCACTTCTCAAAAACAATCTTAAACTCATCCACCACCTTCATTTCTCCCACTGTGGTCCTCTGCCTGGCTAGCTTCACTTTTTTTAAGTTATTTTATTTATTTACATCCAAGTCATTGCTTCTCTGTCGGTCCCCCTCCCATAGTGCCTCATCTCATTCCTCCTTCCCCTTGCATCTGAGAGGGTGCTCCCCACAAACACACACCAGACCTCTCCTTTCCCTGGGGTTTCAAAATCTCTTGAGGATTAAGTACATCTTCTCCCATTAAGGCCAGACCAGGAAGACCTCTGCTTATATAGGTGCCAGGGGCCTCGGACCCTCCTGTGTATGTTCCTGGTTTGTGGCTCAATCTCTGGGAGCTCTCTGGAGTCTGGGTTAACTGAGTCCTCTGGTCATCCTTTCATAGCCCTATAGTTCATAGTTCCCAGGGTCTATCGTCCACCTAGTGGCCAGCTTTATATTACAACATGAGGTAGAGCTACCTTTTCCCTTTCCTCAACAACCCCAGACTAAGCTTTCCATCTCACTAAACATAAATACAAAATCTTTACTATGTTCTTGTAGACTACAGAAACCTGGTTACTCTCCTTCCCCTGGTCATACCCCTTTGCCACTCTTACTGCATAGTCTATAACTCCTCTCCCAGGCCCTTCTCTCAAGGCACACACACAAACACACACACACACACACACACACACACACACACACACACACACTGACTTTCTCCTTCTCCTAGTTGTCTTCTTCTAGTTGTTCATCTCTCTACCTGAAATATTCTAGGGTTAGAGTCATTATGTCCTCATTCCTGGCTTCCTCGCTGAAGTTTCTTAAACACTGCCACCTGCTCAGGACGTTTTCTGCTGACTTGGCCTATAGCAGTATCCTTATACCGTTAATTCACTACTTATCTATCTAAATTAATTTGCTTTAAACTACTTGATATTTTGTATGCTTAAATATTTTTCTTTACTCTATAATTTCTGTTAAGCAATAATATATGGGGGTAGTATGTTATTTGCTCTTTGTTGTTTTTTTTTCTCACTAATAAATTCATTTACATTAACAAAAAACATTTAGCATCACATATATTGCAAAATGGATATAGGAATCACTTTTCACAAGAATCTTGCAGGATTCCTGAGTTTTGTTGATTACAACTTATAAATCTTATAACTTTGATGAAAATAATTCATCTTTAAAATAATTTTTGAAAAACTACACAGCAATCAGAAGATGAATGCCCAAGATTACATTTTTGGCACTGTTTTCAATAGGAAAGATGTCAATAAGCCTTGACTGATGGTTAAAGAACAAATTACAATTTATTTAATAAAAGGTAATTTAACATTTAGAAGAATGAGGCAAATCTCTTTATATTGTTATAAAGAAATTCCTATAATATATTTTAAGTTAAAATTCAAATTGTAAGGAAAACATACTTACAAAAGTTCTCCCCTGTATTAATGCTCTATACTCTTTGCCAATGAATGCTTCTAAATCACCAAGTGATTTTGTTCATGCATTGTTTCAGGAATTTGTGATATTACTCTTATCTACCTACAATTGCTTGCACTAAAGTTATCTGTAGCAGGAGATATTTAAAATGACAGCATTCAATCTGGCTTTTCTCAACCAGCTGCCATGTTCCCGACCAGCCTAAGCCTGTGGCCACTAGCAGCAGCAGTGGTAATGTACTGCCACTGCTCAGCTTGGGTCATCCTCTCAGGTGGTCAGAGACACCAGCCCTGTCAACCAGCAGATGCCAGTGTAGGAGTTGGCTCTGCCAACCTGGGATGGGTAGAAATGAGAATCTAATACTTAGATTATCCAAAGGCTTTATATATTTGATAATGCTCATAACAAGATGCCCACACAATCAGAGGTGTAACCCAATACCCAACCTAGATATATCAATTACCTTTGACTGCTAGAGACAGGTACATCTCTCTCTCTCTCTCTCTCTCTCTCTCTCTCTCTCTCTCTCTCTCTCTCTCTCTCTCTCATGCTCTTTCCCCTAGCTCCTCCTCTTCATTCTCCTCTTCCTCTCCTTATTCCTCCTCTTCCTCTCCTTACTCCTCCCACCTTAGCTCCTCTCTACTTGTGGGAAAAATATCCATATCCCATTACAAGTATCCCTATTTTTCTTTATGTCTGTAAAGTACACTTATTTTACTCTAGCATTTATTTGCCTATACTCTCAACTCTATACTGACTTTGGAGTGAATCACTACCACATAATTGTACTTTCTTTGCTTGCCACAATTCCTTAATAACGAAGAACTGTTCAGAGACTTCTTGCATAAGCCTAGTTTTTTTTCAAGTCTACTGTAAGTATTTTTCATCTTGAAGCTTCATTTAATGCTAATTTTTATATTTATTTAACGACAAGTAATAAAATTGGGAGTTTTTATGTATAATTGAAGTATTAATATACTTATGAATGTTTGCCTTTGTGTGGACTATGTATGCAATATAAATACGAGTAGAACCCATATCAACAATATCAATAAAGATCAATGCAAGTGTCTACTCCCCTTTTGGTATCCCTTTATATATAATTTTATTAAGAAATAAAATATTTTAGAAGACAAAAGTTTTACTCATTATTATTATTTCTTACAACCATTATATTGACAGACACTGTTGCCTTTGAAAGATATAATTTTAATCCAAAGAATATGTACTTAAAATGCCAATGTACTCAGAAGTATATATTTGTAGTAAGGTAGATTATTTTAATAAAGTATAAAAATAAAAACAATTAAGCAATGTATTTTTTCATTTTATGTACATTGGTGTTTTGCCTGCATGTATGTCTGTATGAGGGAATCCAGTCCTCTGGAACTGGTATTAGACAATTTTGATCTGCTATTTTCATGCTGAGGATTGAACCTGAGTCCTATGGAAGAGCAACCAGTGCTCTGAACTGCTGACACATCTCTCCAGCTCCTGAAAACAAAATGTTTAAATGTTGGTTGCAATTTCGTGATTTATATAGATCTACTGACATTTTATATGTGTTTTTATTCCCATTAACAAAATGTGTCTTCCAGACCAATTTCTAAAATAGTAGATAATAGTTTGTCATCAGCAAAATAATTTTATTATTATATGTGCTTCTATATTATGTTATTGAGGAGTGAGAAGAAAATGTCATTTTTAATGTTGAAAAGATTTTTGATTATTGCATTGATTTTCTTAGTCATGTTTTCTTCATTTGTGAAAGAATGTTTATTCTTTAAACAAAGCTTCTTGGTGGTTCAGTGAATTTTATATGCAATAAATTTTCAAGTTTGAATAGCATTCAATTAGATATTTTATGACAGACATAGACAGCAAAAAAAATATTCAAAAAAAAAAGCCAAAGGGTAATTGTTTATATTGTCTGCTTTATTGACTAAAATGAGTACACCATCATTGACTACTGATATTTATCTGTCAATTAATGATATGCATATAACTTAGCATCAACAAATATTGATAAATGTAAGTCATATTTCACAGGATAAGTGTAGTCACTAAGTGAAACCGAAAGGAATTTAATTATTTCCTTCAAAAATGTTTCACTTAAAGCCCCAATCCCTTTTTTTTTTTTTTTTTTTTTTTTTGGTCTTTCGAGACAGGGTTTCTCTGTGTAGCCCTGGCTGTCCTGGAACTCACCCTGTAGACCAGGCTGGCCTCAAACTCAGAATTCTGCCTGTCTCTGCCTCCCAAGTGCTGGGATTAAAGGCATGCGCCACCACCACCTGGCGGTAATTTTTTTTAAAAAAGCACATTAGCATCTAATAGACAAAAACATTTATAGTACATATATGCCCTGTAAGTGAGAGCATTTTGAAAGGTTTCAGACAAAGACTGACATTTGAGGGCCAAAGAACAAAGTACTCTCCAATCTAGAAGGAAATAAGCAGTTGCCTTTTAGCTGACATACAAGCTGTTTACAAAGGGAAAACTGCAGATGGTTAGGGACCTCATGGTGGCTCTGAGTTCGAATAAAAGATGCCTATCTATTCATGTGAGATAGGAAGATTTCATAGGTCCAGATTGTTCCTGCTTTCTTTTATCTAGAAGCCACTACCATTTCAGAAGCTGTAAGAAACATGTTTATATTATATTGACAGTAGATATCTGAGTTACAACATCATTTTGAGTTATTTCATTATGTTCTCTATCACGACAGATAAATTAATTCAAGAAACCCATGCTCCAGGGATGCAAGAACAACCAGGGATGGAAGGCAAAATGAAAACACATTAAATATATACAGTGAAACTTTAAAAAGTTCGCCAATAATATACCTAATATTCATTTTATTTTTAAAACATTTTGTTTTTCATATTATATAAGTAATATATGATATATATATATATATATATATATATATATATACATATAGAAACAATGCAAATAAACATAGATAAAAATTTCTTTTGAAAATAAAATATATGTCCAGTCTGAATGTTATTGGTCACTGTGAAGTTGGAATATATAAAATAACAAAAACAAAAAATACTCTTTTTGTTCAATATAGGCAAATAGCCTGTGTGAATAGAATATATGTAAATGGGAGTATGGCATAATATTGAATACCAATACGCTGTTCAGGTTAAAGTTCCAGAATCCTCTCCTCTACCTTTAATTCCCAGTGGTTTAAAAATGTCTGCTTTCTTAACCTCTATGTGTTTTAAAATGTGTGTGTGTGTGTGTGTGTGTGTAGTAGAATCTTTTACTCATAGGGTGGATGTAGGAATATATAATTACTTGAATATTCTTAAGGACTTAGAATGTGTCTGGAAAGTAATAAACAATAAATTGCATTGTTTATCAAGTGCAATATTTACAGATTAGGAAATACAATCACAATATAGTATAAAAGGAATAACCACCAATACACATATATGATAATAAGGTTAAGAAACTGCAAAGGATCCTATTATAGGGCTATATCATAGTTCCTTACTCTCTTACCAATTCCACTTTTGTTCATGATGCATTTTTACTTCTATATACAAAGTAAAGTAAAACAATACATAAGACCCATATACCCATCTCTAAAATTCAACAATTAGAAGCACAATATCTTTCTTTGTAATGTATAAACAATACTCATTTTAAGCAATAAGTACTATGAAACCATGGTAATTGTTTCATTGACTATTCAAGGAACATATTGAAGATAATGTTAGATATAGATGTTTATATAAGAAAACTACTTTTTTACTTCATCTTCAAGAGGCAAGATTTTTTTCCAATGCCAAACTTACACACTTGATTCTCTTCATATTTAACTTTACTAATAAACCTTTACTTTGTCATTTCCTTCTGATATGTCTGAGGAGAAAATAGAATAATCTAAGATATTCCAGTGGAACAAAACTATATTCTTCAACATACTACAACTGGCAGAGCTATTTCAGCAGTTGTAATTAAGATTGCCTTATCTTGGGGCATGGGATAGGGGTTTCCTAAGGGGGATGGGGGGGAATGGGGATAGGGGATACCATCTGAAGTGTAAATAAAATATCTAATAAAAAATAAAAAACAAAAACAAACAAACAAAAAAAAAGAGATTGCCTTACCTTTCACTGACATAATTTGGAATCATATGTTTAGAGTCTGAAATCTCATTCCAAAAATGGTAGAAAGTCTCTTGAACTCAAGGAAAAGTTATAGATTTAAATAATAATGCAAAAACTTCAGTGAACTTAAAGAAACATATATGTTCTTCTATGTGGATTGATAGTATTATCTATCCCATATAGTCCCAGAATGTACTGTCACATTTCACTTGTACTCACATATTCTTAGATGGCGTGTTGCAGGAAAGTCTGTTTTTTGGAGATATAATACTATGTTCAGTACTAAAAGAAATTATAAACTAGAAATTAAGTTCACTAGTCAACCTTAACACTGTTAATGAGAGCAAGCATCCATCTGAGACTAGCTAGATCATTGGCCATAAGGGAAAATCTACTACTAGTATTTTGTTAGATGAACATAGCAATAAACGACTCTTCATGTCATACTACTGTATACATAGACCAGTGCATCACTAAACCCACTTTAGAGATGTTTCTTGTCATACATAGCAATTATCATAGATACCCACAAATGGAAAATGTACAAATAGTGAGAGGCTTTGGACCACTCAGCCCTAAATGATACTACTTTTTTAAAAGATTATAAGAGCCAGAAATGATAGACTACATCAAGAGGATAGCATTTTCCAGATGCTGTTTGGCTGATAGACATATGAACTTACAGAGACAAGGACCACATGCCTAAGACCTGTGCATGTTCAAGACAGACAAAAATCATAGCATGGAGAAGAGGAATTGGGCACAATGCCTCGCTCCTGACCAAGAAGTAATTCATAATTGATAGCTGCTGAGAGAAGGAAAATCAACTTTCTTCTATGGAGTGACACTGGGTTATATCAACCACACTCCAGTTTAGACCTCATACTTAAAAATAGTTAGCCAACACAAATCAGATTGTATGCTTTTATATTTTATCTTATTTTATTTTGTTTGTTTGGAGATTTTTTTTAAGTGAGAGAAAGAACATGAAGCTGGGTAGATAGGAAAGAATGGGGCAGATCCTGGAGGTATTGGGAGATGGAAGAGACAAAAACATGATCAAAATATATGTTACGAAAGATTTTTAAAATGACATTATGATTATAGTTAAAATTTTTAAAATGAAGTATATTTATACTTATGTCAGAGTATAAAAAATTAATATTTTCTCTACCTGAGATATTACATGCATCTATTTGAAATTAGACATGAAGGAACCACTTTGTAAAGGACACTGTACTGCATTAAGGATCATTATTAAAAGAAAGACATGCTCTCCCAATAGCTACTTTTTTCCCCACAGAAGGATAGATACGTCATGTGTACTCCAGTAAATAGATCATGATACATGCAATAAAATATAATAAAGAGTCATAAATAGGGTGAAAAGAATCATGAGGGAGAAATGGATCTTGTTATTTAAATGCAATTATTCCAGAAAGATATTCACATTTGAATAAAGACTTAAAGAAACTGAACAAGTGAACCACTAGGTTAAAAAAAAAAAAAAAAAAAAAGGAGAATGTGAACATCCCGATGCAGAAATAAAACATACAGATTATGCAGTCCTGAATAAGGACACTGTTCTCACAGCATTTCTCTTTTAATGAGAATGACAAAATAGAAATGCAAAATTTAAAAAAAAAATGGCCATTTGACTGAAGTGCTGCAGGGCAGAGTGAAAAACAAAGAATGAACGTTTGGTAAGACAAAGCTTCATCTCAAAACTGAATGATTATCTGCAAAAAATAAAGACATGTATAACACAAAATGATTATCTCACAGTGAATGAACCATTTTTAGTCATATTGTTGTCTTTGAAAATATATTTAGTATTGTAGAATCTATTTGACATAGAAAAACATTTTAGAATACTTTTTGTTTGAGAATAATACATTATACCAAAAATGATCAAAAGATTTTTTTGAAATATAGTTCTAACTCAACTTACATTAGGATAGCCTTGAAACAACAGAGGACTGCAAGATCTGGGTTTACTCAAAGAAGATGCCCCTGAGACTGGAGGCCCCAGGGAGTGGGGAGGTCTGGTGTGGTGGGGGTGGGGGTGAGAGCGAGGTTGTGAGAGGGGGACATTCTCCCCATGAAGAGAGGGGCTTGGGGAGGAGGTATGGGATATGGAACAGTCTGAGGGTGAACAGGGATGAGAATAAAATCTGTAGTTTAAATAAAATTTAAAAAGAAAGAAAAAAGTGGTTTGCAGAAATATTTTACTTTAATATAGTAATTTTTAATATCTATCGTAAAATGAAAAGAATATTACTTTGTCTATACTTTGTTTCTTTATCCCCAAGTGAATAGAGATTTAATGATGCAATTGACAAAATATATGAAACCTTGTTTTCAAGAGAGTAAAGAACAATATTCAGTGAGTGAAGAGTACTACCTAAGGGTTGGAGAGATGGCTCAGCAGCTGAGATCTGTTATTGCTCTTACAAGAAAGCCAGGTTCAATTCCAGGAACCACGTGGCAGATCACAACAGTCTTTTATTACAGTTTCAGGTACTTCAATGTCCTCCTCTGGTTTCCTCAACAGGCATACATGTGATACATGGGAGTATACACAGACAAAACACCTATGCATATTTTAAAATATACTAGCTAATATTTGAATATTTAGTATGTGCCAGGTGGAGTACTAGGGATTAATGTATCTCTGCAAATTGGGGAATACACTATCTTTATCCTTTTGTGTAAGTGTCTAAGTACATTGTCTATATAATTCCAAATTCTTAACCCTTAAATGCAAATTTCTACTTATGGCATTCTACATCATAGAGCACTTTCTGTTCCTATTATCCCTTTATCCATGGCATATGCTGTCCTTCAATGTTACATGTATCCTAAATAAATATATTTTCTGCTCCAAAACATTTGAAATATAGAACCCTTGCCATTTATACCCTCTGATCCTGGTTCTTAGTGTCTATTCTGAATTAGGATGGTCTTCTGCTTGACATCACATTTCTTAAAATTCATCAGTGTTTATCTGTCATTAGGCAATCTAGATTCTGACTACTCCAGGTGTAAGCAGAAATCAGCACCATTGGCAGTAGATACAACTTACAGAATGAGTCTGCTTGTTAACGAGATCCCCAGAGGTTCTGTTGGCACACTTAAGTTTGAAAAGTCCTGCATTAAGCCAGCATCAAAATCACTTGGGACTTAGCTAAAACTGCATTATTTATACGAGAACCTGTGGTAGGATAGCCTAGCAATCTGTAGTTTTTTAAGCTGCTCTAGGTGATTTTGATGCCTACTTCTCAAGACTTGCTCTCTAGGGACTGACATCAGCAATACCAATGCATTGCAGTAGATTGCTGGTTCTCAGTCTTGTCTGCATGTGACAATTTTGTTGGAAATTCGTAGACTACTATGAATACACAGGATCAGTTTGAACCAAATATATCCCAGTCTCTGAAAGATGGACCTAGGAAATGAATACATAGTTTGTGTTTGTTTTTCTCTGAATATCTCTGTGTTAGAAACCACCACGACTGCATTATTTGATCAATATATCATTCTGCATATATTTTTCGTAAAAATTTGAATTCTTCCAATGTAATATTACAAATATAAATATCATGATCTAATTCATCTTCCATGTATGACTGTCACTTGTGCCTTCTGAGTCATATTGGGTCCCTTTGATTTTGCTTCATCTCCTAAAAATGCAAAAAAAGATCAATCAATAACTTCTCTTTTTCTGTTGGAATGAAAATAAAAATAAGTGTGTAAGGAACATTTTGAAAATTTTAATATACTATACAAATATGTGGTTTCAACTTTACTGTATCTGCTATTACACTTTCTCAAACATAATGAGTATATATGGAGATAGTCTCAGCTTTTCTCTCGTAATTATGAACATGTGGCCAGAAGTTATTAGATATCATGGAGACTGGAACTTTTACTTCTTCAATGAGCCAGGTGCACAAGTTGTAATCAGATACAGTGTGTGCAACTCATGAAACAGAATCTTCCCATAAAATTTTAGAAGTTTGATTTTTTGTCTTGATTAACAGTTCAGGAACTCCACAGGCATGCTCCTCAAATTTTATTATAGGAATGAGCCCTTTGTTATTTTATACTTCCCAAGTTGGCAAGTCGAAGGTGACACTGAGGTTGTATGCTTCAAATAAACTGCCCAGTGATGATGACAAAGTGGACCCACAAACTCATTTTAAGTATTGAGTATATAGAAAATTCACAACAATCAAACAGACACTAATTAATAAAGCCATATTACATTCATTTTTTTTATTTTTCCAACACATTTTCTCCAGTTACTTTATTATTACCTTTGCCCTATAGTTCACATGTTATTTGTGCCTGTTTTCTCTTAATTATGTAGAACATTTCATATACACATACAGCTCTGTAAGCAATCAGCTTTAAGAATTTTGGGGTCACTATTCAAATCATAAACTTCCACTTCCAATCTCCTCTCATCTCTAAATTTCATTTGACCTGTCTGTTCATATTGGCTAGTGGATATTCTATTCTTGATATATTGAAGAAACCAATCATACAGGACACTTACATGATGCAACATGCAGACATAAGTGTTACTTTTCTATTATTATTCACATTAAATCCTGCTCGCTGTCTCCCATCCCAGACCCTCCATGGATATCCCTCCACCTTGGTACATCAAGTGTCTTCAGGTCTAGGTGCATTTCTCTTAATGAGGCCAGACAAGACAGCCTAGTTATGGGGAACAGATTTCACAGACAGGAAACAGCTGTAGGGATAGCTCTTGCTATAATTGTTCAGGACCCACATGAAGACTAAGCTGCACATCTGCTACATATGTGCAGGGAGGCCTAGGTTCAGCCTATGTATGTGCTCTTTAGTTTTTGGTTCAGTCTCAGAGAGTCCCCCAGGGTTCAGGTTAGTTGACTCTTGGTTTTCTTGTGCTGTTCCCATCCCCTTGGGAACTCTCAGTCCTCACCACCCCCACACTTCTATAAGACTCACCAAGCTCCATCAAATGTTTGGCTATGGGTCACTACATCTGTCCAAGTCAGCTTCAGGGTGGAGACTCTTAGAGAACACTCATGCTAGGCTCTTGTCTGCCAGCATTACAAAGCATCACTACTAGTGTTATGAATTTGTGCTTGCCAATGGGATGTGTCTCAAATTAGGCTGGTTATGCTTGGCCATTTCCTCATTCCCTCAGTCTTTGATCCATCACAATACCTCTGTTTTTTGACAGGATAACTTTTGTGTTGAACATTTTGTGAGTGGGTTAATGTCCCTAGTACTCCACTGGGGTCCCTGTTCCAGCCTGGCAGCAAGAGATGGCCTCTCTAGGTTCTATATCCCCACTGCAGTGAATCTCAGCTAAAGTCACATCACTAATTTCTGGAAACCCACCTTATCCCAGGTCTGGCATGTCCTCACCATGCTGCATATTTCCATTCATTCTCATGGCCATCTGGCCATCTCTCACTCCTTTCTCCACACCTGATCCTGAATCCCCCCATTTCTCTCCCATTCCCCTCACCTACTCTGTTTCCTTCCTCCATCTGCTCCCCATGACTATTTTCTTCCCCCTTCTAAGTGTGATTTAAGCATCCTCATGTGAACCTTCATTCTTATTTAACTTATTTGGGTCTGTGGGTTGTATTGTGAGGATTCTGTACATTATAGATAATATCTACTTATCTGTGAGTATATACCATTCATGTTTTGGGGTCTGAGTTACTTCACTCAGGATGAAATTTTCAAGTTCCATTCCATTTGTCTGCAAAATTCATGATATCTGTTTTTAATAGATGAATAGTGTTCCATTGTGTAGATGCACCACATTTTCTATTCATTCTTCATTTGAGAGACATCTAGTTTTTTTCTAGTTTCTGAATATTATGAATAAGGCTGCTATAAACATAGTTGAGCAAATGTTCCTGTGGAATATTGGAGCATCTTTTGGGTATATTTCCAGGAATTATATAACTGAATCTTGATATAGACCTATTCACAGTATTTTCAGAAACCACCAAATTGATTTCCAAAGTGGCTGTACAAGTTTAGTAAACAAATTGCATGTTATTGAAAAATATGGTCTCCTAACATCATATTGGCTAGTGTCTTAGAAGCCATGTTTAACTGTGATAGCTCTGGGTTCAGGGGTAAAATACATAGTTGGGTAACACTGCAACAATTTAGTACTTGCTGTTATGCTTTCCTTGTGGAAAAAATAAGGCAGTGTGTTTTGGTTTAGTGACAGAACAGTAAAAAGCAACATTATGTAATCCTTAAGGGAAGAGAAATGTGATTCATTTAGTCCATGGTATTAATGTCTTTAAGAACTGAAAATGATGATCCTATGTGCAGTATACAAGGTGTGGGATTCTTCTGAGTAGATGTAGCTGAGTGTGGCATGGACTGAATTTCTATTATTATCACTCTTTCATTATTCCTCTTGTGAATGACATGGTCTTCACACCTGATACATTATTTGGCTAACTTTGTATCAACTTGACACAAGCTAGAATCTTTTGGAAAAGGGAACCTCAATTGATAAAATGCCCCCAAGACTGGCCTGTGGGAAAACCTGTGGTGTATTTCCTTGTGTGATGATTGATATGGGAAGCTCATCTTATTGTGGATAGTGCTATTCCAGGGTTAGTTTTCCTGGGCACTATATGAAAGTCACAGGGAGCATGCAAACAATATTCCTCTATGCCTCCTGCTTCAGCTCCTACCTCCAGGCTTCTGCCTTGAGTACTTGAACTGACTTCCCTCAGTGATACACTGTGATGTGGAAGTGTAAGCTGATAAAAATCTTTCCTCTCTAAATTGTTGTTGGTCATGGAGCTTTATCACAGCAAAAGAACCTTAAGACATTATCTAAGTTATTTTTTGTTTTTTTTTTTCATTTTATGACACTTTACTGGTTGTTCCTTGGCTTTTATTCTTGTAGTCTTGTTTTTCCCCTTTCATTCTAAGTCTTTCTAAGTGCTTCCATGTTTTTTTTTCAGAAGGTTGTATAGATAGTGGCCTAGTTTGTCCTAAGCCAGTCACAATTCAACAGAATAAAAATATTGAGTCACATATCACAATTCTACATATCAGACCATAAATCTTAGAGTTATGTGAACATACAGAAATGATATAATCTACTTAATAAATCCTGGTGGTCTATTGTACATCAAGGTGATTATCATTAATGATAATGTGTATTTGTATTTTGTGAGAGAATGAGTTTTAAATCTCAAAACCAAATGGAAACTCTCACAATTCAATGAAAATGGTATCCTAATTACTTTGACAGTGGTACTTACCTCACCATGTATGTGTATATCAAAAAGTCATTTTGTATAGCTAAACATATATAGTATTAAATTGACAATTGCATATCATATAGCAAGGGGTGAAAATATAGCAAATGCATTGAAATTTGTGATAAGGTTGGGTGGAAATCTTGCTGTGTGTAATGCCTGCTTTGGAAACATTAATTGATAGAAAAATATGACTTTGGAAATACCATACTTAATAATTTAAAACTAGTAGATTTCTATTAACCTATTTTTCACTTTTATTAAAAATATTTATTTTATTTAATACAATGAATAAATAATTTATTCATTTTATTTTCCTCTCAAAACTGTTTTGGAAAAATTATAAGTTTTGACACCCGAGGAAATTGTACAATGTGTTACAGTACTTGACGTGCAAACATGAGAAGTTGGGTTTGAATCCCCAGAACCCATGTAAAACATTGGGTATGGACGATTGTGCCCCTTTCTATGGCATTAGGTAATGAAGGCAGGCAGATCTCAAGAGCCTGTCATCTAAGCAACCCTTTCAAAGAGGTAAGCTTCCAATTCAGTGTGTATAGTACTATTTTAGGCAGTGGAGTATATAGAAATAGAGGAACATATTTTTCCTCTGGTCTCGGCATGTGTGTTCATGGGCACTCAGACCTGAACATTCATATGCATGCATCACAAATACACGTGCACACAAAAACATATGTGTGCATTCCCACACACAGGAAAAACTTTCTATTTTAATTACCATTTATCTGGACTGGCATGCATGGTTTGGCTAATATTTATAAGGTTCTGGGTTTCATCCTCTATATTACAAAAATAATGATTATAATAATAGTAATGATATTACAAGTATACTACTGAATTCCTCACCCAGTTACATCACTATAATCATATTAATTAATTATTCATATATTGGAATAGAACTTAAAGAGAATTTGCCTAGCATAGCTTAGGCCCTGATAATGTTTTGATTGTCATGTCTAGTACTGAAATTTCATAGTGAAAATGTATGCAGCATAGTGCTTATGAACATATTTGCTAGAGTAGCCTCACTTCTGTGCAGTAGAAAATTCATGCATGCCTACAGTTTCTCTTAGAAGTTGCTAATGCAAAAAGGAACAGAGCTAGTAGAAGAGGATGTAATTAGATAATGCTGGGGTTTGTTTTCTTCTGCCACTGTCATTCAAGTTTCAAGTTAATTGTTATGTTGTTAGAGAGAAGTTCACTGACACTTAACGAAGTTCAAAGATCATCTCATTTAATTCTCTGTGGAGTGCCTATTAACCTCTAATACCATATGACTGGTACATCCCTACTTAATTGTTTCTCAGGCTCCTTCAACGTCAAATCAAGAAGGCAATAGAGTCACTGTGATTTATTACTGTGTCCTCAAAGTCTACACAGTTACACCTCAAAGTCTACAGTTACAGGCATATCGCACAATAACTCAATAAATATTTTGTTTAATTAATGAATGAATATATATTATCATTCAATTAAAAGAAGCTTGAAAAATCAAATCATAACTTAGATATCTTTTAAAATGAAAGTAACGCAACAAATGATTTGTATTTGCTATGATTTGCATTTTAAGATACAAAATAGGTAAACACACCTCTTCATTTTTTGTATATATTACTTTTATGACCTATAAACTATCAACTTTTTTTTGGTAAAGAACCTTATACATTTTTTTACTACTTACAAATATGTGCACATACAAATATCTACAGTAAACTTTTACACTCATATTATGTACATGTACAGTTTATAAGTATCCTTGTTCATAACTGTGTTTATAATATGCTATTTATAATCATTTTATATGTTTTTTTTATTATTGTTAGTTGTTATGAATAAGAATTTGGACATTATGTTTTCATCATTGGGTTGGGAATTCCCAGTGGGCAACAACCTTCTTATGATGAAGAAAATTTAAAAACCAGAGCCATTATGTAAAAGCATGATGTTTTTTAAGTTTTGTTTTGAATATTCACCTCAGTGTTCCAATTAAAACTTAATTTTAGAAGACATATCTTTTTATCTGGATGCCTTCAGCACTTTGAAATGACTTACTGTATATTCAAACACACTCTTCCTTGAATGGAGCATATGAAAATTCCCTGATATTCAAACATGCTATCACCAAAGGTGAAATTAATTGCATAAGTCTATTTTGATCAAAATTATGTCTCAGTTAAATGATACATGGGATACCCAATTTATTTCTACAAAATCAGTTTTTAAAAATTTGCATTTAACATTAAGCACTGACTTTAGTATATGCCACTATAATTTTTAAGAAAAAGTGGGAGGCCTTAAATTTGATTTTCTCTCAATGATAGCTCACTGATGAATAAAATCGATTTAACAGAAGAGACTAATTGTAGAAAACAAGTAAATATTACACATACAGTGCTCATTTGCCTAAAATTATACAGGTAATGTCTGTAGTTAGTGTCTTAATTTCTTGTTATAAGACAATTGTGTCTCATTTAGCCAAGTTTAATTGCTCTGCCTCCATCACTAGAATAATAGCACATTCCCTTTTTGAGATGTTGAATGACACATTTAGATTGTAATCAGTCATTATTCTTCTCTTAGCAAAAGTTTTAATTGCAATGAAAATCTGATTTTCTACTCATGATCAAAATGGCAACATTTTAGATAAATCTGTATCCTGTATATAATCTTTCTCACTTGTGGTCAAATTATTAACTTCATAAGCCTAATTAGCTATTAACTTTTTATTTTCTATGAGTATCATTCTAAACTTGCAACATTTAACCTCACATTTCAAACTACTATAGAAGCCTTTGTTTCTTACATAATTGCCTGCATCAGTGTGCTATAGTTTGAATCTAGACAGCTTTTCAGATGCCCATATTTTAAAGGCTTTGTCTCCACCATAAGTTGCCATGGAGAGGTGACAGGATCTATAGAAAATGGAGCCCAGTAGGGGTATATTAGGTCATGAAAGGAGAGGGGATGCCCTTTAAAAGATTATTGAAACCTATCCCTATCTTCCTTTCTCTGTCCTTTGTGCCCTAGCCTTAGCCCAAAGCAGCCTTTTACTTTAGCATGTATATTCCATCATGATTTTCTGCCTCTTCATATACTTAAAAGCAACAAGGGCTAATCCACCATGGACTGAGATCCCTGAAACCACAAATCAAATAAACAACTTTTTTTCCCTCTTAGTAAGTGCATGATTTCAGGTATATGCTACAGTCATGGAGGGCTAACACATGAACAATGCATGTAAACCTGGATTAGTTAAATATTTTTTCCTGGCCAAACACCTAACAAAACCAACTTTAGAAAAGAAAATGAATCACTTAAGTTCACAGTTTCATAGGTTTGAATCCCTGTTTGGCTAGCTGTCTCCAGCTTTGTGGCCTCTTGGTAAACTAGCACAGCACAGTGCAAAGGCCTGACAGAATACTGCTTCTTTCCTCACAGCAGTGGGAAATGGTGAGGAAAGACTGACTGAGGACAATACTTACTTACCCTGCAGTAGTTTACCTCCAATGACCTATACTTGCCTATTACACTCTTCCTCCTAATATTTACCACATAACAATAATGTCATCAAATTAAGCATCCATTACTGGGACTAGATAGTGGGCTCAGTGCTTAAAGAATACTTGTTGCTCTTGCAGAGGACTGGAGTTCAATTTCTGACATCCACATTAAGCCTCACAACTATCTTAATTTCAGTCCCAGAGAGTCTAAAGCCCTCTTCTGACCTTCTTTAAGCACCAATACATGATTATGAAGGCAAAACACATCTACACATAACATAAATGTGTAAATCTTAGATTTTTTTTTAGAAAAATAATCCATCAAAGGATGATTCTATTGGTTAAATCAGGGTTCCCTTTGGGCTAGACCCCACCCAGGTATTCTTCCAGTTTGTGTAAGAAATATGAGGGAAAAAACTGCTTCAAATATGATTTAATGTTGCCACAGTCCATCCCAAGGTGGCATCTGAACTTGACAGTACCATTTCTATAATCCAGGCTTTAGAGTCATGGGGGATACATGAGTAGAAGCAGTTGTGGAATTGTCCTTCATTGTTTCAGAGGGCTGCTAAAGGTAGCTTTGTAACAAGGAACTCCCTGCATGGAAGCCCTAAGGGGCTATTGCATGAATCTGAGGACATGAAACCTCTGTTGTTTTGGAGAATCCTCAGCGAGATGCCAGACCCCTGTGATTTCTGGCAAGGAGAGGTGTACACAGTGGGCAGAAACAGCCTGAGGGAGAGTCGGGGGAAGCAGGGATTGGGGTATATTTTATATGCAGAAAGTATGGAGTGGCAGAAATATGCAATTCTCTTTATGGATCTAGAGAAATCAGTATTTGCCCTGCTGATTTTGGGTCATACATTCTGATCCTGTATTTTTCTTACTATGGCTCTATTCCTCTCTTTAGAATGGTAATGTATATTCTGTGTCATTTCATATTAGAAGCATACAATTTGCTTTTGTATTTTACTGAGTGATATAGCTAAAAGTATATCTTGAATCACAGGAGAGACTTTGGAATTTTTAACTGTTGAGGACTGTAAAAGACTATAGGGACTTTTGAAGTTGGACTAAGTGCATTTTAGACTAAATTGCATTTTCCATTATGATATAGCAGGAGCCTGTGGAGACCAGGAAGTAGAATGTAGTTTGACTGAGATGTCACCCACAGTCTTGAGCATTGAATACTTGCTGGAGTTGTGCATTTTATGTGGTGCTGCTATCAGTTTCCTCTCTGTTCCTTGCTTGCAGTTCATATTGTGAGGTCTCAGCTTTCTGCTCCAGTTGTCATGTCTGCCTGTGCCATGCTTTCCTACTGTGATGGTCATGGACTCTTATCCCTTTGGAACCATAAGCCCAAAGTAAACCCTCCCTTCTATAAGTTGTATTGGTTATGATGTTTTGCTATAGCAATAAGAAAGTTACTAATATATCATGTCAAGAGCATATTTATTCGAGAGAGTAATAAAAATGTGTGTGTTTAAGTAGAAGGGCATTTTTCTTTCTGCTTCATAAGGCTCATTCTACTCAGTATGAATGACTACTATGCTTGTGTGATCCCTAGACATGCAGATGCTGACCTTAAGATATTGCATAGGGCTATCATTAGGCTTAACGTTTCAAGCAGTATAGTCATTACATGTTGGTTTTTAGGAAAAGCTTATTATACAACCAGATATTTTTTTCAGGTTCAAATTTCTGTTATTTCTTTCTTCATTTGTTATTTTTTCAGTGATAGCTAATAGCCAAGCATTCATTTTAGTCGTTTTGCACTAGAATTGGTAAATTCAACTCCATAGGAAGACCAGCAGTCTTAAATAAGCTGGACCCCCAAGATTTCTCAGATACTGAGCTACCAACCAGGCAGCATACAAGAACTGGTCTGAGGCCCCTGGCATACATACAGCAGACGACTGCCTGGTCTGGCCTCTGTAAGAGAAGATTCACCTAACCCTCAAGAGACTTAAGTCCCCAGGGAGGCAGGAGGTCTGGAGTGGTGAGGAGGGGGTTGGAGACATCCTCTTGGAGATGGGTGCATGGGAGGAATGGGATGAGAAACTGATGGGGGTAGACCAGGAGGGATATAATGACTGGACTGTAAAAAATAATAATAACAATAATAATAATTTATAGAAATAAAGAAGTTACCAATTCTATTACTGTAAAAAGACTACTAGGGATTCAGTTAAATTTGTGTGGATTAAAAGTGAAAGCTCTGCTTTTTCTTGAAAATTCTCCTTCTTGTGTAATGTTTTTCATATTCACCTAGAGTTACAAGAAAATAAATGCTTTATGGGGTGATAAATGGAGCCCATATTTCTAGACAATTCTTGTCAACTAATTTTCAGAATACCACCAATATATATTTACAGACATTTACATAAAGTTATACTAATTTAAGGCTCATATTTAGCAAGCTGTTTATATATAAAATTTAAAAATATAATGAACCTATTCTGGAATTCTTTAATAAATAAATACCTTCAAATAATATATATATATATTTATATATTACATTGTAGCATTTTAGTATTTTCTACTCTCTCAGGTGCCTTCTGTATTTTTTAAAGTAAAAGTAAAAAATATTTGTGGATTATTAAAAATACATTATGAAAATGTATCTACAGGAAAAGTACATTTTCATACCTATTGAGTAGTCTTAGAATACATAGTATGTGTGTCCTCTTATGCACTAAAACACTACTTTTAAAACTTATGACTAAATTTTTACCAACATCTTAAGTTTTACACAAATATAAAAATATGTCCAATTATATTTTAATAACTATAGTACCACTATAGCTATTTTGTGTAAAAAGGTAGTGTACCAGGTTGGCTTAGTATTCTTATTTGTATTTGTAAAATTACAAGTGTAGATTTATTTCTTTTTTTCTCATGCTGATTCCCATATTATGACACATTAATGAATTTTATACATCTATCCTCAATATATCATTGTGAATTTTTCCTCTTTCTTTTATTTTTCTTTCTTTCTCTTTTTTATAAATTAATTTTATCATGAATTACATCCTGACTTCAGACTAAAGATCTGATTCTATTCTTACCAAACATAGAAAATTAAACTTAACTGTACTCCTTTTGTTCTTAGGAAACAATCATTTGTTGATTAACTTTCTTTTAAAGTCTCATTTTATACTATCTTTATTTGGACCACACTTTTTTATACTTCAATTTACATTTTCATTTGCTTATGTCTTAGTGCTTGAGTTCATGTGTCTCAGTTCACTAATGAAATGTTTTCTAACCTGTGAAACTTCAGATGAGCTCAATGACCTAATTAAATTAATTGAACTGGTTAAGCTCCACAATATTAGTAAATGTATTACAGATGTCCAACTATGTGTTGGAGTTATTTGCTTAAATAGTGGTATAGTGACAGGGGTATGATGGTGGTCGTGGTGGGTTTCGTGTGTGTGTGTGTGTGTGTGTGTGTGTGTGTACAAATGTGCCTGCAGCATTTACTTCATTAATGTATAAGTAGTCAAATACCACTTTCCTTAACATATTGCTTTACTGTGTTGCTTTTGGATTTAAATAAACTTTAGTTCAAAATATTTTTCATTATTGGTTACAGAATATTACTTTTCTCAATGGCAGTTCCTTGAAGGTGGAAAATTAGAAGACTCAAATGACAATTCTGATTGCCCATATTGTGTACCAAAGGTGGAAAAGCTACAGTTCCATTCACCTGCGATTTAAGTCCATAGTCTGTTTGGTATAAACTAAATACCATTAAAAAATATATTATACAAATTACTTTTTCATTTTTACTAAATTTAATCTAGCCTCCTAGACAGTTAAGAACAGCAACTCTGTATCCTGGCTTGGATCACTATTGATTCCCTCTAAACAGTTTATATGAGATTCAAATCCACAAATTGGAAACAGAATTATTGATTCTAAAGCTTAATGTTAGCTCCCCTGATTCTGTGCATTTATATTGGGTTCAGATGAGCATTTGTGAATACTAACAAAAAGTGCATTTGAGATATTTTTAAAAATATTTTTGTTATTAATTACTTGTATTTTATACTTATATACAATGTAATAGCATTGTACCACCTGCATTTCCATCCAGCAAAATAAATCAATATTGACTATTTTTAAATGCTAAAATAGTTTTAAAAACCTAATAGAGAATGTACAGAATATAAAAAAATATTTTTATTCTAATTGTTATCTGTTGTGTAAAAAATGATTTTTAGAGGTCCTCAATTTTATGAAACCCTCATTTCTTAGCAACAAAGTTATCTCCACGTATGAGGTTTGGGGCATAATCTGCTTTTGCGGACAAATTGCCAGGTGATTCTTGAATCTGAAACCAAATGAATGAAAACTTTCAAATTATATCTTCAATATAGTTTTCCATAATATTTCAAAATGCAAAAGTTTAATCAGTATTGAAATAGGCATAGCTATGCCCTCTCCCACTCCACATGTAAAAAAAAAAAAAACTATAAAGCCTACAAACCACAAAATGGCAAGCCTGGCAAAATATCCCCAAGAGTACAATATGACTCTTGTGTCTTAAGTATAACCAATAGCCATGTAATTGGACTTAATGCCTACTCAACAGAGAGAATTCATACTTGGTAATGTAAACTTATCCAATTAATTATTACTGTTGAGATAATGGGCTCTAGAGGAGAATCTACTACTACTTTCCTAAGAAAGTATACTACCTAACTCTACTCTAAATACTTATACTTATGACCACTATAGTGTAACTTTCTCTTTGCATCCAAGAAGCTTCTGTTTGTAGCAGATAGAACCTACTATAGATATCCACAACTAATCAAATGCATAGAACAACTGACCATGAGATGCAGAACCCCTTCTGATAAGTGAACAGAAAAACCCTAGCATCTAAGTTTGACAGATCATAGAAGAGGGGCAGAAAGATTGCAAAAGCTAGATGAGGATATATGATGTGACAGTGTCTCTTATATATGATAGGGCTGATACACATATTAAAGTTCAAGAATATGGTTGTCTGAAGAAGACCTATCCAACAACAGTATCAACTGTCATGAGAACATGTGTGTGGGAAATCTTACAAGACCACATCAATAAATGAAGAATTACAGGCATTTAAAAGCTTCTAAAAAAGGAGAATCAGTCTTCTCCAGAGATGAGCCTCCTAAGTTATCAAATGCAATGTGGTCAACCTTATACACACACACACACACACACACACACACACACACACACACACACACACAAAACACGAACTAGCTTCAGCAGGTTATATGTGTGAGTATATATATGTACTTAAGAATAACAAAGAATTCATGAATTTGAGAAGGAATGGAGGAGAACATATAGAGGCATGGAAATGATATACACTACAATATGTGAAATTCTCAAAAGAATTAACAATTTCAATTTTTGCATCAAGTTTCTGAGAAAGAAAACAAAAAATCTAACTAGCTTATTGAATGTATATTGACATTAATTAAAATGGAAGCTTCTCATGGTATCCTAACCATTAAAAACATACAGGTTTTAATGGAATAAACAGGAAAGTATTATAAATCAACAAACAGTTTTTTAAAAGATTTACATTTTAAAAATCTTCATTATTCTGAGGACATAGACATACATACATACATACATACATACAGACAGACAGACACACACACAGAGAGAGAGAGAGAGAGAGAAGAAAGAGAGAGAGAGAGAAGAGAGAGAGGGGGAGAGAGAGAGAGAGAGAGAGAGAGAGAGAGAGAGAGAGAGAGAGAGAGAGAAGAGATTTGGGGATAGCTGTAGTGAGCTTTCAGAATTGATTTTTACTAAGGCCTCAGCATTTAAATGTGAATGATAGATGGCTACATATATACATCTGTATTTGTATTTTTTATTTGTATTTGACCTATAGCCTCAAGTTGTGTGTGCTGCAATGAATCCCATCTGATGTGTATGTAACAGCAGAAAGAGTGAATCACAGTTCTAGGAGAAGTTCCAAAATGAATAAAACATAAACATCATCCTTGACAAATTCACAAGGCTGAAATAAATATATGCCATACTAAGCCTCCCGAGGAAAAGAAAAAAAAATGTGAGAAGAAAGCCATTTTCCAACACACAGAACCAGAGTAGTTGACAAACATTTGAATTTTTAAGTGAGTCGGTATTTGCCAACAAACATAATTCTTCTATACAAATGTCTATTTTCTAATCAGATTTGAGCAGACTGACCAAAACCCAAAAAATTTCTGAATACAGCCAGGTTCAGTTAGATGCTGTTAGTACAAATGAGTACTAGTTTGAATGACCATGTGCTTGTATAAACTTTAACTATCAATCATAAATAATTTTCAAAGCATAGTTTCAAATGTGGAATTATTGTTTAGATTTTGTTATACAAAAGAGTACATTTTTACAATAACAACTTCTCTTTCCCTAGGTTAATGTTTTCATTAATAAAAAACCTTTTTACTTTGATTTTTTATTAAGGATCTGTATATTAAGAATCTAAAATTTATTAAGCATCTAAATTTTCATCTATTTGATTATAATATCTTTGATATAAAATCAATAAAATTAATTTCTTTTCCATATTAGTTTCTTAAGAGAATATTTGGCTTTTCATAATATTTTTTCACATTAAATTTGTCATTTATTTTTATGCAGGTTGAAACTAGTGAGATGAATGTTTATGAACAAATAGAAAGAAAATGTCCAAAATTTATGAGACAGCGTTTATGATGTTAACCACTTAAAGGAGTATAAAATGAGTAGAAAATTACAATTTTAAAGAAATATGTAATTATGGATGTAATAACTTAATATGCCAGATGGAATAATATTTTACATAATTAAAACTGAAAACAAAGGAAACAGGAAATGAGTACAAAAAAAGAGAAAAAGAATACAGAATCGGGGAAGGAAATTTATGAATTGATTTATTAAACAGACAAAAGAAAGAGTGTTCATAGGAATTTCACATTCGTACATTCCTCACATGCTCTTGAGTAAGAGATGAAGTCTCCAATCACGCTGACTAGGGAGGGATGGGTTTGAACATATCCAAGAGTGAGAATATGGGGTCCTCCCTTATCTATTCATGCAGGAGTGATATAGAGTGACAGAAAAATCATGACTGTCAAAAGAGTGATAATAGGGAAACTGAATCTTTATTGATATAAATGGCCAATTCTTGATTGAACATGTCAGCATGGTTAGTATCATTGGCAGAGATAACTTTGATGCCTGCCAAATACCCAGTCAAAAATTTTTGTAAGAACTTATAAGAAGATTGTAAGAAAATTACAACATGGCAGCTTTATCCTTGTTATTCAAACAGTTCTTTGTTTTAATTAGATGGAATCATTGACTTTACCATGAACCACTTATAACATAAATTAAAACCCTTTTAAAATTCATAAAAAAATGACTGTATAACATGGCTTTCTAAAATATAACATTTTCTCCCAGAGTCAAAAAAGACTGCTACACAGATTTTATTTACAGAGAAATTTCCCTAAGAGACAGTTATCTATTCTCCATATGGAAAATAATAGAAACAACTTGAAGAAAACCAAAGGCTGTTTAAGTAACACTGAAATGAACCCAGCTTATGAATAAATTAATAGATATTTTAATGTTAGCAAACTGACAGTGCCAAAAAATAATACAATGTAACACTCCTAAAAAGAATAACAGGGAATAGAATTTCTTGAAAATAATTAATTGTTACATAGCTGCTATACAAGAATATTAATTACTGTCAACAACTGTTCTTACTCAATCTTCTTATTCAATTTAGGAAGTAGCAATTCTTAATAAGAAAATCTTAATTAAGTGTCATATTCAATATCTTATTGCTGAGTATGACCATACCATAAGCTAAACTAGATATGTGTTTGTGCCTGAGAATTCCAAAAAGACCAAAACCAAATAGCAAAGCCTGACATATGGGACAAAAGTACACAAATGAACAAAGGAAATGTAGAATCAGTATTCAGGAAGTTCTATGTTTAACCAACAATTTGGCTGAAAATAAACTAATAGGCCTGCATTAGAGTGTCTCCCCTAAATGTATGGAGAAATTAAAAAGTAAAATGATATAATTTCTGAATACACTTTTTTATAATTATAATGCATTTTTAGTGCATTTAAACTCTGAAAATGTATAACAAATTCATTCAGATTGGTAGGCCTGTATTGTTGTATGCATCTCTCATGCTTATTTATTCTGAATCTTGAAGCATCCATAATTTAAAAGAATAAATTACTATTTAATGAATGACTACAGTTGAAAATCCAGCAAACTACATATGATCCAGTAACAGTTGTGATCAAGTAGAAGTTTTATAGAATTTTTATTAGAAAGTTTACTTTAATCCATTGTTTTTACATGCTCAATTGGGTTGTGCAAAAGGTGAGCCGATACAATCCAACATATATTGAGTGATGAAAGTAACACCCAGAAAGACAAATATCATATATTCTGTTTAATATGTAGATGTTAGGATTGAATCTATAGATATGTGGTTTTAAATTGAAGTGCCTGTAGAATCTAGGAAATTAGAAAGGACTAATATTTGTTTTATGTATCTTCAAGCAAACACAACTTCTATTCTTTTGAAATTATAGAATCATCATTCAAGTGGTTAGCTAAACTAATTTTAATGCATTCTGGAGGAAATGAGATTATTCTTGCATTAAATCCTAAATTTGAATCTTGAAATAATAGCTGCTACTGAATATGACTGACATTTCTTAGCATGGATTTGCTATTTTAAAAGAGCCAGATATATTCATTGATGCTTTTGAAAAGAACTGAGAACATTATAAAGTGTTTCACATGACTATTCTTATTCTCAAGTAGTGTAAAAATAGTTTGGACCAAGTTTTATTCCAGGAGAATTACAATCATAAAAAGTATACCAAAACTTGACCAAATTTCATTGAATGAAAAATAATCTTCTCTAAATTTCTGGAAACTTCTTTAAGAACTGTGAATGCTTCATAATTTGACTTAATTTACACATGTTCCTGCATCTATAACTCTATGTGGAGAAATATACATCTTTTTTTGTTTATTTAGAAGTGGCTGGTATCTAAAGGATACACTACTGTCAGTATTTTAACCAAAGAAGAGTTGTTTCCATGGGGAATGTAATAACATTACAAGTTTAAGAACTTTGTATATATGTATAAAATTTGACAGACTTTTTTGATATCACCAAACTACAGAATTTTATATAAGCAACCAGCTGAACCATGAAATTATTGTCCTCAAATTCCCAAAATATAAGACATTGAATATAACAACATATATGACTTCAAACTTTTCTTCAAACATTGATTTTTGTTTTCATTTGAGCCACTTTAAATTAACATAATTAAAAATTAAAATGTATGCTTTCATTTTAAAACATTTTTATTTTTAAAAATAAGAGACTGTGAACAATACACTCAAGTTATACTGTGTTTATGTAAATATCTATATCATATAAGAACAATATAATTGTTCAAAGATCCAAGTTAATTTTCAAACCTAAAAAATCATAGTAAATCTCAATGAACTTTAAGATGTTTTCTATGAACTATGGTAGTGAAATTTTGATTGGGGTTACAATGGATTTGTACATTGTTATTGGTAATACAACTACTTTTGCAAAATGGATTCTTCCAATCTTGAGCATGAAGCATTGAAGAACTTTGCATTTCCTAATGTCTTTTTCAATTTATCTTGAGTATTTTACTATAGAGTTCTTTAACTTATTTGGTTGGTTTTCTATTGGGAGTAGGATTATTTTCCTGACTTCTTCTTTGACATGCTTGTTGTTAGTATATAGGGATGTTACTAATTACTACTCCTGGACATATACATTAAGAACTCTCTATCCTGCCACAGACATACTTGCACATTCATGTTTATTTTCACTCTACTCCCAATAGCAAGAACATGGAATCAGCCTAGATATCTATCAGATGATGAATGAGTAATCAAAATGTGGTACAGATATATTATGAAATTTTACTGAACCACAAAGGAAAATAATTTTTTCAGGAAAATTTACAGAACTGGAAAGTATTATAATTAGTGTGATAGGTAGCCCAGGCTTAGTAAGATAAAACACTACATACATTTTCTCCTATGGTACTCTTAATATTCTAATTTTCATATATGATTATTTATGTGGGAATGAGTATATATAGTGTGTGTAGTGCTCAAGAAACCAGAAAGGGACCTGTCAGAAAGTAAAAACTGCTTGAAGAGAGAAGGATAGGGAGGGTAATAGAGTATATGTGATATGAAAATGGAAATATGCATATTTGTGGTGGGTGGGTATAACCAAGGCTAGGGAACAGGGAGAGAGGGGAGAGACAGAATGGCAGTAAGCCCGGGAGGAAGGGAGTGTGTAAGAAAATAGTATAAGAAGAGCTGTGACCTTATAATTAACAAAATTAATGTTTAAGTAAACAATAAATTGTGAAACTGGCCATTTATTGAAATTAACTGACTTCTTTTTTCTTAACTCAGGAGTTATTTTTTAAGTAAATAATATGTATTTTGTAAATGAGCAAAAGCTTATCGTCACCTTTTTCATTTTACTTGTAGTCTCTTGTATGATTTTAGACATTTTGTGTATTTGTCTTGACATATGTTGAATTCCTTTAAGTATCATACTTGGGTTTTCTTCCATTTCTTTCTTAGACAGAATAGTATGATATTTATTAGTCTTTTTTACATGGAGAATTTTGACCATGTGGCTTCCTGAAAAATTGTCCAAGAGAAGCATTTTTATAATTTCTTATTTTTAATTAATAAGTTAATTAATTAATTTTAGACTCCAGATTTTATTCCCCTCCCGGTCCACCATCCAACTGTTCTACATCCCATATTTCCAACTCACCCCCTGTCTCCACGAGAATGTCCTCAGCCCCCACCTCCCACCCCCACCCCAGGAGACCTCTAAACTCTCTGGGACCTCCAGTCTCTTGAGGGTTAGGTGATTCTTCTCTGACTGAATCCAGACCCGGCAGTCCTTTGCTGTATATGTGTTGGGGGCCTTATATCAGCTGGTATATGCTGCCTGGTTGGTGGCACAGAGTTTGAGAGATCATGGGTGTCTAGGTTAATTGAGACTGCTGATCCTCCTACAGGGTTGCCCTCCTCCTCAGCTTTGTCCAGCCTTTTCCTAATTCAACCACAGGGGTCACCAGCTTCTGTCCATTGGTTGGGTGTAAATATCTGCATCTGACTCTTTCAGCTGCTTGTTGGCTCTTTTGAAGGACAGTCATAATAGGCCCCTTTTTGTGAGCACTACATAACCTCAGTAATAATGTCAGGCCTTGGGACTTCCCCTTGAGCTGGATCCCACTTTGGGCCTGTCTCTGGACCTTCTTTTCCTCAGGCTCCTCTCTATTTCCATCCCTGCAGTTCTTTATTGTAGAAACCTTGATATTCTTGTGAAACAGGATGCCAATGTGGTAGACACTGTCATTTCAATGTGTAGACAGTATCAGCATATTCCCTAATAATAACCATTTTCATTTACATGAATTGAATAAGAATTATGCTTAGTCAATTTTTCCTGAGTGAAAACATAAATCTTGAAAGACTAGCCATAAAATTATTTTTTTGAATGTGTACTTTAATTTTTAAAACCTGCTGATTATTTCTGGCAAATATATTTATCGTATTGCAGACCTTTCTTTTGAAAGTTAACAATATACTTGGAATGTCAGTATTAGTTTTACTGAATAAACATTTTATATAAAATTAAACCATCAATGCTACATATTTAGGAGAAATGCATTCTTCTCATGGTAGATACTTGCTAGTTTATGTTTGACAATTTAAAAGCTTGATCTACATAAATTTATATTCTACTCCTAGCCATCATAAAAGCAGAATATTCAATGTCGTTTGATGTCCTAATAATTGAATTTTAAATTTATTTGGTTTTGCTTGAGTAGATAATTGAAGGAAACAGGGCTTCATGTACCCTAGACTGATTGCAACCTCCCTATATAGCCTATGTGGAACTTTTATTCTGGAATTTCTATCTATTGCCTCCAAAATACAGGAATTACATGCACATTCTAATGATTGATTATAATTGATAATTCATGTTTAAAAGACATGATAAATGATACCCTTTTCTCCTAACATCATCTCTTAGCTTAAATTGCCTTTCACATTCTACTTCTATGGAAATGCTTGTACAAACTTGATATGATTCATGTGTATTTTTTTTTCTTTTAGGCTTTGAAACTGCTCCAAGGATAAAATGGAGTTTAAAGCTCCCATAATCATAATTTGAAATTATTTTATTTTAATAATGCGATATATAAGCAATTCTTTGGTAATTCTATACAACATATTTTATTGACTCTCCAACTCCTTCAACTCATCTCAGATCCACATTGCCTCTCTAATCTTTTAAAATACTTCAAAAATGTTTCTGCAAAATATGTTTCCAAGGGAGTTGAGATTACCATGTAAATTCAGCCCAATGTGAGATGAACTGCCTAAGAATCTGGACGTGTTAGATGTGATCCCCAACAACCAAAATAAATATTGGATAGAGTTTATGAATCTGTATTATATTTGCTTCATAGTCATTAAATAAAAAATTTAAATGATTGAAATAATAATAAAATTTAGTTAAGAAAAATATGGAAGATTTATTTATTTATTTAATGTATGTGAGTACACTGTGGCTCTCTTCATAGACACCATAAGTGCCAAGGACAAGGAAGTAGGCTTCAAGCAGGAATCTAACATTAGCCTAAAACAAAGAAGTAATTTCAGGTAGGAATCTAAATCTTAGGCTAGAATAAAGAAAGTAATCTCAGGCAGTAACCAAAATATTAGGCTAGAACAAAGAAGTAATTTCAGGCAGGAATCTAAATTTTAGGCTAGAACAAGGAAGTAGGCTTCAGATGTGAAACTGACCTTGGGCTAGGACAGCGAAGTAGGCTCAGATACTCTGGTCATCCTGATAAGCCTTTAGAAACAGTGATCACAGGAGTGTTCACGTAATTGGGTTTTAATGCCTTGTTTGCTCTTTGACTATTTGTGGTTATTATATTGCTTGTTCCTTGACTATTTGCACTATTGTATTGCTAGACCCTCAACCTAGACCTGACCTTAATGTATGCATGTAATCAAAATGGTATAAAAGCATAAAGGAAGAGGGGGTATAGGATAGGGGGTCCTAGGGAAGGGAAATGGAGAAAGAGGATGATATCTGTATTGCAAATAAATAAAATATCCAATAACAATTTTAAAAAAGAAAAATATTGAAGTAAAGAGATCTGATATTTTCTATAAAAAATGAAAATGACTGGCCAGTGAGATGGCTTAGTGCGTGAGGAGACTTGCCACCAAGCTCCATCATGGCCTGAGTTCAATCTCTCCGACCCACATGATACAAGAAAATCATGCACATAAACACAAAAACTAAGTAAATGGAAGAGATAATACTAAAAAATACTTAAAAATAATCATTTTATTTTAACTAGAGTAGTGGCCTAGAGAAATAATGTCCTCAAATGAAATCAATTTTATGTTGTATTGAATATAACATAACAAGAGAAATTCTTTCTTTGAGAAGTCTCAAATTTAGCCACAGGAAAGGGGTTAGAAATCTGTTCTATAAAAGTTCATTTTCTCTGAGTTAATCTAATCAAAAATATATTCTTTTTCTGGTTTGCACTTTGGTAATATACTTAAGTTTTGCTATTACATGTGTGTGTGTGTGTGTGTGTTTGTGTGTGTGTGTGTTTAGTTTTTTCTATCAGTAAAATGTTAGCATAATGCTATCTCATTATAACATTCATTTATCTACCACTTATTTAAAAATATATAATACAAGGTTATATGTATATAATCTACAGTCAAATACAAAAATATATATTTGGGAAAAACTTTCTCTTGATACCTTTTAGTTTAATTTTGCATCATGGCGCCATTCTTTATTATTGCAGTCATCTCTCCAAAACTTCATTTCAGAGAATGGTGAATATCTGGGATTTTTGCTATTTGTCTTTGATGATCAGTATGTTTTTATTCCATGACATTAAAAAGTATAATAATTTAATTTTATAAGAATCATAGTTTATGATTTATTGTTTTTTGGAATATTGACTTTACCCCAAATATCCTGTGAAATAAAATAGCAAACACATCCTGAGTAATTATTTTAACCAATGATTATGTTTGTCAATAGCTTGACTGTACAGATAAAATTTTGCTTTCTAAAAGCTCCTCCTGTAAATGCTAATGTATGTGTCTCTTTTCAAAAAGTAAATCTGGTAATCACTTGACAGATCAGAAGGTCATTTGTCTGTAGTTCCAAAGTGAAGACACAGAAGTTTTATAAACACCTGCTGGTTTTCTTTCAAAGTATATTCATGGTTGTTAAAATGCTTTGAGGACTTAACTAATAACTTTTGTTTGCACAGGAGGATGAATAAGATGAAGTGCCATTGACCAGGCACTCTGTGTATATTAGGCAGTGTCTGTGCCATGTGACTTTCCATATACTCCATTCATTTATTCAGCAAACATTTTGATACATTCGCTGTGTCAAGCACTTTTCTAAGAATTGAGATAAAGCAGTGAATCAACCAGACGAAAGGAACAAAATCTTCATTTTGGAAGAACTGAAGCAATAAATATGACAGACTACTGCCTTCGAGGTATATGAAAATTGAGAAATTCTGTAGAAAATAGCTTATGGCCTGTTTCTCCAATTTCAATATGCATGCGAATCACATAGGAATCTTAGTTCAAGGAAGAAAGCTTCAGCAGGTCTTGTGCAGGGAGCAGAGATTTAAACTTCTGCCAAGTTCCTCAAGCACACCTTGTTTTATTGGTTTGGGGACATTGTTTTAGTAGCAAAGTATAGTCAGTGGAATAGAGATCAATAGCAAAAAAAAAAATGGAAAAGGCAGTGACTGAAATTTTCAATGTGATGATTTTGATTGGATTATTTATGAGATGATAATTAGGCAAAGTGAGTGAGGGATTTTAGCTAATATTTATATGGGAAAAAACCAACCAGTATTTGTCTTGTTGTTGTTATGCAGGTTTTATAAAGAGATACAAGAACCAGTTAATGGGCTAGATGTGAAAGCCTGGAGTTCAGGGGAGAAGGCAATACAGAAGGTTGAAATTTTCTATCATAGTCTCACAATAAATTTTGTCTGTTCATCTTTTCCACTCATTTTGAACTGGGAAAACATGGTTAGAGGATGTGACTAACTGATTTGGCTGGTCAGCAGTAAACAAGAAACTCCAAATACCATCAGCTTTGTTCCACTGGTAGCTATAGAAACAGTTTTCTGGAGTCTGTAGCTAAAGAATCCCCACAGCTCACTGTAACTGGTTAAGCACTTAACCAGACCAAGTCAAAAATGGTTTTAGGTAGAAAAATTGAGTTGGGCTTTCATCATTCTAGCTTCCTTGCTTAGCTACTGTAGACAGATTCTTTCAAGTCAATACTTGGCAGCTTGCCATTTGTTCTAGGAAGCATGATCATCTGGGTGTGACATTTTATTCATTCACACACTTTGGCAATGGCTTATTAGAATTAAGAAAAGCATAGGGTTAGTGATCTGGGATAAAGAAGTCTGTGCTTTTTGAGAGTTTGGAAGGATGAGGAAGAGTAAGATAAATACCGTGGCCTCGCTATATTACACTGGAATAGTTACAAGGCATGGGCCGAGTGATGTCTCAGAAATCCCCAGCAACAAAATTGACGTCTTAGTTTTCACAATACTATGAGCTTCAGTATCATTAGTGCATGTGTGTGTGTGTGTGTGTGTGTGTGTGTGTGTGTGTGTTTGCTTCCTCACTTCACTTACTTTGTTCTTCACTATTTTTTTTTTTTATAATCCACTCAAAAGGAAAACATTTGCAGTAGAGTTTGTGCTTCTGGCTGAGCTAAGAGAAAGAATAACACAAAATGCATTTAATGGATCTATCCAGGATAGTCCCTTAAAGAACTATCTGAAATATTGCAAGATAGAGTCTCAAAAATAATTGAGCTAAGAATAACTTCAAGTTTCCTTAATGATCGTGAAGTCATATCAATGGTTATATAGCTGTTATTTTAGAAGAATATTTATTAAGGCTATGATAATCAGTCTCTTCATCTCCTCCACCAACATTTCTTACTTTTCCAAAGCAAGTGGTCATTAGAATTTTTGAATGTATACCAGTCTCTGTGTGTATGACATTGACACTTAAATTGCATATATATATATATATATATATATATATATATATATATATATATATATATATAATTATACCACTGTTTACACTCAAAGTCATCATTTTGAGTCCTATACATGAAGAGTATGTTTAACATTCTACTTACTTATTGCTAAATTTTGGCATCCAGGCATTTTCCATGTAGATGGAGAAAGGATGATGTCTGAATATGCTAGAATGTTTACAAATGACCCGTTGGACATTGCTTTGTATTGCTTTAAAAGTTTAGAATACAATCCATGGATTGATAAATATGCACATTAAAATAAACTTCAAAAACATCTCATTAAAAAGTGACTCAAAAGATTAATCAAAACAGTACATTTAATGTGTTAAAATAAGGAAACTTTTATTAGAAAATGATCTTATTTCTTCAAGCCCCACTTAGTGCAAGCAGAAACAAACACAGTGAACTAGTTTTTAAAATACAATTTAAAAAACACAATTTCTACTATTACCTCTATTTTTATTTATTAGACATTATAGTTGAATATTTCACCATTGATATATTTATGTCATAAATCTGTTGTCATTCTATTTGGCTGGACCAACTTCTAACCGCACCACTGCATTGAGTCCAACATGATTATTAATTAGATTTTAGTTATTAATCTCATTTCGCCATTATTAGTTTTTCTTTCTTGTTGTCTCCTTCTGCTCTGTCTCAAAATACATTATATTGATGATGATGATGGTGCTGTGATGTTAAAGCATGAATTTTTTTAACTGTCAAAAATTGTACTTATGCCAGGCAGTGGTGGCGCACGCCTTTAATCCCAACACTTGGGAGACAGAAGCAGGCAGATTTTTGAGTTCGAGACCAGCCTGGTCTACAGAGTGAGTTCCAGGACAGAGAAATCCTGTCTTGAAAAACAAACAAACAAAAAATTATACCTACCCACCTCCAAGATTATTTGTGGTAGCAAAATACTGAAGGACCTGCATCATATAGTTCTAATGTGTTATTATATATCTACTGTAGTCCTAGCTCATAGTTTTTGAGATATAATAAATCAATATAATCACAAGAACTTCTACAAACCCTGAAAGATTTTACTATTTATAATCAAATAATAAGTCAATTTGGGGTTTTATAATATTTTAAATTCTACTCTATATTCTTCACTACCTAATAATGTTCAAGAGGAACATAGCAGTAAGAGGCTGCTACAGCATTTATTAGTCACCACATATCCTAGATTAATTTGATCATTCATTTACTTCATGCCATGGCAGCTCAGTCCATTACCATCACAAACGGATGCTCTGTCACAGACATAGCTATTGTTTCTCCATAAATGGAGAGCCACTGAGCTTTGTTAAATATGACAATATTAAATGTGAACTTTATTTTTTCAATTTTTATTATTGTATTTATTTATTCACATTTCCATCATTGCCCCAATACTAGGTTCCCCCTCCCACAGTTCCTCATTCCATTCCTCCTTCTCCTCCATTTTAACTTATCATAAAATTATTAAAACTTAAAGCTCAAAGGAATATCTACACACACTACCTACCTACCACATACATACACACACACACACACACAGAAAGCTTTTTTTCAATATTGAAAATTATATTTAGCTAGCCATTAAAAATATTTAATCTGAATTAAAGCTTGTTGTAAAAAGCCATTTCTCACATTTAGATTATTTTACAGATTTCTAAACCAATTATAAATGTTCATTATTACCACTTCAAGTTTTATATTCTTATTCCACATTTCCTTTAAGAAAACTCATGAGTGTACACATTCATACTATCATAATTATATCATAAATATATGTATTTGGTAACAGTAAAGAGCTAATCTGCTATATGTATCTGAAAATACTAGTTACTCTAGTGTTGTAATATGCCAGATGTGGAGTAATTTAGCATATACCTTGGTAGGAAACTGGTATTCTTGTAAATTTGAATGTCTAATAGTTCAATATCAAAAACACTGTTCATTTTTTGTCTGAAATGCACACGTATCCTTCTGCCCAAATTATTCTCAAAACATGGTGTCACTTTAGACTGAAACTGAAAAAATATTATTGCATAAGTAACAAATGGTTAAATAGGACTAAATGGGTCATTAATCAAAATATTGGCCCATTTCTAACTATGTCTCAGTAACTTCATTGAATATAGTTTTCATTGATTAAATGCATAGAACACTTTCTTTTACCTGCTATATAGAAAACATAACTTAAGAGAATTAAAATACAGCACAGAAAATTACAGTTGTATTTAAGTTTTAAGCTATCTGACTGATACTTTATTTTTAGGTTCATTTTGCTTAAATTTTCTGAGTCAGTAGTAAGCTAACATTACAGAAAAGTAAAAGAAACATAGCCTAAAAAGATTGGGTCAGAAAAAGACTGAAATTCTTCAAGGACAGCACCAATTTTCTATTTGGAATACACTGAAAGTGATGCAATGATCTGGACTTCAGCAGACTTGAGGTGCTGTACCCTGAAGTTTTGCCACTTGCATTACATGTGACATCTCTCTTTGTCTAGCTCCATTCTCCTGCAGCTTTCCTGGGCAAATGTGTTGTGCATCTGGTATTTGTAATATCCTGGAGTCACCATTGCAGTGGATATTTCACCTTCACAGTTTCAGACAAAACCGACTGAGAAGTTTCACGCAGGGAATCTGAGCCTGCTGCTCCATTGATTGGCTTCAGCAGCTTTCTGACATCTTAGTATAAGCCCCTCTAACTCCAACACCTTTCAACATCCATACCTGGAGAAACAGTAGCACACAGATGATAGCAACTTCTGTTGACAACTTGAGGTGTATCTTGCCCCACTTTAATTATTGTTGTAGTAGCCTTTGGTGCTAGATTATAATATGCTTTGGTTTTGAATAGAGAGCCTGTTCAGTTATATTCTCAAAAACCTCAATCTAAAAAATTTAGTGTCTCCTTTCAAGTGAATAACTCCATGGATGAGATCTTGTCTTTTTCTACCATCTCAATATTACATTCTAAGAAATTCGAGGATTATCTTTAGCTGTGCTACTGCATTTAATAATTAAATTATTACCTCCCTAAACCTACCTTGTCTGCAATATTTACAATGTGCATCAAATGCAATTTTTTTGGCTTTCTGCCCTCTCTCATCATTAAATATATGACATAGAACAAGGCATAGAAACTATACCACAGTCTGAATAATGTCCAGTTTTGAAACTTCCTTCAAAACAGATGCTCCAACGTTTTGAAGTAGAGCGAGTGTCCAGGTGTTCAGAGGTCTCTATAAATTGGCTAAGTTTTAGAAGCTATGCTTTGTGCTTCCCACAATTATAGTCAACTCAGTCATTCTGGATTTCTGACGGGTTGAAAACTTATAGCTACTTACCTTGAGAGAAAAGATCTGAGTGTATGGTCGTCAGCTGACATTCATCCTAAAGCCAGGTTCAGAACTAAATGTTTTAGTTAGGAGAGATGACAGAGGTGCTGGTAGGTCAACAAAAGGATGGACTGGGTATTAGGACTATCTTGTACCTCACTGGTACAAATTGGCATAATTATGCTCTAATTGTATTTTGAGAGAAAAGTTTCCCTTTAACAGGAAGGGTGATGTGTAGGAGGAGCTAAGGTGGGAGGAGTACTGAGAGGAAGAAAAGGAGTAAGAAGAGGAGAAGAAGAAGGAGAGGAGAAGCTAGGTGATGAAAGAGAGATAGAGGGGGGAGACAGGGAAGCAGATGTTCATGAATCTCCACCAGTCAAAGATAGTAGATATATCTAGGTTGGGTAGTGGGTTACACCTCTGATTGAACAATACCAAACTTATAAAGCCTATGATTAACATTTTTTTAAAAAATGTATAAATGCAAAAAGGAAAAGGGGGTATGGGATAGGGGTTTTCTAAGGGGGGGAATGGGGAAAGGGGATGGCATCTGAAGTGTAAATGAAAGATCTAATAAAAAATATATAATAAAAAAGAAACTTCCTTCAACAAACAAATTAGTTCACTATTTTTAATTTCTTTTGTAGATTTATTTTATCTTATTTATATTTTATGCCTATAAGTGTTTTCCTGTACATATGTCTGTATATCATGTGCATGCTTGGTACCCACAGAGGTCAGAATACCTCATAAGATGTCTGTGGCATCTGGTGTCACAGACAGCATCAGAGAGTCTCTAAATGAAGTTTTCAACAGTTGTAAACTGCCATCTGGGTGCTGGGAATCTGACTATCTCTTCTGGCTTTGTGAGGCACTGCACTCAAATAGTTCATAGTCATTTGACATACATATAGGAAAAAAATCCCAAAGTAAAATTATATAAATATATATATATATATATATATATATATATATATATATGTGTGTGTGTGTGTGTGTGTGTATACATATACACATATACATACAAACATATACACATATGCACATATACACATATTCTCATTCTGTGCATGTTTGTGAGTGTTTATGTACATGTGTGCAAATAGCTGTGTACATGGATAACATATGTCATCTTTGTTTATCTTCTTCAATTGCTCTTCACATTATTTTAAGACAAGGTATCTCCCTGAACTGGGAGCTCACTAACTGAGCTAGTCTAGTTGACAAGGAAACTCTAGAGATCTTTCTGTATTTATCTCTTTAGTCCTGGGATTGCAGATATGTATCATGGCTGTGCCCCGATTTTTACTGGTTTGCTGGATATTCTAAATGAGGTTTTCATACTTCCATACCAATCACTATATTTACTGAGCTATTTTCCCAGCTTCTATACAGTCATGTTGTGAGTATTTTGTATGTAGTATATTATTACTGATATTAAGTTACTAAATTAGTATCTTCGTGGAGCTTCTATGGTTCTGAAAACTGTGCAAGAACACAAAATCAACATTTAACCTATGCAGTGAAAACCATTTGATTATGTGCTGTGCTAATGGATTCACACTGATAATTCAAAAGATTTAGACACTGCTCTTTAGGAACTAAGGGGAGCAAACATTCAAACATAAATAAAAAGAACATACCATTTACTGTATACTAAGAAGAATTAAAATGAATTAGAATGTGGATTACTTTAGAAACATTATCAATAGATTGCAAATATCAGTGTTTTATGATAATATTATATAAAAACATCTGGTTTTCATTCTACAAATAAAATTCAGAAAATACAAAATTATGTATGACATATATACTTTATTTTCTACTTCAAAATAAGCAATATATGGTAATAAAATATTTTGTCAATATATAAAATTTTGACAAAGGTTAAACCAATATTTTTCAGAAAATGTGAAAATCTGCCATGTGTGCAGTAATATTTAAATAAATGATAATGGACAAAATTTTATTGGTCAGGATATTAAAATAACTTTGGCCAGATAAAATGTAATTGTATTAAAAATATAATTGTATTATTGGTAATACAACTTAACATTTCTTTATAGAAAACTGTGTGTTTTGATCTGATATAGGAAATTATTTCTTAAACACTTAAGATTAGCTTCTTGAACACCTGAACATTTTTTAAGTGAGCAATTTTGAGATAAACACTGAAGTCCCTTAGACTAATGAAGAATGTAGTTTCTTAGTATAAAATTGACTGACCTGTATACCTATATACAAATAAAATTTTATAATTACAATATAAATTAAGTCATATTAAATTTATTCCCATAAACATATGTTTATACATACATACATAAATATATATACATATGTTTATGGGAATAAAGTTTTCATTTATAATGTTATAGGTAATCTTAAAGGATGTGAGTTGTTGGGTAAAGTCAAGACAACATGTATACTCTATGCATACATTTATTTTATAATAAATTGTAGGCCCTTTGTAAGGTTGACATTTGTAGTACACATATCTTTCCTCACAAGCATATAGATTCAGAGAGTTGTTTTACTAAGTAAACCAGAACAGTAGAAAGAAAATGGAAAGACTAATTTTAAATTTTTCAAGTCATTTGCATAAATATACACTAGACATTATCAGATGTGCCAAATATAGTATTTTATAGCATCTTTTATTAAATAATGCATTAAGAATAATGTCCATCAGAACTAGATAGTAAATTAAAACAGAAGAGACCATGTGATGATAAAGTCTAACCTATGATGATCAATTAACAAAAAGTTTAAAAGCTATCAACTGATAGGAAAAGAATTAGTGAAAAACTTGGAATACATATAAGTATGGGATTTAAAATAAGGACTGTGAGATTCACACACTAAAATATATTGCAATTACTTTAAACTCCCACATTCTAATTAATAAGACATGAATTTACTTTCTCATTTTCTCAGTGGAAAATAAGTAACCTGTTTCAAAATTTAAAGTCTTACTGATTTTGATTTTTCTTGACTTTATAAAAGTCATTTATTCCATATCCTTTAAATATTCCACCCATAAAACATGTACATATCACTAAAAGAATAACTTGGTAAATACTTACTTTAGTTACAGAACATATGTCCATTAGTGATGACAAATTATCTGCCTCAAAATCTTCTATTTGGAATACCCAGCCTCTGCTTGAATGCAGAGTTAAATGCTTATTGCTGGATTTTTTCTCTTTTTTAATATATGACAATATTTATTTAAATAAATAAAAAGTTAGCATTATGTAGCATTAATATCATCTAATGTTTTAAAAACAGTGACAAATCCAATGCAGATTATAATTTCATCAATTCCACAGAGGTTTCACTTCAGAGTCGAAGTACATGAGTAAATAAATGGCCTATGTGACAATGCAGTGATCAAGTAGAATGATATTTTGTAATGAAAATGAACATATTAAGTTGTATAAAAATTTATACTAAGTCTTCATTAATTATGGATGTATTATTGCTCATGGATTTATTACTGGCTCAACTGAAAATCTGAATCTTTTGACTTCAGCAATATTCTTTTCTTTATTATTTTAGCTTATTCATCTAATGTTTGTTTGAGAGAGGAGGAGTTAGCATGTAATATTAGTTTATTATACATTAATTGCACCATAAATGAGCTTGTTACAGATTAAATATTTCAGATATGTGTGGTAAAAGGGTCCAACAAATACTAGATGCATCCAAAGTATTTATTTTAATTTAGATGTGTGTGTAAGAGAGTACCATACATATGTGGGTGCCTACCGGAACCATACAAGGGTGTTAAGAGTCCTTGGACCTAGAGTTACAGGCAGCTGTGTGCCTCCTAAGGTTGATGCTGGGAAGATAATTTCTTTCCTCTGGAAGAACAGCAAGCATTCAACAGCTGAGCCACCTCTTCAGCTAAATACTAGATGTTTTTAAATGACAGGGAGCCATAAAATTTCCTTTTTTTCCACTTATTTATTAGGTTTTATAATTATGATAGAAAATAATATCACAATAAGACTCTAACAAAATAATGAGCCCATATTGTGATAAACCACTAGATTGTATTCTGTAGACATTTACTAAATGAAGAAATTATTATGTATTTTCTGTCCTATTATCCAGGATAAAGTTTTTGTCATAGTAAGTGTTCAAATAAATACCCATTGAACATATTGACTTCAGAAGAAGTAAGGAGAGATGAACCCTCTAAGATGGATGTAAAGTACAACTGGAGTCATCCTGGGAAAGATTGATTAAAAATTTAAATTACATATGGTATACAAATATACTCAGATGCCAATGATACAGTTAAGCACAAAATGCTGGCACTTCTATAAACAAAAACAATACTTGCCAACAATAGCTTAAATGGTAGTGACTCAGCGAAACTTGATATTGGAACATGTCTTTTCCTATGTAGTCGTTTTGCTACAAACCAACAGAGGCAAAGGTATCTTCCTTGACATTCAGACATCCTAGTTTCCAGGAACTTATAATGGATCTGTTACCCACAATTCATTACAAACCTGCTTCTATTTGGAGACTAGTTTCCACAAGTACCAAGTAGCATTTCCTTTTATTTGTACTGAAATACTTACTCTCAAATTTGAAAGGGACCTCAATTGTTCCATGTAGTTTCTCATAATTCTTTTATTTCTAAACAGGATCAAAACCTTCAGCAGCACATTGAGCTGTGCTTTCTTTAGTTCTTATTTCATACTCTGATCTTTCTTTTTTATTAATCATTTTATTTGTTTATATTTTAAATGATACCCCCATCCCATCTCCCCTCTTCCCCTCTGCTTTGCCTCTGTGAGGGTGCTCCTCCACTCACTCACCCACTTGTGCCTCACCACTCCAGCATCCCCCAATGCTGAGGCATCAAACATCCATAGGACAAGGGCCTCCCCTCCCATTGATGCCAGATAAGGCCATCCTCTTCTACATATGTGGCTGGAGCCATGGATCCCTCCATGTGTACTCTTTGGTTGGTAGTTTAGTCCCTGGGAGCTCTGGGTAGTCCAGTTAGTTATTATTCTTCCTTTGAGGTTGCAATCTCTTTAAGCTTCAGTCCTTCCCTTAGCTCTTCCATTGGGTTCTCCCCAGGCTCAATCTGATGGTTGGCTGTGAGTATCTTCATCTGTATTTCTATTTCTTCTTTTTTTTTGGTTTTTTGAGACAGGGTTTCTCTGTGTAGTCCTGGCTGTCCTAGAACTCACTCTGTAGACCAGGCTGGCCTTGAACTCAGAAATCTGCCTGCCTCTGCCTCCCAAGTGCTGGGATTAAAGGCATGTGCCACCACTGCCTGGCTCATCTGTATTTTTTGTTGTTGTTGTTGTTGATTATACTTATTTTTTATTATTGGATATTTAATTTACATTTCAGATGCCATTCCCTTTCCCCATTTCCCCTCCTTAGAAAACCCCTATCCCATGCCTCCTTTTCCTTTTTGCTTTTATACAATTTTTTAAAAATGTTAATCAAAGGCTTTATAAGTTTGGTAATGCTCAATCAGAAGTGTAACCCAATACCCAACCTAGATATATCAACTATCTTTGACTGGTGGAGACACGTGATTATCTACCTCCATGTCCCCTCCTTTCTTTCTCTCTCTCTCATCCCCTAGCTTCTCCTCTCCTTCTTCTCCTCCTCTCCTTACTCCTTCTCTTCCTCTCACCTTAGCTCCTCCTACATATCACCCTTCCTGTTAAAATAAAACTTTTCTCTCAAAATACAATTAGAGCATAATTATACCAATTTGTACCAGTGAGGTACAAGATAGTCATAATACCCAGTCCATCATTTTGTTGACTAACCAGAACATCTGTCATCTCTCCTAACTAACACATTTAGTTCTGAACCTGGCTTTTTTTCTTGGAGTTATAATGAATGTCAGCTGAAAACCATCCACTCAAATCTTTTCTCTCAAAGTAAATAGCCAGGATTGGCTATGAGACTATAAGTTTTCAACCCCGTCAGAAATCCAGAATGACTGAGTTAACTGAAATTATGGCTCTTTATAGGTCCTCCAGTGTCTGACATACCCAGCGGCAGATACTAATCATTAGATATTAATGATTAGACAGCTAATCATTGATCTGATCAAGGGTTCCCAATGGAGAAGTTAGAGAGAAGACTGAAGGAGCTGGAAGGGTTGGTGGCCCCATGAGGAGAGCAACAATACCAACCAGCCAGAGTTCCCCAGGGTCTAAACCACCAGCCTAGGATTTATTTCATAGCCATAACCTAGTGGTAGAAATCTGTATAATTGGTATCATCTGTATTTCTTAATGTTAGCATGTTAACATCCCTTCTGGGCTCTGCCCAACTGTTACCTAGCAACAGCCAGGTAGGTGTGGCTTGCTATAAAAGGGATTGTTAGGTCTCATTCTCTCTGACCCTTTTCTCTCTGTGACCCCTCTCTCCCTCTCTCTACTTCCTTTACCTCACTCCATGTGTTCCAGCCTCCTCCCTTGTCTTCTCTCTGCCTCCTTCTCCCTCCCTCTTCTCTCTTCCTTTCCCTCCATCCCATTCCCTCTCTCTCTCCCTTCTCTCTCTCTCTCTCTCTCTCTCTCTCTCTCTCTCTCTCTCTCTCTCTCTCTCATTTTCTGACTCCTGTCTTTCTCTGTCTCTACTTCCTTCTCAACTCCATAACTCTTCTTCCCATGCCCCCAAATAAATTCTATTCTTAATAGACCCTTCATATGACTGGTACCTCAAGGAGGACAGATGCCTCAATATGGGCCCACTGAGACAGCACCTTCCCACTGCCACATCATACCATGCTCTACAAAACATATCATTTACTTTACAAAACATATCACTTGAAGCATAACAAACAGTGCTGTACTGGGTTTCCAGCTGCAGTTTGGTCTATCATTCTCAATTGGCTTCTGCTGCCCCATAGTCTTCCAGTCAGTGTACCATGTCTAGGACCATAAAGTCTCCCATATATCTAATCAAAAGATTCACTTCTTGATCCCCATCTCTTTTTACTTTGGTTTTAGAAGTTCCATATTTGCCCTAATTCTCATATCATGAGAAGCTGTAGATATTCCTCCATTCTTTGGCTTTTACTTGGTTTAGTGTCTTCTCGTCCTCCTGTACAAACTCTTTGAATGGGTTCCCACACCACTTTCTGTCCTAATTCTCTCTTCAACATCACAGACATTCTTAAATTGAACATACTCAATCCTCTTAAACATGAAGAGTGTAAAAGCCAAATGAAATGTATACATCAACAATAATATCCCAATGACCAAATTTCCAATGTAAACCTTCAGACTTGATGGTCACTATGTTCATGACAAACAGCCTTAAGGTGTGCCGATTGTGATACATGGCAGAGTGCTTATGAGTGTCAGCCAGCACTGCACTGCAAACTGGTACAACAAATTTTCTATTAAGGACAGCAAGATAGAAAAAGGGCACCCCCCCTGGTGTGTCTTTGTATGTAGTTTTACAGAAATAGGTTATAGAGAAAACAAACTAGACACAGGTGATGACAGAATGAGCCAGAGAATGAAAAGGATCCAGAAGAGTAGGACATTATTGCCAAAGTTATTATGTGGTCAGGCAGAGAAATTCAGTCAGTAGCCAAGAAAAGCTCTATTGAATCAGCTTGGAAGATTAGATAGTATGGAGGCTAGAAACTTCCAGGCCTAGGCCTATGAGTAGTTACAATGGAGGAGAAATGTTCTGCACTCAGCCCAAGATGTGTATTCCCAAAGCTTGTGTATGGCTTTTTATTTCATCCCTCTGTTGAATAAAATAAAAGAAGCATTAATAGTCAATGCTGATTTTCTTAAAATCTTAAGATAGGTAAATGAATTTTGATAAAAAATTTCTTTTCTTTACTTCTATCTATCTCTTCATTTATATACAACCAAAGTTGTACTAACTGAATTTTCTTAAAATATGTAGCCTTGTTTAATATAATCTTTTTTTCTTAAAATCATCTTTATTTTGATATATGAATTACAGAGCACATAGAATTATTGTTTCCTGATTTTCATTTTCACACTTTTAATTTTTAATATTTCTTGATTTTGTATCTACAAATATTATCTACAAATATTATTTTGTAAAATGAAACAAACTTTTCAAACAAGTGACAATTAGTAAAAATAATTTTAAAACACATTTGTTTTAAATTTTATATGTATTCTAGAAAAATATTATGTCTACAGTATCACCTTTAAAGTGATAGTTTTTAAACAATGGATTAATATGCCAACTTTTCCCTATTATTTTGTGTAACCTTCAGTACTTATTTCAACTGTAAATAATTTACTTCATAGAAACAGCTATTGTCACCCAACTCGGTTAATTCATAAAATTCTATCATAAAAACTATGTAAATTTGGAACATATTGTAGAGAGATTTTCATCCATCAACATGGCTGCTTTGTCAAGGGATTGCATCCAAAGACCTAAATCTATGTGATCTTGCAATAACACCAAACACACCATTAGTATATATCTTTAAATTAAAATTTGTTTGTCAAAAGAAGCAGTCATGTTTGAAAGTGACATCTTTGGGGGGAAGGGCAGAAAAGGCGGTGAATCAGAGAAAGATTTGACAAAATAATTCTGTTAGAGGATACACCTAACTCTCAAGAGAACAGCACAGGAAAGCAAAGCTATTAAAGAGCAGTACAGGGATAAGGGTGAGTCAGTTGGGAGGCAGTGTAATGAGTACAGTGCAGTGAAGTTGAGTTAGTCCCTTGGTTCATGCAGTTCATTGCATGTCAGCAGAGGCAGTTGAAATCAGAGAAGATGGAGTCAGAAAGAGAACAAATCACCAAAGTTTAGATGGACGCCAAGCAGAGCATTTCACTGAGAAGCTGAGAAAAGGCAGACTGAATCAGGAAACATAGAGAAGAGTTTCAGCCAGAACAGTCAAGTAGAACTAGCCACACATTGTTCAGAAAGAGCTAGAAAGGGTCAACTTATTCAGCAGTAAGTCTCCAAGATGGAGAATATGTCTAGAGAATAAAAGATACTTTTACAACAGATGACATATTTTGGAAAGAGATTATTTTGTAAGGATGAGTTCACTCCAAAGTTGCCTTTTCACTAGAGTGAGGAAATCTAACCTGTATCAAATATTCTACATACTCTTCAGGTTCAAGTGAGATTAGTTCCAATAGTTTAAGACTGAAACTGGCTATATCTGTTTTCATCAGTCTTGAAAATCTTGTTCTGTGCCATTTCTTTCACTTCTTACTTTCTCTTCAGGTCTCTGGTTAGAAGTCCATGCGGAACATAATTACAACCTGAACTTTAAACATGATTTTTTTTTAAACTTTCAATGGAAGTATATTTTATAGTAACCAACTCTGATTTTATTATCCCAAAATATGTATGCTTAGATCAATGTTGTGGAGGAATAATTTGATTAACGACTAACACAAAAAAAAAGTTCATTTTATTTGCATATCAATTTTCCCCATGATTCAGGTCAACTATCTTAATTAGGTATTTGATTGGCAGCATCTTATAAATAGGTTTTTATAATATATAAATATTAGATTTCTCAATGATTTCTATTTTCTGGAATTGTTAATTCTACCTGATGAGAATAATAACATTACCACAATTTTTGAGCCAAATTTGAAGCAAGCTTTATTAAATGTTTGTCAGGATGATAGATACTGGTCATCTCCATACTTGGGATTCTCAGAGTAAAGCACTGAATTATACTAGTCAGAGCCTTATAATTGTAACAACAAATGACTATATAGTCAGCTTCATCCAATCAAGGGCAAACATAAACATACATCCTGAAGTACTTTCTGCCTACAAACCTCTGTGTGATCAATTATACCTTGTGCAGTTGTGGTAACCAAACTTGTTTATAGAAGCAAAAATATGTGGTTTGTTACCTTACATGAGCAACAGCCCCTAGAATTTCTAGCAAGTTATCTGTCCTTGAGAACATGGGGATTATAAGTTAGAGGAATTTTTGTTTATAGATCTCTTAAGCACAGCAATTTAAACTTAAAATATACCATTACCTTTACATCATCTCAGCAATGCTCAATTCCTACCTAGATGTGACAATATATTCCTTTAATTCCATATAATTTCTCATATAGTTCTTATATCTAGGATACCATTTCTTCTCAACATTTTTTAATCAAAATTATCTTCAGGATATGCAGTCAATCACATACTTATAAATTCTCTTAATCGACAGGTAACACAACACAGTGTACTCCCAAAGAATTACCTAAATGTGTGCTACACATGATTTTACCTCAACTCTATTAGAAATTCTCTAATTACAAGAAGTAATAATATGATCGATCTAATAGTATTCCATGGGACACAAAACATACTGGATACCTACAAAATAGTTTGTAGTGACTATTTGGTAGTAACACAGACCCAAGATTTCAGTCTCCTTTTGGTCAATGAACAAATATGGTCAGGCATGGTGGGACATATATTTAATCCCAGCAATCAAGAGGCAGAGGCAGGTGGATCTCTGAGTTTGAGAACAACCTGGTCTACAGGGTGAGTTCTAGGACAGCCAGGGCTACACAGAGAAACCATATCTCCAAGAAGGGAAGGAAGGAAGGAAGGAAGGAAGGAAGGAAGGAAGGAAGGAAGGAAGGAAGGAAGGAAGGAAAGAAAGAAGATAGATGCATAATATTTATATAACATTTCTAGACTAGTCTCTAGGATCCACTGAATTATGTTAATGATTTAAATCATTTAAAAATAACATATTAAGAAGAAAGCAAAAGTACCAGAATATGACTCAAAGCACACAAAACTAATAAACCACAGGATAGATCAGAAGACACAACACTTAGTTCATGTTTGCAAGTATTAGCTCATCTATTCTTGATCCACCTTATGTCAGCTAGTTGACAAACACAAATCCTGTTTTTTCTGTCCATGGAAACATGTACATTTGTAAGTTTAGCTACTGACTATTACATCCACATACCTTTATATTTCTTCATTGTGTTAATTTGTAAATTTCTTTATAGCTATAATATTTTTATCATAAGTACAATGTATAGCATTTTATGTGTAATATATATGTAGGAAGGAAGATGGGAGAATGGATGGATGAATGAATGGATGAGATGAAATAAAATTAATTCCAAGGCCACAAAATATACATTCCATTTTAATAAAATAAGCTGCTTTCTTTATTTGACTGTGTGGCCCTATAATTTTAAAGTCATATTAAATATTACTTGATCAAACTTTCTCACATTATAAGTATGTATACTGAAATATTTATCCAAATTTACAGAATATAATGTGATTTGCTGCCATATTTATCTTAGAAAGGTGTTTACTATTGCTGACAACAAAAAGATGTACTTAAAATTTGTTAGCTCTTTTTTTAAATCTCAGTTTTCTCATGTTGTATACTTGTAAAAATAATTATTTCCTTGTATCTCATAATAGTTATACTTTATGTTCTGTAGCTCTTTATTTTCTGTTGGTCCTAATACAAAATATAAAGATCATGGCAAGTAAAGTTTTAATGGCCTGGTAAAGTGCCAACAATGATAAAATCAAGGGTAAACCTTGAAAAACATTAACGTCAGAAAATGAGAGCAGGAATCTGGAAAATTTAGTAACATCCCAGTAGAGGAAGAATAATGAAAATTAGTAATATCAAGATTCAAAATTCACACTGTAAAGTGACTTCAAAGTAATTCTCTGTTTACATGTCACATTTTTTTTTTTGATAACAGTAGTATTTACAAAATTTTTATTCTTTTAGGTATTTTTACCTAAATTTTTCTTAGCGTGAGTTTAGAAAATTGGCTAATTCATTAAGTTTTAGTTTATTACCCAGTCTTTTTTTTCACTTCTCTGAATACACAGAAGGAATCTAGTACCTACTTATGACGAGCAGTTATCTCTTATGGCAATTGTGGTTAAACCAGATTTTTTTCTATGGTTTATACTTCTCAGTTAATGGAAATTTTTAGATTTAGTATGTGTATATGCATTTATGTTATTTTGGCTTAAGTGTGCCAATTAAAACTATAAAAATACAGGGCTGGATTGTAAGCTAAATATTTAAGAGCTCTTACTACTCCTTCAGAGTAATGGAGTTCAGTTCCTAGAGTTCACTGAAGGGCAGCTCTCCATCAACTCCAACTCTGGGAGGATCTGATATCCTCTTCTGGCTTCCACAGGCACTGCATGTGCAGGTACACACCTTCACATAGATAAAAACATACACACAATTTTAAAATAAATCTTTAAAATATAAGTTTAGAATTCACAAAGACTTTCACCCATTTACATGCATGGACCTACGCTAGTTTGACTGATGTCCTCTAAAAAGACAAAATTAAGACACATGAACACCAAGGGTTCAGGTTCACAGGACAGTCTATGTGATGTCATGACAGTATCTATCTATCTATCTATCTATCTATCTATCTATCTATCTATGTCTTTCATTCTTTACTTAGGACTCTTAAAAGGAGTCATGGCAAAGGTATCTTTGATACTCTTCTCTTTGGGATATCAACTCTCAACATCTATATGTCATAATTTTAGTGGGACTAAAACACTTGAGTTTACTGTTTGTGAACAAATTTCCAGAATAGAACAGCATGATGTCTCTTCAAGGTAATTAAAGGGCATCCTATAAAAAATACTTTGTTTACATATACATATAGATATAATTTAAATAAATGAAACCATCTTACCCCTATTAAACTAGGTAAGATATGCAAACATATATTTATTCTATTTTGTAACATCTGCAGAAAATTGTTAACATTTCTCCTGTGTGTCTCGAAAATCCGAGATCAATAACTTTCCATGACCATATATAATTCATTGTTTTCCCCATCAACTTTTCTAACTTTCAAAATAACTGGAGGTATATTTGTTTTAGCTATAAGAAATGCCTAAATAAAAAAAAAAAACCACAAACACATTATTTCTGCTTTTATGGTGCTATAGCTTCTCACTTGTACTCCTGCCAATCCTTGCTTCTGAAACCTTAGCTTAAAGGGCACTCTAACTTACACTTTTAAAAATATTTATTATTTATTTATTTATTATTGGATATTTTATTTGCATTTCAGATGTGATCTCCTTTCCCCATTTCCCCCCCTCCCAGGAACCCCCTATTCCATCCCTTCTCCTCCTGCTTCTATGAGGATGTGCCCCCACCCACACATCCCCCACTCCCACTTCCCTACCCTTGAATTTCCCCACACTCAGTGTCCATCCTTCACAGGACCAAGGATCTCCTCTCCTACCTATGCTCAACAATGCCATCCTCCCCTACATATACAGCTGGAGCCATGGGCCCCTCCCTATGTACTCCCAGGCTGGTGGTTTATACCCTGGGGGCTCTGGTTGTTTGTTATTGTTGCTCTTCTCATGGGGTCACAAACCCTTTCAACTCCTTCAGTCTTCTCTCTAACTCCTTCATTGGGAACCCCTTGATCATTTCAATGGTTAGCTGTGAGCATTGGCCTCTGAATATATCAGACTCTGGCAGACCTCTAAGGAGACAATATCAGCCTCCTGTCAGCATGCACTTCCTGACATCCACATCGGCGTCTACCTTTGGTGACTACTGCACATGGGATGGATACTCAGGTGGAGCAGTCTCCAGACAGCCCTTCCATCAGTCTCTGCTTCACACTTTGTCTCTATATTCGCTCCCTTGAGTATTTTGTTACTCCTTATAAGAAGGACCGAAGCACCCACACTTGGTCTCCCTTCTTCATGAGCTTCATGTGTCTGTGAGTTGAATCTTGGGTTTTCATCCAGCCACAGGTCCAACAAAAGTGACTACTTAGGTCCTCAAAAAGGCATTCAGTTTCCATCTGATGTTATTACGTTCATTTCTTTCAGGGACATTGAAATGAAGGAATGGTGTTTGATGGCTTTGGGCTTGAAACACATATATTATGCTATATTTTGGAGTAACAACTAAAACTCCCACTGCCTGACACTAGGAAAAAGAAACCACTGGTTATCTTGCTACCTCAAACTAGAAAAAACACAATATCAATAATGCAAGAAGTAAAATTAATTTGTTTTCATGCTACATAGTTAAAAAATGTGTTCCTATTTATGTATCACTTGCTAAGGTAAATTTTGGTAAATTGGTTATTTCATAACTTTAGTGTGGTTTAGTGTTAGGCTTTCTCTTGGAAAGTCATATCCTTGAAATAGAATGTTTAAGTTTATAATATATTGGAGAAAGTCTAATAAAAATTGTGAACTCTTTTAAATAGCAATAATGACCTAATGTTAAAGAACATTCTCAAGATCAAAGTTGCTTTTAATGACTTAAAAATCATGAAAAATCCTCTAAACTTACCCTGTAAATAAATATTTTCTTTAAATTATCAATCACTATTACACAGGAAGAATATTTTTGCCAGTTTGAAAAATAATATATTTTCTCTTCATCTGCAACATGATTAACTGAATTCTAATCTTAAGATATACCCATCAATAAAATAACTTTTTTTCCAACAAATTAATTACATTCTATATAACATTTCATTACCTCCATACATGTATTTCAAATTATCCATTCAGATTACCATATTAAATGTTTTAAGAAACCCTGTTTAAGTCATTGTTTTTAAATGTATAAGACTCTATGTTATGTACCTTGTGAACTAAATGTTCTGTGAAATTCATTTTGTCTCCTTTTGTGACCCCCTTTTTTCCCCTACTGGATTGTCTCCTCCAGCCTTAATAAGGGTACAATTGCCCAGTCTCATTGCAATTTAATGCTATGCTTGGTTAATATAAATGTGAATCCTACTCTTTCTGAAGAGAACTAGAAGATGGGTGAATGAGGAAGAAAGGGGATGTGGGGACAAGTACTAGAAGGGTTACAAGAAAGGGAAAAAGCAGTTGGGATGTAATACATGAAAGAGTAGATAGATAGATAGATAGATAGATAGATAGATAGATAGATAGATGATAAATAGATTTTTTTAAAGAAAGAAAATAAAATAACCACTTGATAATGAAATATGCAGTAACATTTTTTATTCTGGACTGAAAAAAAGTAACATTAAAAAGTCAGATTATTTTGTGGAGAGGGTAAAGATTTTAGGGTTTATGTTATTGTAAAAGCCTCTGTAACACAACCTTCCAAATGAGATTTGAAAGGAATATCTACCTTTAGACCTTAAGTTGCCCATGTTTATAAGAATGTAGAAAAAGTTAAAATACTTGAGATGTTTTATTTCTTATAGAATAATTTACATTTTATTCCTATAAATGACACTTAATATATGTAAAGCTAGTTTTCATAATCTCCTTTAAGCTTCTTATTTACCAGATGGATCTTCAAAGCTCCCACTTTCTTTTTTATCTCAACAGCAGTTAGAGCTTGCATATATGAACAAGGTTGGGATCAACTTTCCCTGTTTTGAATGACTTCAAAAAACCGAAGAGAGGAACTAGAGGTAGCTCAGAGGTTAAGAGTACTTGTTACTCTCCAGAGTATCTGAGTACAGTTCACCTCCAGGGAATCTTTCACTCTTTTCACACCTCTGTGAGAAACTTCACTCACGTGCACATATACACATACAAATGTAAACATATGCATATAATTTAAATAATATAAATATATAAAAATAACTGAGGCTACAAGCTCTGATGTAAAGCCCCACCCAAGCAGATGTGAGGCCCTCAGTTCAATCTTCAGTACTATAAGAAAACTGGATATAGATCTACTATAATTAATTGATTTGTTAAGACAGTTTTTAAAATACAGTTATCACAATGCTAACATTGAATATTCCCAAAACTAATATAAACCATTAGTTTTAAAAAGAAAATTAAGTGGAGAATGTGGACAAACACCTATAGTCTGTTGCAAGGTTGAAACAAGAGAATTCTGAGTTTCAGGACAGAGTGAGCTGCACAATAAAACCTTGTTGCCATGTAATTTAAGAACAACAGCAAAACAACAACAACAACAACAATAATAATAATAAACATAAGAATTTTAAAATGAAATATATTGTTGTCACTACAAAGTATAGGTTTATTCTGTTTCTACCAACTTTGAACCCATTTAATACTTTTTTTCATCTAAAGTTCTTGGTAATGATCACTGAATAGCAAAATAAATACATTCATTATTTGAAGTTAATTCATAAAATGAAAATTTCTGAAATAAGTTGTGTAACTGAACTTCTATGATGATTATTTTAAAAGCAATCGAAACAAACATTGGTATGAGAAAATGTAGCAATAGAAATCCAATGAGAAATAGACTATAAATGTTGAGTATATTGTTTGTTTTGATCCTTCAAGGAGTTCTCTAAATAGTATTACTAAGTTCTTATTATCAACAAATTGTACTGTAGATGAAGCCTCTTTAAAATGGATCCTTATCATCCTGGAAAATTTGTATTGGGATTCTTAACAGAAAAGCAAATAGATATTTATTTATAGGTATTTGTATTCATACACTTATAAAGACATACTAATGCTCTCTTTTATATAAAAAGTTTTAACAAAAAGAGAACAAACCAAATTATTTACTCTAACAATAGAAAATGTGGTTTTTATGTATTTGTTTTCTAGGAAAAAGAATGCTTTAGGGGGAATTTTAAATATATTTGAAAGGAAACAATTACTTTAAATATAAATGAAGCCTTAAAATTCTTTATCTTTTCATTTATTTGACACCACTTGAATAAGAAAAACAAATTTGAAGCTCCTCTATCAGCTTATCAAAAGTATTTAAAATATTCAAATGGCCATTTAAAAATCATTACACACAAAATCATTTATTATATGATAATTGCTTCTGAGAAGCTTAAAACCTCTAGGTATTTCCACCACATTAAACAGCAAAAAACTCCAAGCTTCAATCTTGTAGAGTAATATATTTTTGTATGTAAAAACTCTCATGACTGCCTAAATGTATAAAATTCTCTTTAGTATAACAAGACGTATAAAATTCTCAATATACCAAAGTATAACTTTACAACTTTCTTGAATGTAATAAACTTCATTGTCTGAAAGGCATCACTAACTTAGTACTTAAAAAATCTCTTCAATCAAAGCAAAATATGTATATTCCAGGTTTAAATGTAAGTTATACTTTTAATTTTTAAAAATTACGATCACAAAAGTTTTCTTTAAAACTTTATGAAGTTCTTTTGTCTTTTTCTTGGCTTAGGTGGATAACACCATCTAATAGTTAATACCCCATCAATGTAAAATCATAAAATGGGTTAAACACTTAAGAGTACTATTCACATAAACAAATCACAATGATCACTTAGATACAGATGGTAGAAAACACAGGAAGAAATATCGTGTGTGTGTGTGTGTGTGTGTGTGTGTGTGTTAATTAGCTTTCTGTTACTGACATGAATATCTGAGATTTGGTCAGTACTGTTAACTACATTCTCATTCCATGCAAACATCACTACTATCCTATATCTAAAATTTTACCCTTCAGTGAAATTAAACTATGCAACCATTAAATACCTCATTACTCTATCCTCTGCCAGCTCATGGCAAGAGCCATTCTTCATTCTGTTTTGATTCATTTCACTCTTCAACATTGTAAGTTCCAGGACAGTCTGGGCTACAGAGCGTGACCCTGTTGCAAACTGAAAACAAACAACAAAAAAACTATCAAATCAAAATCATATAAAGCTAAGCTCAACATAGAGAAGTGACAAGGGATAGAATTCCAGACTATAAAACACACAGACTGTAAAACATAATAGCTGAAAAAGACCCCAATATAATTGGCTTAAGTTACTAATTCTCCATAGAAGACATAAATATCCAAGAGCATATGAAAAAGGAACCTAATCATCTTCACTAGTTATAAATGAAATGACAAAAATTGCAACAAGGTGTCACTTTACCCTATTAAGAATGGCTATTAGCAAATTCCTAAAATGAACCAGGTTTAGGAAAGAACATAGATTAAATGGGGCCCTTGAACACTGTTAATAGGAAGGTAAGTGAGTGTACCTATTGTAGAACTCAGTATGGTAAGCTTACAAAACATTAAAATAAGAACTACCATATGTTCAAGAAAACCTGTTTCTATGTACATATTGAAAGGAAATAAATTCAGTATGTAAAAAATGTCTTCTTTCTTATATTCCTTGCATCACTATTTTTACAATACCCAGAAAATGAAGACAACCTAAGCATCTATCAAGTGATCAATGAATAAAGAAAACATGGAACATATATACAATGGAGTACATCGATTCAAAATACAGTGAAATACTGGTATTTATGGAAATGCACATGGGACCTGAAATCATAATGTGAGTGATAAAAGCTAGGCGCATGCTCACACACACACACACACACACACACACACACACACACACACGTATCATATTATCTCATTCTTATAGGATCTAAAAATTTTAACCTCTTAGAAGTTGGAAACAGAATGGTAGTTTTGAGAGACCATGAAGAGTAGAGGAGACAGAGTTACTGAAATCTGTTAATTACATGATATTGGCTTATACTTGGCTCCAAGCATGTAATTCTGGTGTTCTATTGCCTGGAAAAAAAAAGGAAAAAAAAGATATAGCTCATTTTCATCTTTTTTCCTCATTTTTACTGGATATTTTATATATTTACATTTCAAATATTATCCCCTTTCTGGGATTCCCCTACGAAAACCCCCTATTCCCTCCTACTTCCCCTTGCTACATATTTTCAAAATACAGGCATAAGAATATTCACATTTCACTGTAAAGAAATAACAAGTTTTTTGAGGACATGCCATGTTTAGTGTTTAACTTGTTTAGAAATTATACAATATAAACTCGCACTGAAATATTTTATGTTATTCAGTTAATATAAAATTTTTGTGCTTCATGTATAAGTTTACATTTTAATTAAAAATTAAAAGTAAATTAAAATACACCTACCCCAATATGTAAGTTTAGAACATTATCTTCTGAATATCGTATAACTATCTTTGGAAAATGACTACCTTATATCAGAAACATTAAAATGTTATGAATTAGTTCATGAGAGAAATTGCTAAGAAATTCTCTAAATATATCCTACCCACTGAGAACATCCATGTTACTGGCCTCATTTTAATGTACAGTTGTGGGTAAAAATGGCTGGGGAACACACTGAGTTCCTCACGCCAGGCTGTGTGTAGTTGGCTGGGAACGCCCTGGGTTCCTCCAGCGAGAAGTTAGGCCCAGCTGCTCACTAAAGTCCTCTCCACAGCTCCTCACAGTGCGGCCCCAACACACAAGAAAGTCCTTGGGTTTCCAAACCAGTTTATTGGCATGATGGTGGATGGATCTGGATGCACCTCCCAAACCCAGGGCAGTCCTGAGTTAAATAAGGAGGGAAAGGGGGGGTGGCTGGGGAGGAATGCTTAATAGGCTCCACCCTCTGGCCTTCAGGTACCTCATTAGTTTATAAATCTCTCTAGGGCCTGAGGTCTGTTTATCACGCTCTCCACCTGTGTACGTGACTGAAGGGTGCATGTTGAATGGAAATCAGACCTTGTGTCAGGAAACTGGGTTCTGGGGGCGTGGCCAAACCCACAACCCAAGAACCAGGATACCCTTCCAGGGCCCAACAATTACCAGTTTCAAATGTATTTTACTTAATTTTGTTGTTGTTGATGTTGCTAGAGATCCAAGTGGTCAATGTAATTAATATACTCACTACGTTAGAATTTGTTGTATTTTTCTAGAAAAACCATGTGTTTATTTGTGTCCAAAATTACATTGCATAGCAATGCAATGTAATTTTGAAAAAATTTTTTGGTAGTTGACTATAAGTAGTATAAAATATGCCATTTCTAATGATATAAATTCTATAGCTCTATGGGTTTACTTATATTCTCTTCTGTAATGGCTTAATTTTATAATGAAATTAAGTGATTAGATCAAAAGGCAGGATTTTTGATCTGACTGAATCTTTTTCGATCATGTTTAACCAATCTTCTTTAAAATGCTAAAATTATATATTTACTATATGACTAAGTTCCTTTGCAAAGTATTTTGATCTAAATCTCTGGTACAGTAATTCATATTTGAAGGCTTTCTTTTTCTTTGAATTGTAATTTAGGAAGTTTCTATTTGGCAGCCTTGCCTTGGCCATGTAAGGTCCACTGAGAAATCCATGGCAAGCCTTTCTCATTTCTAATAATTTCCAGTATTTCATGTAGGCCTTTTCTTAGCGTTTCCAATCCTTTATTTAAATTATTCACTTTGTCTTAGATGTTATCCACATTTTCTATTAGTATTTTCATATTAATCTCAGTTCTTTTTTTACTGTACACACACACACACACAGAGAGAGAGAGAGAGAGAGAAAGAGAGAGAGAGAGAGAGAGAGAGCCATTGCATATTCCCATAGATTAGATGATAACTGGCATGAGTTGGTTCTCTTCTTCTACCATGCAGGTTTTGAGAATGAAATGCTCATCAGCAGGCTTAAGGACAATAGCTTTTATCTCCTGAGCCATCTTGCCCGCTCAAATATAGGTATTTTAAATTCCTTCCTTTTTCTCTTACAGTTCCAACATCTGAGTCTCTGTATCTGGTTCCAAACAAGTACTGACACCTTTTTGTTTACTTGTCAGTTTTGTGTACCTTGAAACATCTTTGAAAGTTAGGCATTTTAGATTGCTGTTTTACTGTGAAGATTTATGATAATATAACCAGGAATTGTGCTGAATTGAAGACTTTCTGCAGCTATGGTTGCTTAGGTTTTAATTTCATGTATTGTTTTTCTTTTCATCCCTCTTAGTTTCTTCAATCTTTCCCAAGATCTCCTCAGATGATTCTGCATCTTTTTTTTTTTCAGCTGCTATTTACTCAAATTTGCTGTTTAACTACAAAGAGAAACACTCTATGTCTTAGGTCAAATTCTTGGTCTTTAGGTTAACTGTGTCCCTGGGCTGTGACATTCAAATGTGTTTCTTAGCCATATTATTTTCACTCGTAGATGACACAATATGGATGGATGGAGCTAGAATTCAGAAAATTGTCTTCTTAGCTGCATGAGGCTCTGAAAAATTCTTACTATCTTTCCCAGTAATTGAACTTTGTTTTGGAGAACATTAACACTGAGATTTATTTCACTGTATTTGTTTGTCTTTACTCTACAACCTGAACTGACAGAACAAACAGATCTGTCTTGGCTTGTCGTTATGAAAAAGGGTCAGGCTGGACTACTGGAGGAGACATTCAGAAAACTGGAAATACCTAGAAATTTCTGGCTCTTCTGATAGTCTGTAGATATTATCTAGCAAGCTAATAATATGGCCTTTTAAGCAGCCCTAAAAGTTTCTGACTCCAGGACCCCAGGAATCTGACTTGGAATTTGCTTGTCTCATCATATGTCATAATGGACACTTTTTCATGACTTCACTTCTCTGACAGACTAAAGAATAGACACTGTCAGTATAGGTTTGCTTGGGAAAATGAATTGGAGGCAATTTAGACAATGTAGTGTTTTTTTCTTTTATTGAGAATATATTTCTCATATATAGATTTCTCTTTACTCTTCTCTTCCCAGATTCTCCAATCTCTCCTTACTTCTGAGACCACCTCCTTTCTGTTTCTTATTAGAAAACAGACATCTAAGGAATAATAATAATAAAACAATTTTATTAATATAGAGTAAAATTCAGAACAAGATAAAACAAACATGGAGAAAGGAAAGAGCCCAAGAAAGGCACACACCAGACACAAACAGATATACATGCAAAGATTCATTCATTCACATATTCAGGAATCTCAGAAAAGCACAAAACCAGAAGCCATGATATAGATGCAAAACCTATAAGGAGCGCTCACAAAAATGGACCTATCATGACTGCCCTCTGAAAGATACAACAAGCGCTGAAAGAGTCAGATGCAGATATTTGCACCCAACCAATGGACAGAAGCTGCTGACCCCTGTGGTTGAATTGGGGAAAGGCTGGAGGAGGCTGGGGAGGAGGGCGACCCTGTACCAGCAGTCTCAATTAACCTGAACCCCTGAGATCTCTCAAACACTGGACCACCAACCAGGCAGCATTTACCAGCTGATATGAAGCCCTCAACACATAAACAGTAAAGAACTTCCGGGTCTCCGTTCTGGGTTCAGTCAGAGAAGACGCATGTAACCGTCAAAAGTCTGGAGGCCCTGGGAGTTTAAAGGTCTGGTGGGGGTGGGAGCATCCTCTTGGAGACCGGGGTGCAGGGAGGAGGTATGGGATATGGAATGGTCGGCAGGTGGACTGGGAGGGGAATGGGGTTTGGAGTGTAAAAAATAAAAGATGTAAATAAATAAATAAAAGCAAAAAATTAAAGACAATTTTAAAAAAGCCATGACATGATAGGAGATGAGCCTCCAAATATTCCCTTGAGTTCATTTTCTCTTGGCCATCTACTTCTGGTCATGGGTCCAACCCTTAAGAACGGATTATTTACCTAGTCAGTCACCCTTGGAGAAACTAAATATTCATTTCCAAATGGTTATAAATTAGAAATAGCTTCTGGGTTAGGGATAGAGGCATGTGCCTTCTTTCCTTTCAGCTCTAAGACCCCATCTGGCACAGACACTTGTAGGCCCTATAAGCATGCTGCTTCAGTCTATGAGTTTATATGTATCCTCCTGTGTTTAGAAGGCTTTGTATTCTCTATGTCCTCCATTTCCTCTCAGTTTATGCCTCCTCTTCCTTAAATAAAATCAGGTATTGGTTGATTACCCACACAAGCTTGTGCCACCATTGTACTAACATAACACTCAGGAAGTGCACCATTGTGGGTAGAATGTTTTGTACCTGGAGATATTTACCTTTCCCCTTTGGCAGTGTGCAGAGTAGCTTCCAGTACAATGAACACTAGCCAGGAATATAAAGGCTGCAGGTAGCACCATCTCTGTTTCTCCGTGTTCAATGAGTTGTATAGGTGTTGTCTTCTGCATTAAGACCTTACTATCAGTTTGTGCAGAGCAACCTATAGCCCTTGCAGCAACTTGTATTGTTTGGAGCTTCCAGTGCTACCTCTCTGGCCAACAACTCGATTAGATATAACACATTCCGGCTCCTAAACTTTTATTTAGTAATGAGATCTATCTATCTGTGGTTCTGTCTCCCCCACTATTTGGTGATTTCATGTAGGTCACCTTCATATATGTATATGATTTAGGAAGCTTCTACTGTATGAGGTTTCCATAAAATCCGTCAAATGGCCCTTAATTTTTGCTGCCCCTCTGCATATTCTCTCCCTGTCTGCCTCTCCTATTTGATGATATTGGAGCTCTTAAGTTGCCATTTAAACTACTACTTAGTAATGTGAAATACAAGAAAATTTAAAAAGAATCAAACAAAAGTGATAAAGTATTAATTTGTCCAATCAACTCAGTATAAGAGAAAAAATGTTAGACAAGTGACATTTTGTGTTGCTAAACACAAATATATAGTGGTTGAAGAGATAGTTCACTGCTTAATTGCACCAGCTACTCTTACAGAGTACCTAAGATTGATTCCCAGCACCCACATGCAGATTGCCAACCATCTCTAACTCCAGTGCCAGATGATCTGATCCATTTTTCTGGCTTCTTTGGGCACCAAGCACACACAAGATGTATATTATGTATATGCAGGCAAAACACCCATATACACAAAATAAGAATCATTAAAAAAACAGAACAAAAACATGTCACCTAGTCTTGTAAACTTTAGGGGTATGGTGTTCCATATGATAATAACTATTAATAATACACTCAGAAATGCAGGTTTCAGTTTGAATATAAGCAATAGCATGCCTTACCATTCTTCTTCATCCAATATCAGATCTAATACCCATTTTTCTAGTTGTTTATGTTGCTAAATCTATTTTCAGCCAGAAAGAAAGCTTATCAGCCTTCAAGTACCTCTTTGGGGAGATTAGGTGAGCCTTGCTTCTGGCTAGGTCCTTCAGCTGCCCACACAAGGGACATATGTGATTTCAGGTGTCGTATGTTTGTTATCCCATTCCTCTTAGAATTCTAAGTTTTACCACTACATCTGTGTAAACCCCCTGTGACTTTTAGCTTCAGACAGCAATCGCTTTGTCCCTCTAAAACACTCGTGATGTATAATGCTGTGCCTTGGGCTCTCTTCAAAAATTCCCTAAGAAATCAATGATGTGGATACAAGCTTACGATAAAAATGATTGCTGAGAGCCAACCAGGTATAGACTCATGAGCCCTAGAAAACACATATTTGTAACTTAACTATTCACTAGTTTTTTTCTGTTTTCAATGGTGTTTTATTTTCCACCTAAGCAATAACTTTTACAGCTAAAAAGCCAATAGAAACAATGCTTGATTACATATATTGAAGAGTCTGGGTAGGCTTGAAAATCTACACAGAGGTCATCCCCTATGGCAGTGAAACTGAAAAAAAGAAACAACATATCTTAATGAAGTTTTTCAGACCACCTGTTACACTTGGATAATTCAGAAACAGCTTTTCCCACTAATTCATTCCAGGCAGGGATCTAATCCTAAATGAGGCATGTTATAAAGCATTTGGATTAGTAACAAAGCCTTTCTAACCATATGCTTGAATTTTTGTTGTATTTTCAGACAATATTGTGGTATCATTAAAGTTTTTTTTTCCAACACTACCTTTTTAACATGCATAGACTCTTTTTGGAAATTAAGGTGGAAAACTAAATAAAAGAAATGGGGAACTATTTTCAAATTACAACAAACTATTTGAAAATCCTTATACTTCTGATATGCCCATAGAACATATGATTCAGGAAAGAAAATAGTTTTCCTTCAGTACAAAATAGGATGGAAAGAGGGAGTAGAACATTTTGAGGGCAGTTGCCTTTTCCTTATCCATGCCTACTGCAATTCTTGCTGTTTGCTTCTAAGATATCGAATAAAGAGACAGTTGGCTATCTCTTTTGTGATCCTGCAAATATCAGTCTGTTCCTTACCATTGAATGCTACCTGTGTGCACACTCATTCATTTGATTCTTCCCATGGCATGAGATCATGTTGACATCAGCTGTACAATGAGTCATTTCTACATCCTTCACAGCTTGGTATGGAGTCTGACACATAATTGGTATTTTATGGTGTTATTCAGTCAGTAATTGAAAAATTCAATGACCCATATATATGTCACATTTCAGCTTTCCTCAAGGAAATACATTTTAGATGACTAAACCATATGGGACAGAGAGAAGTATCTTGTCAGTGCTGTAATTCTAGGAGTGCACTCAATGAACAAGACAATGTCTCTCTGCCTTCTATCTAGGATGTTCTGTGCTAGGAGTGAAAACCAGTATCTTCTCTCTGTTTTTATTTGCCCAGTTCATTTATACTTTTTTTAAACCACATAATTGGAGAGATTTTTCTCTATTATGCTTTTCAAGGTATCTTGTAAGTAGAAATGCAAGGCAAACTCAAAAACACTGCTGAAAGCCCTACTGTATCTAGTCTAGAGAATATATGCATGATGTTTCCATCCCTACCATCAAGGTTTATATATACTAAGGTGAACAAGCAATATTTGACTAAAGTGAATTAGCAATGTAAGAATAATTTTATCCTTACATCTGTGTGGTGTCCATTAGCCAGATAGTTAAATTAGATAGGTAGGTACGTAGGTAGGTAGGTAGATAGATAGATAGATAGATAGATAGATAGATAGATAGATAGATAGAGTATCAGGTTGACATTTAAATATTTAAATAGATATTTCTGACTGGAATTTTTATTGTTATTTTTTTGGTTAAACAACATATTTATTTACTTATTTATTTATTTATTTATTTGTATATGTGTGCATGCATCATAATGCACAATTGGAAGTCAGAGGACAACTTTTGGAAATCTGCTATCTCCTTCAACCTTGTGAATCCATTGAATCACCATATCTTTATTCTTATTTCCCTTTTTTCTTTTATGGAATATAGATTATTTTCACATATAACATATCCTAATTTTACTTTCCCTTCTGTCTATTCCTCCTAGATCCTCCCCACCTGTTCTCCCTGTCTGGATCCACTCTCTTTCTGTCTCTTCTTATTAGAAAAAAATAGGTAGTCAATAATTATGGCACATACCTTTACTCCTAGCACTAGGAAGGCAGAGTCAAGAGAATCTCTGAGCTTGAGTTCACCTGATATGCAGAGTAAGTTTCAGGACATTCAGGACTATATAGAAAAACCTAGTCTCAAAAAAAAATAAAAATAAATGAAAGAAAGAAAGGAAGGAAAGAAGGAAGAGAGAGAGAGAGACATAGAAAGAAAGGATTCTAAAAAACATCAAACCAAACATGACAAAATAAAATATAGTAATATAAAGAAAAGAAGCACATCATATCAAAGTTGAACACTGCAACCCAACAGGAGAAAAAAGTCCCAAGAACAAACAAAAGAGTCAAAGACCCACTCACTCTCACAGTCTGGAGCTAATAGCTATCATATATACACAAGAGTCCTGGTGAAGATACGTGAAGGCCCTGTGCTTACTTCTTTAGTTTCTGTGAGCTCATATGCACCTTGCTTTGTTGAGACAGAGGGCCTTATTTCCCTGGTGTCCTCCAGCTGGCAGAGGAAGCCTTTCTGATGATGACTGGATAAGGCACTATTCTCTGATTATACCAGAACATCATTAACAGTCATTTTCTGACTTTTTTCCCAGTAGTGTTCAGTTTTATCCTAGATCTCTTGTAAAATCTAGTTTCTGATTCTTGCTTACACAGTGTCAGGCATTGAATGCTTCTTATGTAGTGATCCTCATAAAATCAGACATTGTTTGATTAATCCAACATAGTCTGTGCTACCATTGCCTAAGCCTATTACACAGGCAGGACAGATTATAAGTCAAACATGTTGTGGCTGGATTGGTGTCTATATTTCTTTTTCGATAGCCTGTAGAGTAGCTTCCCAAACAAACAATAACAACAACAAAAAAGCCACTAGAATTTAGGGGCAAGGTCTCCATGTATACACCAGTTTAATATCTCCATCTGCAAATAGTTGTGTAGGTGTTGTTCTTGGCAATGGGTCATTTCTGTCTTTTGTCATTGACTGCCCTTGGCAACAACTCAGTGAATGTATACTAGTCCCACCTCTGGAGAACTTGCATGGCTATAAGAGACGACAAGTTGAGACTCCATATTACCTATTGCTAGGAGTCCTAATTAGTATCACCTTCATAAATTTTCAGAAGTTCCCACTATACTAGGTTTCCACACCACATCCCAAGTGAATCTCCAATTCCTACGTTCTATCTCCCCCACTTGATTCCTCTGTTCTGACTTTTATACTCATCAGCCTCTAGTCTGACCATAAAATCTCTTCTATTTCTCTCTCTGAGAGAGATCACATCTAGACTGTTTCTCTTCACTTAATTTCTCTAGCTCTATATACTGTAGTTGGTTATTATTTATTTAATGGCCACTATCCTCTTATAAGTGAATACATACCAAAAATATTTTCTGGGTCTCTAATACCTCACTCATGATGATTTTTTTCTAGTTCTCTCCAATTTTCTGAAAATTTTGTGGTGTCATTTTTAATAGCTGAGTATGGAGTGCAAAACTCCATTTTGTAAATGTACCTTATGTTCTTTAGACATTCTTCTCTTGAGGATCATCTAGGTTGTTTCAGCTATGTACATACATGATTTATTTTACTGAAGTAAGATACCATTTTAAGGAAAAGATCCTGGAAGATATTTTTTCAACTTTAATATCATTTGTATGGATGTTTTGTCTGCACGTATTTTTCTGGCTGCGTATATGTCTGTGCATGCTACATTCCTGCATTCAAAGGTTAGAGAGGGTTTTGGTTTCCTTTAGAGCTAGAGAGGGGTACAGACAGTTGTAAGCCACCATGTGGTGCTAGGCATCAAACCTGGGTCCTCTGAAAGAATAGCCAATATTCTTATTACTACTAAGAAAACTTTCTAGTCTAAAATGATACATTCTAAGACTGCTGTGGATACTCCAAACCACACTGCTGAGTTCTATGATAAACTCTAATTTATAAATCTTGTACATACAACAACAACTATAACTAATAGCAAAATACTAGATTTGACATGGGAATGCAGCTGAATGCTAGAATATTTGCCTATATAATATGTATATCCCCTGAGTTTGGTCCCCAAATGGCAATAATAGTAATCATCATCTCTGTCTTTGTCATCATCATCTTCATCATCATCATCATTGAACTAGTGCAGTTTCCCTGGTGTTTTTGGATGCTGGCATCACTATTATGGAAACTGAGGCCATACTGGACATAAGCTGAAAGACTTACAATGGACCTGATGACCTAGATTTTGCCCAAGGCAGAACACATCAGATGTATATGTTAGACAAAGGGATGATTTGTATGTTAGGTAGAGATATAAGATAGATGGATGATTTGAGTCCTTGTTTGACACAAAAAGACAAAGCAGGCTTTTAGCACTGTTCATAATAATGTGCAATGAGACACATAGAAATAACTTATTTTTGGAAAATAGTGATTAAATATTTTGGACTCTAGCCATTATACCTGGCCGGTATACATGAGTTCTGGGGACATGAAATCTAGTCCTAATGCTAAAATGGTAAACACTCCCTAGACATCCATCTTTACAGCTTGTTCCTTTATATTTCTTTGTAAATTACTTATGTTCCTATCAAGAAATACTCTTTTCTAAACTTATCTTGTTTAATGAATTGGAACTGTAAGAGATAAATATTCTGCCCATCACGTTGGCACAAAGTAAAATCAGTGTTGAAAAACTCCCTGGTGGCTAGCACCTTCAAAAGTGATTCAACCAATCAAAATGTCTGGCGGATAGTAAAAGGGCTTTTAAGACCCAGGGGTCTTGGACATAGCAAAAAGTAAAGTGAGTACAAATGCTTATTCCACTGAGCCAAACAGAATATTTACTGCTGCCAAACAGTTGCAATGTAAAATGGCACATTCCTCTCTTATCGCTCTGATGATAGCAACCAGTAAAACAAAGAAATCACTAAGGCAAGACACAGAATAGTACTAAGGAAGACCAACGGAGAAATTATTATGCCCTTGGCTTTAGTGCAAAATAAGTGAGAAATGTGGGAAAATCCTTTTGTAAACACAAAAGCGGGGAAAACAAGACAAGAATTTACAGCAGTACTGTAGTCATTAAGTGAAATGTCTGGGATTATTTCTGCCTACAATCAGAATTTGGGTTGATGGCCCATGGAAAACTGAAAAGGCTAAGTCCCTTGGCTGTCATCAGTGGAAACTAAATGAATATCATTTATGGCACTTCTGTAGTTTTCACAATCTCTCTTCTTGGGAGTGGAATCCTTTAGATATTTTGTACGTTTCTGTAAACTTTCGACTCACCCTCTTTACTGTTATTATCACTGCTGACTAAAATTTTCCTTCATTCCATTTTCAAAACTTTCCCATTTGTATTTGTTCAGGACTTCAAGTTGGCAATAGTGCCACTTTTCTGCCTTTTATTTGCTGACCCAACTATTTTAAAAAATAGTTCAAGATGGGTATTTCCAAAATTAATATCACTATTCAGGACAGTGTACCTGTTTGATGAAACTCTTACTCCAGACCACATGTGTTTGCCTTTGGTAAGTGCCTGGCCTAAATTCAATTTCTGTGGCAGTAGTGAGGATGAAAACCATTCATTTATTTATTCAGTGTACACTATTAGTAAAGCTTTTGTTTTATGCCAAAAGAGTAATCTGAATTATGAATCTTGACTTTTTAATAAGAGGAGAGCAACTATATAAATAATACAATAAACTCAAGTAAGTGCACATATAAAAAGTCACAGATATGATAGGAAACTCTCAGAATGAGGCTGTTGTCATGACAATATTGATTAAGCTAACTTATACTCCAGCAGGTCAATGTTTGACCTATATGAGTAATTTTGGTAAAAAATAATTTAAATCCATGTGATGGGGAATTTAATGGAAGGAAAGTAGAAAATGAAACTACATATAATATTTGTATAATCCTGATAATAAATATCATTCATATGAATAGTAGTTAAATGACATGAAGTATCAGGAGAGATGTAACTGTTGTCTACATGTTGCTTTATATGTGGTTATTTATTTCAATGAAATGAAGTGTGATGATACTACATTTGTATTGCCTTGCAATTCCAACATTGTGGGAATCAAGTTGGAATACCTTCCCACTACATAACACTCATAATCACTTATCTTGCTTATTTCTGATACAACCATTTAATATGCTCAAGAACAGCCAAAGCTCATTTTGTTGAAAGGTTTAGTTTTATTTCTGAGGGTGATAATTTATCTCATTTAGCAATTAAGGGATGATACTAGATTTGAAGGAAATATTTTTTTCTGAAATAAATCTTGTCCAATGATTAAATGTTCATTTTATAAGTTGTATCCATTGATTCTTAGCACTAATCAAAATGGGAAATAAGACAGATTATAGGTATTCAATACTGTAACAGTTTTTACAATTCTGTCCTGTAGATACAAACTCTCCAAAATTGTTGATATGAAAAAATTAAATGTTTGTATATAATTTTCTAAATACATATATATATATATATATATATATATATATATATATATATATATTGGGTTTTTTTTTAAATTTTGCTAACCTTGGGGTAGAATCTTTGAATCTTTAATGTTGAATTTCTTCCCTTCCACTTCTGTCTTTTATGATAATAACTGCATTTGAACATTTTTGGAACAACTATATTGGGAAACAGAATCTCACCACCTGGCTTTGGAGAATATCAGTTTCAAGGTATCACCACTGTTTTGAATTTTTTCTGCAAACTCTTGTTTTGGAGATATGTTCATGTGAAGGTGACAAGTCAGGATACAAATGCAAAATCATGAAAGAAAAGGCTTGAAAGTATTAATAATATTTTTTCTAAAAGTGTAGTGAATCTTCAAATATTAATTTGATGTGGTAAATTTATTGAACATTTTAGGGATCATAATATTGCTCATTTATTAGCAATGATACATGAAATAAAATTATGTAGAAGATATAAATGAACAAATAAACACCCATGAGCACAAAGCATAAACACATTACATGTAGAGCAGCAGGGCAAAGTGCTGGAATAAAAGTCTGGAATAGGGGAGGACAATCCTAGATTTATATCCTCTATATTTCTATACTGTTACTCCCCTTAAAAGGTTATATAACTGCAAGTAGTCTTTCTATGAAAATAAGTGAATACAGTACAGAATAATTTAAAATGGGGTTAATGTTATCATCCTCCACTTGTATGAGGCTGGATAAGTAATTTTATTATCACTTTTGCTACAATAAATTATAGTAAAGTTAAGTGAAAGCAGTCAAACATATTACCCATCATGCGAAGGTCAGAAAACAAACACAGATCTTAGGATGATCAAAATGGTGGTAGAGATGCCTTACTTCTGGAGGTTTCAGTGGGACAATCTTTTCACATATCACCCTCCTAAAACCAAAAGCATTTCTTTGTTCATGTCTCTATCTTCCATCATTGAACCATCAATGCAAGGTCAACCCATATATTTGACTGACTTATTTTTGTTGTTACAATCTCTTTTCACCAGTGTAATTTCTGAATCTAATGATTCCTTTTCATTTACTTAAAGAATGAAGGCACACACAATCAAATAAAAATAGTTGATAATACTTCTCAAAATAATAGTGACTAATTTATCAAAGTATAGTTCATTATGTAGTATAGTGCTGTTCTCAAATTCATAATTCTGCTGCCATACCCTTTTAAATTTTGGTATTACAAAAGTGAGCTACCTTTTCATTCTTCTCTATTATGGAAAGTGAGTAACTTCTAAGTATTAACAAGAAATAACTAATAGAAAATTAAGAAAAATCTTTAGGCAGGTAACAAAACAAGTCACTAAACACATGAAGAATTATTTTCATGATTTTTATTCTTAATCAGAAACATTTCTGTTCATCAACATGCATTCACCATTTTATCTCATCAGACTGAAATAAGTTAAAACTATACTGTCACACAATAGTAAGAATTATTAAAAAATAGCTTAAGTTTTACAAGCAAATATTTATTTAACTTCATGCTATCACGTAGGAATTCAAAGTTTTTGTATTTGTCCTATAGACATACTTATGTATGTAGGTCAAGATATCACTATGTTTTCATTGTTGCTTGCAATATAGAAAAGGTGCAGTGAAAAAAGCAGACACAAGACCCCAGAAAAAAGTAAAACAATATGGCAAAATATATAATGTTGTAGTATATTGAAATTAACTGAGTTAAATTTATGCATTAATTATATTCAAAAATTTTTCAAAAATTAAGGAGTAAATTATCCAATGATAAATATAGCCACACAAATTAAAACCTTATACAGAGGAACTTTATGATTTTAATACTCATATATGCAAAAGTTAAGAGCAACAATACCAACTAACCAGAGCTCCCAGGGTCTAAATCAACAGGCTGGAAGTACACAGAGAGGGGACCATGTCTCCAGCTGTATATGTAAGGGAGAATGGTCTTGTCAGGCCTAGGTGGGAGAGAAAGTCCTTGGTCCTGTAAAGGCTAGATGCCCCAGTGTGGGGGAATTCGAGGGCATGGAGGTGAGAGTGGGTGGGTGGGGGTACACTCTGATAGAAGTGGAAGTAGGGGAGAGAAAGTTGGGAAAGGGAGATAACATCTGAAATGTAAATAAATAAAATATCCAATAAAAAAGGTGTATATATAAAGCAACTATCTAATTGTGCTTATTTTAGTAGAGAGGCCCAATAGGTCAGCAATAAATATACTGATTTCAAATGATCTAATTTTGTAAATTATATCTGTAATTATTTTATTTTAAAATAACTCTGTATACTATTTTCAGTAGTTTATAAAAGATGGAGTTTGAATATAAGTTTGAATATAAGTTTAGTGAGTAAATTAAATTGTAAGCAGTGGTTGATTATAAACCTAAAGTACATAAATTAATTTTACTTTTATATGCCTTCTCAGTTCATAATCTTTATCAGGCTAATTATATAAAAATGCTTCAAAATTGTCAGGGGTATGGATGTAATTCAGTAATGTAGATTAAATCTAGAAGTCATAAGCCAGTGTTGACATTAGTATTAAGGGGTATTTATACTCAAATGAGGAAAGGGAACCAATAATTTTAAACAGACATATAAAGGCACAATTAAAAGGCAAATACAGCTTTTCATAGTCCAACATAGATCTAATAGATTCAGTGGTTTAGCATTTACCTAACATAGAAAATACCATTAATTCTACTACCAATACTATACATACAAAAGAATCTAATAGATTACTCCTAGAAAATATATAATGTGAGCATTGATTAAACACTGTTTTGGCTAATAACAACAAAGGATTTTCTAGAAGTGAAAAACATATGATCCTACTGTTTAAAAGTGCACACTGAATAGCCAGGGCAATCAAATAAACTAATTCTTACCTAAGTGCACCAAGGTTGTCATGTAAATTTCATTAGACACCAGAAAGAAAAGACAGCTTGTCAGCAAAAGAAAAAATATCAAGCTTCTTGTTAGCAAGGTTAGATGCTAGAAAACAGCAGAGATTTCATGAAAACATTGATTAAAAAAATCTGTCATCCTCAAATTCAGTGTCCTGATAAATTATTTCTAAAGACAGAAAATAAATTGGCTTGCATTGAATGATGAAGGCAATTTTTGGCCAAATAGAAACATCAGATAGATTAGACAGGTAGATAGATGATAGATTACATAGATTAGGTTAGACTGTTAGATGAGAAGTGATAGATAGATAGATAGATAGATAGATAGATAGATAGATAGATAGATAATAAATAGATAGGTGATAGGTAGATGATAGATTGGATAGGTAGATTGACAGATGATAGACAGACAGATAGATAGATAGATAGATAGATAGATAGATAGATAGATAGATTAATAGATAGATAGATGATAGATTAATTAGGTAAATGAATAGATGTTACATAGGTGATAAGTTATAGACAGATAATAGCAAATGAGCTTAATCAATAATCAATACTATCTCCAGTATATTCCCTTTGAAAAGCAAACTAACAATAAAAATTTTCATATTTGAACCTATTTTACTAAAATATGATGAAACATAAAATACTTGATGAAATTCATGACAGTAGACAATAAGTGGCTGCTTTAAAGATCATTGTAAAATCACACAGGCATATTTTTTCTTCTTCCAAAAAATAGTGGGGGAACTCTACATTTTTATTATTTGTATGTATGTATTTAAGATGGACTTACATAAGAAAGTTTTCTTGGAAAACATATTTATTCTGAGAGTGAAGAGTTTGAAATGAAGTTGTTATTAGAAGAAACATGGGCAGAGCCATGGCAGGTGTCTTTACTTTTGTACAAATCTATATTTAAATAATATGGAATGGCTCTTAATTCTGACATAATATCTTTGAAATTACTTAAATATATCAGATGTTTTAATAATTAATAATCTCAAATACAGGCAACAATTCCATGTTTAATTAATGATTACCATTTGCTCTTGGCCATTTAAATACATTTTTGTGACCAAGAAATATGAGTTATTTCCTAAATTGTTTATCTTTTAGTCAGCACAGATGAAGATATGTATAATGAAAGAGAGTAAAAGAAATTCATGGAGTGATCAAATTAAAAGTTTATACTCCAAGGATTGCCAGTTTTGTACATAGGCAAAAATACTTTCTAACATTTAAATAATATGATTATAAGCAAATTTTCTGGGGAAAAATGATGGTTTAATTTCATGATTTATTATGTTATGATACAATTAGCAGATAAATTCAGCATTCTAACGAACTCTACTGACTAATAATTAGACATTATAGTTCTCATTCAAATTTTTGTTTTACTAAAGAGATAGCCCAGTGATTACAAGCTCTTACTGTTCGTCCAGAAGCCCAGATTTGATTCCCAGTGCCCAAATGGTGGTTCACAAACTTATGTATCTCTAGTTCCAGGTGATAAAATATCTTCTACAAGCTTCTGCAAGTATCAGGCATGCATCTGGTGCATAGATATACATGTAGGCAAAACACTTATACATGTAAAAGGAAAAATTAAAAATAAAATAAAAATAAAGCAAAACTCCCTTGTCCTAGAAAAATAATGAACTTCATAGGCCTGTAAATTTACTCTCAGGAGATTCTAGAGTCTATCAAGATTAATCATAAAGACCTTTCTTCATAATATGTTTTAAGGTCTAACACTGAATGTGACATAGGAATCTAGCATAATTCTCGCTTTGTTCTGACAATGTTTTGACTAGAAAAAATAATTTAACCATGGTGCTTTTCTTTTATATGTAGAAAAATGCTTTCTATGTGCCTCTTAATGTGATTTCCTTTCCCAACTGTGAGAGCCCAGAAAACTTCCCAAATGCTAGAATAATACATGACATCTTCAGAAAATATTACCATCCATGAACATTTTCATGTTTGGAACAAGAAGTGCCTTCTAGTCTGAGTATGTTCATATCCACTGCAAAAAAATTACTATATTATTTTAAAAGCCAACTAAATCTTGTCATTTTGTCTCATCACTATACTGCTAGAGCAGCAAGATGATATGTTTAAATTTTTCTTATAATTTCTGTTTATGATAAAATACAATTCAAAAATAATACCAGATGACACTGGTATTCATTTTATATTTTCTTTGTAGAAAGTTTTGTCATCTCCTTACAACTACTTTTGATAATCATAAATAATCTATTAATGTAAGATAAAATAAACCACATAATAATTTCACTACTAGATTTCATATTATTAATATATTCTCAGTATTTCATATTATTAATGCATTTTCATATTATTAATGTATTCCAGCTGACCTGAGATATGTGAGCATATTTACCCATGACCTGTTATATGAAAATATGTTCTAGGTTTAGTAAGAATATAGTAACATCACTATCAAATAACATTAGAAAATGATTATTATATATCCCATAAGACTAGAAGTGGAAGGGAATTACGACCTTTAAAATATACAACTGATATACATAGCTATGAGATTTGTAATCAAATCTATTTTGGTTATCAAAAACTAGCTCAGATTTGTGTGTACTTAGTTCCTGAAACAAAGGTCAAACAACCTAATAATCATTACAAGCTATTTTCAACTCATATTAATTCCTGCTTTATCACTAATAACATGAGTATTTTTTAAGGAAAGTATTTGGAAGATGAAAACCTAAAAATTTTAACCTAAGCTCTGATGCCACTTCTTTTTACTGGGATTTGAAACAATACTATTATTCTCGTACAGTATTAGTTAATAATAAGGAAGGGTTGAAAATTTGGCCAAAGTTGCATAATCTTTTATTCTGTCTCTATGGTTTATTATATTCTAGTTCTTTGTTTTGAAGAGGGCTTGATAAGTGTGAAAACAAAAAATCTCTGTGATAATTACTAAATGTTAGGCTGATTTAATACTACATCTTTCAAGACTATGGACTTGGATAAAAACTATATATGAGTGTTGAAGAATAGCCAAAGAGGATTCTAATCTTCTTCCACTTGAGCCTCCTTTGACAAAGGAGATTGAACACTTCAAGGCATTGCATTACCTGCACACTGAAGTTTGTAATAAAAACTACTAACCTCTTACGTATATTACGTTGTTGTATCTTTAGTACTTAAAGCTGGAGAAAAATGAATAAAGAGAAGACTATATTTTCATCCTATTTCATCACAGTTTTATATTTTAAATCATTGTCTAAATACAGTTGGTTGTACTTTTCATATTGTACTGCTGATTGAGGCATATAACTCTTCCAAAATTAGAATTTAATGTTGTATTTTAAAATAAGGATCTTCACATTATAAAGAATCATAACACTCTTAGCCTAGAATACATCAAAATAATACTAGCTCCTAGCAGTAAATGTTTTCAGATAATACTATAAAAAGATCTGAGAAGACATATTAAGGCAAACAGAGCAATTTTATTTCCAGAAAGATCACTTCTTCCTCCCCCCCAACCTCGTGTGTGTGTGTGTGTGTGTGTGTGTGTGTGTGCGGGCGCGCGTGCATGCATGCATGCACGTGCACATATGTGAATGTTTGTAAATGAAAGATAGATAGAGAGGTACATAGGTAGATAGATAGATAGATAGATAGATAGATAGATAGATAGATAGGTTATATTAAAAATATATAGAAATTTTAAATAGGCAAGATAGCCTGGACTGACCTCTAGGTCATAGCTGAGAGTGACTGAGAGCTTCTAATCCTCCTGCCTACACATCCAAAGTTCTGGGATTACAAGAATACACTTTCAGTCCATGCTTTGCCTGTATACTGCTAACATCAGTTCCATAACATTTGAATATCATCCTCTGAATTTATTCTATTGCACACCTTCACAAACATATATTATGTATAATATACAAAGCTACCTACTTGTAATGATGGTGCACAACACTATCCATTGTATTTTATTAGTTGTTTGTGGCTTGTAGCTTTTTTCTGGAAAATGAAAAGGAAAAAAAAATGATGGAAAAAATTGTCATTTCAATGCAGATGATGTTAATATTGATGTCACTTTTCACCCTATGTCAACATCTTCTGTAATTCTTGTCCTGGACATCTTACAGTTAATGATGCCTCCTCATCAGCTTATCAAACAAATAATTATTGAACAACTATAAGATGTACTGTTCTTGATTGCATAATTTAGTTAGGGCTTTTAAGTTCCATGCTAACAGCATTTTATCTTGTAAGCAGTCAAAAAGTCTTAATTATTATCTTTGCATTTCTATCTTACTATTACAGAGTTAAGACTTATAATGAATTCTCATTTTTGTTTTCATATGACCCCCAAAATCAAAATTAGGCTACATAATCATTTAACTCAAGTGTATAGTTGGTATTTGTAAATATATTTTAGGGTTAAAATATTATTTATTGAATATTAAACAGAAGCATTTTACATAGACTGTATGAGTAAAGCCTCCAATGTCACTCTTTATTAATAGAGGTCATCTTTATTCTTTTTAACTAATGTGTAAGGAATAGTCTTAATCATTATTATACTTCTTTCATTTTCAAATGCAAAATAGGCAACTAATTATTGGTTTAAAAGGATGACTTTTTTGAATAAAATAATATAGGCTTGTTCACCTAATAAAACATGATTTTCAAAAACTAATCAATGTTTACCAGGCATATTATAAAATATTTGTTCTATCCTATTTCAACCTTTATGCCAAGTGAATGCCTTATTCAAAAAAGGATCCTGTCCATAATAGCAAGGCATAGCACTTAGATGCATTTGTATCCAAGCCTCCCAAAATGAGTTCAATTACCCTCCGAAACTGTATGGAAGAAGAGCTGTCCTCTGACTGCAGCAGCTCAGACACATGAATGTGCAAAAAATGAAGTATCTTTTTTTTTTAAATTATTGGATATTTTACTTACATTTCAGATGTTATCCCCCTACCCCATTTCCCCCCGCCCAGGAACCCCCTATCCCATCCCCCTCCTCCTGCTTCAATGAGGATATACCCCTACCCACCCACCCTCACTCCCACCTCCCCACCCTCGAATTCCCTCAACTCAGCGTGCAGCCTTCATGGGACCAAGGATCTCCTCTCCCACGTATGCTCAACAAGGCCATCCTCGCCTACATATACAGATGGAGCCATGGGTCTCTCCCTATGTGCTCCCAGGCTGGCGGTTTAGACCCTGGGAGCTCTGGTTGTTTGGTATTGTTGCTCTTCCAATAGGGCTGCAAACCCTTTCAGCTCCTTCAGTAAGTATCTTAACACATGTTTTTACTTTTTAAATACACATTTCACATATCAGAAAAAAAATCTTAAAGAATTAAGCTTGGCATAATGACATGCATTTGTAATCCCAGCACTGGGCTGGTAAGGAAAAAAAAACAGAATTGTGTGGACAGCTTGGTTTCCATAGTGAGACCCTGTAGGGGAGAGAAATTTTGCTTATTTTTTGTCCATCTGTCTTTTAAAAAATTAAGAAAACAAAATGATAAAATATCTTTCTTAAAATCTTATGTGTATGAGTATTTTTTGCATGCATATCTATGTGTCCATGGAGGCCATAAGAGAGCACTGAAACCCCAGGAACCCGAGTAAGAGATAGTTAAAACCCACTATAGAAATTGAACTTGTTTCCTTTTAAGAAGTAATGTTCTTAACCACTGAGACATCTCTCCATCTCCATGAAGACTAGTTCAACATAATATATTATTTATATATATATATATATATATATATATATATATATATATATAAACTTCTGTATGTATATGTATTAACTTCTGTCTTCTAGATGTGCTTATAGCCAACAGTGGCCAAGCATAGTCATCCCTTCTGTTGAATCAAAGGTGACCTATTGAAAAACATTAAAGTGGCATTTTATCCATCTCCTAAAGCTCAGCTCCACCTCTACCTGCTGCTATTTTATAATTTATAAAGCGAAACTTGGAGTTTCTCAAAATGTGAACTTAAAGTGCTCTCAAAGGGATCACCATGAAGACAGATTCCTGTGATCCAGCCTATGTCAGACTCTCTTGTGAAAGGGCCTTGTAATCTTCATTTTAAAAACTTACTTTTCTCCATAATATTTGAACTCTTTGGGTTACTTTATAGGATGAACCACTGGTTTTATGAACTTTTATGATTCCATGACCTGATATGATCCATTCCTCTTTAAATCTATTTTCATTGGATATTTTCTTTATGTACATTTCAAATGTTATCCCCTTTCCTGGTTTCCTTCCAGAAGCCCCCTATTCCATCGCTGTCCAGCTGCTTCTATGAGGGTGTTCCTCTACCCACCCACCCTCTCCTGCCTCCCCACCCTCAAATTCCCCTATACTGGGGCATAGATCCTTCACAGGACCAAGGGCCTCTCCTCTCATTGATGCCTAACAAGGCCATCCTCTGCTACATATGCAGCCAGAGCCATGGCTGGAACTTTAGAAGTGACAATAAACTAGTGGAGATAATTTTACATGAGTCAGCTTTGACAGATGCTTGGAATATTTTCTAGTTATTCACCTCTTTCACGATCCTCTTTCTCACCTATGATACATTAGATGACTAATAATTATGACTTCATCACAGTACATGATACTTTTGTTTAAAACACTGGATGTCTTTTATGAACTGGCTCTCACCATTGTCACTGGTACCTTGATTCTAAGGTAGTGATTTACCAGAAAGTTATACATTATATTGTCTTATCAAACAAGTAGAAATCATCATTTTCACTATACTTAGGAGAAACAGTTTCATGCACACTTTAGATGAAAGAAAAAATCATTTTGTTGTTCCTTTGAAGTTGTGAGGCTTTCTATGAGTCTAGGTTAAGTTTCTGGAGGCAGTAGTTTATTTTTGGTTTACATTGTTGATTTAGAGTTCATTGGGACTTTGTTGGTTACAAAAATAAAACTGCAGTAAATTCAAGTTCAAGGACACTGCTTTATTTCAGAATGAGACATTTTCAGGGATTTGCTTTTGATTTGAGGACATAAAATAATCAGTGAAATAGGAAATTACTATGTGTTATGAAAGGTTATTAATATTCCAGGCCATCTGAATATGTGCATTCATTTTAGGATCTCAAACTTATAATGTAAATTGGATTTGATCCTAGTTTCTTTGTTTTATCACGTTATTAGAAGTTGTTTATAATATTATTTTCTTTGAGGACACATAGTGCTGATGTCATTGTACTTCATGGTATTTTTTCATTCTCAATAATTTATAAATATTTCACAGATGAGTGAAATAGGTGCTATGAAGATGAAAATGGACTATTTTTAGACCCCACAATGAAGTGAGCAAGCAACAATCCTCCATGTATTCCACCACCCCACGCCAGGTGGCCCATTCCTCACTCTTGCTTGAAACACACACTTTCTGAACCTCTCAGATTCTTCTATTCTCTGTTCCCTAGTGTTCCCAAACTCTTAAATTTCAAATCAACATGTCCCCACCTCTAAAAGAAAGGGCACCTTTTCCTCTGAGAAACAGTTGTAATATGTACATTGGGATGCGTTATTAATTTAAAAGGCTATAACAAAAAATGAAAGTCATATATATGTTGACTATCACAAATGTTGAAATTTCACATAGTGTTCTACATGACAACCATATTTTTGGATAGGACACAGAAAAATAATAACTTCTGTTTCTTTTTCGAATTACTACTGGTTTTATTACAAATTGATTTGATTAGTTTTGAAGTATAAGGTATTTTTAAGAACTCTTCTTAGAAGAAATAGGAGAGTATGCAGAGAGATTAGTAAATATCTCCTCTGGTTCTTTTATCTAAGTTATTTCCTAGTTGTGTTTTGCATTATAATTATAACCAAAAACTTTAACTACCTGGTTATACAGACCATACTAGAAATCAGTTAAATCACAATCTCGTGAAATAATAAAAATCGGACTTTAGTAAATATGAAGCTACCCAGTGATAAATGTGTTTGAGCCACCAAACTAAATAAAGTTATGGAGCACAATAGATTTCTGATGATACATCCAGGGGATCATTGTTATAATGATAAGACATGTCGGATTGTAATACTAAATTTCTGGGAAGTACGAAGCAAAGGCAGCAATTATTGACCAGAGACAAAGCTTTGCAGCACAGGAGTAAGGAAGTGGGTTAAAAGCATAGGCTTCCAAAGAAGATGCCCTTTATTGTGTTAGCTTCAGCAAATGACTGTCTATATTTTCTTTTTCTCATTAGTAAAATGAGGATGATAATTATATCTACCTCTGAAGGTGATGGTAAGGATTAAATGAAGTCATAAGCAAAAGATACTTAGCCTTATATTGAGAATATAACAAACATACTCCACAGACTTATTTTATTTTATTATAATGAACTCAGAAATATGAGAGTCCAGTTGAAGTCTAGTAGTAATGGTTCAGATTTCAATATAAAGTAAAAACAAAGCTACAGGAGTTATGAATCTTTGTATTTTTAAATTTTTTCTTACTTTCTTAACACCTGTCCTTCAACCTCCAAATACTCTTTTATATCTTCCTTTTTTGACTTTTATTGTCATATTATACTTTAAAAATACATTTATCAGCACTTTGAGAATTTCATACAATACATTCTGATCCTATTCATCCCCCTTCACGTTTTCCAAGATCCACACTCCTGTCCTTACCCATACAACTTTGTTTCCTTTTTCTTTAAATTCATAAAGACCAATTTGTGCTGCCCAAGTATTCTCAGATGTGAGGCCGTGCATTATGGCATAGGTTATTTACAAGAGTGTATTCTTTACAGTCTTAGAGAAAATTGACTATCTCTCTCCAAAAAGGTGAAAATGATCATTGACACCTTGACTAAGGATGGGACTTGGTGCCCAGCTCTCTTCTCCATGTAGGGATTTGCTCTATTTAGACCTTGCATAGGTGTATACATGTTGTCACAATTGCCATGGATTTATATGTGCAGCTATTCTGCTTTATCCAGAAGTCACTGTTTCCTTGTAGTCAGTCATCTATTACATCTGGCTCTTACAATCTTTCTGTCCCCTCTCCTGCTGTCATTTCTGAGCCTTGGAAAAGGGAGTTATGGTATAAGCATTTCATTTATATTTGAGCATTCTGTGCTCTCTTATTCTTGGTTGTTCTATTATACTTTTTTATCTTCAATTTCCTGGTATTCCCAATACATTGGAAATGACATGATAAGGTAAATAAATGAATTATCTCTGTCGCCTTAGACTTTAGTGTAGCTAATTACCCAGAACAATAAATAACTATTATATGACAGAAAAAAGCAATTTGGCAGGACTGCCACAAATGGCTCTGTCTGTAAGGTGCTTACAACACAATCAGGAGTTGCTAAGCTTTGGTCCTCAATACCTCAATCAGAATATGTCTCTAATCCTGGGAAAGTAGAGCTAGAAAGATCCCTGGGGATGTCTATGTAGCAGTCCATCATGGTTAAGTCTCAGACTCTGTGAGATACTGTCTGTAAAAATAAGAATTGACAAACCATCACTTAACAATGACCTCTGGCCTATACAAAATAATAATTGTCTCATTCTTAGAATTGGCTAATGTGGTCTCTGCTATATTAAATATTCTTTTGCTGGGCTGGTTATGCATGTGTATCAACTGTTGGTCATAAATGCAACAATTTATATATAGTTGACTTGAGAAAGCAGGAGGTGATAGTCATTCTTGAATCATGTCTCATGACCCATTATAAAACAAGTTGGCCTAGCCTCATTTATTTGATTGAAATAGTTTCTAGGAATAGAAAAATAAAGCTTTTAAAGGTCAAAGTTTAGAAATACTGCCATGTATTTCTATGAAGTTCTTTAGTCAAAGGACATCATAAGGCCAGCCCATATCTTATTGTGATGACTAATATTGTCAACTTGACAGGATCTAGATTTATTTAAGAAATAAGCCTGTGGGAATGCCTGTGAGGGGTTATCTACATTAGGTTAATTAATATGGAAAGACACACCTTGACTGTAGGCAACACAATTTTTTGGTTTTGGATACTTGACCAGATGAAAAGGAGAAAATGACCTAAGCATGAGCATTCATTGTTTTCTGTTTCTGGACTACAAATGTAAAGTAACCATCTGCCTCAAGCATCTTCCACCATGGCTTTTCTACCATCTAACTGTGAGCCACTAGGAATTTTCTATCCTCTGTGAGCCACTATGACTGTCCTACCCTATAACTGTGAGCCAAAAATAAAATAGTCCTTGAGCTGTGTTTGTCAGGCATTTTGTCACAGAAACTAAACAATTTACTAATACAAACAGAGGAATAGAAATAACTTCAACTGGCACTTGGAAGTGAATAGTATTGTGACCCTGACTTTTATAATCTTTGCAGTAGTAGCCTGTTCAAATGGACTGTGAGTGGAAATGAGGTCAGAATGAAGATGACACCATTTGAAATACAGAAGTTTATTAGATATAAGCTTTGGTAAATGAACATGTATATATGGAGAGGGACAGGAAAGAGATCAGTGGATGTTACCATCTAAATAACTATAATAATTGAGCTATAGCAAATTTTAATTAGAAAGGAAAAATGTAGCAAAGATTACCAAGGATCACATGTGTAATCTCTTACAGAAAACAGTCAATTGCACTTGTTTGCTGAAGTTGCTTTATTGCTATAATGATTTTCTCCCAAGGACAAATCATATTTTAAAATTCATTAATGGAGGCTTAGATGAAGTTTTAGACATTTTATTTATTAGTGGACCCATAATTCTTTGGCATATCAGCAAAATTATAAATAATATATATAGCTTAATGTTAAAACTAGTGTGCCTTATTTTCAACTCCAATGCAAGTCATGAATTTCAAAACCAAAATATCTGATACAAAGTCTATGAAACAGTTTAGTATACAAGTAGAGAAATCTGAACAATCTGAGAAAAAATGAACAAGTAACAGTAGTTATCTTTACTGTTTAGCTGTTATCTTTGACTGTTGAATATACAGGCTATTTTATAGATTTTTTTTCTCTCAGGAGTATACATTGTAATAGCTTCATTCTTCTGTAGCCATGTCATAGAGACTAAAAAAAAATGTCCAGATAAGGCAAATGTGCTTCACTTAGTATTCAGAATCACATTACTATAGAAAAATAAACTGGCTTCAACTATTTCTATTATATTTTGCTCCAAAATGTCTTCCTTTTTATTGTGATATATATTATTATAGTACTTTTAAAATATCACATGGTCATAAATTAAAATACTAAGTATTAGATTATGAATAACCAATTGCATTTAACTGAGTGTATATCCTTGATTTAATGTCATTAATAATATTATCATTATTATCACTTAGAAGATGATTCTAAGAAATGGAACAAATTATTTTTCTTCATGCTCCTATAAAACTTGAGCCTAGATCTGTTGGTAGACATGTACCCAGAAGGAATACTTATTTTTATATGACTGAATAATATGTCTTACTAGCTTTGGAATGGAGACATATTTCTTTTTAACCTTTTATTTTACTTTTTTGGGCATTACTTCCAAGTATTTGCACATATTGTAAAACATCTGAAAACTCAATGGGCTCACAAAATAGCACTTAATTGTCACTCAAACATTTGTGAATCCTCTGAAACTTGAGTGAGCTATATTGGACTCAGCTGAGTTAACCTCATATTGTACAGTCAGTCTAGGCCTGAGCCATGTCTCTCTTGTCATACCTGGATCTATCAGAGGTTTAGGGAATGGCATATTTTAGGAAGATGTTTCTGACAGTATATTTTATCTGTCACCATTTCAAATGTAGATAACCATGTATCTCAATATACAAAATATAAAATAAGAAACAACATGCAAGAATATCTTAATTGACTTATAAACAGATAGCAAGTGATTCCATTCCCTTTCCTATCAAATTCTCCTTTCTAGTTGTGAAAATGTGTTTTTTCCATCACTTTGTGGGATCTACATTTGAATCACTCCCTCTTAATCTAAGTCTGATATGTTTCCATTTTAAAGTATGAATATTTTCTTCCACCTCAATGTATTCCAAAACAGTTAAATGAGACAGTTTTCCTTGAGCAAGCAGAGCAGGTCTGCTGTGCAGCTACTTTCTCCACAAATATTCCATTGTGTTCCTTTAGCATTTACATGAGTTGCCTATATCTCACAAATAGACATTTATAACGGCAAAATGGAGGACAGATGCTATCACAAAACATAATTTAAAATAATATTACAGTTGGTATTTTGCTTGTACTGATTTGAAAGAAAATTTGCAAATATATTTCTATTTATGTAAGAGATGGGTAGATTTCTAGACTACTTGTGCTAGAAATGATTTTTATTAACATCTTGTAATTCCACTGCCACATTTGTCATAGTAAGGAGTAAAACTTGGATATGTCATATGGTGTCTCAGCAGCTGCACTATGAGTTAATGATACAAATTTATATACTGTGAGTTAGTAGAAGAGCTGTGTGCTGGCTAATTTTGTGTCAACAAAGACTAGAGTCATCTGAGAGGAAAGAGCTCCAATTGAGAAAATGACTCCACACAATTGTGATGTAGACAAGCCTGTATGGCATTTTCTTAATTGGTGAACAATGAGGGAGGTCCCAAGACATTGTGGGTGGTACTATCACTGGGCTGGTGACTTTGAATTCTATAAGAAAGCAGACTCACTGAGCAAGCCATGGGGAGCAAGCCACATCCTCTGCCTCAGCTCCAGTCTCCAGGTTTCCACTCTTCTTGAGTTCCTGTCTTAACTTCCTTCAGTAATGGATGATAAATGTGGAAATGTTGACCAAATAAACCCTTTCCTTTCCAACTTCTTTTTGGTCATGATGTTTCATCATAGCAATAGTAAGCCAAACTATGACAAGCTAGAAGTAAAATCAATCCCTCTTTACTAGTCAGATGGATTTTTATATTAATGTCCTGCTTCTGGGATTTCTGCTAACAAAAAACAACAATGGAACTTGAAGACTAGAAAATGAGACACATGTTTCTTGGATGTTTTATTCGTTTGGAAATATTTTAAACTGTGTTTAAATTTTTGTTCTATATATTTAAATAATCATTGTGATATATTCATTAAATGTGGCACTATGTTACATAAAGACATTTTCTTTCTCTTTTTTTGGTCGAATCTATAAGAAAAGTTTTAGATATTTCAATATATTGCATATTAACCATATTTCCCCTTAATACCTCTTATATTTTCCTTCCTCATTCCTCCATCTTCCAATTTTTTCACAATATATATACATGTATAACTTAATCTGTCTATGTAAGATCTTAGCAGTCACAAACAAGATAAAGCATACAATATTTGTCTTTTGAAGCCTGACCAGCTTAGTTCACTTAATATGAATATATTCAGTTACATTCATGTTTATAAATATAACTTAATTTCATTCTTGATAAAACTGAAATCAATCTATTTTCCATTTTATATGTAAACCCATTTTCTTTATCTAGTCTTCTCTTGTTGGACACCTAGATTGGCTCCATAACTTTGCTATTGTGAAAAGCATCACAATACAAATTCACATACAAACATCTCTAAAATTTGTAATATTTCTAAAGTAATTTTTCAAAGTCTTTCTTGAACCATCCCTAAGAATCTCCAACTGACACTGATGTTTCTTGTCTTTGAATTATAGCAGATACCCAAGTAGATATGACAAAATTGAAGTTACACAAGATAGAAAACATTTTGCTTTCTTGCTTTTCACCCTCTAACAGGAATCAGGGAATGTCTGGGTGTTTAATATTGTTGATCATCCACTCCAAGGATAGACTGAGAGTGTAACCTGCTGATTGATCAGTGAGAGAAAATGAAATCCTGACATTTAGGTAATTATAAAGAATCTTCTCCACTGTATGTAACAGGATGGATGAGGTCTGAGCCAAGTTTGTATTGTAATAGACATGAGTAACTGAACACAATTGTACAAGAACCATGATATAATATGAATGAATAAATTATTGATCTTGATCAAGAAAACATTTGATTCACTCATAGGTTTATTTCCAATTGCAAGTATTTCTTTAAAACACAGAGTAATCTGGTTATATTATGAACTATATGTGTCTGTATACATATGCACATGTAATAAAAATCAATGAAAAAGAAGTCCATGAGTGTGACTAAAGCAATGAGGGGTATATGGTAAGGAATACAGGGAACAGAGGGAGCTGATAAATAATGCAATTATCCCAAAAATAAAAGCATGATGAAAAGGGTTTTTTTTTTAAATTCTGTTTAATTCTAGTATTTTTGATGGGAAAATAAGAACATTGTACATCCTGCCAGAAATTTTTGGCACAGGAACTATGTTGGTACCTGTTTTCAATATTTAGTGACTGGTGGGTCATCATTATATAAAAACACTAAAGTTTCATTCAGAGACTCCCAAAATTGGAAGTCTTTCTTTTTTTTTTCTATATGTAAAACCTTATTAAGTTACAAGTTCAGGATTCATATTCAGGAACTAGAAGAAAAAAATCCATGGAAAAAGTTTTCAGAATTGCAAAAGGAATCTTGGAACACCAACAAAAATTTTTGTGCAATATCTCACTCTTGAGGGGCATGTTATCTAGTTTGCTTTACTTTATTATCTTAGTGGTCTCATCTGTCTAGTCTGAGGTTGTTCACTAATAGTATTCTTCCTGATTGCTTATACTTAGCCTACATCTTTCTACCGGATTTCAGACAACAGTCTATACATACCCTTGATCCTTACCTTTACTTTCTATTTTCAGTTTTGTAACTAACTCTATATCATAAAGCTCTTTGAACTACCAACTACACATAATTTATTAGAGTAAGCTCCAAAGCAGCCTGAGACCAAAGATAAAAGGGCAGATAGATCAAGGACTTCATCGTATTGAACTTACGGATAGAAGGATAATCTCAGTAATACATTGTGTGGTTTTCTGTGATTTGGGATAAAGAGTAGACATGTGTATTTTGATTAGCATAAAACTCAATCCAAACTAGACTATACCTTGATTACCTCAAACTAATACCAATGAGTAAAGACCACTTCTGTTCCAGTCTAGAAGCCCTATATACCACACTAATGGTTTTGTCTATTAAGTATATGATTGGAAATTACACAGGAAAAAATAAGCTATTGGTCTTCACAGACAATCATGATGTTGGCAATTCAGGATTACTGTAGTGATGTCAAATTAAATCTATTCATTTAACCTTTCCAGTATCTCGTAATTGTGGGCACTAAGCCCAGGTAACTGCTCTCAGGTGGCATATAATAGTGTATACCTTAACTACTGCTCAAGGATATCATTCCCACAATTTTCTTCTTCTCTTTACCATAATGAGTTTGCTCCCCTCTGCTGAATATTTCTTAAAGTATGCAAATAACCTATTGTTTATTCTATTCAAAAAGAAAAACCTCTCAACTCTAATTCAGATTATAGTTAACTCTCTATTATCTCATCTCATTAGTGCAACTTTCCTTAAACTTCTTTAATTACTTTAATTTCTCTCTTCTTATTCACACCTGAATATACTCCAATCAGCCCGTCACCCCCACTACTTTGCTGAATGTGTACTGGTCAAGGTCACTGTTGATTATCACACTGTTAAATACATAGTAATTCTCACTCTTCACTATACTTTGAATCTCAATAGCACTTCACAGACAACTGATCAATCTGTTCTCTGCAGCTTTTCCTCTTCTGGGTATCTAAGATACCACACATGCCTACTTTACCTTATCATTTCTCAATGTTTCTAAGTATTTTTTTTTATTTGTTTTCGAGGTTTTCTTCCATTTCACCTTTTATTTGTAGCTTTATTTCAGCCCCTAGAATGGAAATTTTCATTTTATTTCTGTGACTTTATTTCAAGTCCCTCTTATGCAGTGAATCATTGAGCATTTTCTTTCCTGTGACTAGTGTACTTCACATAGAATAATTTATTCAAAGTTCAGCCATTTTGTCAAATACTGCAAAATAACCTTCACTTCAAAAGTACAGTAATATTCATATATATGCATGTACATACATATACATATATACACAATATTTTATTTATACCTCCTTCTGTCAGTATAGATTAAATCTCTTTATAATATGATTAATGTTGAATAATAACAAAAATAATATGATAGTGATAAAGATTTCAATTTCAATTATTTCAACTATATAATCAGAATTGGACTTTATGGCTAGAGAATTTGATAGATCTCTTTTTAAATAACTAAGAATCATTCATATTGTTTTTTAGAAAAATTGATCATTTTTTTAATTTGCAACAAAAGTGTCCCAGGGTTCTAGTTTCTTTTCCTTTACACTAATATCTACTTATTTTTTGTTTGCTTGCTTGCTTGTTTTTAATTTAGCATCTATCCTGTGAAATAATATGTATGCTATTATTATTTTCATTTGCCAGATTTTCCAAACTGAAAACAGTAGCATCAAAAATACTGTGTGATGTTGGCTGATATTAGAGTGTGCTGTAATTTCTGAGAATTCCAGATTTTTATGTTCCTATACAAAGAATTGTAAAAAGTTAGATAGATAAAATTAAGGAAAACACGATAATTTATTTAAAAACGTTTTGCTTCCCAGAAAGGAACTGGCCAGAAGTAGAGAATAGCTTCAAAAATTCAAGGGCCATGTTGAACAAAAGATTCGGGTTTTATGTTATATTGGGGGGGGAATTTATTTACATAGCACGGATTTTCTTGTTTTCTTATATTCAGTTATCTATATTAACTTCATTGATCACATGCCTTATGAGTATTTCAAATTTCAGCTAAATAGCATCTAGTATTGCAATGATTTATAGTTCACTTTCAGATGATTTGAGGTGCCTTCTACATCTTCCCCTGTGGTACCAGCCATTTCTGACCAGCCTTATCTGGTAGGTTCCTCACTTTCTTCTATACCAACATGTTGTACTCATGACAACTTTGGCACCTCTGTGTACTCAACCTCACCTGACTCTCTTACCTAAACTCACCAAATGAGTGAGAAATTCTTTGAAAGAGATGAAAGATGATAACTTGTGATTTTTTTCATTAGAGTCCATATTTGAGGGTGTCATTAAGCTACCCTGTAAGTGGAGGAGAAAAATGTGAGACACAGAGTTGTAAAGCAAGGCAATTCTTGGGCATTTAAAACGTTTGACCTCTGCTGTTTTCTTGTTTTTCTGTCTAGTCAGAAGTATCTGGGTATCATCTAGGAGGGGTAGCAGATGATAACAAGTTGTTAATACAGTTATGGGGAAGTAAAAACAGATACTGGCTATGTTAAATTATATATAATTCAATAAAGTACTTATATATCTGAGTCAACAACTCCAGGTCTGATAACTTATTCTAGTTGAATTAAATATTGTTTGGGGAAAGCTAAAGTAAATATCATGACAATGACTAATGCCACCCAAGAGTAACCATGTCTGTTTTTCATTTAGCCCTTGGATCACTAATATTATCACCAAATAAGAATGCAGAGTTATCAGTCATTCTGGATTTCTGACGGTGTTGAAAACTTATAGTCTCATAGCCAATCCTGGCTATTTACTTTGAGAGAAAAGATTTGAGTGGTTTTCAGCTGACATTCATTCTAAAGCCAAGGGAAAATCCAGGTTCAGAACTAAGTGTTTTAGTTAGGAGAGATGACAGAGGTTCTGGTTAGTCAACAAAATGATGGACTGGGTATTAGGACTATCTTGTACCTCACTAGTACAAATTGGCATAATTATGCTCTAATTGTATTTTGAGAAAAAAGTTTTATTTTAACAGGAAGGGTGATATGTATGAGGAGCTAAGGTGGGAGGAGTACTAAGAGGAAGAGAAGGAGTAAGGAGAGGAGGAGAAGCTAGGTGATAAGAGAGAGAAAGAGGGGGGAGACAGGGAGGCAGATGTTCACGTGTCTCCACCAGTCAAAGATAGTTGATATATCTAGGTTGGGTAGTGGGTTACACCTCTGATTGAGAATTACCAAACTTATAAAGCCTTTGATTAACATATTTTTTAAAAAATGTATAAAAGCAAAAAGGAAAAGGGGGCATGGGATAGAGGTTTTCTAAGGGAGGGATGGGGAAAGGGGATGGCATCTCAAGTGTAAATAAAATATCCAATAAAAAATGAAAAAAAAAAGAATGCAAAGTTATGTGTTCACCTACTTAGAATAAAACTGAATGTTAACAATATCTTCAGCTATTTGGAAAAGTATTAATGTTTGGTAATCACAATCTATTATAAGGACTTGCTTTTAGGTCTCAACTTGTCTTGTCAAAGGCAAAGATTCTAATATGAATGGCGCCTTTCTTCTCAATTCAATTGCTAGCACTCTCTAAGATATGCACACACTTGAATCAGAATCAACATTTAAGATGATGTATTTATGTATTTTAATTCCATACAAATACTCATAGCTATTGAGCATCTCCCTTGTCAATCACTGCTCTAGGTCCTAGACATAGGAGAGTTTTATAAGCAGAGCATATTCCTGATTTCATGAAGGTTTCAGTTGACTGATGTTTCTATACCAAACTATTTTTAGATGTATTTTTACTCTCAGACCATTGTTTTTAATTATTTACAGTCTTTTGAAGCATGCAGAAAAAGATAGTTTGCTGTTGAAGAGGCACAGAGTTTATGTCAGAACTTAGTAATTTCTCTGAACACACTCTGGTTTACTAGCAATATGGTTTGGGGAAAGTTACTATATTTGAAAAATTCTCCTAAAACTATAATCTTCTGGGTTATTTCATAGGATAAAATCAAGTAGTAATAGTAATTGTGTAGTAGAGACTTCCAATCAAATAGAGACGTGTATCCCCAACTTTTACATTTAAAGCTTATATAAAATTGTATACATTATGAAATTATCAAATTTACACAGTGAAAACATATTTTACAAGATTATATAAAAAACAGCACTGCTTTTTGGGGGCTTATTCATTAATCCAAAAGCTATGAGAGCACAATGTTTGTATGGATGGATGCTTTCCTGGGTCAGGGAGGCTTAGACTGCCATGTTTAATAGCCTGAGTTGAGAATTCTTCCATGTGGAAGGGTATTTGACAAGGGGCTGCATTAGACATTTGCTCTGCTGCCCATCACAATCATTTCTCTGGTAATTCCCATAGGCACAGCTGAATACAAATATAAAGTGATGGCAGTGTCCTAGCTGATCCCCTTAGCAACCTAACTCTGAAAGGACCTTGTAAGCAAAATCCAATTTCAATTTTCCCCAGCAACATAAGGGTTAGTCATAATTACATTGCAGAAAAGGCTTGTTCCATTTTTATAAGCAAATTTTCCTAAGACACCTAAATGTAACCCTGGAAGAACTTTCCTCACTCTCAAAATCCTCTTTAATATTACTGAAGGGTCGATCTAGCTTCTTTCACCATGACAGAGACAGAAGAAAAATCACAAGACAGAAGGAACAGAGGAAACTAAAGGGGTTATGAATGGTGTATCCATCTCCCTTGAGCTTTTTTTTGGTGCAGCATTTTGAACTATTGCTATTTCACTCTTTCAAATATATGCTTTTTAGGCAGATTAAATACATTGTTTTAGAGTGTGATTAATTATTGTGTTTTCTCATTGCATCTCATTGAAAAATTTACATGTATGTTCAGTTATTAATAATTAATAACCTCTTAAAACTGGTAATGCCATAGATTAGCTTATAATAGCTAATACTGTTTTATAACAATATACTTTCAGGTCCTACTTTTATAATTTATAATCATTTTTTGCTTATTTAACTAGTGTCTGCAGAGAGAGAAAAATATATCTATCCTACAGGAAGAATCAGAAGACTTGCTAGTAATTTGTGCTTCTAGTCATTTTTCTGATATTGAAGCAGAACATAATGAATAGTAAATTAAATCAGAACATTCACAATTCCTGTTTTGTGTATTGCTTTCTTATTTCTCTCATTGCTCTTCAGGTTTCATGAATAATCTTTCCTTTTAATAGTTCATGCCAACTACACTGTCTTTGTTTTCAAGACACCTTTTGCTAACCACTATCATTCCTATCAAGAGTAAATACTTCATCTTAAATGTCATTAAGTAGTATTCTACTATCCATTCATTGGATAATTTATAAAACATTATTATAATGTTTGCCCATTTCTTCATGTATTAAATAAAGTGTTATAATGGTTGTTCAATTTAAATATATATCTGAGTATTATGACTTTACCCTGCTTGAAAAGATTCTTATGATTTCAGAAGCCCAATGAGATTTTCAACAGGTTCATTTGTCATATCCAGGTCAATTTTGATACATTATAAATTGTCAAATTCTGGATATGTCTTTTCCTTGGATAAATCTAAAGCACCAAGAAAATTTTGTGTCATGGTTATATTTCTACTTTTAATTTTCCTTCCTACTAATGTTCTGTTTCTCTTTTGATTTGATTAATTTGTAGTCAATAAGTTTCTCACTGTAGGCAACAATAGTTGAGAATTTGATTTTAGTATCTGACAATTTGAAATTTTCTCTAAACAAATTAAATTTCGTTGGAAATCTAATTTTCCTTGAGTTGGCAACAACAAAAAAATCTGATTTGTCAGTCTTCATTTCTTGTCTAGTTTTGAGCTCAAATAAATGAAGACTTTCATGCCCTTTGGTAGAAAAGCTTCTTCATTGATATCAAAAGGTTTTATTCTTTATTTATTCCTGCCCCATGGCTAAAATTGTAGACATAAAGGTAAGAGCTTTATTTATCTGTGGGTCCATCTATGTGAGCTCAGAAATATACCTACCTTTGGATAGAGTATGTAATCCTTTCTATAGATGGTAAATATTCTATAAAATCTCTTAAAATAAAGGAACCTTCATCTAAAGGCTACCTGTATAAATATAATCTGCTCAATACATCTAATATTACCTGTATATATAATGATTTCAATTGCTGTTAGATAATCAATGAAAGAATCTTTAGGGAGGAATTCTTCTCTAGCTTTCAATATTCATTAGTTGCCTTATATCTATGTGAGGGGCCTCATGAGATTTCCTCCTTCCATGTTAACATGTCTACTAATATTGTCATTCTTCTTCAGGTCTTGCTGATGTAGCTAGCCTTAGGTAGACATTCCCTGCCACATCCATGAGACAATAGCACAGTGTTTCTGCCCTTTCTTTTGCAATGTTCCCTAGGCCTTGGGTTCTGGGGATATATTATAGATATATCAATTGGTGGTCAGAACCCAATACCCATTTATTCTCTGTTTTTTGACCAGTTGTATTTTTCTATAACACTATTCTTTTGTTGCAAAGAGGTTTCTTAGATAGCAGATGAGAGCTATGCTTTTCTGTAAGAATAAAGACACATATTTAGAAGCAGTTATGATTTATAATTGTTTGCTAAAGTTCTGGTAGTAGGTTTTCATATAAGATACATGACTTAACTACCCCGGGTAGTTGTGAAAGCTAGTCCTTGAAAAGGAAGTTTTCATTCAGATCTAGTTCAGATCCTCTGGGGTCTCATCCCCTAACTGCATGGTGTATTCAGCAAGAGGGACATATGTTTAGCAGCTAAGAAGGCAACCAGGAGCAAGAGCAATAATGTATACTATTTATAGAGTTACTTGAATTCCCCTAACAACCTAGCAGGAGATTTTCTTGGGCTTGGCATTGAGTGGTTGTTGTTGTTACTGCTGCTGCTGCTGCTGCTGCTGCTGTTGCTGTTGTTGTTGTTGTTGTTAGATAGTATATAGCTCTTATGGATGGAATGTTATCTGTTAGCCTAAGTGTGATAGCTTCATTTGTATTCCCCTCCACAATCCTGATATCTAACTCAGTTTCATAATTTTCCAGTGGCCTAGTCTATTGTGCTGGCCCCAATCTGTACACTTAAGCCTATAGTCTCTGGTCAGGAGGCACATCCCCTATGTGCACCTTTCTTCATTCTACCCATGCCATACCCAAGTTGTAAGCTCAATCCCATCCAAACTCCCTGGGCTCTGACCCCGCACACTGTACCCAACTTAGACACAATACTAATATAAGAAATCAACATGTCCAGGTATCATGGAAAAATATAAATGATATGAAAGATCAAAAAACTGTCCCCCTTTAAAAAGTCACCAGACTTATAGAAATGCTCTCCAATAAAAATTACCTAGATGAATTGCAAGGCAAGGAATTTAAAAGAACTATCGTAAACTTCATTAAATAATTCAAGGAGTTTTATAAAGACACACAGAAGCAACTCAGTGAACTGAAGATGAATGAATATACACAATAAACACCTGAGTAATGAAAAAAGGAAAAAATCACCACCCAAGACTGAGCAAAATGGTGAAGATGATTCAGGATTTGAAAACCAAATTTATCAAAGAGTTGGTCAATTGGATGCTCTTACAACTAATTAATAATCTCACTTTTATTATGACTTTAACAGATCATTCTTTAATCCTTTTGTAGAAGTTTTTCACAGTTTATCATGTAAGAAATTTGTTTCTAAAGATTTAATAAGCATAAACATTTAATATGAGACTAGTAGGACATGACACTGATTATTTTTGTCAGCTAAATCATATTGCTATGGAAATGTTTCCAAAAATACTGTTTTAAAATTATTATCTCTATCTTAAAATTACTTAATTGAAAAAGAACCATATATTTTCAATGTTAAAGTTAAAGTAAAATCTCTACACTGAATAGTCAGCATCTTTAATTTATTGATTGATTTATTAACAGGTAGGAAATAAATTGGTGACAGAAAAATATGACAAACTTCTGAACATTCATCTTTTTAATTAAAATAAAAGTTCATAACTTACATTTAAGTTTGACAAGTTTTTGAAATACTTGGCAGTAAAATAACCTATAAACTGTTATGTGGCCCAGAGGATTCTCTTAGTCACTTTTCATTTTTGTGTAGAGTATTATAAAGATTTTACAGACATTATGTTAATTAAATCCATAAATCCCCTTACCTGGATGGTGTCTCAATTATGTCTGACATACACAAATGACTGAAACACTAACAACTTCTTCACTCTTTCAGACACTTTCTACTATAATGTGAATTCAACAGGGGAAAGAAGTAGAATCAGTCATGATGTTTAGGTGCTCTCATTTCACTTCACATTAATGTCAACTTCATCATCAAGAGTTTTAATACAGTATGAGTGTAGTATATGATCTATATTTTAATATAATAGACTATTTGTTTTAGTAATTTAATCAATACTTTTTCTTGTCAATCAACCTATTGAGTATCTATCTCTGTTCACACAAATTATACACTGTTTGATATCCAGGAGGACTTCATTTAGTGTCATTGACTTTTATTCACCCAAATATTTTTAAATATATTTGTGTGGTTTTCTTGCATTTAGTGCTTTCAAACTAGGAATCTTTAAATTAATGTCTGGTGAAAGGTTATCAGAAAAAGTAAGTAAGTAACAGTGAGGCTGCCCTAAAACTCATTATGACCTTCAATATTGGATCCTTCTGCTTATAACATTGGATTGCTGGGTTTACAAGTGTGTTACCACTGCACATGTTTTAGGTGAGACTGATTGTTGAGGCGAAGGCCTCCTGCATCATAAACAAGCATTCTGATATGTGTTCTTGCGAATTGAACATTAAAATCATGTGGCATATATATATATATATATATATATATATATATATATGGGTTTTTTTTTGTTTTTTTTCGAGACAGGGTTTCTCTGTGTAGCCCTGGCTGTCCTGGAACTCACTCTGTAGACCAGGCTGGCCTCGAACTCAGAAATCCGCCTGCCTCTGCCTCCCAAGTGCTGGGATTAAAGGTGTGTGCCACCACCGCCCAGCTAGTTTTTTAATGCTATATTTTTGGTAGTAATTTTAAATGTTATTATATTGGCATAAAATATGTTAAAGAATTTTTAAATATAAAATAAATTTTATTTTTCATTAACTTGAAATTAGTGAATAAATTCAGAAAATAATTACTATTAATAATTTTATGTGATTAACTTAGATTTAAGTATCATGAAGAGGAACTGGGTTTGAAATAAGATTAATTTTGTTAGTCATATATTGTAGTTATACAATGGGGTCATTCCTCCCTTGTGACATGCCCAAGGCTGTTATCAATTAATATTAACTATTATAAAAGTCACCTTTAAATGCCAAATGATCCATTCCTGCAAATTTTTGCTCTGCTTAAACCAGTCTGGGATAAAAATAATAATAATAAGTCCTACAATATACAGCTCTTCTAATGAATCATACCATTATATCTGGACTGAAACTGTAAATCCCTGCTCATTCATTTTCTATCTTGAAATAATGTTTCACAAGATCAAAAAATGTGTAAGCATTTACCAGCAGAAGACAAAATGAGTATGACATGGTTAGGTTAATGACATAAAATATGTCTTCTTTGAGAAAATTAATTCTCTAAATGATGTTGATGATGTTAAGTCTTCTGGAAGTATTTTTCATTGTGCTTCCAGGCGTACACTATATCTTGTCATCGTGCCCAATTTCTTGGCAACATTCATCAAAGGAGTTTGGGTTTCTCCATTGTATGATAACACTCTGAAGCCTAGTGATTTTTTAAACTCTTTCTACTACTTTTCAACTCTTCTGTATATTCTTTTTGTCTCCTTTGCTGACGTGTATTCTTTCCTTAGCCTTTTCATATAAGAGTATGCAAACTCCTGCTTAGAGATGTTCCTTATGTCATGATAAACTCTTAACATAGATGATCACATTCTCTTCTGAATTTAAACATTACATCTGGATGACTAGCTTTACATTTTATTTTGCCTTTTGATCTCTCTTGCTTAGCTGCAAATAGTAGCTACTTCAAGGACCTTTCAAATTCCAGTTGCTGATTCAGTTCTCCACTTTTGCAGAAACATAGCGATTTGAAGAATAGGAGTCTATTGTTCTTTATCACTTTCTGTATTTCCCTTGATCACACACACACACAGAGAGAAAGAGGGGGGGGGATTGGGAGAAAGAGGGAGAGGGAGACGTTCAACTAAAAGCTGACCTGCTTTGGTAGGTCTAAAAAGGTCCCGTTTTCCATGTACTATCTTTTCTACCATAGCTCTTCCATATTGTTTATCTCTCCAAGAGTAAATTGTGGAAATTTTTACATTATGGCAATTGGATTATAACATAATAAAGGTGAAATTTCCCATTGATTTTAAAATCTTGGCCTAAAACTGTCTTGGACCCAGGCTTCTGCAAAGTGTTATACTTTCCAATATATTCCAAGTTTGAAAGATAGAATAGCTATTTCAACCATGAAAGGTTTTGAAAAGAAAAGAAAGGAAGCAGTTTGTATAAATGAACAAAAGGTAAGAATGGAAGCAGACATACAGTCTCATATCACCTTTAGGGGAGAAATATTCTGCAGTATGTATTTTGTGGTATACTAGCTTTATTAGTCTTCAAAATGAACGATGTCATTTTTTCAATTTTACACCTAACTATCTGCCAAACAGGATATTTATCTCATATGTTTTTTACACCATCCCAGCTTTCAGTGATCTCTCAATCATCTGTGTTCTTTGGAAACTCAAAGCTATGTGGCACTTAGTCTTAACCAACTCAACACATTTTAATGTTTCACATGTCAGAAATTATATAACAAAGACTTGTGGGACAGATAAATGTTTCATGCTCTCAAAACCTACTTGAGCCTACGTGTTCAACCTATTTTTCACTATTTAAGAAAAATAAACTGATAGTGTCAGACTTTGTTTCCTTTGAAAAGATCATTGTTCACCACTGACTATATTAGAAATCAAAAGACAGGCCTAAGATTTTAGTTTTAGAAGATCCATAAAAAGAGAAAATATGGGGATCCAGATATCAAGAAGATTCCAGGTTTCTCAAATACTGACCAGTAGGTTAAATAAAATATAATAATTTTGCAGGGGGCATATTTTGTTTATAATAGTTTAACTAATTTTTGTTGGTTAATTAATTATTCTAGTTTTTACTGCTTCTACTTCCATTGATTGTTTTATTAATAGGATTTTTATTTTTTTCTCCAACATATTTTTATTAATCATTTAGGAATTTTATATAATACACCCCAATTATATTCTGTTCCCATTCCCCTCAGGTTTACTCTCCCCCTTGCACCCTCTCTAAATCAAAACAAAAAACCCGCAACAGGTCCAATTTGTGTTGCCCAAATACAGTTTGGAACATGGTCAAACTCTCAGTGGCAAGCCCCTTAATTAAAATTTAGTTTTTCCTCATCCCTAACCCCCACAAGAAGCCAGAAACTGTGAATAGATAAATTTCAACATTTTTCACTGTTCTAATGAACTCTCTTCAATAATTTTCTGTCTAAATTACTTCTTTTTTCATTGGGAGATGTGGCTTGTCAAGAAGCCTCCAATACCTCTCATTATTAGTTATGAGTGTGTAGTCACCGATAACACTGAAAAAAAGCTTCCTTTCCCATAATAGTTCTAATTTTCCATTTAAGTACTTTCTTCTGAGTGTGACAATACATATAACATGGCACATATTTGGAGATCATAAGACAACTTTTAAGAGTTGGTTATCATGTTCCATTATGAGTTCCAGGGATAGAACTCAGGTTTCAGCCTTGGAAATAAGCACTTTAAATTGATGATAATCTGATTGACAGTTTGAGCCACATACTTATCTCATAGAGAAGCCTGGAAATGATGGTGACATTATACTAAGTGAAAGAAGCCCCCAGTTCATGCAAAGATGAGGCAATATGATAATGAGCTTTGGCTCAGATAGGGTGAGGCTAGCCAAGAATATATAGTGAGACCCTGTCTCCAAAAACAAAGGTGACAACATGGAAAACATTGAGAGGCAACAAGTGTGACAAGAAATTGGCTGCTTGTACACCAAAATTTGCATAAGAAAAATAATTCCTGGAAAACAAAAGCAAAACCTTTGGATGTTGCTATTAGAAAAGATGAGAGCAAATATTGGGCAAGTATATAATTCTTCCTTTGGATGAAATCATATGACTCCTACTATTTTATCATATTGAAAGTCTATCAATGATAGAGACTTACTTAGAAAGCAAAATAGCTTACTTAGTGTAAGTAGAAATGTCATATTGGTTTATTTAAGATGGTTGGGATTAGAGACAGATGAACAACTTAAAATGTATTGGGGAGTTGGTTTGAAAGTGTTCATGACAATTAATGTTTTGAAATACACTGTTTTCAATAGGCAATAATTGAATTTCATTTCAAACATTTTTGTAAATGTATCATTATTTTTCTCTTATACATTGCTTCATGGTGCTTTACAATTCTAACTAGGATTTCATCAGTCTCCAAGGAGAGTTCTGAAAATCTAGCCTCCTGAGAAATATATGAATAAAACAGAAAGATAGTGGGGTTTTTATCCATAGGATAACCCTTCTTAATGTTAAAAATCAGAATAAGATATCATCATTTACTCTTAGGTGACTCTAACATTTAATTAGAGTAGTTGCTGGGTAATACTTTTTAAGTCCAAGAAATGTTTGAGATACTGATGGCAGCTTTAATACTCTCAACCCTATGCTCACAAGGACAAAAATATACAGACAATTTTGCACACAAGTTTATAAGATTAATATGTCCATGAAGTATATCTATAGTATCCTATTTGAAGCATTTGGTATAAATACATATAGCATAAAATGTGTAGTTCAGATTAGTAATTATAATGAAAGAGTCAAAGGGAAAAATGAGAATGCATACTTTTCACTTTTTTGCTTAGTAACAGATTTCTCAAACTTAACTCCCAGCTGATCTGTGGTTCCACACCTACATTCTAAGACAGCAAGTTTTTCTCATATAGAACAGAATACAAATCCCAGGCTTTGGCAGTCCTCTGCCAGTCATTCTTCCATATATTGTGTATGCTAAATCAGAAAGGTATAATAAATTTCTGAGATGTATATAACAATTGAAATTCCACTGTAAATGGTGGTCTTTAATTTTTACATAAAATTTGTTGCATGAATTGAAAGTATTTAAGGACCTGAGATGCACGCTATTTTTGGTTTACACCATTTGAAAGAGAAATGGTACCTACCACTATCTCTCTCCCAGGTTTATAATTGCATCTTGAGTGCTAGAATTCCAGTTGTTCAATAAGTACTTATTTAGCACTTAGTCTGTGCTAAGAATTTTGCTAGGTTCTGAAAATATGGAAATGAACAAAACAAATAAAATTTCTGTCCCTGAAGAGTGGGCATCCTTAATTTTTGGCTTTAGGGGAGGTAGATATGAACTTTCAATTAAATAAGTTCAAGAGGTCTACCATATCATATAATTGTAGCAACAATAATATATTTTATCCTTGAAACTTGCCCAAAAATAGAATTTGAATGTTCTAATCATAGAAAAATGAAAAGTCTCTGAGATAATAAATATGATAATTAACCTGATTTAAATTCTTCACATTATCCTCTGAGTTTGATGCTGTTTTAAGCCCCTGGCTTCATGGATTAAAATTTTCTCTATACATTCTTTCTGTAGTGGATCTTAAAAATGAGTACTATGGAACCCCTTATCCCACCCCCCCCTCCTCCTGCTTCTATGAAGGTGTTTACCCACCTACCCCCAGCCCCCCTCAAAAAAAATGAGTACTATGGAATAGAATTAGAGTAAAAGCTATAACATGTGATTTTAAATATTCAAAGTGTCGCATAACATAATTAAGTAGTTAAAAACAAGAAAATTATTTTTCAATATTACATTTTGGTCTCTGCAGGCAAGATCATGGACATGCACACAAATGCACACACACGCACATTGTCATTTAATATTTATTCCATATAGACATTTATTGTTAGTATATTTTATATATTTTCAAATAATTTTTCAAAATCTAGCCTCGGGTCAAGTATCCAACAGTTGCACATGGCAAACCACTACATTATAGAATGGATTGGGCCATAATGTTGAACTTCAAATTCTTAATACTTCTTTGAGGACATAAATCTTTAGACTTTCCTTTATGAAAATATTTAGATCTTTGTCATATTTGACCTTTTTAAAAATTAATTTGAGACATAATTATACATATTCATGGGATATAGAGTAATATATAAATTCATTATATAATGATTGAACCAGAGAAATGAATAATTAATAATAACATTTAATTTTATGTTATTATTACCATTATTTTTTTTAGCTACTTTGAAATGCACAACACATTTTATTAGTGACAATGTTGTGCCAGGAAGCATTTGTGAAGACCAGAAGACTACCAAGGAGCCATTTCCAATGTAATCACATTAGGGTCTCTTTATTACAAATTTGAGTTTCGGCTTACCACTGACCCACAGGACAGTTTGGTGAAGCAGCCCCAAACTCTCATAAGGACAAGGTTTTATAGAAAATGGAAGCAAGTAGCATGTGTGTGTGTGTGTGTGGTGGGCAGGAGGGGGGAGGGTCCATCCTGACAAGCATTTAACTGAACAACTGAACTTCTATTGTAAACTCACAGGTGGGTGCTCTGAAGAAAGACAGACGAGCAATCGAAAGTACATCTGAAATAATCAAACTAATCTTTAATTAACCATTGCTAGGAAGTAGCTAGGAAGTAATTCTAGCCAAGGACAAGCCATAGGGTATTTCTTGGTACTTGGGTATAGCTTGGGTTCAACTGTAAGCCAAGTTCTCAGGCCTTTTTTTTTTTTAAGATGGAGGCTGGTACCATGATAAAGTAGATTTGGCCTATCAATAGGTGCATAATGAACAATAGACTATTAGAACTTGTTTCTACAGTGCATTTGTAACAGTCTACACATTAACTAAGGTCCTCCACCCCTCCTAATCTCTTGTATCCACAAGACTATTTTCTACTTCTAAAAGGACATTTTCAGATTCCATATATATTATTATACTATTCATTTTACTTGAACATATATATGGAATCTGCCTGGCTTATTTCAATAAATTTGATATTTCACCAATCTGTCAATAGTGTTCTGAATGTCAAAAATTTCATTATTTTAATGGTTGAATAGTATTCCACTATTATTATAATATCTCCTACCAAGTATAAAAATAAAGTCAAATATTTTAAATGATCAAATATAGTACCTGAAACTATTATGATAGTAGAGAAAATAATAGTGGAAAAACATAATAGAGTTGGACTGGTCAAGTATTTTACTTTTTTGCACAAAACTTTAAAGGCAAAGACCAAAAATCAAAAACTTCAGAGACTAATTTATATTAAATAGATATATTATGTACAACAAAATATTTTATGGAGAAAAAAAGAAAGAATGAGACAGAATAGTAGAAAATTCTTCATCTGATAGGGAGCTAATATATAGAATATAAAAATAAATTAAACAATTCTGTTGTAAGCAATAGCAATATAACTAGAAATGTTAAAGAACCTGTTTTTGAGAAATTGTGTTGGTGTGTAACCCAAGGTGGCTGTGAATTCCTCATCTTCTTTAACTTCCCAACTAGAGAATACAAATGTGCACCATCATGCCCTGTCAGGAAAGGTACATAAGCATTCTTCAAAAGGCAACATACAGAGATAGAATGTACATGGTAAATTACTCAACATTACTACTCAATGAGGAAATAAAAATTAGAATCTTAAATAATTGTTCTCACTCCAAGTAAAATGGCAGGTTTTTTTTTTTAAAGAGAATCATTACATGTTGATGGTAGAAATGTACATTTCTGAAACCCTCATAAACAACAGAATGCAAACTTAAACTGAGCTTCTATATGATCCACTCATTGTTCTACTGGGCATATAACCAAAAGAGAAGAAATCAATAAAGAGAAGAGACATCTGCCTTCCTGTATTTGTTGCAGCTCTATTTACAATAGCCAAAAGATGGAATCAAACTTCTATTCTTTGTCTTTAAAACTGAATACTTGTTTTGTTTTCCCTTAAATGCCTAAGAATGGATTAAGTCTTACAAAACATTACATGCTAAATTACTTGCCTACACAGTAATGAGTTATAGATTCACCAACAGTAACAGTTTGCATTGTACACTAAACACATAAGGGAAAATGGAATGAAGAGAATGGCATCAGATTTAGTAGAAGAGACAGAAGAGGCTAGTTGTTAAATACAGTTTTTCTATTTAATTAAAAACTCATGTCTCATCTGACATATTTAAAAGAAAGATAAGAGATCTTGTGAAAATTTTAACTTGCTTGAAATAATTGAATGAGCTGACAAACATATATACAGTGATACAAGGCTAATGATCCTCTTGTCTTATTTGTTCAGCTTCTAATTCTGAGGCAAACTATTAGATTCTCAAGATAATATCAGTATCTTGGTTGAGTATTTCATTTATACAAATATTTATTGTGACAGCTCCCTTCAGATAGCATGTAGTTCAATGAAGTAGAAAGAGGAAACCTTTCAAGATTCTGAAAATTAGTTCCAATCATTAAATAAGTTGCTCCTGTAAAATTATTTCTATGTTAGATACAGGACTGAATATACTACTATAAAATGTTTACTCAGTTACCATCTTTGTGGTAATAGAGACTGTGGATTGGCAGTATTAGTTGACATAATTAAAAATAGCTGTTTGGGGGTTCACAGAAGAGTTTGAGATGGGGACAGAGGGGCAAGAATTATGTAGAAAAAGTGTTCAAGTACAAAATTCTCCAAACAGTAAATGTTAAAATACAGCCATTGAAACACACTCTCTGTTTTTAGTTTCTGAAAAGTTGGATTATTTTGCTGCTGAGATATTTTTTTAAAACAATTCCATTTACCCCAGGTAGAAAAGACACCTAGAAAAGATGCCATCACATCCATCTTAGATAAACAAAGTAGTTTATTAGGATTATTACAAAGAAGATTCCCAAGCCTCAGTCAATCTTCTTCTCCTATATAAGTACTAAAAACACATGCACCTGGGACAAGAAAAAATTATTCTTATCAGGAAAAACATGATCCCTTTTGCATATCTTTTGTCTAGTTTCATAAACAAAAGATTTTTAAAATGGGCTTAGAGAAAGTATCAGGCATCATTTTATTGAAACTTGAGAGCAAAAGCAGCAACAAAGTAGAAAAGTTATAAATCTCAATGGTAGCTGTTAGAAAGTAGAGGATGGATGAGGAAGGAGAGAATAACATACCTTATGAATTAGAAATCAGGAATGCAGGCAAGTTCTCTAGTAGAATTCTGAAAACAGCTGCCTGAGTGTGGAGGGATGTTATCAGAAGGATAGGACTTGAAAATATGCTGAGGGTCAGAGCAAGCCGACTTAGTCTTTTGGCTGGTGTCTGAAAGGGGGATATTGGAAGAAGGAGGAGGAAGTTACAGTTTTGTTCTTAGAACTCAGAAAGCAGAAGACATAACAGTAAGACTCAAGAAGCAACTACATCAAGGGAATGACTTGAGGAGTATATAAAACATAACTCACTAAGGAGAGAGCTATTTCTCTCATTATTTCAACAAACCGCCACCTTGTAATCTTTTGACTAATTTAGAATGGCCTGTCTCTATTCATGGCCAATAATATAATGCAGCTCCCATTCTTCTGAACAAATTTAGCTGAGTAGATTTTAACCAAGATAGAAAGACAGAGTAAGTTATGGGAACATGGGGGAAGAAAGGAGCTCTTTGCCCTCATCTGGTTGAAACTTCTGGATAACTGATAAACACTATTTCCAGCATAATTAACGTTTACTGGGCATGCTGCTGACATAATGATAATATGCTTTTTGCATAGATTTTTTAATTGCAATGATTTTTAACTACCTCCAAATGTCTAAATACTAAGACCACATGGTAGCTTAGAGAGAGAAAGAGAGAGAGAGAGAGAGAGAGAGAGAGAGAGAGCAAAATCTAGTCTCTGTGTAATATTGAACAGCTCTTCCTCTATATGTGAATAACTACACAAAAGAAAAATAAAAAAGCATTGCAAATATAAACTAATCATTCTGTCAGAGAAGTAAATCAAGTATGGTCTTTCTTGACATTATGACTTCTCTATGGAGTTAATCTATTTTATATGACAGAACACCATTTTTCTAAAAAAAAAGAAGACACACCATATATATAAATTACAAGAAACAGAAAAAGCTACAAGATGGGATTGTAGGGTAAAACCCAAAAGTACAGTGTGTGCCTGGCCCTCAAGGCAATCTGCATTCAATTATCAACAACCATAAATAAAACAAGAACAAGAAAACAAGACCAGGAAGCCATTGAGATTAATTTGAAGAAATACACATGAAGAAACATTAATAGTATGTACTTGAAGTGTTATGAAGTATACCTTTTAATAATATGAACATATAGTGCATCTGCTTTTGTTTCTGTCTAATACATATCCAAAGCATTGTTTCAAGGTGGGTATGTGAAAGAAAATTCTGAGTGAGTTCTGGAATATGAAGGTAGCAAGAAGCAGCTTAGGAATCATGTTGGAAGATGGTATTATTCTATTAACCTCTTGTCACACATTTTCAACCAGGCATCCATGCTAGAATACAAGGAACAAATGATATTCCTCCAGGATTTGAATATAAAAAGAGTTCTCTAAAGAGTCTCAGAGCTTTCAGATATCACAGGACAATGTATCAATATGCAATGTACATATGTGTATCATGTACAATGTATCATCATATATTCAAACACTTTCAATATGCAGACAAAACAGGGTTCTTATAAAAGATTCACTTTGGATACTGGAACAGAAGGTGAGAAAACTTATTTTTTGTGAATCCCAAAGGATCACAGAGTCTTCAGGATTTCTGGTTTATTTTTGTACTCTAATATAGCTGTCAGTGTTTGTAGCATAATGTGTTATGTTATGCTAATTCAGTAGCCCTAGAGGTTTATCATATCACTGATTTGGCAGGAATTGGAAGAATTGACACAACTGGAAAATCTAGCATGGATTCTTCAGGGAATCCAAGAATGGGTATCCAGTTTTGACAGATGTATGCTAAATTCTTCACAGGAAACTGTGCTGCAGAATGCTACTGAAGTTCACAAAGCACAAACTTTGGGTGTAAAATCATTTAAATGTGAAATTATCAATTGTAATTTTGCCTCTGATAGTTGATATATAGGGTTCTTTCCTGACATTCCTGTCATTGGTATCTCTCCATTTTGTAACATACTCATTAACATAATATTTACTTATCTATATATCAGGAATTATGCTATATTCTCCTAAGTCAATAGTGAGTAAAGCAGGTCTTTTCCTCATAGAACTCCCAGGATGAATAATTCCAATGATTTCGAGAACCTATATGATATATATTCATATATGTATTAGCTACTTCCCTGATGTTGTAATAAAACATGATGACCAAAACAATCTAAAGGAAGAGAGATTTTATTTTAGCTTATGGTACCAGAGGATTAAAAGCCCATTACAACAAAGAGGCAAGTCAGGTATGGTGGTAAGAACAAGAAGGCAAGAGATCACATCATCAGCAACAAATGCAAAACAGAGAACTCAAAGTGGTACAATGCTATGAATTCTTAAAACCCATTCCCAGTGATGTACTACCACCAGAAAAGCTGTAACATCTCCTCAGACAACACAAACAATTGGGGACCAGGTGCGCAAAGATCTGAGCCTGTGTGACACAACCTCAATCTAAACACTGACACAAACAGGGACTCTTGAATATTCTACTGGCACTTAGAGATGGGCAGATTGGCCAGTGGTCCATGAGGTATCAGCCTAAGTCCTATGTAGGCTTTCATCAGAACATTGTTTTTTATTTCTTAGCATCATAAGAATTATGCAAACTAGAGACAAAATTTTCTGGGAGCCCAGAGGAAGTAAGTTTTAAAAAAAATACATGATTTGATAGACCAATATATTTCTGGTAGGGTTGATTTTGAGTGAGGAGCTATTATCTATCATACATTAGAAAGCAACTGACACCTTGTTTGGATAGCATAAAATTCACTTGCGAAGATTATGAAACTACCTTTGAAAAATGGGCACCAAAGAATTTTTCACTGGAACATTGATGTACTACACTTGCTATGACATTTATCCTGTTGCCTCCAATATTATATTCTTTTTAAAACTCAAAATCATTTACATGCAGTGAATTATTTTACTTCAGTCTCTTGAAATTCAGTCCAGGTTTCTCCATGGTAATGCATGAGTAAGTTTGTTTCTTTGTAGTACTAGAGTATTTTGTGTATTTGTTGTTTTTAGTTGTTTTCATGCATCCCATGCTAGCTTCATAGTTCACAACATAACTGAGGATAGCTTTCAACTTCTGACCCTTCTTCTACTTCCTGAGTTCTAGGATGATAGGTATGTACCACCACACTCGGTATAATTCTTGAGGTTGAACCCATTACTTCCTGAATATTAGTCAAGCACTCAGCCATCAGATTCATAGAGAATATCCAGGTAGTTCCACTTTATCCCCTGTATTAAAAGGGCTGGAAGGGAAACATTCTTGTGCCCAGTGTAACATAACATTTTCACCTGAAGAATTTGTCATTTCTTTTTTATGTACTGCTCCTAACACTCTGGTTTCAAGCCTGATCCACCTGCTTCTAGGTTGGCGGCATGCCAAACACAGATTATGCAAATTTGCAAATCTTACTACAATCTTTCTACCCTGATTAGAAGAGATTCCATTATCCATTCATATTCTAGAACTGGCCATTTACTCAATTTCCTGGAGTTATACAAGAGAGTACTACAGTAAGAAAATACTGCAAAAGTTATCAAAATAGAAAAGACAAATTTATCCCTGACTAGTCCTAAAATTCTTAAAATTTTCATATTAGATTCAAATATGCCTATGAACCTTTCAGAAATTTTCCCTTACCCTCAAAGATAATGCCATCAATTTACTTATATCTGTGCCTATGTGTGTGATGTGTATGTGGGTGACCAAACAGACAAGAAGATGCTATTAGATCCTCTGGAACTGGAGTTATAGGAGGTTGTGAACTATCTGATATGGTATTTTACATAGGGTAAAATAGTACTTTTCTCATAATCATACTTGAATTTGTAATGTGATTTCACTCTTGAAAAAAAATACTAAGTAACTTTGCATCAAATGTTATATAGGACCTCTAGGACTGTTGTAACCAATTTCAACAAGCAAGCAAATTGGCTTATAACAGAATATATTCAATTCCTTTCATATTAGGAGGCTAGTAACTCTAAACTAGTCTTACCGAATTATACACTAGTGTCAATAGGACAGTGCCTCTTCTGAGGGACTTGGAATAATCATGCTTTATCATTTCTTCTGTTTGCAATACAGAATCTGGCTCCGGCTGTCATATTACCTTCTGTCTCTGTAGATTCTACAGTGTAGAAAAATGTTTACTAGGTTTCCTCTTACAAAAAGAAATGTGGTTAAATTTAGTGCTTACCTGCATATTATTCTTAACTTATTCATATTTAAAGCAATTTATTTTACTATATAATGTCATACAAGTTCCAGAGATCAGGACCTGGATATTTTAAGAAGCCACTATTTTAATAGCTACATCATGCAAATCTCTGGTATCTATTTCCTCCTGTACTTGAGACTTTTTGTGTATACTGAGTGTTTCAGGGGTTTTTTTTTTTTTTTGACTCTATTTGCCTCCAAATGTATAAATTATCATAGATGGGATTGTTATACACATCAACAGTGACACACTTAAATTTTATCAATATTTGAAATATCCAATGTTCAACTGAATAATGTTTAAACAATTTCTCTAAAACCAAATGAATATATATAAAATGGCATCTGTCATGACACTGAGTGATCATTTTTAAAACAAATCATGTTTCCTCTAAATGGATGATGCTTAGAAGCAGCACTAGGATTGGTCTGTCCTAAGAACTAACATGCAACTAGGGGTTTGAAACTAATCCTGATTTTTCAAAGACTGTCTTGGCTTCCAGGAAGCACAGACTAAATTTAGTGTTTAATTACAGCAACTATTCTTGGCTGTTATTTCTTACATAATTATATGTTCTTCAAACCAACCCCAATAACCATTTCTTCTTACTATGATGCTATTGAAATTTTATCTCCATTTTCACAGTTCTATTCCATAGATCCTTTATTATAATCTATCTTCACATTTTTGTTAGAATAGAATAAAGCAAACAAACAAACTTACAATATGTACAAAATCTAGCCTCAATTAGGGCCCATCTGTATCTTTGAAGACCAAAGCAAAATTCCAGCTCTGAATAAATTTTGTTCCTACGAAGGCATTTTAAAATTGTCTTTCTATCTATTATGAAGCTTATTATAATAGGTAGATACATTTAGATGGAAAAGATATGATAATTAATACCACTATAACATGTTGCCCTTTGAACTTTATTCATTATTTTCTGATTTTAAAAATTCATTGCTGATTAATGACAGTAGTAGAAGATTAAAATGGAAATATGTAAGCCAATTTTTGTTAATGCTTCTTGCATTAAAAATTATAAACTCAGTTTTGCAATCTTAAGTGCATTTATGGCTGTATTTCCATAGAATGAAAGACTCATTTGGGAAGTCTTTTTGAAAATTTCTTCATTTTCTCATTCAACTTTTAAGAACTTAACATAATATCTAAATAATTGTGAATAATATTTGAGATAAATTATTGTGCCTAGTGTGTGGAAAGTTTGAAATCTATATTACTGAAAAGTGTAAAATAAAATTTAACCAAAGGGCTAACATTGAATGGTCTTTTAAATTTATTCTATAAATCTAGTTTCTGATCACCACTCAATACCAAGACTTTTATTACATTTCATATTCACATAATCAGTAAACATACACTGCAATAAAACATGTTACATATCCAAACTTAATTCATTTATTAAAAGAAAGATACATGTGTTTAAATGAGATGTAAGACATGTTCAGGAAAACTTTGACGCGTTAATAAAACAATTTGAGATCTAGAGAGATGTCTCACTGGTTAAGAGTTCTTGCTGCTCTTCCAAAGGTTCCAGGTTCAGATCATAGAACCCACACTGATCACTTATAACTCCAATTCCAGGGAATACAACACAATCTTCTGGCCTCTATGGGCACCTGCATGCAAGTGATGTACATATAAGTAGTCACACACATGTAAATATAAATTAAAACAAACAACATTTATGAAAAAATTAAAAGAAAATCTTTTTGAAAAGCAATTTGACTCAGGGGAAAAAAAGCAATGAGTTGTAATTGCAATTCGGAGATCTTGGATTCAAACCCCATATGCACCAAAATGTATACTTTTGAAATACCAATGTCTAAAAATATTATGTGAATATCGTAAGCTATTTAAGATAACAAATTTCTTTTACTTTGTGGTATTCTTTGTTGTAGTTCTAAAAAAAAATTTCTTATATAGGATTAGATGTACGTCAAACACCTAACAAACTTATCTTCCAACAAGAATAAACTGGCTGTGGTAGAATATAGAAATCCACACTTATGTTCCCAGCTATTATAAGGTGGCAGTAGGGGACTCAGAATTTCAGAGTAAATTTGAAGCCAACTTGTGATACAGTAGAACCTGTCTCAAAATATTTAGAATAGAATAAAATGACCAATAAATAATTTTTAACATTTTATATTAGCAATCCTAAAGTTTAAGAAATTTACAAGAATACAGACTAATAATGAAATGCCTTAAATATTTTAATAAAAATCTAGACTAATAAAATACACTGCAACAGATTAATATGTATGTGTATATATGTTTCACAAAACATATAACACTAAGTGTACTATAACTTTTACAAATCTTCTCTAATTTGTTCAGATACACTGGTTATTTTTTAATATTGAGGGACAATCATTAAAATTGATTTTAAATTTGAGTATTACCTGACACTTTAAAAAAATCACTCATTATGAACATGTATAAATGTACCACTCATTTGGCTTTATAAATTTTAAGATCTTGTGTTAATGTTAATAAGTGTAATAAATGTTAATAAGTAATGTTGATAATGCAACATTTTCTAAGCACTTTCTTTTACCTACCACTATTTCTCCTGTAAAGAACGTATTTTAAATTTCATGTATATCTTATGAATTTTTAATTTTCACTTCTTATAGAAATGGCTATAGCTACAAAGCAGTATTGAGAATATTTTAAAGTGTACATAATGCATTATATTCAAATATTCTTCTGTAGTTTTTCTTCCCATTATACCTTGATACTTGTCATTGTTGATACCCTGAACCTCAGGTTTATCTCTTTTAACTGTTCTGCCATATCTCCCTGAAATTCACTTAGTGCTCTATTACGATTTTAATTTATATTTTACTGTTGTTGTGGCTCTGATGAAGCATATTATAATGTAATGAAAATTCGCATGTACATCTTCCGTTTTTTCTGAAAAAGACATGTTTCATTTGTATTCACAACCCAAATTTATAAAACCAATACACCCTTGGCCTTCTCATATATTGCCAACTTGCCCACTGCAAATGATTAGTGTAACAGCATTATAAAAGAATTCTAAATATTGCTAACTAGTAAAAATCAATGAAATCTCTCATTTTAAATTTTATTATTTTATCACTAATGGTGTTGAAATTCTCATGGTTCTCATCATTTAAATTTCTTCTAGACATTTCCTATTTTATCTTAGAAGTGTGGCTGTTAATAATTATTATCAAAGCTTTCTACTGGGTTTCAACAGTTTTTGTGTTTTTATATATTTCTTTTTGCAAAGAAACTTTAAAATATATTGATTTCAAATTAATATTTATCTGTAGTATGTTCTATTCTAAAATAACAAATATTTTATTTCATGTTTTACCATTGCATTTAGTTCACTCATTGACTTGTATATACCTAAAATTTAATACATGTATAATTTTGGATATAGACATAGCTGTTTGTGTGAACTTTTAGTGTGTAATCAGAGCTAACAAAGTTTATTACTACTAATACTACCAATTGTATCAGTATCCTTTTTTTGATACTTCATCTTTTATCACCTTATTTTTAATTCCATTTCCATCTTATATCACATTTTCATATTTATCAAGGTCTGTAGCTGGATTTCATATTTCTATATCATCTATATTCTACTGGTGTAGTTAAGAGGGAGAAGAAATGTCTTTAAATATTGAGTCTTTCCATCATAGTATCTGCTCCATTTCTCTCTTAGGTCACTGTCAGTGTTTTTCATAAATATGTCAGTTTTTCTCACAAAGTCTTACATATTGTTACATTTGTCCTTATGTACAGCATGATTCTGTTCTTCTATTAACAGTCCTATGAGCATAAATAGTCCGTTGGCATGAATACTGACTGCTTTCTTGGTTTTCCAAAACAAATGCTAATAACCATTGAATCTGCAACATAATCATCCCAATAGTAGTTCTTTTATTTGATTTTGAATGTATTAAAGTAAACCTTTTTTTTTACCATGATGCTACATAATACCTGTAACATTAGCACTCTGGAGGCTGAGGTATGAGAAGGAGAGGTTTGAGGCCTTGTGAACTACATGATAATTTTCTCTCCAAACTGGGCAGGGTAGTGATATACAGCAGAGAATTGCTGGGTCTGGGTTCAGTCAATGAAGATGCACCTAACTCTCAAGAGACTGGAGGCTCTGGGAGTTTCAAGGTCTTTTGAGATGGGGGATGCAAAGTGGGGACAACCTCATGGAGATAGGAGGTGGAGAGGAGGTATGAGATGTGGAACTGTTGGAGGGTGAATGGGGTTGAGAGAGGTGGGCAGTAAAATCCGGAGTGAAATAAATAAATAAATAAATAAATAAATAAAAGATAAAAAATGTGCAAATAAAAGTAACCTATCTTCTTGTAACACTTTACTAAATGATTTTTTTTGTTTCTGATGCTTGATTCTATAGTAGGGATACAGATTGGGTTAGCTTGTTAACCTCATGGTAAAAGCTCTTCATTTGTGGTACTATCTATCACAAATCTAAATTTTCTTTTAATGAAACTACACTAGTGATAAAATCTCTGGAGTTTGGATATTATTCTTCTGACAGTTCATTTTGTTTCTTTGAATTTAACTAAGTTTTATTTAGACTGTCATTCTAGTTATTGGGAAATTTAATTACCAGGTAATTAAACCAAGCATACACTTTCCACATACAGGTAATTATAAATATATTGCATAATCTTTTCTTTGACCAGAATATAATTTCACTAGTAGTACTGATAGGTAACATATTTGAACCACATACTAGTTTTAATTCACATAAGGGCTTTAGGTACGTGACCATTCCTTATGAGCATAAGCATGTCACTTTCTTTGTAAACAGTTAATGCATGTACAATACAACACCACTTCTATTTTTTTGAGACTGTTTAAAAATTGACATGTCAAAATACTATAAATTATAGATGAAAAATATCATAAGGAATATACTAGCTTTTGCATAAAATAGCATATATTGTATTGATACACACTGAGATTTCTTCTACATATATCGTACAATAAAATATTGAATCTTTTAAAATTTAGCAATTCAAAGTACATTTGCTTGGAGTGTTCTTTTAAAATTCTGTTATAGAAAATGTCATTTATATAAGTTAAAGAATTCTCTTTGAAAGTCAAATAAAGTTTCTATATTAAAAAACCAATCTTTTAAACTCAATACCAATGAAAGTTAATCAACAGTATAGTGATTACAGCATGACTTGTTTATCATTGGAAGGGTGAGTCTGTTATCTTTGTGCAACATCTGATTTGAAAGGACAAAGAGAAAGATTTTTATGCCACCCCTAATTTGTGAACTGTCCCCAAATATAACCCCTTTGAAGAATGTCAACCTCTGTTAACTGCCATATTCTTTAAAAATTTAGTCAATATTATGCCTATGCATTCATATATTTTACCCTTACTCCTGTAAGGGTATCTAATATATATCACAAATTTAGCATTTACGTCGAAGGAATAATCAAAAATCCTCTCACAGCCCACATTATTATATAATAAGAAAAATTGTTTTAAAATCTAGAGATGAAAGAATTGGGTCAAACAGCTGCTTCCCAAGTGTTAAATTTCTGTTTTCATTGCATCCATTATTTTTCCTCATTGAAACTGAGAGATTATTCATACTGAGATATAACTTTATCCTCAAACCAAGGCTTTAGTATTTGATATTTAGTATTCAATAATAAGAGATGATTGAAAAGGCGTCAATGTTAGTTGCAGGAGCAATTCACCATGTTTATTTCTTGTGGTACCCTCTATAATCATGCCCATGCCTGGGGGAAACTTGTTTTTCCTTTCTCCTCCACCTTCCAAGTACTTACATTTAAGGAATCACATTTTTCAAAGGTGACCATATTTTGGCCATTCAGGGAGGATGACAGAGGTAGGCTTCTGATACATCCATACTTAGTCCAGGTCCATTCTCAGAGCTTCAGAATTGGAAGTAGAAAATGTTCTTCCATTACAGTCTGGCTTCTTAAATAAGAATCAGGCAAACTTGCAAGCTGCTGGCATGAGCTATTTTCTGATATATGATTTTAAAAATAGAAAAAAATGCTGTACAGGGACAGAAAAAGTATAAAATAAATGTACAGAGAGAGATAGAGTTGAGATATGAATAGTGACTTATGGTTTGTCACGGGATTTGAATCAGTCATGACATTTTACCGTCTCAGCTGTATCCCTGACCCTGAGCTGTGTCTGAGAACCATGTGCACATATTTAGAAAATTCTCATTTGCTCCATTGTTTTTTCAAATGGATTTCTATAACATTGAGCTATAGAAACAAATTTCAAATTTTCTTTCATAGTATATACATACTGAAAATAATAGGAGACAATCATAATACATTTTATAACTACTTTACAAAGCATGATGCTAAAGTATTAAATGGAATTGATTCCCCAGAGAGCAACTAAAATTAGTTCATATGTGTATATTAAATTGTATTTGAATATTTCTGTGGGACTATTATGATCCAGCCAATAGTATTAAATAGACAACAATGAAAATATAAAGGTGGATGTTTAGTCAATTGTGGATATTATAGACAAAAAAAATTAAAAGGGTTTACAAAATTCTAAAATAAGTTTTAAGTGTGAAAAATTCTATGAAAAAAGGCAAAGACAGGAAGATAGTCCCAGAAAGCAATGTACAGCATATCTTGTGGCTAATTCAAATGAGATAGTCAATATTAGTTATAGGAAAAATTTTTCACTAGAAAGCTTTTAGTTAATTTTAACTATTTGTGTTTTCTGATATCCAAATTTAACTCTCATGTGGAAGGACCACTTGGGGTTTTGCCTCAAACTAACATTTCAAATAAATTAAAACTTTTTTCAGTTACCTTTGTTCTAGAAAGTTATATAGTATATGAAATAGTATTTTCACTATTAATTTTTTTCAGCAAACTTTTTTCTTATTTTATTTTATTTTATACTTTTATTTATTTTTTTTACAGTCTAGTTGTTACCCACCTCCTGATCTGCCCTCCAGCAGTTCCTCATCCAATTCATCCTCCCCTGTCTCTAAGAGGATGTCCCCACCCCCACCCCTCCCACCCACCAACAGGCATCCTCACTCCCTGGGGCCTCAGGTCCATAATTAAAAGGGGAAAGTTCTGCACTTTGTGATAGCAGTTAGAGGAACAGTGGAATGTTGTCTTTTGTAAAATTTCAGCCATTTTCTTTTTTAAAAAAGTGTCAAAGACAGAGAAGAAAAAATACACTTTTGTGAAATTTCTGTGTTTCTGAATGATACATGAACTTTTTATCTGGGTGGAAGAATAACTGTGCATTTAGTTGCCATGGTACACAGTCATGTGTTGTCTTTAAAGAAAACAACTGGTACTTTAACCATAGCATGTCTATTTCCTGAGATAACACTGATGAGACATCCTTTCTTAACCTTTAGTCAGAATTCTATTGGATGTTTTGTTGTTTTTGGTGTTGATAAAAAGGCATTTCTCAAGAAACATTTTTTTAACCCTTGTTACCAACAGTTTGTATATAAAAGGCAAAGTTTCTTTACACTAATTCACAAAATAATATATGGTCACTAAATTGAGTTTCCCCATAAGAGTAACAGTGCTTTTTTTAACTCATGTTTTCTTGCATTATATCAAACCATTAATGAATACATGATGTTGCAGTTCCTGGTATTCTGATAAGGTACTATCAATTATCTGGTTTATAGCGTACTCCTGGATAGAAAAGTTTCGTTTTTCAGTATAGACAGTGGACTGTGTTCCAAAAGTTACAAAAATTAGTTTAAGAATTCCTCTGTCTTTATCCTCATTATCTATCTAGAACAAAGTGTCAAATTTAAGAATGCATCTGTATTCTCATGGATGTGACATACAGACAATATCAAGGAACTGCTCTAAGCTTTCATAGTGTTGTGTCTATGCCTCCATTATGACATTTTTTACTGTTCCATAGTTTAGTTTTTTCTGTACTCCTTTTTACTTTAATTTTTGAATGTATGGTATTATCACTGTTCCTAGCAATATTATTTGCTCACATACTAAGATGAATGGGCTCAATATATGTTTGTTGACTAAAAGTAATGGTAATTAGACTTTAGGATCATTTATAACATATAATAAGAAGTAAATAAATCTGATAATCAGATAATGACAATAAATAAAATTGTACTTCTTTTTTGAAAATACTTTTATTAATTCCTTGAGAATTTCATACAATATAACACATTCCTACTGACTTGGAACTTCATGTCCTCCTTTTTTTTTCTTTGATAACCCACGAAGTCCAATTTATGTTGCTGATATATTCATCAATGTGGGGCCAATCAGACAACGTGAGTGGTCAACCCACCAGAAGCCACATTCTTGATGAAAACAGATTCTTGGTTCCCTAGAAGTCATCAACTGTCAATACCTTCTCAGTTAGGGGTTGTAACTTGCAAGCACCTCCCCCTAATAGAATTTTGACTACCCTGATCTTGTGAAAATCATGAGAAAGCAAGTAAAGGTGCTGAGTACCTTAGTGCAGTGCTCCTGTCAGGTCCAGACTGTGGACCTCCCAGATTTCTGACTCTAACAACGTATTTGCCCCTTTGTTACTTGATTGTTTCTGAGTGTCCCATTGATAGTTAAGAATTTTACTATAACATTTATTCTTTGCGATTTGAATAGTTGTGGGTTCCTGTCTTAATCATTGCTCTCCCTTCTCCAGCCCCAGGGGAAAAAAAAAACACTACCCAATGAAACTTCTCTGATGAGGTTTGGACTACTCTCTTGCTTAGGGAGATACAACTTTAGTGTGGCCAAAGTGTCTAAGAAAATTCTAGGGTTTATCTTAGCTTTATGATAATAACTTTTATTTATGTTTATCTAGAGCAGCTTAAGAGAAAATAGCTCTATTTCATTTATTGTTTTAATTCAACATTTGATGCTTTTTTAAAGCTACAGAAACTAAACTTTTGTAAGTCCTTATAAACAAAAATTTATACCACTGAAGTGATTCCTGACATTTTCATTTGCAGGTGCTTTTGCAATTTGTATCTTAACATATCTTTGTCAACTCTATATTGTAAAGAAAAGATCCCTCAGCTATCAAACCACTTTCTTTATACAGTAACTCAGTGTGATAGTTTCAAAATCGAAAATATGATTGTTTTTCTGTATTAAAACAATAAAGGGAAACTTGAAAAAGAAAAAACTTTAGTGTTTGTAATTCCAAGAGAAGAGCATTTTGGTTCCTAGGTATGGCTACTCAGTAAGGTTAAGATAGAGTTCACTAAGTTGCTACTCCTGGTTTGCATTAAGAGAAGACAGTCTCCTTCCCAGATCATTGAAAGGTGACAGAGGTTTTTTTTAACCTTTATATGGTTAGAGTTCATGATGACAGCATGAATTAATAGTTGAGAGCTCAAATTTTGGTCTATAATCACAAGGCAGAGAAAATATAGTTTTCAGAGAGAATAGAGTAGATATTTTATGAAACATTAATGTGATAATGCAGGAACAATGACAAATTCCTCATGTACTCTGTAAAATGATGTAATTTGCTTTTCTTCATTGATGGAAGAACAAGCATTGAAATTTTGAAGGTATTCTAGATAGTAATATGCAACATATTTGGGAAACTGAACTTGAATTTATAGACTACACAGCTTAATAGGTGATCTTCTAAAGAACTGCATTATTGTCCTATTCTTTCATGATAATTTCAAGGTTATGACATATAATTACATTTGCTCATTGACATGTACATGTATATGAATGTTTATGTGTAACTACTTTGTGAGAGAAAGAATAGTGTGTATGTCTGTGTGTGGAAGTAAAGCCTAGAATTCACCAAACTGGCTTGCAATCACCAAATAGTTTAGGTTTACTGCCCAATAAGCTCTAGAGATACACCTATTTTAGTTTACCCAGTACTAAGATTATAATCATTCACTCTTGTGGGAAGCCTACAGAAAGCATCTATCATCTGTGTAGCCATCTTGAGCCATATATCCTGACAAGAGACTTAATTACAATATCCTACAACAGCTGAGCACACTCTGATAACATCTTGTTTTAGATACCCAGGATTTTCCCTTGGGTGTGTGAGACTTAAAGGTGTGTGACTTAAGGGTGTGACTTAGGGATCAGATTTAGAGACAAGACCTAAGGGCCTGATTAAAGCTGTGACTTAAGGCATGGCTTAGAAGTGAGACATATAAAAGGCAAGAGGCAGACAGAAGAAATTATTAGGTATTGGGCACTTGGCACTTGGAGGAAGAACTTGGAAGTAGTAGGCAATTGAGACTCGAGACAGGCAACTAGGAATTAGACACTTGTACTTGAGTCTAGGAACTTGGAACTAGGTAATTGGAGAGAAGAAGAGAGACTGAAGAATAAACAGGATTGAATCACACTCTGGTCTCCATTCTTCGTGTCCTTCCTCTCTCTCTCTCTTGCTGAACCCCAACCCGCTGACCAGAGCAGCTTGGGGCAGTGTGGCTATAACAACTTAGCCCCCAAGGCTTTTGGCGGTGTGGGTTCCAACATTGACAGAGCAGCTCTCAACATTTTGGCCCCCAACATGGGGAAGCTTGGACCGCAACATACTCTCATGTCTGATATTTTTTTTCGAGACAGGGTTTCTCTGTATAGTCCTGGCTGTCCTGGAACTCACTCTGTAGACCAGGCTGGCCTCAAACTCAGAAATCCACCTGCCTCTGCCTCCCAAGTGCTGGGATTATAGGCATGCGCCACCACTGCCTGGCCATGTCTGAATTTTTTAAACAGGGTTTTAGAGTCTGAGCTCAGATTCCAATGTTTGCAAAGCAAGCATTATACCAACTGAGTTATTTTCAATCCCTTATTTTGTGGTGTGTGTGTGTGTGTGTGTGTGTGTGTGTGTGTGTGTGTGTGTGAATGGAATACAGATCCATGAGAATCTGAGACAAGTGTACTACCCAGCTCTATTCTAAGCCCTGTTACCTCATGATGAATTGCTGTTGTAGTATTTCTAGCCAATAGCAACTTGGTTTCTTGTAAATCCTCCCTTTTTCACAAGGTTGACCTCTTGTAGCATTACTGATTATCACAAAATCATTTATTACTCTTCATTTCTCAGTGGCCTGAGATAGTCATATGCATCCGTATAGCTTTCTTTATGTCATGGTGGCTAAACTCATTCAATATATTGAGTTTTTATCACCCTCTCAATTTGAGAATGCTTTAATGTGTATAAATAATCATATTAGTCCTTTTCAGCTTCTATAAATATACCACAAACTAATTTGTTTATGAGGAACAAAAATTGTTTGCATATAGTTTTGGAGGTAGAGCAATGCAAGAGTAAAGAGGCTAGCAGAGCTGCAGTATTTTCTCACTCTAACCTCATACAGCAAAAAAGACAAAGTGTTTCCTGTATCTCTCTTTTCTTTTTTGACACCGGATCTAAATATGCTGCACAAGTTAATGATCTTAGTACCTTACTATTGTGAAAACACACCATGGCTAAGGCAACATTTGAAAGAAATAGTTTATTGAGGGCTTACAATTTTAGATGGTAATTCCATGACCATGATGTTGGGTAGCATGGTAGTGAGCAGGTAGTCATGACACTGTAACAGTATCTAAGAGCTTCTATCTGATGAACTGGAAGTAGGCACACACACACACACACACACACACAGAGAGAGAGAGAGAGAGAGAAAGAGAGAGAGAGAGAGAGAGAAAGAGAGAGAGAGAGACAGAGAGACAGAGAGACAGAGACAGAGAGAGACAGAGATTGGGAATAGATTAGACATTAGAAACCTCAACGTTTATTCCCACTGGCACAGAGTTCTTCAAGGCCACACCTCTTAATCCTTCCCAAACAGTTCTACCAACTATAGACCAAGCCTTCAAATTTTACTAAAGCATATGGGAGGCAGTCTCTTTCAAACAATCACAATGACCATAAAACATTTACTTTCTTTCTTTCATTCTTATTTATTATTTTTTATTTATTAATTCTTCTCTCATGTACTGTTACCTGACCACAGTTTCTCCTCCCGCCTCTCGTTTTAGTTGTTCCTCCACCACCTGCACTTTCCCCTCCATTTACTTTTAGAAAGTGGCAGGCCTTAGGAATAACAATCAAGCATGTCAAAACAAATTGCAATAAGATTAGGCACATTTCTTCATAATAAGGCGGGACAAATCAACCTATTAGGATAAAGAATCTCAGAAGCAGTCATAAGAATCAGAGACAGCCCCTACTCTCATTTTTAGATGCCTCACAAGAACATCAAACTACATACTACTACTACATCAGCCATAGCATATATGCAGAGGACCTAGGCCAGACCCACACAAGTTCCTAGTTGTCAGTTCAGTCTCTGAGAGCCCCGGTGTGCTCCAGTTGATTCTCTGGGCTTTCTTGAGGAGCCCTTTATGCCTCTGGCTCCTACAACCATTCCTCCCTCTGCTCTGCAGGAATAGCCAAGCTTGGCTTAAATTTGGCTGCAGGTTTATGTATCTTGTCTTGACAGTTGCTGGATGAAGTATCTCTGATGACAATTACGCTAAGCTCCAGTCTACATATTTAGCAGAGTATAATCAGGAATCATTTTATTGACTCCTATTTTTTGCCAGTCATATTTAGTTCTATCCTAAGTCTCTGAACTATTTAGACTCTGGTTCCAGGCCCTCCAGACAGTGTTAGGCATGTCTCTCATGGCCCTCATGGCTGGGTCTCAAGCTGGACCAATCATAGGTTGGTCACTCCCACAATTTTTATACTATCTTACACCTTGCAGAACAAATTATAAATCAGAGGTTTGGGGCTGGGTTGTTATTCTAATCTCTCCACTGGAAGCCTTACCTGGTTACAGGAGATCAATGGTTTAGGCTCCATATCTTCCATTATTAGAAGGCTTAGCCATGAAATGTATTCTATTTCTTTTTCCCAGAGAAATTCATGTGCCCCATTCCACCTTGAGCCTTCCTTATTACTTAGCTTCTCTGGGTCTGTGGATTATAGCATGAGTATGCTTTCAATTTACAGCTAATATCTATTTATGAGTGAGTACATACTATGTTTGTCTTTCTGGCTCTGGGTTACCTCACTCAGGATGATATTTTTTTCTAGTCTCTTTCATTTGCCTGAAAATTATACAATTTTTGTTTTTGTAATAGGTGAGTAATATTCTACTGTATAAAGGAACCACGTTTTCTTTATCCAGTTTTCAGTTGGAGGACATCTAGCTAGTTTCCAGTTTCTGGCTATTATAAATAAAGCTGCTATAAACATAGAGGTGCAAGTGAACTTGTGGTAGGACAGAGTGTCATTTGGATGTATGCCCAGGCATGGTATAGCTGGATCTTGTGGTACATCAATTCCCAATTTGCTGAGAAACAACCATAATGATTTCCAAACTCACTGAACAATTTTACACTTCAATCAGCAATGGATGAGTGTTCTCCTTGCTAGCATTCTCACTAGCATGAGCTGTCCCTTGTGTTTTTGATCTTAGTCATTCTGATTGGTATAAGATGGAATCTCAAAGTTGTTTTGATTGTATTCCCCTGATAGCTAAGGATGTTGAAGATTGCTTTAAGTGTTTCTTAGCCATTTGAGATTTCTCTGTTGAGAATTCTCTGTTTAGCTTTGTACCCTATTTCTAAATTGGATTATTTGGTTTGTTGATATATAGTCTCTTATGTTCTTTATATATTTTGGATATTAGCCCTTGTCAGATGTGGAGGTGGTGAAAATCTTTTCCCATTCTGTAGAGTACTACTTTGTCCAATGAATGGTGTCTTTTGCCTTACAGAGGTTTTTCAGTTTCATGAGGTTCCATTTATTAATTGTCTACCTTAGTGCCTGGGCTACTCATATTCTATTCAGAAAGTTGTCTCCTGTCCCAATGCATTCAAGACTGTTCCCCACTTTCTCCTCTATCAGGTTTAGTGTATCTGGTTTTATGTTGAGGTTTTTCATTTATTTGGTATTACGTTTTGTGCAGGATGATGAATATTGGTCCATTTGCATTCTTCTATATGCCAACATCTAGTTTGATCAGCACTATGTGTTAAAGATGCTGATATTTTTCCAGTGAATATTTCTAGATTCTTTATCACAAATCAGATTTTAACATGTTTATAGATTTATGTCTGGGACTATAATTCAATTTCATTTAGTAATAAGTCTGATTTTATGTCATTATCATCTGGGTTTTATTACTGTGGCTCAATAGGTAGTAGAGCCTGAAATCAGAGACAGTGATATCTCCAGAAGTACTTTTATTATAAAAGCTTGTTTTAGCTATCCTATTTTTTGGTTTTTTTTTTTTTGTTTTGTTTTATTCATAAGAAATTAAGCATTGTTATTTTTTGAGGTGTGTTAAGAACTGAGGTAGAATTTTGATGGGGATTGCATTGAATCTGTAGATTGCTTTTTATAAGATGGTGATTTTCACTGTGTTAATCCTACCAACCTATGAGCATAGGATATCTTTCCATTTTTTGTTATTTTCTTCAATGTCTTTCTTCAAAGACTTGAAGTTCTTTTCATATATGTCATCTCGTATAGGTCTCTTGCTTGGTGAGAATTACTGAACAATATTTTATATTATTTGTGTCTTTTTGAAGGGTGTTGCTTTCCTGATTTCTTTCTTAGCCCATATTTGACTTGTATTAAGGAGAGCTACTGATTTTTTTAACTACTCTTATATCTAGGTACTTTGCTGAAGGTATTTCTCAGCTGTAGGAGTTCCTGGTAGAATTTGGGGGAGTACTGATGTATACTATCATATCATCTTTGAACAGCAATACTTTGGCTGCTTCCTTTTCACAGATGTCATATAGTTGTATGATTGCTTTTGAACTTCAAGTACTATATAAAACTTTCTTTTATATGCATCTAGAGGAGAAGGGTTATAGATATGTATCAAGCCTAGTTTCAGGGTTTCGTTTTATAAGATATCAATCCATGACCTAATCACAATTGACAATGCCAGTCTTCTATTATTTACCATAATTTTAGGAATGAGGATTTGGACATATGAAATTAAGACTGAGCATAAACATCCAAAGCATATTGATAAACTATAAAGTAAATTATAATTTGTTCACATTAATTGGGAGAGGGGGTTTTAAATTTGGAGGAGGAGTTTATGCTATGTATAATGTTGTTAAATAATTTAAGATTTTAATATTTTATTTTCAAATTGTAACATGATTTAATATTTTCTTTTCAAACTGCAGTGGTATATTCAGTTAATAGATGTTGAAGCCTTCCTTTAATGAGATTTCTTATTTCATATGTATTTTAATATAAACATTTAAATATTGTTGACTTTAATACATGGCTTGTTATATTTTCTAAAGCAATATTGAAATTATTAATAAAACAAAGAAAATCATAGAGATTCCTTTATGTTTATTATTTAAATGAAGCATTAATATTTTTGATTTATCATGTTTGTATTATCAAATTCAAACAGAACTTACACTAGCATGCCATTTTAGACAAAAATAACTAAAATTACCAGTTCAATAATTTAATTACTGATGTTTTCTGGTGAAAAATCTACTTAATAATCCAAAGAAATTATTTCTTTTTTTTTTTTTTTTTTTTTTTTTTTGTTTTTTTGAGACAGGGTTTCTCTATGTAGTCCTGGCTATCCTGGAACTCACTCTGTAGACCAGGCTGGCCTCGAACTCAGAGATCCACCTGCCTCTGCCTCCCAAGTGCTGGGATTAAAGGCGTGCGCCACCACTGCCTGGCTCAAAGAAATTATTTCCTCTAGAAATTTAAATGCCTGACAGATTTAGATATTTAACTTTTTTGCTTTTTAAAAACAATTTAGACAACAATTTGAATTTTGACTTTAAAAATGTTAAGAATACATTGGACTTGTTTAATAGTGAATCACCTATCCAAAAAAAAAAAAAAAAAACTGTTCCAATGTTTAGTGACTACATAGTGGCAGAAATATAATGCAAGTAAGTGGAAACATTAAATTGTGACCTTTACCTAAACAACTACTTCTTGTAATTGCCTTGGAGCTAATGTATGTGAACGTTAGATTTGTCTTCAGCATCTTTTTATATCTATTTAAAAAGATATGACATACATCAGTGATATTCAGTTAAAATAGTTCAATGTGATTATACCTAATTAAATTACATAAACCCTAAAAACTCAATTTAAGCAATATTCAGTAGAAAACTAAAACATACCAAAAAAAAAAGGAACAAAAATTACTTTTGAGGGTCAGACAGTCCTGCCCTTGCTTTTTCCAAGAAACTCCAACTGTTGTCAGCAGAAACTCAAGGTGTTAATTAATGTGACAGAAAAAAATAAGCCCTTTCTAGCTTTACTTTGACTAGTTATGTATTTATACTAGTTCTAAAATTCTTCTCTTTAGTCTCATACACTCATGCTGGTGCCTCAATTTTATAAAATTTCTCCAAATATTAAGGATAAGACATACGTACTCTTGGTTGTAATTTTTTCAGTATCTTTGAAGATGAAATACAGGGCTTTATTTATTTAGTTTAAAATATAAAAGCATTTCTTTATGTTATATAACCATAAAAATATGACTACTCTAATGACATTGAGGTTCAGATGAATTATAATAGAATTATTTTTAGGTTACTAATATTTTGGACATCACTTGCTTACTTTAACCTTTATGTCAGTGAAAGTTTTAGGTGGAGATAAGGGTCAGATCATTTTTCAGCCTTTTCCAAATCTTTACTGGGTAATGGGATATAATGAATATACAAGATCCTGAGGATTATTCATGTCTGTCAATCTCTTCTATAAATAGTCGGTAGCTATACAATGCCCATTCATAATGATAGCACCAGCAGGATGCTATCTCATGCACTGAAAATGGAATTATGCAGGAGGGAAATAATTTCTTAAACTATGTTTCAATGATAAAACTGAACATACACCACTTATCCTTTTTTTCCTGGTTCACCTCCAAGAGAAACAGATGAGATGTGTCTAAGAAAATTTATAAAAATACATAGAATTTGTCATAGCCACAAACTGAAAACTTCTAAAAATCAATCAGTACTAGAAAGGATAAGTAGTATGGTCAGAATAATATACATCCAACATTGAGTGACCTCTTATTATGGTCATTAATAGTATTAATAAAGCTCATAAATATAGTATTATGCAAATTAGAGCAGACAAAACTATAATTTTCTGTAATGATAATGTCAAAAAAAGTAAAAATAATCAGTATTATTAGAAATAAAGTTAGAATTTATACTTCCTTGGGGGAGAAATAATTGAAAAGGGCCATTGGAAAGGATTCTGGATTGTCAATATAATAATACTGTATTTATCTGTTTCTAGGTTATTTATGTTCAATTTTCACAGTTCATCAGTATGCATGTGTGGTCTATTTCAACAGGAAATTACAATCTTTGAGAAGTTTTGAGGTTAAATATAATAAACTGAACTCATGTAACTTTTGTTAGTGGTAAATTCCTATTGTTGTTGCAACAAATAAGGACAAATCAGATGACATGAAATAACTGCAATTTCTTCTGTGGCAGAGATGAAGGCAAGAAATCTGAAATTCATGTTTTATTGGTTTCTTTTATTATAGAGGCTATGAATAGATCTGTTTGATGCCTCTCTTCTGATAATATCTTCTGGTGTCTCCCAGTTGTCTTGGTGTTCATAAACTAACAGGCATATCATTCTAGTTTCTGCTTCCTTCTTCACATAATTTATTTCTTTGTTTCTTCTCTTTTGTCTTTGATCATAATATTAACTGTTAAACTAGGGCCCATATGGACAGCTGAGTTTCTTTTGGGTTAACTTAATTACATTGATAACAGAGCTTTTGTCCCTTACATAGCCACAGTTGCAAATTCCCAGATAACATACTTAATTTTGGTTGTGTACCATTAAATTCACTACAGGGCTCATTCTTCAAAGTCAACATGAGTCATAGTAATAGAGACACAGTAATATTATATACATAATATGATATAAATATTATAAATTAGACAACAATCTTCAGAATTTTCAAAGATGGAGAGTAAATATTTTTGATATAGTGAAATTCATTAAATAATTTAGGTTAGTGTAAATAGGAATTCCAAGAAATAGTAGGATTTGAAGAAAATAGGTCAATTGATGAAGGATGAGACTTAACATAGTAAAAATAGTTAAAAGATGAAAGTGAGAAAGTGGAATATACAGGAGGGATTGGAAGGAAGAAATAGGATGATGAAATGATATAATTATATTATAATATCAAAAATTAAAATTCTAAATATATAGTCTTCATCTCAAACATTTAAGTAGTATCATCACTCTATACTATAGAAGAAAGAAAAGATATTTACAGAATTACCAAAAAAGGGAACACAGGTGGATAGCTAAAAGATAGAAAAATAAATGGGTTTTTGGAGCTGTAGACAAAGAATTTAGAGAAAAAGTGAATCATTCTACATAAACAAAGAATTATGAATCACTCTGCAGTTTCAATTGTGTAATTCACGCTACCACCACATTTTGCTCATGTGCTGGCTCACTGGCTCTTGAGCTGGTAATATGCTATTCAGAATACTGGATGATTATTCTCTATAGAAAACTCCCAAGTTCAAACAGAAATGCCTGCTTTTTGGTGTCTAGGATGTTGGTGGTACAGTACTGGTTCTTTCTATTAAAAAGACTAATACTTTCCTGTTATACACACTAAAATCCATCTGACAATTATCCTATCTATTGAAAAACTTACTCCACTGTGTGATACTTCACTTATGTAAGATATGAAAACAAATAAATTTTTATGAAGCTAACAGATAAAGAGAACAATGAAAAAACAAAGATTATACACAGGAAAATAAAAGCTTCAAAAATAATGACTGTACTTGACTACATTCAGAACTATTTTATAACAAATTGTCTAAATATGAACTTCACAGTATTAATAAGAACACTAGAGAGCTTAAAATACTATGGTGTCTTAAATGGGAATAACCCCTATGGACTCTTATGTTTGAACAGTTGGTTCCCAATAATGGAACTGTTAGGAACTGTAAGATTGCTGGAGGATGTGTGATCATGGGGGTGAGGGGTCTGAAGTTTCAAAAGCCCAAGGCATTACCTGTTAGCACTTCCTGTCTCCTACTTGTGGACTAAAATGTAACTCTCAGTTACTGCTCAAGTACCAGACCTGTCTGCCTGCTACCATGTTTACCACCATGATTGTCATGGACCCATCCTCAGAAGATGTAAGCACCAATAACTCTTTCTTCTATATGTTGCCTTATCCATAGAATCTTATCACAGCAATAAAAATGTAACAAAGGCTGGACAGTGTTGGTACATGTCCTTAATCCCAGCATTCAGAAGGCAAAGGCAGAGACAGGCTGAACTCTGTGATCGAGGCAAGCCTTGTCTATAGAGCCAGTTCCGGGACAGCCAAGGCTACCCAGAGAAACTCTATCTCAAAAGAAGAAAGAGAGGAAGAACTAGAGAGAGGGGGTAGGGGTGGGTGAGAGGGAGGGAGGAAGGGAGGACAGGAAGGAAAGAATGAGAAAAACAAATAACATACCACAAATCTCACAAAAGCAAAAACAAACTATCAAAGAGATTAGAAATTGTTTTAAAGGAAAATCAGCACAGAATTTCTAGTTAAAGGGAATATTAAAGAGATGAAATACGTAGATGAGAAATTTTCAAATAAACAATTGTTCTTAACTGGTAAGTTGAGTTTTCTATATTTTAGGATTCAAAAAGTGATCATCAAAGTAAATTATGGTGACACATATTGAGTCATATTTTCCAGAAATTTTAGGGTGAGAATAAAGACTCTAAAAAGCTTTCTAGACTGAAATAGAGAAACAAATGCAAATGTGATATAAGTCAGAATACCTATTGATATCATCAAATGCAACAGGTTAGAAATGGCAAATATCAATTTGTGAAGGAAATGTACTATTTTCTACTTATAATTCTATATCGTCTTAGATTAACAGTCAGTTTATAAGCAAGAGTAAAGTTGTCAAATCTATGAAGTTCATTTTTACACAATGCCCCAGTATCTTCGTTAAGTAAACTGACAAAAAACAATAAGAACCTGATACCATATCAATTTTTAAAGTAATTAAAGAGAAAATGGATAACAAGGAATATAATACTAATAAAGAACATAGAAAAGATAGAAAACTGAATGAGTAACATTATTTTCAGTGAAGAAATGAGTAGAAAATGATATACTAATCAGAAGAATGACTTCGAAAACCATGGCCCTTCAATGTCTTTAAAAGTCTTGACATATTTATGGCTTCTAGAGAATTATTCATGAGATAAGCCCTTTCACCATACTCATTATCATGCACTAGTCTTTCTAGTCTTCCAAACACCAAATTTAAAATGCAATATCATTGACAACAAAAGCAGTCATAAATAGAGAAAACTAAAAATTAAACCACATTATAATGTTGAACTGTTATACAGAAAATGTATTTAATTAAAATCATGCACCTATTTGGGAGGTAAACATCAGAATGGAAAATTTCATTTCCACCTGATACTTTGACAGAAAATACTATATAATATTGCCAATTTGGAATGAAAGATCTGAATATAGGTTAAGACGACTTGTTATCGTAGTAATGTTTTACTTCTTAAAAAAAAATAGTTCTAAAGAAATATGGCCAACTTTTAAGTTGGCATATCTAAACTTGGGGGTATACATAGGAATTTTAAATATTATCTTTTTACATTTGATGATTTTTATTTCTTGAAATATAACCAAAATTACTATGCATGCCCAAAGTCTGCCTTGTGCCTTTTCCATATTCCTCCTCCATTTTTCCACTGCTTTAAAAGTTATCTATTCTGTTGGAGTTTTGAAAAAAAAAAAAAACTCATTAGAAGAAGTGTCATATTCCCTTTTGTAAATCTGGACCAGATAGCTAGTGCATAGTAAACATGCAATATGATTTTACTAAGCTCACTCAAAAGAATGGTCTTACACAAAAACATTTGTGTGGTAGTTTGAATGAGAAATGTTCCCTCGTAGGCTTATGCATTTAAACACAGGGTCCTCAGTTAGTGGACCTGTTTGGAGGAGGATAATGGAACTCTTAAGGATTGGATCCTTACTGGTGGAAATAGATCATTAGGGTTGGGTCTTTGGCAGTTATAGACTTGCCCAATGTCCAGTTGGTTTTCTCTGTTTCTTTTATGTGGTTGACATAGAATTTCTCAGCTTTCTGCTCTGGCTGCCTGTTATTTGAGTTCCCTGCCATTATGGGCCTTCCACAGAGGACTTCCAAAGTTGCCTTTGGTTGTGATATTTTATCACAGTAAGAAAAAATAAATAATACATACTTGCCTGTTTTAAGACAAATTTAGAGAAAAACTTAAATTTAAATTTCCTATGCTTTTGGAATGCAACTTTAATAAAAATGAAATGTGGTGCTTTATGTTTGCATAGGCTTTGTTTATTGAAGATGTTCCAAACTCTAATTAGCAAACCAAATCTAGTCTAGCTTGCTGGTCAAAAGACCCTCTTTCAATTTATACACTCATAAATATTTATTCATTGTACTAATGCTGAGTTCTAAACTGGTGAATGAGCTGTGGCACTTTTCCGTAACTCTGTTGTGTCCTGTTGGCTCTATTTGCCACTCTAGCAATGTTAACTTCTGCCTGTCAGCAGCAATTAACATTTTTGAATATCTATTGGATCCATAGCAGAATTTCCATTACCTTCTGCTCAATTAGAGTATGGTTACTAAGCAAAGCTTGAAGACAATATGTCATTAGTTTAGAGGTTGCTTTTTTATTATTATTTCTTGTTTCATGGCTTTAGTTTTCTACTCATTAATAAAACATATGCTATTATTTTTATAGCTATCAGGGTTTTTTTCAGTTGAAAAATGCCCAACTCTCAAATTAGTCCTTTTACAAATTCATATGGTGGCTACATAGGCACATGTGTGAGTTTATTTGGCCCCAGTATGAATTTAATGTGCTATCTTACATTTTATAAAATTAATTGTTAGTCAAAGAGACATAAAATCTACCTGTTCATACAAACACAAGATGCCAAATTGAAGTTTTATGGCTACTTTTGGAAAACAGCAAAGGTGTCTTTTATCTGCTACCTATATGAAAAGGAAAATTTAACTAAGGAAAATAAAATAAAAGGGTTTTTTATAATAGTTTTCCATTTTCAAAAATATTTTTTATTGTTTTCAGTATTTTCTGCTTTTGCAGACTTTGGGCAGACATGCTGAGCTGCCAAATATTGCTATTCAACATTTCAGACCATAAAATGTATTTTGTTTTCTTTTCCATTTTAAACTATTGTTTCAGGTATGCATGTGCATGTGTCTCTTTGTGCATGTGTGTGTATGTGTGAAATGTTTATGTGTGTGTGTGTGTGTGTGTGTTTATGCCTCAGCATGCATGTGAAAGTCAGAGAAAAACTTTCTGAAGGTGATTTTCACCTTCCTCCTGGGTTCTAGGGATCAAATTCATGTCCTCAAATTTGAGTGACACTCTTTAGCCACTGAGCCCTCTTGCTAAACCCAGTATATTTTGTTGGTGGACTGGTTACAATATGATGACTTTCACTATTAGATATGATAAGATATCTTGGCACTTAATAGTACTGTATACTTTCAAACAACAGAAGTGCTGATGATAACCCTGACATTCATGGATTCTTTAAAAACAAACAAACCTATTATCAGTTGCAATATAATCCCTACATAGTTTTGAGGTTTTTGTAGTTATAAAATGCAGAACAACATGGAAGAACACTTGCCAATTTGGCAGCATGGAGTGGGTCACATATGCTTGTAGATGAGCAGAAGAAAAAAACAAGTTACTTTCATTCACATTAGCCCCACCATAGTATAGCCTGACAGTTTATAGCTACTTGTTCTTGTTGTCAAAGCTGCCCCTTAAAAGAAATTCAACAAACTAACATTTAAGTACTTTATTCTAAAAATTGCAAGTTTTGCCTCAAAGGTGGCCAGGGTTTGGCAACAAAAGGCACATTACTGGTGTTTGATATTTTGTGGGCTTGGATGAACAAACTGCTAGACTTTCAGGTAGCAGAAAGATTTTAGAAATCATGCTCAGCCCCTGGTGCCTTTTCTCTCTTGACCTCCAGTCCAGCTATTCAATGAAGAGAAGTGAAGCTGATGAGAAATCAGTATGCGTACAGCTGGTGTGATGAAGGTTGGCATTATTCTACCAGATAAGATAGGCACAGGCCATATTTTTACTCATGTGCAGTGATGCCTTGCTGTGCATTTCAACTCTTGTCAGAATGATTGATTCATATATATACATATATATGTATATAGTTTTATATATACATAAAATGATAAGTACTAACTACTTTGGGTGTTTACACAGGGGCATCACAACTGCCTGGCATTGCAGTGTGGCAGCTAAGTAATAATGGCTGCTATTTCTCTGATTTGTTTGTGGCCTTGTCACCATTTGAGTAGAGGGAAGTTCAAGCTCAGACTAGGGCCCACACTTCTCAGTGATCTCATCCAGTCCATGGCTTTAAATATTCTCTGCAATGCTGATGAATTCCAAATTTATATTTCTGGTCCTGATGTCATTGCTACATCTGAGACTCATATCCAGCTGCTTACTAAATAGCTCTGTTTACTGTCTCTAAGATATATCCAGTTTAACATGAATAAAACCAAACTCCTCATCGTTCCATCCATAGGAGCCTCTGATTGTCAATCTACCCATCTTGTCATCACAGTAAATGGTAACGTATGTACTGTGATGGATCCAGCCCAAGTTTTATAGGTATCCTTATTTCCTACTTTACCTTGTAGCTCACATTTCAAGGACATTACCTTGAAAACAGATTTACTACCTAGTTGCTTTTCTGTGCTGCCACCTGAAACCTATCCAGATGCCAATTATGTCTCAACTCTTGTCTCCAAATATGACAATTTGCTTCTTTTATCCCAGCACTATACTTTCACTATACTCTTTTTCAGCTATTGTAGCATCAAACCCATAGTAAACCCTAGCATAGATTATATAATATTGTCATCTGTGCATAAGTAATTAGAGACTTTCAATGGCAAAGTCCATAGCAAACCTAAAAAGCCATAAGCAATCCATGACTTTGAAATGCTTTTAACTTTGTCTTCCTTGTTCTTTTCTTAGTTCATGTCCTCTGCTTTCATTATTACTTTTGCTGGCACACTTTCTTCTGGTTGCTACCTGTTTTCCAGTACTGAGAACAGTGCACTGTGCATGGAAGTCCTCAATAAGCATTTGTAGAAAGTATAAATATTTACCTGATTCCTCTTTTCATCAGTTCTAAAATAGTGCTTAGGATGATAGCTGGATTTTTTTTTCTATTTTCATGATACCTCTGCAATATCTTTAGTTCTTTGTTGGAAAAGTCACCGAAAATCCACCCTTAATATAGTTCATTTCTTCTTCATCTCTATCTTGAGTAGTCATGATTCCTGCGGTTGAAAAGTAGGTCTTACCATACTTTTTTTTTTTTTTTTTTTGGATGGCAGCCCAACAGTTCCCCTTTCCTATTCTGCTCGTTCTAGTTATTTATTTCAAAGAAAAGTGAAACAACTTACTCCTCTTTGTCCTAATATTTCCAACATTCACGTTATTATTCATTTAGTTTTCAAGGGTGAAATTCTTTTTCCCTTTTCAAAAGGATCTTATTATAGAGCCTTGGATGGCCGGAAATGTGGTAAGTAGACCAGGCTAACCTAAACCCACAAATATCTATGTGCTTCTGCCTCCCATTGGGAAGATTAAAGGCATAAGCTACCATACCCAGCCTGAGAAGTTGTCTTCTTTTTTGTAATGTTGCCAATGAGTTTTTCACTATTTTCAAAATAGCAACCACAGAATCAAATATTAGTGTTTGTTATAACACTTTGAAAAAGCTTTGCCTCTGCTACTTACTCCATAACGTCTGTTACTTTGGATTTTTACCTTTTCCAATTCTATTTTATGTTAAATTATCTTTCATTTAAATTAGAAATACAAATCTGATTGACAACTGATTTTTCAGGAGGACAAGCTGGTACACTTTGATGATGTCATGTAATTAGATATCAACGAAGACGCAGCTTCCTGTCTGACATGTATCAGCACAAAATTGTACTCCCTCCAAAATTTAAATATGTTAAGATGATCATTTTCTCTAAGATCTCAAGTATAGCAAGAGGTCTGAGGCTAATCACCTCTCACCAACAAGACTGCTCAATCCAAGATGTTCTACAAGTATAGTAATTTATAGTATGTACCATGGCAAATATTAACAATAACTCTGGTCAAGTACAGCTAAATAGAACTAAATCTGCAGACATGTAAATGTTCTAGGTGTCCTTTTCAATAATGTATCCACTGTAAATATGTGATTACTGAGTTTTTCATTGTAGTTAGTTTTGCTGATCCTAGTGGCAAGCTGTATAACCTACAAGGAACCAAAGGTTTAAAATAAGCACAATTTAGCAACTTCTCAAGCTCAAGAAATATTAATTTGAGGTGTTAACAACCCATAATGGGACCAGCAGGCAGGAATTAAATTAAATTGATAGGCCACAAACTTGAGAATAAAATCATCAAAGGAAACCTCGTTTTCTAATGTGGCTGCCATTGTTGGATATGAGCCAACTGACTCTAGCTGTGTTCACTTGCCCTTCTCTTGTCTTCTTTTTGTTTGATGATATGGTAAACAGTAGTGCTGTGGCCTGGAAGTGACTTCAAAGTCCCACCTGCAGTCTTTTCTTTATTGAGTACACATTAATCTGGCACCTGTATTGTTCTTCTAATAGAACCTGGAGCCATCTAGTAATTTCCCTTTGGGTCCCAGAGACTATGTGTTGTTTACTGTCCACATCTCTGTCTTCGAGGATCTGACAATCTGTGAGGAAGCCAGTGTTCTGTGTTTAGTAATGCTGTCATGCTAGGTTAGTCTTTATGGAATTATCTTTTGCTTGCAGCCATTGTTTTTGAAGCATCATTTAATCCAAGTAAGAGCATTATGTTGTCTAAAGATTTGTGAGTCAAAATTTGCAACCTAATGTCACCTTACAAGGAGAGAAAGCATGTTAGACAAGCAATTGCTCATGCATAAATTAATCCTAAGAGAAAATAAGTATTTGGCCTCTACCTCATGATTCTTATGTCTGTTAATTCACTTAATAAAGTGTTTGTGGTGATGTCTATTCACTCATATTTCTCAAGATGACTCTGATCAAGTGTATACCATTGCCTCATTAACCTTTGCACATGGCCTCTGTTCAGCTCAGTTTATTTATTATGTTGTTCCTTTTTTTTTCTATAATTACATTCTCCACCTTTTTTCTCAAGATAATTTAGCTTGGGTTCTGAAGAAATTAAAATCCCAGACACTAATATTAATACACTGCTATACTTTTGGAACGCATTCTGCCAGTTAGGCATAAGGTCACTTTCTATTCCTTGGAATCTCACTCAACGTCAGGGCAAGCCTTCAACATATTACTTTCAAGAGATATATTTTACATTCTCTTTCAAATAAGAAATCTAGAATTATAAAAGATGAATAAACTTGCCTAAACCAAGTATAATGAAAGAAAGCTAAGAACAGAATTTAAGGATTTTTAATCTTAGGGTCTTTGTTCTTCCCATGGAATACAAAGGCAATACAATGGTCTAAGGAAGGGGTATAGAAATCATCATACTTTTGTGCACTTGAGATAGCTTTGGAGTTTCTTTGCTTAAACTACTGGTTTTTAAGTTTTAACTCCTGTCTATTGCCATCTTCCATCTTACCTGTTATGTTAACGTTCAGGAAAACTGTATATAAGAAACAAATGAATACTGACCTCAGGCTATTACCCATGGCATGAGGTCAATATTTCTATTTTGGTCAAGCTTCAAGAATGGCATCTATAGATTGATCGTGCTAGCTCTTTTTGTCCTGGGAATACTTTTATTCCTGCCCATCATGTTAAAGCTTGTCTTTAACAACATCAACATGTTGGCAGCCAAAGTACATGGCTTGAAACTGAAAATGGACCCCCAGACAGAGTTATTAAATTAACAGTCTTGTAACCCAAGGATGGTTAAGATTCTGCACAGAACCTTACCAACCTAAGTAAGTGTATTGCTTTTGGTAATGCATATTTCGTGACAGATAAAGAAGGCATTCTTGGCAGAATGACCTAAGACAGGCTCAGTCTTGTTTATGAAAAAGGGGGAGAGGCAGAGAGTTTTGGGGGCTGCTTGACAAGAATCTGACATGGGCTGAGGACAAGGAAATGATCTGCTTGACAGGAATATGACATTGGCCAAGGACAAGGAAGTGGGATTCAGAAAGGAAGCTGACATTAGGCTAGAACAAAAAAGTTATTTCAGGCAGGAATCTAAACCTTAGGCTAGAACAAGGAAGTAGGCTTCAGACATGAAGGCTACATTGGTCTAGGACAGGGAAGCAGAGTCAGATACTTTGATCATCCTGATAAGCCCTTAGAAACATTGATCACAGGAGTGTTCGTGGAATTTTGTTTGTTGCCTTGCTTGTTCTTTGACTATTTGTGTTTATTGTCTTCCTTGTTCCTTGACTATTTGCATCTATTGTGTTGCTAGTTCCACAACTTGGAACTGACCTTAATACTTGCATATAATTAAAATGGTATAAAATCAAAAAAGGAGGAGGGGGCATGGCATAGATGGTTTCTAGGGAGGGGAAATGGGGGAAACGGATGACATCTGAAATGTAAATAAATAAAATATCCAATAAAAAAACATATCATTAAAAAATATGTCCCTTCATGGAAAACTATTAGTCAGATGAAATAAGGTAACAACAGACCATAAAACATGGTGTGTTATTTTTGTATGTATATGTATATGTGAATTTCCAATCTTACATTTACATTTTAATATCTTATAAGGATTGAATTTATGCTGAGAGGTCCAGCCAACACAAGTTTACTTAATTTTTTGTCAATAAAATTATGCAAAGGAGGCCATATCTGTATAAAATCATACACTGAGTTGGAACATGTCCTACTTTGAGATAATCCCTAGTCACATCCATTGAATATATATTGTCAATCATTAATTCATTAATTTAAGCTAAATGCTTTTTGTAAATAAGTTTGTTCTTTGCAAATAGCTTCTCTAACTATTAAAGTATAATTTTAACACGAATTTTCTTTTTAACATAATTTTATAGCATTCCAACAGTTAAAATGTTTATTATTATTATTATCATCATCATCATTATTACAGTAATTGGGAGGAAGGATTAAGGGAACCAGAGGAGTCAAGGTCACCACAAGAAAACCTACAGAGTCAACTAACCTGGACCTACTTACCTAGGGGCTAACAAAGATTGAACTCCCAGAGAGCAGTCAGCTACTGTATTTAGATTCCCTACATATTTGTATCAGGTTTACAGCTTTGTATTAATGTGGAACACCTAACAGGAGGAGTGGGAGTCTGACTCTGACTCTGCTGCCTGCTTTTGGATCCCTTTTCCCTAACTGAACTGCCTGTTCCAGTCTCAATAGGAGAAATGACCTTGTCAGTCTTACTGCAACTTGATATGCTAAACCTGGTTGATATCTATGGGAGTCCTCCCCTTTTCTAGGGAGAAGGGGAGGACTGGGAGGAGAGGAGAGGGGAATACTGTAATTAGGATGTAAAGCAAATAAATAACTTAGTCAATAAAAGTAATTGTAACAGTTATTTCTAAAGTTTTGGAAGACCATATTACTCTGTATTTGAAGGCTTATTTGCTGGCTTACATAGGAACTTCTTGATTTTAGTTTAGTTGGTGTGGAGAAGCGGGCTTTGCAGTGGTTACTGCTTTTATGGGGCTTCAAGATAGAATAGTCGATTACTCACTCTTTGTTCAACGTATTAACTAATTCATCCTACATTTTTTCATGTGTCCACTGCATACTTACCAATCTTTACCTTTCAGCATGCTGAGCCTATGAAGGGTTGCAGAGATGACTACTGACTGTTGCCTACTATGATAGCCCATGCTGAAGCTTCAGATGCCTTGTATTGTCAGTATATTTCTGTCTACCAGATAATTGCAATCTTTGTGTAATTTGGGATTGAAATATAGGTAATAACAAATTTTATTATATAGTTATCTATTTATTTATTTATGACTCTAAACTTTATTCCACTCCCTGTCCACTTTCTGTTCCACATCCCATATCTCCCCTGCCATTTCCAATAGGAAGTCCCCATCCCCAACCCCCACCCCACCAGACCTCTAAACTCCCTGAGGCCTCCAGTCTCTTGAGGGTTAGATGCATCTTCTCTGAGTGAACCCAGACATAGCAGTCCTCTGCTGTATATGTGTTGGGGGCCTCATATAAGCTGGTGTATGCTGTCTGGTTGATGGTCCCCTATTTGAGAGATCTCAGGGGTCCAGGTTAATTTAGACTGCTGGTCCTCCTACAGGGTCTCCCTCCTCCTCAGCTTCTTCCAGCTTTCCTCTAATTCAACCACAGGGTTTAGCAGCTTCTGTCCATTGGTTGGGTGCAAATATCTGCATCTGACTCTTTCAGCTACTTCTTGGGTCTTTTGGGAGGCTGGCATGATAGGACCCATTTTCTGAGCTCTCCATAGCCTTAGTAATAATGTTAGGCCTTGGGACATCCCCTTGAGCTGGATCTGACTTTGGCCTGTTGCTGGAACTTCTTTTCCTCAGGCTCCTCTCCATTTCTATCCCTGCAGTTCTTTCAGATGGAACAATTATGGGTCAGAGTTTTGACTGTGAAATGACAACTCCATCTCTCACTTGATGCCCTGTCTTACTGCTGGAAGTAGGCTCTACAAGTTCACACTCCCTACTATCAGGCATTTCATCTAAGGTCCCTCTCTTTGAGTCCTGACTGTCTCTTACCTCCCAGGTCTCTGGTGCATTCTAGAGGGTCATCCAACCTCCTACCTCCCTAGGTTGCATGTTTCCATTATTTCTGCTGGCCCACTGAGGGCCATCACACCTTAGTTTTAATATTAAATATATCAAACATTTGAAGGGATATATATATATATATATATATAGAGAGAGAGAGAGAGAGAGAGAAGAAAGAAAGAGAGAAGAAAAAAAGGGGGGAGGAGGAGGAGTTCCTAGATGTTCTAAGATATTTAGCAACATTCTTTGTCAAAACCACTTCCTACTACTCATGACAACCCTACTTGAAAACATAGAGCCATGCAAGTTAGTAGTAACATAGGACTTTATGTTATGAGTAAAAAAAATCAAGAAATGTAACAATCTTCCGCATAAATATAACTATAAATAAACCAACTCAGTATAATCTGGAATGTCACTAAATTATACTATGTTATGCTATGGAACTGTAATGTTTTATGACATTATCCCATTAACAGCAAATAATTTTAAATGTACTGATTCTTATGGGTAACATGATGCCATTCATCTGATCTATAATTCACTTTCAATAACATTTCATAAAAACTTTAAGTTTATTAATTTTTCCATGAAAGCCATTTATATGCTAATAGAAAATAATATACTATAATAATTTTGCATGCTTTCCCATTGCTACAGAAGCTGCTTTCCCTTGGAGGACATAAAATTTCTTGGAATTAATTATTTTGCCAGAAATCTAATTAGTAAACATCAGGATTTGCTTTTTTTGTTTAATTTTTTTCCTATCAACAGAAGTGAAAACAGTAATTGGCATGCGCACCTTCTTGATTATAGTTGTTATATCAATCAGCATCCTTTTCCTAGGGTTTATCATCATTTCACTAGATAACCATGCATTGTTTGCTTTTCCTCAACATTTTTAACTTTATCTTTGAGTACACACATCAATTTACTTTAAATGCTTAAAATCAGATATGCAATCAGTTAGAATTCATCCAAACTGCATTCATGTAAAATCTCCACTGAGATTTTTAAGAGGTTTAAGAATGAAATTTAAAACATTGAAACAATTTGTTTACTCTACATTTACCCATGGTGTCTGGTACTTAACCTCCATGCTCTCTCTCTCTCTCTCTCTCTCTCTCTCTCTCTCTCTCTCTCTCTCTCTCTCCTCGCAATTTTTGCTCATTGTACAAAATTGGGGTTTAGCAGGCACTGAGATTTGCCATGCATCTAGGTGAGTTTAGCAGGGACATACACAATAGAAGCTGGACTTCAATATATATATATATAGTGTGTGTGTGTGATGTGTGTGATGTGTGTGTGTATAAAATAGGGAATAACAAATGAGTGTGAAACTATAGCGGCAGTATGAAGGAAGAAGATTCAGTTCCACCTTACAAAGCACAGTATCTACTCTGAAAAGGTCCAAGAGGATGGGAGATCTTGTATTGTCAATAAGCAAGATTAGTTAATATGTAATTTATGTAAAGGTATAGGAGAAGGGTGTATGTGACCAGGGTATGCAACAGGGAACACTTATTTTCTCACGTGACCTGTACTGTATGACAGAGTGGCAATGCAGTGGATTATCAGGCTGGCTTTGCCGTGTGTCCCCAGCTTTCTTGTTATCTCCTCTGCTTAAGGCTTCAGTACCGTAAGTGCTGCCTGGCTTTTTAAACAACAAGCTTTGCCAAAATATTCATCAGACTGGGGTGTTGTTTTGGTTTTATGATGAAATGGAAGATTAAAGATGCTTATTGGCTAACTCGATGTCTCAAAGCATGTGAGCTGTAATAGAAGGGCAATAGTCCATGTCATATGCTGCTTTTTCATTTTTAATATTGTAAAATATTGTATTTCTTTTTTCCAACATTTCTGATAGTTACTATTCAGCTCATTAAGTGCAGCCTCTGCTCCTGGAAGTAAAGAGTGAGATTTGAACACCATGTACAGTGCTGGTTCGCAGGAGGAGATAGGTGCCCGACAATTTTCTCTTGGCTACTTTTCTTAACTGCTCACTGTGTTTGGATTTTGCTTCCCATATTGCTGCTTCCTCAGAGTACTTCCTGTTCTCCATCAAAACCTGTGTTCTCTGATTATCTTCATTCCTCTGACCAAGAAAATATAAATTCCATAAAACAAACAAAAAAATAAATAAGTGTGAAAGTAGCCTGGAAAAAAAATGAAAAGGATCAATTTCTCAGTTTTTAGGGAACCACAAGAACTTACCCATATATAACCCATTTTTGAAATAGAAAACAGTGATAAATAGATAATGAAATTGGTTTGCATAGATAAGGTGACTGAACTCATTGTTAACAACTTATTTCTGCAATTTGGGAAACACATGGCTTAGTGCTCTGCAGGAGTGAAGAATAGAGTTCAGATCCCAGCACTCACATAAAAGTTGGGTGCAGTCCCACATGTACCATAATTCCAGCACTGAGAGGGACAGAGAAAGGAAGAATGCCTAGGTATGTTGACTGCCAGAGTCACAGAAAAAAAACTAAAACACTAGAGCTCCAGATTCATGAAGACACCCTGTCTCAAAGGGAACAAGAAGAGTAAACCCAACACTTCTCTGGCCTCCGTGCGCATAGGCATGATATAGACACAGCATATATACATACACCCCTAGACTCAGAAGTATCCTTTGATATCTATTCCTCATAAACATAACTTTGGTACATGTTTTTAACTTTAGTATATGTTTTATATCATTAGATGACATAGTAGTCACATATTTTCTCAGGCTTATATATAACTGGAGAATCTTTGTTGATTCATGAACATCCATTTGCATTCCATATTTTATCTATCTGAAAATTGTCTATTGAGATCTACCAAATAAGTACTTAAAGGGGAATAAACACCTTTCTGTTTCTGCCATCACTGCCATGGTCCTTGTGGACTGCTAATATATCCTGATGCTTGCCTGACTGCCTGAATCCCCATTTGGTGCTCTGATGTTCATTTACCTCAATCCTGTGAGACTAAAACATCAAGATTCCTGAGAGCTTCGGTACTTCAATGCTAACATAGTCACTCACCTTCACAAAACTCTCAAAACTATTCCTACAATGTTTATAATGAAAACCAAGTCCTTTCTTGTTTTATTTTTAAAAAATCCTGCTTTATTTGTTCATGACTATCTCTTATCATCTTTAAAATCTGAATATGATTATGATAACCTCCTTTAACATTCATCAAATATAACATGTGGATTCCTATGTTGGTCTTAACTTACTCCTCTAAATCTTCATGAAGTACATCCTTTCCTTTCCCAGACCTCTTTCTCAAATGATCTTCATTCAGAACACGCTTTTCTGACAGTTGCCTAAAATAGCACCCTTTTTACTATCTTTTTACCTAAATCGTTTTTATGATACTTCTTATCATCTGCATTACAATGGATATGTATTTGTGTTTATTTTATACCTTTTGTTTTTAACAAAGATTTGTTCCCTGAAAGCAGAAATCTTGATTGAGTGAATGCATGCTGCTTTATTTTCATCGTAAGCAAACTTATCAAACTCAGTGTAATAATTAGAATCCAGTCTAGTCAATTTGATTTCTTTATTTTCTTTAGCATATATGTTTTGGATAAATACATTATTAATGTCATTTGTCATTTCTCTTAAAACAATGTTTTTATATATGTGTTCTTGTTTGTGTACTCTGCTCTCCCTGGACTTTTGTATTCAATAGTTTTCCTATTCTTTTATCCTTAAGGCTTCTGAGGCTCCATAGCTACTGTGAGTCACCACCATTATCAATTGTAACAAAAAGGAGAGATTACACCAAATTCAGAATATTAGAGGTAAATGACAAAACACTGTTTCTCTCCTACGTGGATTTCCCATGTAATATGTTGATGTCCACTTCTGTCCATCAATTTCTTTTCCATTGGCCATCACACTATATATCCCCCCTGCAATCTGTGTTTCATCATTAGAAAAGATCATTTAACTAATCCAGGCCAAAGAAAACAGAGCTGAAATCCTACCTGATTCATTAAGACATCAAACTCTATGGATGACAGAAATTTCCTTATTTTCTAGGAAAAGTAAGACAACTATTTGTCAATTACTTTAGGTTTAAAATAATTCATTCAAAAATGACCCACTGTAAAATGTGGTCAGTTAATTGCCTCAAGTGTACTTGACTGTCCATGAATAATTTTGTTACCAGTTTTAGCTGGAGAATTTAAGGTGAATTTACAGAGAAGTTACCCAAATTCCAGACTTAACACACTGTATAGAAATATATTCTCATTTATAAGCATCCTTGTGGATAACTCTAAACATAACTGTTTATTTCTTTGTGTGTGTGTGTGGTATGTGTGTGTATGTGTATGCACATATGCACATGTGCACATGAATATGCCAGTAGGTGTGTATGTAGAGGACAGAGGCGAGGATTTAATATCTTCCTTGTTCACTTTATACCTTCTTATTTTTTAGGCAGGTCTCTTATTGTACCTGGAGCTTACTTCATCATTGTTTTGGTTGTAAAATAAGCGCCAGGGATCTTCTTGTCCCTCCCTTCCCATCACTGGCTTGGCAAACACATTCTTTTGCCCCCAGCTTTTTTATGGGTGCTGGTGATCCAAACCGGGGTGCTTATACTTGTGCAGCTTGTACTTTACCAACTGAATCATCTCTCCTCACCTCTTTATTTCTAACTTAGTACTCATTATTTTAATCAATTAATAGAAATACTCATCAAATTGAATTATGGATGTGAATACATGGGTTGTAGGAACTCCAAATTTGAATACTTAAAAGTTCAATCATTTTATAATCACAGTACATTGTGAGACATAATGTTTAATGCTACTCAGAATTTGTTTATAGATTCAATACTTAAAGATAAATAATTTACCCTGCCCTGCAAAATACTGTATGTAGTATGAATAATTTTAAATTCAGTCTAAAGCACTTTGTACCCTTAGTTATATATTAACTCATCATTTCACAAGTAATCTAATTCTAAGTGCTATTATTCCAAATATTGATAGGTTCCCTTACAACATAATTATTTTGCATCTATTCTATGTAGCTACATATTTATTTAATCTATTATCTTATTATATTTGCATATGAACAAATGTGGGAAGTTTACTCATGTCACACTTCACATAAGATGACTGAGTCCACAATATGTCAATTTATCCAACTTGTTAAAGTAATAAGCAGAACTAGGAATTATTAGGCATATGATTTTCCCTACTCTACCAAAGCACTTCTAGTTAACAAAGTGGAAAAGGAACTAAGTAAAATACAAGTTATTTAGTATTATTTTCTGGTAGGATTAGTGTAGGATACAAGAATCATGAAGGATGCTTGGCAATATTTTAGGAACTATAGAGGCAATTGTTACACAGAGAAAGGGGTGTTTTGCTAGATAATTTGCATTTTCATCTTCTGTAAGAACCTAACAAAGAACCAAGAATCCTGGACATGTTACTCTGGTTTTTTTTTTTTTTTTTTTTTTTTTGTTTTTTTTTTTTTTTTTTTTTTTTTTTTTTTTGGTTTTTTTTGGCTTCTACATGTAAGGAGAAAGGATTCAAGTTTTTACTTCCCCATAACTCAAATACAGAAGAAGTGAACAAATTAGAAAGCCCTGAATTGCTGAGCATGGTGTGCCAATCCTTTAATCCCAGTCTGATCTATGAAGCAAGTTTCAAGATAGCCAGAACTGTTATACAGATAAACCTTATCCTGAAAAAAAAAAAAGAAGAAAACCTCTGAATAAAGGAATAGTAACACAGATAAGCAACTAATTCTGTACACATTTTTAAGTTATTGACTTCTAATGTTTCTCTAACTGATGTTCAGCAAGCAAATGGAATTACTTTAAATTCTTCTTTTACAAAACCATTGTGTTAACTGGGATAGTAGTGCAAGAGGTCTATTATCATTTTAATGACTATTTTGGCTTTAATGCACTTGATACAATATTCTAAAGAATAAAATGTATGCCTGAAAATAATTTTTTGGAGAATACAAAGTTCTATATAATGCATATCTCATGAAAGAAACAGTTCCATTATAATTGTGCTGTGGGTAGATAAAATATGATTATGATTTAAAATCACATTGTGTTTCATATCTCTACTGTTGGATATGATCTTGTTTTCCTGTGAATTCAGTTCCTAAGTGAGTTTTACAAGTTTTTATATATGTAAGGAAAAGAAAATTGTCCCCCCAATATGTTATTTTCTTGACAGTAAAAAATGACTTCTGTTTTTCCTTGTGAGTAATTGTTTTCAGAGCTAGATCAAATTCTACCTTTGCAAATACAGAGAATAAATGCTTGTCTAGTAGTTTATTTTTGCTGGCCATTAGAACTATTGCCGTATCTCCACTTCTGTCATTTATCAATTAAAATCAATTAAGCATTATAATGTGCCAGAAATGTTCAAATAATGTGCCATTTGGTGAATGTTCTTCATTTGTGAAAATGAATTTTGTAAGACTCAAAATACTGGAAAACTGAGATACATCCTAACCTTAGTGACCACCTCCTAATCACCGTCATTTTACTATGGGGTCAGATCAGCTGTTCAACTGTTGTGCTATCTGGAAACTTTGATTCACTTTTATCAAAGAAAGGTAAATCAGAAGAGGGATGTTTGAAACTGGTATTCATCATAACACGAAAATGTGACAATTTTAGATTATAACAGATTGCACAGCAAAAGTTCTCTGCTCTGTGTTGTGATGATTTAATTGCAAGTTTTCCCTGTTAAGCAGATTGTACACACCTTGAGGGGAGCCTGCCTGACAGACTTTCCAAAGGGCACAAAAAAAAAGTGTTGAGCGGAAAGGATCTGCTGAAATTCTAGTTTGAAATTGTTTTGTTTTCAGTGTCAAAACATTGGGCCTCTTTGCACCTCAGATTCTTGGCCTTCAGAATACAAGAGTTGAATTAGTCCCAAGATGTTTTATAAGTAAAATACAGATCAATGTGACTTACAGTGAATTCTCCAAAATTCCAAACAGTCAACAGTCTTTGGCAGGTTACTAATTATACATACATAAACACACACACACACACACACACACACACACACATGCTCGCATGCACACACACATACACACACACACATATACATTTTCCAGGTCAAAAACTTGGAATGGCAGAATGGCTATGAATAAAAAAGAAACATATTGTCACTAGACTATGGATAAGATAAACCTTTATACTCTGTTGATAAGAGCATAAATTAGTATAGACACTATAAAATAACAATTTAGAGGTTGTTTAAAGGACTGAAAATACAGCTGCCATTTGGTCCAGCTCATTAATAAAAAATGTTTAAAGAAAATATAATAGAAGCACAATGGATAAAATCATAAAATAATGTCATGTTCAAGAAAATACATAGATCTGGAAAATATAATATTAGGTGAGATTATCCAGCTACAGGGAAAATCACATGTATTCTATCAAACAAAACGAAACTGGAAAACATGGCCAGAAAATGGAAGGCCACTGTTTAGGGAATGGGAAGAAGATACAAGGAGTGAGGACTTAAAGTATCACAGCAAGATATATTACTTTGTAAAATTAATATAACTAAAGCGGTATAGGAAAAAAAAGCAAGAGTAAATTACTGATAAATAAAAACTAACCTAGGAGTGATCGTGACTGCAGAAAATTGCAATTCAAAATGCCTGCTCTGTAAAAGATGAGCACTAGGCAAATCAATGGAGTTAGATTTGCTTTAACAGTACAAATAATAAACAGAGTTCTCTGACTCCTGTACCTTATGACTCTGAGTTAAGTTTGAAAAGTTTCTGTCAATTTGGACTTTTTCACACCCCAAAATACGAAAAGTCAAGGTTGTAACATGCCCAGGAGGCAGGTAGGCTAAGGTAGAGAACCACAAAACAGCTTTCTATTTCTGATCACATGTGATACATATGGATTTTTTTCTCTTCAGATCTCCCCATCTGATTGCAGACTAGTGTGGGATGTATTTGTACAATGAACATTTTTCTCCACTGCTTTTCAAGCAAACTGTCAAATTATCTACTGCTAACTATACAGTCATGAAACATATTAACAGAGTGAACTAACTGAACAAACCATTTTAATATTTATATGGAATGTACTTATTTGGGTAAATCTTCATATCGTGCTCAAGATCAGTGAAAAGCTGTCTCTGACAGCACAGTTGCTTCTCTCCCACATGGACCCCAAGCATGTTTGTCTCAAAGTGTCTTCCATGACCCCTTGTCTAGGCTTGTGCTGTCTCCTTACCCCTAACCTAGCAACAGAGAGGATAAAACAGCCTGAACAAGTAAAGTGTATCCCTGAGAATACCTAGAAGGTAAACAAATTTCAACAGATGTTACTATGTTATTCAATCATATAAAATTACCTCTAGTGGGAAAGAAATCCCAGAAGTTCAGCCATAGATGTTCTCTATTGGGGAACTCAGCCATAGAGAGAAAGTTCTATTAGGAACTTCATCTTGCCTCGGCTTCCCAGTTGCATTCAATTGAACTTTGTGAACACCAAATAGACAATGTCATCTTTATCTGTCTTCTTTTACTCAGAAGCCTCATATGAGGGAGCATTCTGCTCTGCGTAGGATTCTATTGGGAACTCCAGGTACATGCCTTAAGAGGGACTTCTTAAGTGGATTTTTGATAGATATTTGCATGTCCCTTATTTGACAATATTATCCTTTCTGTTACAGGAGGCCTCCAGCCTCCTTGGACACCTGTACTCATGTGTAGAACCCCTCACATAATTAAAAACAATAAAAATACATATTAGATAGATAGTGAAACATCATCAACTTGGGTACTTAAAACATCCTGCAGAACTCAGTGATGGAGCCCCATTAATATACTTAGCTGGAGTTCCCAACACAGAGAGTCTTCTATAGAGCAGATTCCTCTCAGGTGAGACTTTGAAGTAAAAGAACAAATAACTCTATCTTTATCTACCTATCTCTTCTATTCTTCTCACATTGGCCTACTGATACTTTAATAAGTTCACTCATTCAAAACCAATAGAATAGCTACCATATTTTATTTTCTGGACCATATATATTACACAGTTATTTTGTATTTTAAGTTCACTGTAATTCAATAGAAAAGTCTAAGAAATGTGATTAGTTCACTGACATATTTTTTAACAGTGAATAAACTGAGTATTTAGGCAGTAAGAGAAATATGTTAAGATAATTTTAGGCATGGAATAAAAGCATTTAAAGTTTACCACAGAAATATCATATCTTTGGGAATTTTAAAGTGATTTACTTCATTCTACTTTTCAAGTTTTCTTTATTTTCAGAACATAAATACTAATAAGGATGAATTAAATCCTATGCTCAATTAGTTATGAATAAAAGGAATCAAAGTCATGTATAAAGTTGTTTTCCCAAATAAAAACTCTGAAAATATCTCTGTTTTCTGAGTTGGTATGTACCATTCATTTGCAGTAACTGTTTTCTGTTAAGGAGACATGGAGGCAAGCTGCTAGAGCAGCCTGGAATCTTAAGTCATCTGGTAATAAGTACATGTAGCCAAGTCCTAGCTGTTCTATCTAGATCAGCCTTCCAGTTATCAACAAAGCTGGCATGTGTTCCTGGCTAAGAAGAAAAAAAAGTTCTTGAAGCAAAAACATTTATTTCAGCAACCCTTAACTCATAATTTCTGTACTAGCTACAGTGTAGAAGTGGCAGTGACAGGTTTCAAAGGACTTGGGCAATTCAATCAGAAGGTAAGGAGAAAGGCTTCATGAAGAACTGACTATATGTTTATAGTCCAGAGTATCTAGTTTAGCTAGAAATGAAGTGTATAGTGGGAAACATCTCCCCATAGTACTTTCACAGCAAAGTCTTTGATTTCTTGGCTGATAATTGAATTTGACAGGAGCACAGAAATGAAATATGTAGAAACTTAAATTCAAAGAAAGTATAGCATGTAAATTAGCAACAAATGCCACAAAATGTAACAGCAAATAGTAAAGGGTTTAGTCTAAGAGAAAATATGACTTAAAAATATTTGCTTTGAATGAAAGAGCATTTTTGTACTTACACCTATTTAATGCCACATCGCCTCTTCATGTAGAGAATATGCATATATAAAATCATTACTAAATTATGTATTTTGAAACAAAGGAATTGACATATGAAAAATAGGATGGCATTAACAAAAATTAGATCATTCTATCCCAAAAAGTACATTTACGGATATTTCATTTATCTTTTACAAAATATAAGGTATAAAGCACTCCTTCCAAACAAAAAGCAAAGTACAAATTTAGGAACTCTGGTCATAAGTTCTAACAGATCCTGATTCTGTAACTCACAGTGTCATGTGAATACCCATCTGGATGTAATAAGGTTTACTTTTATAAAATATATTTCAATTTTCTTGAAGTTACTGCATAGAAGATGAAATTCATTACTTTGAAAAATGTTTGGTGCCATTTAAGAAATTATATCTTCATCTTGATAATAATTGTACAGGTTTCTACCAACAGGTTATGGCTATGCAATAAATCCTAGCTAATCCTCTCTATTCCCACAAAACCACTACTTTTCCCTAGAAAGACAGCCCAACATTTACCACCTTAGTCCCCAAGCCCAGGGAATAGGGTCACTGACTCTTCATTAGCTTCTTCAAGCTGATTATGGGCTTTGAGATATTAGAAGAGGAGTGGGGGTAAGAGTAAATTGATAAGCCTCTGATGCTGTGTCTTCACTGCATCCAGATGGAATTACAGGACCTCAGAGGTTTGAGCAGGTCTGCCCAGATTGCTTGATGAGTAGATACACCAAGGCTGATTATTCTGCAATATACAATTCTCAAAACAAATTTTAGTATCAAGACAATTTTTTAAGTGGGCTGACATTTTATTAAGGATGTTGGTTCTAACCGCTTTACTTTTTTCCCCTCTTTTATTGGATATAATATTTACATTTCAAATTTTATCCCCTTACCGTATTCCCCCCACCATCCAGGAACCCCTTATCCCATCCCCCCTCCTCCTGCTTCTATGAGGGTGTGCACCCACCTATCCCCTTCCCCCTCCCCACCCACAGATTCCCCCACACACACACACACTCAGTGTTCAGCCTTCATGGGACCAAAGATCTCCTCTCCCACCTATGCCCAACAAGGCCAACCTCCCCTACATATACAGCTGGAGTCATGTGTCCCTCTATTTGTGCTCCTAGGCTGGTGGTTTAGACCCTGCTTTAAGGTTTTCATTGGTATGAGCTTCTTATTGATATAAAAGTGAGTTGAATATGGTTACTCTCATAGGCATTGTACCAGTATAACACATTTAGGAATACAAGGCTTAGACCCAGTCCTTTTTAAAATTTTTTTAACTGATTTGAGATGGTCAGCCTGTGAGTTATGGGACTATAGCAAATTCATAGCTTGGAGTTTATTGTTAGGGTGTTTTCTATGTTTTATTTAGAAATAGTTGAGTGGAGTTAACAGACAACAGTCCAGATTACCTTACATGGATAGTTGGTTTCAAAACATCAGAAGTCCACAGAATTGACGTGACAAACATTTCTGTATTAATGTTCATTTTGATTAGAGACCTGTCTGCTCCTGACAGCATCCTGTATTGAATTCTAAGAAGAATTTGAGCATCTTTGGAGTTACTCCAGTTGTGGTGAGACAGCCACTAGACAAGAATTGCCTCTTTCCATCTACAGACAAATTACTGTCCAGAAAAGGACACACTTGCAGAATAGTCGACTGATTATATCTGCTGAGACAGAGTAGTCAGCCCTTAATAATTCTGCAGCACTAAGGTCTGTCAGATGATCCTGGGCTAGAAGGCTGAAGATCAGATGCTCCAACGTTTTGTAGTAGAGGGAGTGTCTAGGTGTTCAGGGGTCTCTATAAATTGGCTAAGTTTTAGAAGCTATGCTTTGTGCTTCCCACAATTATAGTTAACTCAGTCATTCTGGATTTCTGACAGGTTGAAAACTTATAGTCTCATAGCCAATCCTGGCTATTTACCTTGAGAGAAAAGATTTGAGTGGATGGTTTTCAGCTGACATTCATTCTAAAGCCAAGGAAAAAGCCAGGTTCAGAACTAAGTGTTTTACTTAGGATAGATGACAGAAGTTCTGGCTAGTCAACAAAATGATGGACTGGGTATTAGGACTATCTTGTACCTCACTGGTACATATTGGCATAATTATGCTCTAATTGTATTTTGAGAGAAAAGTTTCATTTTAACAGGAATGGTTATATGTAGGAAGAGCTAAGCTGGGAGGAGTACTGAGAAGAAGAGAAGGAGTAAGAAGAGGAGGAGTAGAAGGAGAGGAGAAGCTAGGTGATGAGAGAAAGAAAGAGGGGGGAGACAGGGAGGCAGATGTTCACGTATCTCCACCAGTCAAAGATAGTTGATATATCTAGGTTGGGTAGTGGGTTACACCTCTGAGCATTACCAAACTTATAAAGCCTTTGATTAACATTTTTAAAATGTGTATAAATGCAAAAACGAAAAGGGGGCATGGGATAGGGGCTTTCTAAGGGGGGAATGGGGAAAGGGGATGGCATCTGAAGTGTAAATAAAATATCCAATAAAAAAAGAAAGAGAAAAATGTTTGGGAAAGTTAACTGTGTTTTTTCTTTCATTCATGCATCTTAATTGTGTCTTTTTATTGTTATCTTTGTTGTTTTTCAGCTCCTCTGACTGATAAGCCACCTAAGCTTTTGTATCCCATGGAAAGTAAACTGACAATTCAGGAGACTCAACTAGGTGAGTAATTTTTCAATTCTATTTAATGCGCCTTTCTCCAGTATATTTCTATAGCTAAATAACCCTAAATGATAGGCACGTAATACTGTAAACTGTAAACATTATTCCCTGCAATACATTCTTTGGAACCAAATGATGCATATAATACTTAACAATTGTTGGTAAGGAGATAAGCTTAAGATTTTAATATTATTATAGCATATTATAGCCTCAAACTGTAATGTTTGAATTGGTTTTAAAATAGTATGAAATTGTTTGATATAAAATACTCACCAATACAATAAAATACAATTTTGGAAATTGAGAAAATGGCACAAGTTCATCAAAATATATGTCACTATTAATAAAAAACGTTAAAAATTTAATCTAAGGAAGATATTTACCTCTGTGGTAGAGTATTTGCTTAGCATTGCAAGTCCTGAAGTTTGATTCCTTGTACTGTTTATTGATATTTTAGAAATATACTGCTGAATTCTTGTGAGTGGTCATGTTTATATACACCTTGTGATAAGTTCTGCAAACACATATTTCTAAAAATTTGGGTAAACTTTAAAAACATTGAATTAAAAAGAAATAATTTTATAATAGTTTGATGTAGTAAATATACCAAACTGAAAGTCATATTATGCTAATTACATTTTTCATAATATATAACCAAACTGTAACAAGTCTCCTTTGATAAAGAAACTAGTAGATTTGGACATAAGATCAAGAACACACTTGCTATACATATTAATGTATATATACTCTACACTCATTGGAATTTTAATATGTTTATATTGGCAGTAGTATAAGATTTTTGTCTAATTTGGGTAAATACAGTTATAGCAAATCTCCTCTTAGTCAAAATATAAACAGTGTATTTTTTTACATTTTACATTTATTTCAAATGTTCTATGAAGATAGAGAGGTAGGTAGATGACAGGCATAGAACAAAGTTCTTTAGAAATATATTTGCCTTTAGTGATTAAGTGAAAATATTTTAAAACACAGGCTTCAAATTACAGTCATTCTGTTAAGGAACTCTTTACATTAATCATTCAAAAATGAAAATGCACTTAATTTTTACAACCAAAAAGAGTCTGTTGTCCATATAGCTATTAATTCTTAAGTCTAAATTTACAAAAAAGTATGATTCAGTTTCCTAAACAAGGATTAAAACTGTGATGATCTTTACTAGTAACAACCACACTTTATGCTGCACAAAGACACGATGATGGGTTGGGAACCATTGAATTTCTAATACTAGAAAAGTTTATATATGTTTAATAACTTAAAGAATAAACATATGCAGCGTATATACAGGTAAGAAAGTAAATATCCTCCTATGTTAGCAAATCTAAGCCTTCTAGACTAGTGTTATATACATACAAATAATATGATTATTTTTAGGTGGAAGACTATATAGCATTAACATAATGTCATAAATAAAGCAAACAAACTAAATTTGTATCTAACAATTTGTTCAGGTTATTATATATTTAGTTTTTATAATTCATTGCTATTTTAGAAATACATCTTAAAATTTGAAATTCTCATATGTGACCATGCTTAATGAATCTTTGAATCACATCTAGAAATGAATGTTTCTTAGGAGTTATATAAAATTATTGGAATAAAAAGAAAGAGGACGGATATTAGCAGTTAGTTGTAGTAAATGTAGCAAAATGAAATCTTATGTCTCTAATTGTATTTATTAGCTAGACAGCATCATTAAAAAAATTATGGTTGGTGCTTGTCTATTGGGTTTCTTCTTTTCATTATCCATAATTTGGAATGAGTCAAATTGGTCTTTACCACTTACCTTTCACAAATAGAATAATTTTAAGCTGTTTTTAATACTGCTTTTTCTTAAATGAACTCATAAAGACTAACCAACCATATCAAACTAAGATGGAAAGATCTTATGCAATGTGGAATAGTTTTCTATGCATTAATTTGAAGAAACATAGAAATACCTTTTAACGAAGTACTAACTCCTTTATTGACACTAATCAAAAATATGTGAGTTTTCTTTAACTACTAATTGAACTAAAGGCCTCAATCTAAAATTTTGATTATTTTATTCAATATTTTATAATATTTTCTGATTCCTGTTTTCAGCACATAAATTATTCACTAAATGGAGAAACAAAGAGAATCCTTGGGTCTTTGAGTAACAGTTTATTTGAAAGAACTCTCTTCCTCGTACTGCTAAAGGTTGAATAACTTATCCAAAAGGGATATGGCTGACATCAAATGCCTCAAATCTTAGCACTTTGAAGGTGGTTGTAAAGGGAGTGTGGGTTCCAGCTGGGCCTGGTTTACCTAGTACTGCCTATATCATCTTTGGCTATTTAGTAAACCTCTGTCTGGAAGAAAATAAAAGAGTGAAATTGAAAACTATTAATGAAGGATCCTACACAGCTAAGGATACCAGCTTTCAAAATTTCTACTTTGACTTATCATTTGAGTAAAGATTTTAATTTAGCCCATTCTTCATTAAGAAAAGCTATCAATCCCAACAGTCTGAATATATGGCATTCAGATCCTAAGAACAGGATCTCAGTGAAGTGTCATTGATATTAGGAGCTAAGTAACCTGTATCAGTGATGAACCTCCCACTCTTTCTCCCCTCCCTCCCCCCCACCCCCGCTCTCTTGTTCATACATCTCAAAAGAGAATATATCTGGCCATGAGTTCAGGGTTCAGTCTCAAACTGTAAATTGAAATATGGCCTTTTCTCAAGCCAATGGTTTAAAAGCTCATAACAAAACTATTGACTGTGGTATGAGAAAACACTTCTGGAACTATACAAAGCTGTGCAGCTACATGTTTAATCATGTAATTTTAATGTTCTGGGTAAAGCCAATATATATCCAATCAGCTCTGGTAACTATAAATGTTGAAGTTTTCCTGACAAGAAATAGTAAGCTTAATAATAAAAATGGGCTAGAGAGGTAGCTTGGTGTGGAACACCACCTGTTGAGCAATCATAAGCATATGTGTTGAAATCCTCAGCACCCACAGAAGAAGCAGGTGTGGTAACATCTGTGCAATGGGTAGGAGATAGAGTCTTGGGGTAAGGGGTCACTATGCCTTGCTGAAAGACAGATCAGCTCAAGTTCATTGAGAGATCCTGTCTCAGTGCACAACTTGAAGAGTGATAAAGCAGGACACTTGACATCCTTGACACAAAGTCACATTGGTACTAGCAATTGCACATATTTCTGTGTTTACAACACAAAGAAACTCCACACGCCCCTCTCTCACACACACAGACACAAGCACACACTAAGAAGAAGAAGATGGCATACAACTATTTTATTCATAGATTTTCCTCTCATTTCCACATTCACTTCTCATGCCTACCTTTCCTTTCCAAGGTCCTCTGTGCCCTACTCTAATTTCTTCATCTTCTCAAATAAGAAATATCTGGTATTGATCATTTAAACTGTTTCACTGCAGGAAACAAACGGCACTAAAACCCAAAATACTTAGGAATAAAAGTAAAAAAAAAATGTTAAGTAAATTCATATAAAATATGCAAAGGATAGTCTTTTTTAATTTAGGACTATTATTAACAGGTGCAGTTTTTTGATGTTTTTTTTTTTGAAAAAAAAGTTGCAAACTTTATTACAAATTAAAAATGATGTTCTTAAAATTCTCAACTTGACCATATATGAAACAATTTAAAAACCATTAAAGGTGTATTGGGAAAAATCAGGCTTTTTTTTTTCCTTAAAAAATACGTTTGTCGTTACCAAAAAGAGACATATTTAGGGAAAAATAATAAAAACCCCTTGCTGAATAGATAATGCAGATCGTTCTAAGGTTATCTGGTTAATGGGCAAAAGGCAAGCACTTAAGGTCTTAAGCTCCAATCTTTCTTCATTTCTTATTGCTGGAATTTCATATTCATTTCTTCTTGTTGGACGAACAAACCGGATAATAGCAGAGATGGTAAGCCAGCGTGTACTCAGTCAGCCCCACACTGCTAAGCCTCAGGAGCAGAGAAATTCTCAGCTGATGGATCAGATGCTTTTGTCTCTTTGCCATCTTGTGGTTTAGGGTTCTTTGGGTTGGTAACTGAAGTTGCAGCGATAGGTTTGAATTGCAATAAATATGTGACGCCAGCCTGGAATCCTACTTCAATTGGCATCTGCATGCTATTTCTAAATGTTAAAAAAAAAATCATAATCTCTTTTAAATCACATAGACATCAGTAAACATATGGACAGAGATATTTTTTTTTTTTCCGGAGAGAGGGGCAAAAGGCCTAAAGGACTCACTGTAGAACTAGGAAGATCAGTCCAGGAAGTAAACCCAACTCTGGCTGTTCCAGTCCAAAAAATCAATAGGTACACTTGACTTGCTGAGCTTGAGCTCTGTTACTCAGTGATCTGTTCTGCCTGTATGGCCAATAACCCATTCTCTGAAGCTCTGAGAGTAAAGTATAGTGTATGCTATCGTTACCAGAGATTCAGTGAATAGAAATCCAACTTACTTTTGACATAGTGTGCCACATTTTATTTACAACTCATGTTTGACTAGTACAAAGGGCCTTCACCACCAATATTTCTACCAGACAATGCAATGAGGAGTTTGAGCTACAGAACCTCCTCAGAGGTGCTCTAAACTATCTTTAATAATTTATTCTTATACATTAACTGTGTTTAAAAGCAAATATTTTTGCTTTTTGAGTATATAACAAGGATTTTACAGATGATAATACTTGAAGGAAAATAATTGACATAAAAAGTTTACATTTTTACAAAAATTGTGATAAATGGACACATAAACACACACATAAAGTTTGTACACTACTACAAATGGGTACTACTTTCTTAGTTTAATCATATTGTAGTGTGCAAAATTTTAAATTTTAGAGAAATTCAAGGAAAGTAGCTAAAATATATATAACACATCTTAGTCAATTATTTTATAGGAAAAATTTCTTATGAAAGTCATATACCAGTTTACTGGGTTTTTAATATAATTATTGAAATACGCTTTTTTGCTATGATTTATATGTTGTAAAAATGCTATTAAATACTTATTGCATATAAAATATATTTATTAAAATACATAGTTTAGTTTTAATTAAAATAAAAACACTATCAAAAATTATCTTATGGAGTAAAAATAGTTTGATTTTATAGGTTTCTTAGGCCTGTATTCAAAGCTATTATTCTCTTGAAACAAATCACCCATTTTTTTAATGGTTACTACTTTACTGTAATTAACTGGAAAAATTATTCTTTCATTTCTGAAGTTGGGAAATTTAATATCAGTACTTCAATGAAAAAGTTGCTTAGGTATTGCATTTGGTGTGCAGATCTGAATGTGGCTTAATATATTCTTTGTTTTTTAATAACATATTACTAGACTATATAGTGATGCCAGTATGACTTTCCTTCCCATAGATAGAAACACTGACTGAGTGTTTGCTTTTCTTTCTATACAGGAAAAGCAATAACATCCGAATTCTCCATTTTTGTAAAAATTAATATAGCTGTACTTTCTTAAAGTTTGTTAGACATAAGAGCAACATTTTCACTTTAGTGGCTTTGGTTTCCTCTTAATCGTAGCTTCAACTGACCAGATCCACAGATTATTCATTCAAAATATCTAATGGACTTCATAGTCTTTACTTCCACTGAAAACTTCACAGGCCAGGGTTCTATCATCTGCATTGCTCTCAACATCCTTATCATCCAAGCTCCCACAGAATAACTCATTGACTAAAGTCTAAAGGCTACCACCATCACCCCAAAACAACATGATCAGGTCTACAACGGCAATGCCTGACAATCTAGTCCTTATCTTTGGATTAGTGATGGCTTCTACTGCTGTGATAAGACACCATGACCTAAAGCATCATGGGAAGTAAAAGGTTAATTTATTCTCCTAAGTCTCATGTCACACTCCATCACTGAGAGAAATCACAACAGAAATTCAGTGTAGGAACCTAGAGGCAGGAACTGATGCAGAACTTATGGAGCAATGATGAAGCTTACTGGCTTGTTTCTCATAGCTTGCTACTCATGGCTTGCTCAGCCCACTGGTGTCACTGCCTACAGTGAGCTGGGGAGGATCCTGGAAGGATTTAGTGGAATGAGTGAGAGGAGGGTATGAACAAGGTAAATTGTATACATGTATGGTTTTTTCAATAAATAAATATAACTATAAAAATATAGATACTATAATAATAGTACATCTTTATAATCATAGTGGGAATGTATCCAGATAATGCAAGAAAGGATTAGGCTATCTCCTGGTATATATTAATAAGTGTTGACTTTTAAGAGTAGAAATATTTTCATGGAATAAATTGAGTTTTGATGTATCCTTTGAATATTAGTGTTTGTTCATGCTTCTACTTCCCAAAATGTAATACTATGGCAGCATATATGAACTACATTGTAGGATGGATAGTATTTTGGAAAATATTCCCCTTAACAAAACACATGGATGTAAATCTTTATATTTATATATGACCATAGATTTAACTTTGGTTTTATATTTCTTAATCATAATACCTGTCAAAATATATATTGCTATATAGTAGGTACATAGTTATAAAAGAATAACATGTTCCTTAGTCATACTTTAAAAAAAAGTTTATTAGACACTGTGCCACAAAATATTTATATATGAGCAACAAAAAGAAAGTGAAGTATGTTTAAAATTATGATTCTTAAAGAATGAAATTCAAGTGTATTTCATAAGAGACACAGAGACTAATTTTACAAAACAAAGGATCAAATCATTCTTCCTGTCAAGCTTCTTATGAATGGTTTTGTGCTAGTCACATCCATTTGATTGAAAATAAAAGAAAAACCACTTTTTTTCCTATGAGAAGCATCACTATCAGGAAGCTTTCTAAATCACTCCTAATTATTGAAGTTTGCTAGAACAAAAAAAAAATAGTGAGTATCTTATGTTAACAAGAACTACTCCTGAATTTGCAAAGTAAATGTCAGTTTATGAGAAATAAACCCATTAAAGGATATTATAGTATAAAATATTGAAAGAGGTTTCAGAACAAGAGCATGCCCCATGTGTCTGATGTCCATTAAAAGGGAGACTATAAAAAGACTCACATCATTTAGAGTTTGAATATAGCAAAAGATGTTCATCCATAAATCTCCTCTTGAATTTTGGCTAAATAAATGAGAACTCCTAAATTATATGCAGACTCTACATGAAAAATAACTTGTGCATGAATGTGATTATGAAAAGAAGATACCAGTATTTTATGGTATAATGTTAAAACACTTAGCATTCCAGTCAAACCTCACTCTGCCAACTAAGTATGCTCCTACTGATCTGTGGGTAAATTGAATCATCATCATTTCAAAGAAGTGCTCTGTTCATTTTTGATTGATTTCTAATTAGTAGTGGCTTAACATGTCAGTTTTAAGAGTCTCTGTCCCCCAGTCTCTTTTAAGCAGCTAATGATCACTGAAAGATTTATATTCACAAGGGAAATATGCTATTTAAAGATACTCTATGGTGAATGATTTTATATGAGAACCCTTTTGTAAGTGAATAATCATGCTCATTACTTCTCTCTGTGGTAATGCAGATTTTACACTATCATAAGATGGGGTTCATCGATTTGAAACTGCAAGTGCCATTGTACTGGACAAAGGACCATCTACCCATCATCACCAATAATTCTCTTTAGTCTGTCAGAAGAAAAATATGAAACTTTCTTTCCCCTAATAGAGAGTAGTAAATTTGATTCATTAGTTTCATAACCAATGGTATATTCTTCTAATCTAAGTAATTGAAAATTAGTATTATAGAGTATACTATAGAAATAATGACAACATCTGATGTTTAATCAGGGCAAAATGCAATGTTTTAATGGGTTATATGATTTTGAAGGCCATCTTGCTCAAATATTTGCTTCCATTTTTTTTGAAATGCAAACCAACAGAAAGACTGTCAATGATGCAGTTTATCATTCATAGTCTCATAGATGAAAGTTCCGATTACTTTTAATTAGCATATTATTGTTATTAGCTGTCCAAAGTTAAGGATTTCATTGGGAGATTTTATATATGCAGACAATAATACTTGCACATATTCACCCAATGTATTATACTTTATTAAAAGAAAAATTTGTATTTTTACTTTTTACAAATTTATTTATATCTTTTCATTATATCATTGTGGCAATTACCTCATTTTCTTTGAAGACAAAATTTTATGTATTGTGATTTAACTTATAGCGTCATGAACAAAACTATCACAAAATATTTTTAAAGATATGCTTCTAAATACACCATATATTTTTATATGTAGAGTAAACATAAGGTTTTAAAACCTAAACCCTACAGCAATTTATAATCTATAATAAGAAACTGAGGGGCTGACAGGATACTGAGAGTTTAAGAGCACAAGGGGATCATGTATAATTTCCAGCACCAACATGGCAGCTCACAACTGTTTGTAACTCCAATTCTAGAGGATCAGACACTCTCACACAGAGAGTGTCATGCAGACAAAATATTAATGCACATAAAAATAAAATAAAGTAAGAAAGTAAATAAAAACATTCTCTCAAAAAAGTTTATTTTTAAAAGAAATTGAATAACAAAAATATTTAAAGTCTAGTAGAGTTTTGTTTTTCAGAATTCACCTGTTTTGAGATAAAACCTAATGTAACTCCACCTCTAGTTGGGAAGAAGAGAACGCTGTGAAGTTGTTTAGGCCTCTAAAGGAATCAGTTATCCCCCTCCCCATCCCTCTTCTGCCCAATTACCTCCTCAAACTCACAGACAAATGAGTTTCTAGTTTAACAGAAGCGGAAGGCCTTCCTAGGACTTCCCTGCTAAAAGTTTTATTTACAGAAATATAGCAGCTTTTTTAATAGGAAGATATTAAGGGAAAGTGTGTGTATGTGTGTGTGTGTTTGTGTGTGTGTATGGTTTATATGTACATATATTGTATATGTATAAAAAACAACATACATATTATATAAACATGTACATGTATGTATAATATATGGCATATATATTATATATGTATATATAAATGACATGTGTGTGTGTGTGTGTGTGTGTGTGTGTGTATTTGGCTTTTTGATACAGGGTTTCTTTGTTTAGTCCTGACTGTCCTGGTACTCACTCTGTAGACCAAGTTGAACTCAAAGATCTACATGCCTTTCCCTTTCAAGTTCTGGGATTAAAGGCATGTGCCACCACTGCCTAGCCAAGGAAATGATGCATATTGTTCTCCAGGAAAAGATGAAAAAATGGAATTGAGCACATCAAGCCAACACCAAAAGTAAAGTACTTGCAGTCCTAGACAAAACTGACATTATTGCTATAAATATTCAGTTAAAAACTGTCTTGTGAAATGGCTTAGGAGAAATTCAGAAAGTGTTTTCTTTTCTCTTCCTAAAAGAAAATAAAATGTCCTGATGAACATGCATTCTCAGATGAGAATGGCATTATCTTGGCAAATTTATGGCTTTTTAATTAGTTGATTTCCTGAAATGCTTCCTGGAAAATGTATTATTTTGACCAAAGTTATTGGACCTAAAATTTTTATTATTTCTAGGTACTCTAATTATTACCCACAACCTGTTTGTAAGTAGTATTAATATTATCTTCAGAATCATCTGCAACAAATTATCATATATATATATATATATATATATATATATATATATATATATATATGAAGATATTATTTTATGCATGGCTATTTGTAATTACAAAGACTTTCTTTCCTAAGAATAATATTTTTCAATCCAAATGGACTTTTTAAGACTTTTAGCTAGAGAGTGGAATGGATAGCCTTATATATTGAAAGATCAAACAAATGATAGTTTGATTAGAAGTATCAGTGACATTTCAGCTTGCTGTGAAGTTGTGTCATAGATAACAACATTGACTAAGTATGAAAGACATGTTCCATCAAAAGCAATTCTTGTTGCTGTGGATTTTAGGGGAAATGGAGAAGAGTTTTCTTTCTTTCAGTTGCTCTTTAGCTTACAAAATGGGGTAAAGAAGTAAGTCAAATTATCAAAAACCTAGCAAAAGGAGAAATGGGTGCTTATTTATGCCTAAAAAAAAGCTACTTTATGTTAAAAAGCTAATTTAGAAAAATATTGGCTGCCTTTTGTTAGCTATGTCTTTGCCTTTTGTCTTCTCCTCTTCTCAGTTCTCCTTTATCTCCAACCTTCCCACTTTCCCTTCCATTCTCATCTACTGCCCTCCCTTCGGCTTCTTTCCTTTTCCTTCTCTTCCCTTTCCTTTTCTTCTGTCTAGTACTAGGGTTTCCTGAGATAGGCTTGGTATTAGATTTCAGATAAAAAGCATGGGGAGCTTAATTCCCTTCATTTTTTCCACACTGGAGTTCAAGGTTGGCTGCTTTGAGATGGACTAGATGTGATAGGAATAAGTCATTCCTTCCTACCTTCTTCAATGGATTGTTTTTTACTTCATTATAATGAAAGTAAGCACTGTGATCTCTCATTGTACTTATTTAGGTCTTCTAAAGGTAGTTGGGTGTGAAAACTTTGACTTTGCAACTTGGTGTTTCTCAGAGAAGAGGGTACAGGAGGATTATTATCAACTTCACCAGATTGTTTTCATTTGAAGTGTGACAAGTCGGATACTTTATAGTCAGTGTCATGGTCATAAGTGATAAATCATTTAAAAAGCATGAGGGTTTCTGACCACAAGGAAAATGAATGCAGGGATAGCATGTCTTTTCCCTTCTGCAGAATATCATTTTTATAAAGGTGGACTATTATTATTCAGACAGGTAAACCGATGTGAAGAGAGAATAGGTCAGCTAACTTCATAATAGGCAGAAACATGAATTTGGAAGTCTAACTCAAGATTGAAATCCCAGAGTAAAATCCTGATTGCCCTAGATTTAGTCATAGATGAAATTTTTTGGCAAATTGCTATAGCATCTGCAGTAAGATCTAGATTCAATAAATACTATATGCTTACATTTTTGTGCAAGTATATAGATGTGGGAGTGCAGGGCTTATACCAGGAAAAATGTGTTGTAAGAAACAATAGAGTCTCTTTATTTTTTCACATTCAGTATTGATTAATTTAGATGTAATCTTATTATGTATTGTCCATAATTTGAGGAGTGCAAAACTAGGCATTTGATGCATTTTGAGTATGTATTCTTTCTTAGTCTACAAACCCTTTTTTTTCTCCCACCAACAAACTGACATTTCCTTCTTTTTTTATGAGGATATGCATGCACATACATGTTTAAGGGTAGAAGCTAGAGCACAACTTCAGGTGTTATTAAAGTCCCAGCTACCATTTATCTGAAACATGATGTATCACTAGCTTGGAGTTAACCAAGTACTAGACTGGCTGACCTCTGAGCCCCAGATCTCTGCCTTACCTATGCCTCCCAGAACTAAAATTACATGGAAACACTGACATGCTCATTTTAAAGTGTATATACTGGGAATTGAACTCATGCTACCAAAGCATGAAGTTTATTGACAAATATCTACCAAACTGCTACATCCCATCCATTTTGGTACATGTGCCTCAGATCCAGACCTACACTCTTCACATTTCTCTGTCCAATGTAGTATTCCATTTGTTAACACTAAACTTAATTGGAGTTGCAAATCAGACACATTCTCAGTTGCTAACTATAATTTTTGGAGGAAAGTACATTGTCTGTAATATGGGAGTGGCAGAGCATAAGTCAGACTGAATTTTATATAAGTAAATAAAATGAGGTAAGGTATAATACTGTGATGAAAGACAGTGATTTAAATGATTTAGGATATATATATATATATATATATATATATATATATATATGAATTTATATTACAATAAATTTAAGTTCCTTATATAGGATAGATGTGTATAATTTATATATTTTTTATATAATTTTATATATTATATACATTCATGTATACCATTTATATTATATATAAATATAAATTCATTTTAATATGGTAGAATAATATATGCATATATGTTCTACATAAGAGACTTAAAATTTACTTTAATAAGATATAAGCCAAATAATGCATACATATTGGTAGTTTTAATCAACTGGACTAAACGTCTGATCCTGTGATTGGAAAATCCAGTGTTTATATAAGAAAATACAGCTTCTTTGTGGATCTATCTTTAAAAGAATGTAAACCATTAATAATACTCATAAAGGCTATTCACATTGTGTATGGACAAACTAGTGCAATAAGATCTATCTTCTCATAACCAAAGAGCTTTGGGAAGAAATGAAGATAATCACGAAGAGAAAAACCTCCCATCAGGTGACATAGGAACTATGGTGGTAAAATCCAGTGGTCAAAACTTCCTTAGGTATCTGGCAGCACAGAGATGGAGTTATGATTATGTTATTGTCACACACTTGTTAAAAAAGTGGAAGCATCTGTTAACCATTCCAAAAGACAGTTTTATACTTAATTTTAAAAATACATGTCCAGAATTAAACCAATTGTCTATAAGATACACAATTTCATTAATTTAATGAATGTGTCTTTGAACTTTGTAACCCAGGCAGGTGTTGAACTTGTAGTTTTCTTGCCTCAGCTTACCAACTGGTTAAGATTACAGGCCTGCACTATCAGGCCTGCTTTTTACTAGCCTTTCCTCTACAAAATTTAACCCTAGATATATTTTTGCTCCTGAATCCCTTTACTTGAGAAATGGCATTACTTCATTTACTTGTAATGGTATACCAAGATAATAGTCAGTGATTAACTTTCCGTTATCAATTACAGCCTGTGTGTAATGGATTTCATGATCTTAAGGTGATCATCATTGTTATTATGGGAATCAGGATGAAGGGTTGAGTCAACAGAAATTAAAAATTCTTTATAGTAAGCTTTGAAGTTTTAGCAAAAATTCAAGAGTTAATTTGTGAGATTTGAAGTTTGATTTAATAAGAAAGTTCTCTGTATAATTGGCAGTAATACCAAAATCTCTGTTATAATCAGTTAGTGCTTACCTGCTATCTAGAATATAAAAGTAAGACCTTTCATAATCAGACCATATGTTTTATCTTTATAGTTTCATTCACAATCCTGTTAAGCTCACATTATTAATCGACCATTATTAGCCTTACCATGACCTTCACCAATCTATAAATTGGCATATACTGTCAGGAATCTAAATCATACTTGTCTGCCTTCCTTAATCTTGTGTACACACATTTTAACTCACACTGCAATATCACCTCTGTAATGCCTTTTCTCCTGGTTACATTCCCACTAGGCAGGATTAAACACCACCACACCACTAAGCCCTAGTAGACACCACACACAACCCCCCTCTCATTATTTTTCCTCTCCTTCCCCACCCCTCTCTCTCCCTCTCCCCCTCCCCCTCCCTCTCCCCCTCTCCCTCTCCCTCCCTTCCACCACCTTCTTCTTCTTCTTCTTCTTCTTCTTCTTCTTCTTCTTCTTCTTCTTCTTCTTCTTCTTCTTCTTCTTCTTCTTCTTCTTCTTCTTCTTCTTTCTCTCTCTCTCTCTCTCTCTCTCTCTCTCTCTCTCTCTCTCTCTCTCTCTCTCTCTCTCTTGCCCTGGCTGTTTTGCTGTCAAACAAATAAATTGGAATTCACCTTGTATGTAGCCCAGGTTGCCCTTAACTCTATGATTCTTCTGCCAGACTAGGGCAGCAGGGATTGCAATGCTGAGTCACTGGGTTTTGCTTATCTGTGTGTCTGTCTGTCTGATGTCTTCTTATTTCTTTGTCTATCCAGTTTTAACCAGTTCTTGCACAAGGTAGACAAATAGTAACAAAGTAGCAAATGGGACCAGCAAAATGATTTATCATTTAGGGCACTAAAACTGTAATGTCTACTAGGCTAAACTTTAGATCTCTGCCCCTAAACTCAAGGTGCCAGTTAACTTTCAACCCTTGACCAGTTTCCTAACTGAACTGTGAAATGCAACTGTTCTGTTAACCCCTATTTATATCTCTAAAGTCAACTTACTGCTCTATTGTAACGTTCAATATCCAGCTGATCTTTCTTTCTCTGTTCAATCTGAACTTGATTTATTGCTAGGCTTCTCCAGCTAGACTCCTGAGCTTTTCTCTATCCATCTCCCTCATCCATGAAGGAGAATCTTCAATCATTCATGGCAATAAAACAAATACTAGCAGTTTTATTGTGCTTTACTCCATTATTCTGTAGTGTACAACTAGTGAAAAGAGTAAGTGGTAAGTGTGTGTGTGTGTGTGTGTGTGTGTGTGTGTGTGTGTGTGTGTGTGTGTATTAGACCTGAGTGAACGTGAATGATAGATGAACTGAACTGGGCATTCACATGTTTCTCAGGCATCAGATATCAGAGAGAGAAAGAGAGAGAGAGAGAGAGAGAGAGAGAGAGAGAGAGAGAGAGAGAGAGAGAGAGAATAAAAAGGCTGAGTTTGTGGTTTAGCATGAGCAAGATTCTAGGTTTAAGTCCCAAGAGTGTAAAAAGTAAATGAAGATATAAATGGATAGATAAATCCTCACAGTGATTTACATTATCATCTCAGCTGATTCTGTACTCCATATTACTTAAGAAGAAACCATGACTTTTTGTTTTTTACAGTTTCAGCCCTGATTGAATGCCAGCTATCACTTAAATGAGTCCTTTAATCAGGATCTGTAGATGCAGCTTTTCTTAATTAGTGACCATAATTTTTCATTGACGCTGAAGATTCTTAGATTTGCAAGGCATTTTATGTGTTGTGTAATTTTGTTTTTTTTTCAACAACCTGCAGTGTCTATAATGTCTGCATTTTACAAACTGTGTCCAAAATTCATGTTCTCCAGTTCTTGGGACATTTCTAGACAAGAGGGTATTCGTTGTTGTTTTCTTCTTACTTTGGGTGTTGAGTGCCAATTGTGAACCATTCTCCAAAATCTAAGGCTGAAGTGTAATAGAAAAAAAAACCAAAAACTATTGTTAATCATTTTGACTTTTATTTTATTCCACTGTTAACATATTCTGTTGCTCATCAAATAACATATCTAGAAATTTTTTCAGTTGAACAGTAGCTTGACCTTAAAACATTTCCATCTTAACCAGTTTGAGTTGTTAAGGCAGATGCCTTATATAGGATAATTTATAAGCAATAGAAATTTATTTTTCATAATTCTGAGTATTAGAAAGCCTAAAATCAAGGCACTAGTAGATTTTAGGCATGGTGAGGGCAGCTTGCTTCACTATGTGATATAGCCTTCTGCCTGTGTCCTCATGTGTTATAAACTAACTGCAGTACCCTGGGACCTTGATTAAAAGGAAATTATTCTTATTTGCAAATGTGGGACCCTTGTGACTTTATCACTTTCAAATTGCTCTACCTCTTAATACTCCACTTTGGTGACTAGGTTTTATAGGGAAAATGATAAAGGGATAAAACATTTAGATTAACAGTTTCTCAGAATTTTTTTTACCCTCCTACCCCTCCTATTCAGTTACATATCTCTTGGATCCACTTCTGTTCATCATTGCCTCCTAGTTTCTTATTCCAATTTTTTGTACATCTGATCTCTCAAGTACATTTTAGCAGACACTTTTCTTCTTACACTGATCTTGAGGCATGAAATTTCTTTTCAAGGCACTTAGGAAAATGGAAGTACTTAGAATGTTCATGAACAGAATGTCTTTTGAGCTGCAAAAGTTAATGTGAGAAAAGCTGATAGAAGAGTCAGTTAGCTCATCAGAGTTTTTACTCCTTAGAAAGCAGCTAGTTATAATCCCTTCTTAAACAGCAAGCACAAAGCAAGTGCTCTCAATTTCCTGATTAAAATAGACAAAATAAAACTAATAATTGACTTGTCAATTTACTGTGACTACTAATTCCTGACACACAAAGATGGCCTTTGTTAATTTAGGATGCACATTTTCTTTCTGAATATAATTATCTTACTATATATAGATAAGTAATTTAAAGACAGCTAATGATTGTTTGGGCATCTAAACTTAAAAGCTCTGTAGAAATTAGTAAATTATCCATTTAGAAAACCTGTGACAATTTCATCAAAATTAATGTTAACTGATAATTTAAATTGGACTCATGATATTTCATGACATTTAGAGTATGCTTTATCCATGTCTTGTAAATATATTTTCACAGTGAAAAACTTGAGAAGCTTACATAGAAATAGACGTGCTTTGTTATGCGAATGCATGCTGCATTAACCTAAGAAAGTAATTTGCAATGTTTCCTATGTTCTGACATTTACTAGATTCAGGGCTCCATTTTATCAGGAGATATCCAATTGTAGAAGGGAGGACCAAAGCGGGACCAGAGGATGTAGCTCAGTAGGAGAGTGATTTATTGACATGTGTTGGGCCCTAGGTTCTATTACCAGAAATGTAAAAATAGTAATGTAAAAATATACAAACTAAATGTCAATAACCAATAGTTTCAAAATATTTGTATTCATAGCACAGCAATATAATATTGAAATTAAAATGGAAACTGCCATCATTATGCTCTGTAAGAATAATTTCTTAGATTAGACTATAATTCACAAAATTCATTAGCATAATAATCAAGCTAGTCCTTGAGTACAGAATACAATTTTCTATTCTATTTGATAGTCAACTTTTGAATTAGCACATGTATTTGTTTAATTATTATAAATTAACTTCACTATTTTTCCTCCAAATTAAGAGATTCTTTGTAGTGTGGTAGGGAAGCACAAGCCATTGGCAGTGGTAACACCTGTAACTGAATGAGCTTGTCAGTGGCATGCTTGTTAGTGGCATAAAGGCATTTGTCTCCAAATACTAGGACATATCATAATAATACATTGCAAGGGAGTTTTGATAAAAAGGTATGCACCTAGTTTCCTTGTTCTCTGTATCTCTTTACCAACTCCCAAATTTTAATTTATTGGATCTCTAAGGGAGGTTGAGAATCAATGAACTCTGACATTTTGAGTATTTTTATCATCTATGAACAGAAAATTTGCACATAGACACACACACACATGAACAAGTGCATGTTCAAATATTTGAGCTCAAATATGCATGCCAGTGTGTGTCTGTCTGTCTGTCTGTCTGTTGGTACATTTTGTATATACCAACAACAGAAGTTGATGTTTAGTCTTGCTAGATTTTTATCCACTTTATTTCCTAAGTCAGGTTGTCTCCCTGAACCTGGATCTCACTGATTCAGCTGGTCTAGCTAGCCAGCCTACTTCATAGATCCTTGTCACATCTGTAGAGCACTGGAATTACAGACAGTCCAGCGTACTTGGTGTATTAGTAACATTTTATTGCTATAATAAATCCACATGACCAATGTAACTTATAGAAAGAAGAACCAATTTGGGATTTACAATTCCAGAATGATGAGAGTTTTTCACCATGATGGCAGAGAAGTGTGACATGAAACACTAGTCATGGATGAAGGAGAAAGGTCTGCTGCCAGGTTATCATGTCCAAGATGAGGAAAGTATGTTGGCTTTGGGTATGGGGCAGTTTTAAATCCAGTGAAAACAAGTGAACAAAACTTAATTGATGAAAAGGAATACTATTATAAAATTTTAGGAAGCCAAATTATTCATGTATACACTTTTACATATATGCCCACTTGTTTTTAAAACAAAGAATAAAGAAGCATACCCAAGCTAGTAAGGCAATCTTACTTAAGACAGTAAGGCAAAGTAGAAGAAAAAAGAATCAGCAAGCAGACAGCCAGTTGGAAAGCTCATTTTTTCTAGGTAAGGAGTAAGATTTGGAAAGGGCTATATTGTGTCAATAAGCTTTCAGAAACAATTAGAAACATGCATCCTACTTTTATAGACAAATAGGTAGTCAAGATGATAGAGAAAAATCAAAGGAAAGTGGTTTGATTTTGGCTGACTGGGAAGAAGGCAACAATAAGAAGACCATTATAAAAGGGGAGCAGTATTTGTAAGAAATATGTTGAGTTCAACGAGGTTACAACGCTGTAAAGTCTCTCACAACTAAAACATGAGCATAGCTTCTTGGATATTTTGCTTGTGTGTTTCTCATTGTGTGGGAAGGTGGGGGTAGGTGGGTGTGTTTTAATGATACCTTTAAAGAGGTAATGCAGGAAATCAGATATTAATTTGTGTTAAAGAAAAATTATTTTCCTTTTCTTTCTCAAATCTTATTGGAACAATTAAGCAAGATTGAGCATATGAATTTCTGAATGTTTTTATTTTCTTCATTAAGTAAAGATATGTGTTATATTCCTCCCTAAATAACCAAGTGATGTATTATCTTTACTAGGTTATTGATGAAGTTTGGGTTATATCTTAAGTACTTTTCTATTTCCATGAAGTGACACCATAACTAAGGCAACTTTTATAAAAGAAATGTTTACTTTGGGGGCTCATGATTCTGTGACCATCATGGGAGGAAGCATGACAGCAAGCAGGCACACATAGCACTACATCAGTAGCTGAGTGCTTACATTCTGGTCTACAAGCATGAGGCAGACAGAGAGAGGGGGGAGGAGAGGGAGAGGGAAAGGGAGAGAGAAGAAGGAGAGAGAGACAGGGAGAGGGAGGGAATGGCATGGATTTTTGAAATCACAAAGCCCATCCATATATATATATATATATATATATATATATATATATATATATATCCTCCAACAAAGGAATGCATTGTAATCTTCCCAACTATAGAACAAGCAGTCAAATATATGAGCCTATGGGGTCACTGTTATTCAAACTACCATAGAGTGCAGTGTTTTTGAGATTATCTTGTTTTTATTCTTCCATAGTTAATGTTTAAAACATTTACCCTTATGCCCAAGAACAAAATCATTTAAGAGTCTTGCTATAGTATAACCATATCATTTCATTTCACAATCTTTCAAACTTCCAAATGTTTTATTTTATTGAAGACATAATATTACAATTTTATTAAAAATTTCACAGATGAGTTTATATACAAACAAACTCATTCATTAATATATTTTACTACATTAATCTACTACAAGGGACTATGCCTTTTATTTTCTGTTTAGTTTTCTTTTCAATCTTCCCAGGCAAAAAAGGTACTGTTTAGTAAGTACAAGTAATATAACCAAATTTGCAACAATTTATATTATGTAAAAAAAACTAGTAAAATTTAACTGAACTAAACATTTTGTACTAATTTCTTGAAAATAGACTTATGCTTGGTGATTATTTGGAACTGTAAATATTTATATGAAGTACTTGGAATTTGCTTGCAAATTTTACAATGTTTTGTTTTGTTTTGTTTTCTCCCTTCATTGTCTGTCTTACCATGCTATGTTGACTCCTGAGTGTTTGAGAAACTTCTGTTTTCCAGCTCATTTAAGTGCATTTCAACCTGCTGTTTTGGTCATCAAGTAGTGATATAATGAAATGTGATTTGAAACAGAAGGACATTGTATTTGTCCATAGTGTGGGACTTTTGAATCCTGGTTGCTCATTGTGCTTAGAAATTGAAGAGTAATGTGGGCCATCTTCATAAAAGGATAAAGTAAGTTATGTTGAATCTCAGTAGTTCCAAAACATTTAGGGTTTATGAATCAGTTGAAATATTTGACTAAAGAGGAAAGGCAGTAAATAACCACGAAGTTACCAACTTGCCATGTTGTGTGTGTGTGTGTGTGTGTGTATTTATGATGTATATGTGCAGAAGTCAAAAAAGTTCATCATTATCATTTGTCTTATCCTGTTCTCCACCTTAATACCTTGACATATGGCCTTTCAGTGAAACTCTTGTTTGTCTGCTAGACTAAATGAACAGCAAGCCCCAGAAATCTTTCTGTCTTGTCCCCAACCAAAACTGTGATTGCAATTGCATGGTTTCATGACTGAAATTTTATTGTTCTAGGAATTCTAACGCATGGCCTCATTCTTATGCAAAAAAGATTCCTATCCATTGAGCCATCTCTCCAACTGCCAAAGAATCTTTAAAAAAAAAATAAGAATACTAGTTCAGTATTTGTAACAAATTTAACATACTATTTATTAAAAGGATGATTTAAAAGGTAGTCTTTTCTGTGAGTTTTTCTCACAAGAAATGCAAGCCATTTAAATGTAATTAACTCAATTTTATATTTCTTTTAAAACTCACTATGTTGTTCCCATAGGGTTCTCTTTCTAAATTTGTATCAGAGAGCAATTGAAATCAAGGACAACAGTTACTGATCGTAATCTGGTTCTAGAAAAAAATACTTGTAGATATAATATCTTTTGTTTATTCTACACTAAAATAAAATGTTTTAAAATTAGTACTATTTAAATATGTGACTATATAGCTTATATAATTCTGTTTTGTTTTTTCCTGCCTTGTTTTCCTTCTGGATTTATGAATTTATGCCTAATTATTTTTTTCATCTCTATATCCGTTTATCTTAGAAGAGAAAAAAATCCTTATATTTCTGTTAAGTTTACCTTAGGTATATAACAATCTGTTTTTGATATTAGAAACTGGTTCCTAACATTTTATAAAATGGTAGAAGAAAACCAAACTGTCATGTCTTCATGGAATTTAAGCAACAATTATATAACACTCTATTAGTTAATCTGACACCATTGTAAATTAAACTGTATCTTGTCATGCCTGCTATTTTTGATGTGCTATGGGTAATGTGTGGGTGGTGTATCAATGAGAAGTTCCCCCATTAGGCTCAAGTATGGAAAACATTGAGTAAATGATGCATCCTAGCTGGAAGATGTGTATCCCAGGGAATGGGCTTGATAATTTATAGTCTTGACTCACTCATATTTCACTTTCTGTTTTCTCTTTGTATTTCTATTTACTTCTGTCGTCTACTGCCATGCTTTCTCTACCATTAGGGGACTCAACCTCTAAACCAATAGGCTAAAATAAATGATTTTTCCTTAAGTTGCCTTAGGTCATAGGTTTTATAATAGACACAGAAAAATAACTAATACAGCAAGTGACAGTCATTTTTAATTTTCCCCTGAATAATTGCAGTCCTATTCATAAATCTTATGACTGATCATGTTTTTAATACCCATAACATGGAAGTATACTAATAACTTATTTTCTTTATTTTTTTAATGTTGTGGATGAAGTCAACCATGCTTATTTTATAGGAATTACTGTTGAATACTCTTATTTAGCTAACCATTTTCTTACCATTTTAGCTTAACTGCCTAGTATGAGACTAAACTTATAAATGTAATATAAGATTTGACAATACTATTCATATGTAAAATTCATTATCTAAGATGTCTTCATTGCAAGAAAACTTATACATCAGATATTATAAACAGCTGTTCCTTTTGTTTAAATTTTTAATATATTATAAATATCAGAATGAAAATAGAATGTATTGTGTTAATTCTTTGGAATCCAGACATTTTCTATACACTTGAAACAAGAGTACCCTGGAACTGGTTATAAATAGATCATGCTGAGAACTGCTTTTCATCAATCATTTTATCCTGTCAAACAAGAAACTTTCCTTCTCTTCAAATTCGCATCCATTTATAAAGATTTAATGTCAGCTTGCAAATTCAATGTTATCCTCTATTACTGGAGTAATGGAGTTCGTATCATAGTTTGGATGTGGTTTACAGACTTATAGAGGGCTCAGTGTGCAAGTGACATATGCACAGATGACATTTGAGCCTAATTGTGTGTCCATTTGTACATGTGTTTATGGACATATAAATGATAATATAGTGTGATGGTTTCCTAGTCTGTCAAGCAGTGTGACTTGAAAATAGCAATAGTCTATTTCTTATAGTTCTGAAGGTTGGTAGGTGCTAGATTAAGGGATTGGTCAATCTAGCAATCTAGCAACAGCCCAGTTTCTGATGCAGAAGCTGCCCTTTCTTTTTATGGCCTCATACAGAAGAAGAAGATTTTTTTCTGAGACTCTCTTAGGTAGACAATATTACCTTTCATGACAGCTTTGCCTGTATGACTCAATCACTTCCTAAAGACCCACTTCCTTAGACTATAGAGTTTGCCATTGAGAGTTCAAGCCAGTACTGGTGGCACAGGCAGGTAGGATTTGCTGAAAGAGTCAGAGGCAGGAGGATCTGGAGTTCGAGGCCAGCCTGGGCTACACATTCAGGACTACACAGAGAAACCCTGCCTTGAAAAACCAAAAAAAGGGGAGGGAGAGAGAGAGAGAGAGAGAGAGAGAGAGAGAGAGAGAGAGAGAGAGAGAGAGTTCAAAAGAGAAATTTGGATCAAACCAACTTTCAGGCTATAAACAGGTAGGTGTGGTTAGTGATTTTTAAAGTATGCTGTGAATAGATGTCTTCAGAGACTCAATGTATGGTATGGTTATATCTGTGTCTCAGGAATGAACAGGCCTCCTTCAGGGACCATTGACTTTGAGATTCAAAGGTGAGCATAATTTATTCGGGTGGAAGATTATGTGCCATAACAAAAAGTGGTCTCAGCAAAAACCTAGGAACAACAATAAATTGAAATGGCTAGAGTAAATAAATCCTGTGGAGTAAAATTAATGAAAATTCACCCTTAGGTCTATCTATGGCAATAACTAATATTGACTTAGTGCTACTTATTTGTCAGACACCATACTAAGAACTTTGTTTAAAACATTATCCATTTAAAACACAAAGTTGGTTATCAATTACATTTTAAAGAAAAGATGCTTGAGTTATGGAGAGGTTTCCTAATGTTACAGTTATTTGTGCCTATGAGACAAAGCTGAGAAGTTTGACTTACAGCATTTGCTTCCTATTGCTGTGATAAGCCCAATGAGAAAAAGCATCTTGGATAGCAAAGGGTTGGTTTTACATTGGAGCTTACTGTCTATCATCAAGGGAAATTGAGGCAGATACTCAAGGCCTGAGTCTGGAGGCCAGACAGGGAAAGAACTATGCTTACTGACTTACCCCTAGGCTTACATTCAACTCCTTTTTGTTATGCGAACCAGTACTACCTGCCCAGAAGCACTGTTCACAGTGAGCTAGGCTAACCTTTATCATTTAGCAATTAAATAAAGCACCACAGAAATACTCTTAGGCCAAAATGATAGGACTTCTCTGTAATTACTAAATAATCATAGTCACTGTTTTTAAAGAAATTTTCATAGTAGGTAGTAATATTTATGTTTATAATACAAATAAATTTTATTTTAGCAAATTTAAGAATATTTTGTATTACCTTGAATAACTTGTTGGGAGTCTTCCTCAGAGGATTATTAAAGTTTTAAACCCAAGAGAGATCTTAGAGGACAATGTTTTAAAGATTGACATTTTGGCTTAAATGATGTTTGGTGGTAAGAGGCTGCATTATACAATGGTACTCAGCGTCCCTGTCTCTGACTGCTGAGTGGCTGGGTTACTCCTCTAGTTGTGCCAATCAAAGATAATCCTTTGGCATTTTCCAATGTCCCCTACAAGGCAAAAATTATCTCACCACTAAGACTGAGAAACCCTTGCCTCTAGAAATCTAGTAAAATCTCAGGAAAAAAACTGAATTATGGTCATACAGCAATTACCTCAATTTTAGCACTATATTATGTCTCCTTATCCTGAATCCAATATCTTAAAATAAATAATTTACCAAGGCAGTATCTTCTGTCTAAAGCCATGTCCAGAACTATGGTTTAGAAAGTGTTCATCTGTCATCCATAATTACAGAGTGAGATAGGTCTGATAGGTAGTATAAAGCCAAGTTCATTAGCAAATGTACATAAGGAGAAAGGTGATGATATACAGAAGTTGGCTTATCTAGAAGGGACGTGACCTTTGCACACAACGATTGAAATGACAACTCTGGTGTTCTAAAACTGATGCCACTCAGCTTAGAATGGATCCCTTTGAAGTAAAAGCAATAGATTATCTCTTCAAGAATTTTTTTATACCATGGCTTCCTCTTTGTCTACCCTGACCCTTCTATATTTTGCAGAGAGAATAATAGCAATGGCCTTTTATATTCAATGGAGAAAGGGGTGATAATACTTTCATGCTTACTTGATGTTCACTAACTTGTATATAGGACCTGAATTATCAAAAAAATATTGAGATTAAAGTATAAAATGAAGGTTGAATTATTTCATGTTACAGATGCTTCAACTGTAGATTCCCGATGAGTTTAAAAGTGTTGCTAACAAAACCTTGTTCTAAAGCTTCTGCTGTCTTGAGTTGTGTTATAGGATTTTGTCACACAGTAACAAAACACCGAAATATTTAATTACCTGCTTTTGCCTATCTATCATTGTACAGCCAAAGCAAAGGCTGTCAAGGGAAAAAGGATAAACATATGCCAGGACACAATGGTAAAGTGTTCGCCCTGTCTGTAAAGTACAGAGTTACCAGTTTCAACTGGTCCCCAAGCTATAATATAGCATGATTATTTATTTATTTAAAAAATAAATTCAGTGTCAAAGTTTTAATTATCTGTAGTGTGTTACCTGATGTACATTTAACCATATAAATAAGAGCAAAAGAACAAGGCATCCACATTTGCCTGTTATTATTTTAATTTTCTCTTAAAACATAGTCCTTAGATAATAGAAGACTTTGCCTCTCTCTCTCTCTCTCTCTCTCTCTCTCTCTCTCTCTCTCTCTCTCTCGGCTTAACGTTTTGTATATAATCTAGATGGTTAAATAAAGAGACTTTCAAGTCCTCCCTATAATTATCAATTCTGAAAGCAATAGAAAAGGATGCACATTAGACCCATTACGTCTAATGAATTGCTAAGTTCTATCGGCAGTACTTCCTCAATATATTCCAAACTTGCTTACTGCTCTCCTTCACAGCTGTAATGAACACATTAGCTATCGTCAGCATTTCATTAGGAAAGTTGAAGTTGGTTTTTAATTGTTCTTAAACATCCACACTTGCCCTCTCTAATTCATTTTGCCGTGAACAGCTACAATGACCTTTGTAACATTTAATAAGCTCCCTGGCATCATCCTTGGAAAGCCTTTTCCATGGCTTTCCATTGCAATTGGAATAGAACACCAAAAACTTTGTTTTTTGAGACAGGGTCTCACTATGTAGACCTGGCTGGCCTAAAACTGCCTATATACCAAGCTGGCCTCACCTCAGCCTCACAGAGATCCTTGTGCCTCTGCTTCCCATGTACTAGGATTACAGGCCTACACCACCATACCTGGCTAAAAGTTTAAATTCTTAACCCCTAGCATAAAGTCTTGTATAGCTTATCTCCTCTAATCTCTATTTTGTCTACTTTCTTTCAGTTTTACTATGCTCTATGCATGATTTACCACAATTCCACTTTTCTCAAGCAAAGTGTTCAGACATGTTTTTTCCTGTGTCTAGAATGTTCTGTTCCTCTCCATTATAATTATAATCTCATGTAGGTCTAGAATTATGCATTTGATATCTATCTTCCTCACCTGATTTGAAATTTCAGAATTACAAAGAGGTATGTTTGTATTGCTCACAGGGCTCCCATAGTGCCTAGCAAAGTGCCCAAATAAACATGGATGAGGAAGAAAATATAAGTTATGAGTTGAAATTCTTACTATTATGGTTCTTATTCCAAACACGTTTCATTAATGGTTGTGATTTTTCCATTCAGACTGTAGTCCTATGTTCTTTTTGATATATTTTTATTCATGTTTCAAGAATTTCATGTGTGCAATACAGTGAATTTTGATCTTATTTGTCTCTACTCTTCCTCCAAACCTAAGCTCAACTTCCAATATCCTACAACTTTGTGATTTTATGTATTTATTTTTTATAGTCCACTGATTCCAATTTGGGCTGCCCAGGTATAGTGCCATCCACTGGAGTATAGCTGATTCATCAGCGGTGACACCGTTAAAGACTGAGTCCCCCACACTCCAAAGCAGTCAATTATTAATAGCTATTCTGCTAAGGTTGGGATCTTCTCCATACAGCAAGCTGAAATATTTACTAGCTTGGGTAGCTCCAAAATGCTGTGAGTTCCTGAGTGCAGCAATCTTGCCATATCCAGAAGACACACTTTTTTATTGGTTCTCCTAGAACTCTGGCCCTTACAATCTTTCAAATCCTTCCCCCATCATGGTTCTTCAGGCTTTGCAGGAAGGAGATAAGATACAGATTTCCCATTAGTGGCAGAACAGGTCACAGAAACACTTTCTCTATATTGGGGTATTAGTCTCTTGTCCTTTATTCTTACCTTGATAAATAAAAGTGACTGTCATAAAGTAGAATAACAGTTTTAAGTTTTAGAAGTAAAGGCAAATATTTGTGTATATATTGAATCATAGCATTGATATATTTGTATATTGATTTGGCTTTTGAAAATCAATATTTTAATAAATGAGGATTTTGCATAGGACATAATTCAAACCTCATAAAGTGATATACAATGAAAATTTCACTTTTGAAGTCCAGCTACGTCTTTCTTCACTTAGGCAAACAGAGTTTTCAGTTGGAGAACACTTTTTTACTTTGATTTAATGATTTTTTTCAATTGGCTTTCCAATTTGTTTTCCATCTAATTTGCTTTATTTTTCTCAGCATTGAGTTCACTTATCATAGAAATGATTGTCTTAATAAGTAATATTGCATGACTCATGAAAAGATGCCATGAGGGTTTAAGTATCTTCTTATATGTGAGTCTACTGTGCAGTTATTTTATATCTGAACATTTTTTATAAGATAATCATTTGTTGAATTATTTTGCTTTATAGATAAAATAGGGGATAATTTTTAATTTAAATAATATAATTATAAAGACTTCTCAGGGTTTTTTTTTTAATTAAGGTTTAATTTCAAAGATTCTATTCCTTTTAGAAACTACAGCCAGAAATAATGGATTTTGAGTTCCTCAATCTTGTCATAGCAAATTAGTTCTTAACTTTCTGTTCTCAGCAAAAAGTGACTAACTCCCTAATCAAGATTATTTTCTTATGTTTGATTAGTTTGACCTTTTTGAGTAGACTAAATGTTATTGATTTTTATAATAGCTTTAAACAGATTCCTTACTAGTAGAAATGTGTGCATCAGTCTAAATTGAAATAATGACTTCACTCAAAAGTTCAGAAAAGAATAATCTTTAGAGTCAATCTTCGATTTACGAGTTGATTTTTGAAAACATAAAATGTGGTTGAACAAATTGAAGGATTTATATCTTGCTATCACACAAGTATGAAACAAGCTTCATCCCCTTACTATTTCTCTATGAGATTTTCTTATCTAATTGATTTTTGATGTCTTTGTTTCTTCATTACAAGAAAAGAAGATACTCCTTTTCAATTTTTTAAAGAAAAAGAAAATTAAGAAGATAAAGCCAAGCAATTATAATTTTCTTAAGACAATGACTTGTTTCTTTTTCTTATTGAATATAAAATGCATATCACATAATTTTCATTTTGTATCACAGACTCTATTAAAATTATGGTATCAAATTACATCCAACATAAAATTTTGCTCTGACACTTATTCAGAAAATGTAAAAAAATAGTAGTGCTTGTGTATAACCAAATAGCTATTTTACATCACAATATACTTATTTTTGCAAATTGTGGTAAAATTGCTAACTTAAATTTCAGTCTAAAACTATATTTTTAAACTTACTTTCTTCAGTTCCTTCTTGAGATACTAAGTGCTTTACTTAATATTATTAATCTCCTGGTTTTCTTTTATCTTAATATAAGTGTCCTGAAAAGTTACAATCTTAAAATACTAAAATATTTAAAACCATTTAATTGAGAAAGTTATATTTTATTGAATTGCATTTTTACTTCTTGTCAGACTAACATTATTGTATTTTTCAACATTTTTATGGAAAAAAGAAATAAAATAACACTCACATAGTGTATTTGTAGGGAAAGGATATGTTCATAAATTTGTGTTTATATAAAAATCACCATTTAAGAGGTATTCACCTAAATACTAAAAAAATAAGTTTGTGGACCCCTATTAGATAATACATCTTATTCTGAAATATATCTATGGAGAATAATTGCCGTTTTAGTCACAAACATTTAATGCACTATGCCAAATGAATAAAGTTTTACTTTAATTAGAAAGGATATTAAATTATTAACTATGAAGTTGTTCTATCACAATAGTCAATGTATTTTAGAATATGTCAAACACACAGTTCTTAAACCACCATACCATCTTTGTTTTTATTATTATTTTTTCTTCACCTTCATTGCCATTTCTAGTTCATCTTTACTCTTTCTTACTAGCCTGGATTTTTACAGATAGTAAAAAAACATAACTCTGAGTGAAGTTGAATTGAAACTGACTTTGCTGGCTGTTACACTACATGAATACATACCTTATTCTACCCTTTGCTTTTTCAGTAGAATTGGGTTTTTTATTTGCTTGTTTGTTTGTTTTGTTTTTTAGTGTTAATGTTACTATAATAGAATTCAACTGACTTTTTTCATTCCTGCTTTGTTTTACTTGAAAAAAAATCCATCCTTTCATGCAGACATAAATATACTAATATATGTTTAAAAATGAGATTTTTTTCTTCTACAGTAAACTTTTTCCAGAGGTTTATTTTTGTCTAATCTGAAAGAAGAGAGTTTTCTCACATTATTAATTTTTGATATTATATTATAATTAAAACATTTCTCCCTTTCCTTTCCTCACATCAAACCTCCTATCCACAGTCCCCTGCTTTTTTTCAAAATTGTAGCCTCCTTTTTCATTAATTTATTTCATGCATATATGTACATACATATATATTCTTAAGTATAACTTGCTCAGATTGTATAAAGTTACTTTTATGCATTTTTTTCAGGACTGACTATTGGTAAGCAACTGGTGGCTCTTCCCTGGGGAAGACTATTTCTCCCACTCTTGGCATTCTTTTGTTGCCTGTAGGGTTTTTTGTTTGTTTGTTTGTTTGTTTGTTTTGGTTTTTTTTGTATAAGATCAAGGCTTTGTGGGCTTTTCCCTATACACTTTGGTATATTTGTTGTGGTTGTTCATGTTTAGATAATGATTAGGCAGTCATATTGGTTGGTAAGACTTTATAGATGCAGCTTCTAACATTCTTATAGGATGAAACTTAAAATTGACATTTTTTTTCTAATTCCCAGCTAATTCCCAAATAATTGAGACAGAGACCTATTAAGTTTATTAGCAAGCTTTAGGCACTATGACTGGGCAAGTTGTAAACTATCTACATCCCAGCCACAGGCCCAGGGTTACTTGCAGTTTGAATAGGCCTGGCTTGCTCTGCTCCATGTGTGTCCTCAAGGTGAACTCCCTTGGAAATTCCTCCTTATGCCTGAACTCAAGACAACCTTCCTCTCATCCTCGTCCTTGTCCTTGTTCTTGTCCTCATCCTCTTCCTCCTCTTCCTATACCTCATGAGCCTTCTCCTGTACCCTCACCTGCCTCGTGGTGTACTCCCTCTAACTGGCTCTTCTCTCTGGGGCCCCTGGCTGTGACAGGAAGTCCAGTCTTTCTATTTCCTCTCCCCTGCCTTTCACTGTTCAGTATTTCTACTAGCCAATCAGAGCTAATTGAGAAGCATTCTTTACACCACATTGATACAGCAAATTCTTCAATGTTCATGACCATGTGTGGACTGTAACTAGATCTTAGGGAACAGAAATCAGCATATGAATTCACAGAGCACAAGTTCAACCACCAACACTTTCCTATGAGACACAGTCTTCCAGGGAACTCCATGTTTCTCTGGCTCTTACAATGTTTCTGCCCACACTTCCACAATGTGCCTTAAGCTTTAAGTGAGAAATTTAATGTGGGACTGGGCTCTAATACTCTGGATTTTGATTAGTTGTGGTTTTCTGTAATGATCTCTGTCTGTTGCAAAGATAAGTTTCCTTGATGAGAGGTGAGAACTACACTTACCTGTGAATATAAGGACAAATGTTAAGATTGTTGTTAGGGATCATGCTGCTTTAATAAAGTAGTAGTTGCAGATTCTCCTCCGATGTTCAGACTTCACAATCACTGAATAGTTGGCTATCTTTCCAGAATCAGGCATAAATTCTCTCTTGTTGAGCATATCTTAAATCTAATAGAGAGACCAGTTGGGTACCCCTAAGGTATGCATGCCACTACTGAACCCTGAGGGTTACAAAGCCATGATTGTTGTTAATGCAGTTCATAGACATCATAGTTGGGTCAGAGTATTGGTTGCCTCCCTCCTTTAGAAGCATCTAAGCTGAATTTTACTAACATGAAAGCTAGTCCTCAGGAAGGAAGCTTTCAGATCTGTCCTATATTAGTGATCGTTGGTCCTTGTTTATGAAGTGCATGGCATCTTCAGCAGTGGGGATTTACCTTCTACCTCTGGAAACAACTAAGGACAATAACTGTATGTTTTGGGAGTCTCTTGGGTAGCCCTGGCAGACAAATCAAAAGAGGCATTCTTATGTCTGGAATTGGTTTTAGTTCTGGTTTGTTTGTTTGTTTGTTTGTTGTTAAGCGGTCTTTGGTTCTTAAAGGGAGTATTGCCAGTCTAGATAACAAAAGTTTATTAGAACTATATATGTATTCATATACACACAATTATGTGTATTATAGGGGTTTATAAGTACTAATAATATGACAATCTTGTGGCTTTTTCAAACATCTTTAGTATCATTTTAGCCTCCTTCTTTTTTTCCCAATGCCTTTATTTCTCCCCTATCTAGTATTAAGGGGAAAGGAGAGAGAAAGGATGAAAAGTGGGGGAAATATAGCAATAATAGAAAAAACGCTGATAATTGAATCTACTTTTAGACCAAAAAAAGTATTAACAAGAAAAAATCTTGTATTACTATATTTCTTTATATAATGATACAAAACTGAGCTTATATTTTGTTACATAGGCATAGATCTTTGTATATTGATGCAAATTTGCAGTTATATTTTGCTACAACATACTATATAGGCATGTTTTCAACTCTTATATGCGATACTGTACTTAGGTGATTCTTAAAATGCAATATTAAGTTCCGGTTCTTTTAAAAGCTGCTACTACAAACTGTTTATGATAAATAATCCAAGTTAATAGTCAATTGAATGCATGGTCTTGTAGGTACTAGTTTAGTTATTTACAAAATAAGTTGTATTTAGTCACCTAATAGATTCAGATAGTGAATAGCTAGAAAGAGACAATTCACATATTCTATAGATAAATAGGTAATCTTCAAAATTTTATCAGAGATCTACAAGATATGACATTTAAAGATGTTTTATTAAAAGGCTTTTTTGGTACTGAGATATGTCAGCTCCTGGCAGCATTCCCTTTCTACACAAAGAAGATGATAAGAGATGAATGAATAATCTCCTTATAGAGTTTGTTTTAAATGTGGCAAGCTGCCACTGGGCAAGAAACTGCCCTTGCTGCAATGGAAGACAGAATGCTGTCCAAAATGGACAAACAGGATGAAGGGAAATTGACTGGCAAAACTTGCAAGAAAAGAGTAAACAAGTCCTTTATAATTCCTGCTTCACAGAAAAGTCTGTCAATCATACTGTGCCAGAATGCTGAAGATTGATGCTCCAAAAATATAAAAGAATTTGGGGGGACTGCCCAGGCATCCAACTTTATTTGGCATTTCTCTTGTTTTGAAAGCTGCTTGCCTATATGTCCTACATACTTAAGACAGTATTTATTGCTTCTCAGGTCTCTGACAAAATTGAAGACTAGATAGTTATAGTCTCACAATTGAGCCTAAATAGTTTAGGATTTTATTTAAAAAATGTTCTTGAGTCTAAGAAGATGTTTTTGGTTGGTAATGCAAGTTATGATAGAAATTAATTAAAGTACATAACTCTGAACTCACCAAGGCAGGATAGATAATGGAATACATTCTCAAAAGTTGTCAAAACATGTGGAATGAACATTATGAGTGTAAATCTTACCTGATAGTTTTTATATTTATTATTGTATACAGTTTATTTTTGTAAGAACAAGACCCTCTTTTTGGACTAAAAAGGGCGAATATAGAAATAATCTCTGTACACTGTGTAAAAGCATTCACCTGTCAATAAAATGCTGATTTGCCAATGAGCTTAGACAGAAAATTAGAAGGTGGGACATCCAGCAGAGAGGCAAAGAGAGGGATGATGGAATGGAGACAGGTAGGAGATTGGCCCAGAATGTTGATGGAGTCAGCAGAATAATAATAATAATAATAATAATAATAATAATAATAATAATAATACTTAGGACCAGGTAACCAACCATGTGGCAGAACTAAGAATAGAGTAATGAGATAATTAATTTATGAGATAGTTGCAAAATAGCCAAAATATAGGACCTGGGTACTTGTAAATATATTTCAGTCTCAGAAATACTTTTTCCAAGTAAAAACAGGAGAAAAACCACAAGCATACAGAAAATGCACAATTACATCCATCCATTGACCTGCAAAGTTCTTCATTTTAGTTTTCTTTACAGCTTAATAGGATTCCATAGTATATACATGTTATGGGAAATATTTTAAAAGTGCAATTCACACTACACCGGCAAGCTCTGGTAGGCTGGCAGGCCAGGCACTAGTAGGCATGGCCAGCCTGTTCTCACTTCGTGGAGACTCTGTGACTCAGAACTCCAAAATCTCTCTACCCAGTTTACTAAGTTCCCACAGGCATGTCACTACCATGCCAACCCCACACCTCAAAATTCCCATTGCCTTTTGAGATGCACTTCTTGCCAACCCATAGTTTGCCACCATACCTTTATGGAACCCTGTTGAGCTGCCACATGAAGGAAAACACCACACAAACTTAGTTCAGAATCAATGGTAACTTAATCACTGGGTGCAACAACTAGAATCCTAATCTTGTAAGCCATATTAAATCTAAACCCTCCTAGTGGATTCACCATCTAAAATGGGGGTCACTTGTAGCTACATCTTGTCTTCCTGCTGTCCTGTTCAAGAGTCTGTGCCTTTCTCCTTCCTCTATCCTTCCTCTCTCCAACCTGGAAGTCCCTTCTACTCACTCAATGATTGATTTCTTTATTCATTAGAAGGGCCACATGAAGTCCTGAGTATATGATTCACTTCTCAATCTAGGCAATTTCTCTGGGAGAAACTGAATTAGCATCAAAATACAAACAGCAACAGGGCTATATCCACAGCATATATGACCCATATTTTCATTATCAGTTCTTCATTGAAGGGTACCCAGGTTCTTTTCATTTCCTATATATTATAAATAGAGCAGCAATGAACATAGGTGAGCAAGTGTTTGGAGTAGGGCATTAAGTTGAGTCCATAGAGCATATGGTATACAGTAATCATATGGCAGATTTGTTTTTACTTTCTGATAATTGTCCACAGTGATTTCCATAGTGCCTACACTGTTTTGCACCCCTACTAACAGAAAATAGGGGTTCATATACTTTGCTGATTGGGTCAGAACTATTTGGTAAATTATCTGTCTTATCCTTTATTTATGCTTTTCTCATTTAAAATTGGATATAAGTGTGGGCCTTATCCTGGGTTAATAATTACATTTCATTGACCTTTCTATAGAGTTATATGCATAACATACTATCCTTATTAAATTTATAGTGAAATTTATAGTAAAGCTTTGTACTTTTAGTCTTCATAGCATTATGATCTAGTCTTAATCCTTGATGTTAAATTTGAATATTAGGAGCAGTTCATCAATTCTGGGTGGAAACATATTGAAGTTAATTTCTGTATAATTGAATTTAAAGATTTACTTGGAAGATCAATGCACTGTTACAAATCTTAGTCTTTTCATCCTATGAGTGTATGTATGTTTGAATATATGTATTATTTAATCCTTTCTAGCAGTCTTTTATATTTTTAAAAATGTTTAGATGTGCTTTTATTCAGTTTATTGGATTCAAGTTTCCTATTGTATAAATTAGAAATAACTCTTCCATCACTACTTTCCACAATTGGTTTTAGGCTATGTTGAAATAATAATTATGAAATAATTACATAAATGATAAGATTTTTCAGGGAGGGTGAGTTATTTTTAACCTGAGGTAGGTGCTTAATGAAATTTGGGGATTCATTGAGATTCTATTTAATTATTCTTCTTTTTCCAGTGTAAAAGTTAAGATCTTATAATTATTTAAAAGTAATTGCTATTTTTCAACATTAGGAAAACTATTGTTATGTTTAATTATTTCTACAAGACTTAGTCAACCATGGCTTTTCATTTATCTGCTGTTGCCTTGAATTAATGAGGGATATAAAATAGCATTTCAACAATTATTCATTATATTTTATATACTATGTTGATAATATTGAATCAAGTTTGAGATGATTATTTTGTTTTAGGCAAAAAAAACCCTGAAATTCAATAAAGCATTTTAGAAGCCTGTTACTTGATTTAAATGTTTGTGTGTGATTGTGTGTGTGTGTGTGTGTGTGTGTGTGTGTGTGTGTGTTTCTGGCATATATGTATCTACAGTGTTTACAGAAACAAATGTTTGTTTGTGAATTTTTTTGTTTTGTTTTGGTATTTGTGTTTGGTTGATTTTATTTATTCTTAGTTTGTATGATTTTAATTTTTTAAGAGACATGAAAATAGGTAGGAAAGTAGTGAAAATCTATGAGAAGTTGGAGAAAGAAAAGGATATGATCAAAATTCCCTGTATAAAATTTTTAAAGATTTTTTTTTAAATTTTATTTTATGTATGAATTTCTCTGTATGTTTTTGTATGTAGAATGTGTCTGAAGTGAATATGGAGGCCATCAGAGGGCATTGGATCTCTTGGAACTAGAGTTGTAGTCAGTTGTGGGCTGCTGTGTGGATGCTGGGGAAAAAAAACTTGGATACTCTGAAAGGACAGCCAGAGCCTTAAACCACTAAATCCAGTCTCCTGATTTTTCTTTTCATTCTTTTTTCCTTTTTCTTCTTCATTTAGAAACAGGGTCTCATACTCTGGCTGACCTAGAAGTCACTAATGTAAACCAAGTTGGACTTGAACTTATGAGCTTTGCTTGCACCTACCTCTTAAGTGCTGGGCTTTAAAGCATGTGTCACCATACACAGCCATATTATATATATATATATATATATATATATATATATATATATAATATATATATTGAGACTACTAATTGAATATCATTTTTATTATTACAACTCATATGAGCAAATTTCCATTTAAAATTTTATTTGTTGATGTTATTCACAAGTAACATAAAATGTAATGTTTGTTTTCCTTTTGTATGCTTGTAAGTTGATCACTTAAGTAACTTTTCAAAGATATGTAATATTCACAGCTTACCAAATAAGTAATAAAATTCACTTTCTCTTGCTACGTTTTCATTAATTATCTGAAAACTAAGTTGAGATAAGAAAGTATTCACTTGAATAAATGTAAAAATATAAATGACAGTGACATGAATATAAAATTTTAGCAAACAGTTTATAAAGAAAATACAACTCTTAAGAGATGACATTATATATAGCCAGCCAGCATATTAAGTAATAAATACTTTTGAAGTAGGACAAAAATTCTTTACTCTAGAGAACAGATAAAAATATTTTAATAAATTAAAATACAGTCTTATTACCAATAAAGGAGATAATTATTAGGTACAAATCTAAAGTTCTACTCATGGCTTTTCATAAAGTTCTATTCTATAAAAGCAAATAATTATGTTGTTATTATGATGCATTAGTTACCAATAGTCATATACATGTGATACTTTGGGTTAAGTATTTAATGGATGCTTAAGCTATATGAATGAAAGTTGTTTTTATTTTAAAATCAAGGCTGTTTCTTGCAAATTCTATCATTCTATTGTGTTAAAACATGAGAATCACTTTTTAAAGATGGATATTCATGAATCCAACTGTATTTTAATATAAGCTTGTAGGTTGATGAAAAAATGATAACCCTAATACAAAAAGAGTCAAGGATAAACTCTGATAAGAGAAAGAAGTACAATGGATAAATGAAGTCCATCACTTAAGTGGTTGTCATGTGGAAACAAATGGAGTCTAATACACTTCATGGGGGAGGAGGGACTCTTAATTGGCAAGTTATGTTTCAAATAAGACTAATTATTGGCACTCAGGTTATTTAAACATGAGAACATTCTACTGTGATTAGTAAAGGAATGTGTGGTATGAGAAGACTAAACTAGATGATTCTAACTTAGTATTTTAAAAAATTACAGTGTCGTAATTGTTGAGGTTCATTTGTTCTTAATTATCACCAGTCCTTAGTAGTATGTCATTCTAATTTTAATCTACATGGAAAATCTATCATGCATCCTGTGGATAAAGGTGTTTGCCACTCAGCCTGACAACCAAAATTTGATTCTGGGAACCCATGTGATAGAAGAAGAAAAACAATTAGAACAAGTTGTTTTCTGACCTCCACTTCAAGCTGTGGCACTCCTTCCTCACACACACACACAGAGAGAGAGAGAGAGAGAGAGAGAGAGAGAGAGAGAGAGAGAGAGAGAGAGAGAGAGAGAATGAAAGAGAGAAACACAAGTGTAAAATATATTAATCTTTCTTATACTTAATTCATATAAACTTACTAATTTTTATTTTTATTTATATCTGAGTGAGTGCTTGCTTGTTTATAAAGCCGTTGTGTTCATGCAGGTGCCCACAAGAGTCCAGAAAGGTGCATTGGATCCTATTGAGTGATATGTATACACAGTAGTGAGCCAATAGACATGGGTGCTGAGAACTGAAGTGCAGAAAGTGTTCTTGAATGCTGAGCCATTTATCTACTCCCATAGATACATTTTCTAAAGAAAACTTTATAGATTTTTCTACCAAGTAATGAAATTCATCACAGCATTATTATGCATACCATAAAAACAAACTTCATAGCAAAGTTGTAGTAATTACTATATGTATAATATACTTTTGGATACATACACTTCTATACATCTTTTATGAAGTAGGTTAAGTAACCAGAAAATACAGACAAGGAAAACAAGACTCTATTACATTTTTTTAAAAATGAATTTAGTAGTTGGATCTATTTTTTTTAATTTCTAATGTAGGGTGGGTAAATTTATTTGATGAAGTGATGGCTGAATAGAAGAAAAGAACTGGAGATAGGATAATGGATCCAAAGTCATTTCCAGGGCTCACTACAGAAGTGTTGAACCATAAACTTTGTGAGGTGAGGAGACCTGAGTTGCACTTTCTTCAAGCTTCTAAGTAGCTATAATTCATGTTCCAGTCAAACCACTGGAGTATACTGCAGAGTGAAGAAGAGCTTAGACAGGATTTCTTTGGATACAATTTGGAAAGCTATTCCTGGTCAAAGCACAATACTGGAAATAAAAGATGCAGATCCCATAATTTCTAGTAGTCACATGGTTTAGTGGTTAACTTGTGAGGGAAATAGCCCCAGGGAACTATTATGATAGTTTGGAAACTCTTGTGTTGAAAATAATATTGAGATATATTTTTCAATGTTTACATTTATCATTTCAAATAATAAAACTTGGTGTAGCTGCTTGCCAGAAACAAGGCCTATTTATTTTGTCTCACAGAGAATAAATCCTCTCTTACTCTAAAACATTGTTGGGTAATGTTCCAAAAAAGTAATTACAGGCCAGTTAGTAAATATATGCTGAGACATTGGAGTGCCAGATAGCAGCATCTATATGTCTGCCACTGCTGCCTAAGCAGCTATGCCTGCTTTTATTTTTATTTATTTATTTTTATTTATTTTTTTTTTACTTAATATGTAATAGGGACCCCATTGAGGACAGAATCTGCATTGTAGTTACAAAACATTCTCTCGTTGTTTTCCTAGGTATTTATGTATTATACTCTTTTCTTCTGCTGTCTGGAAGAATGACAATCGGGAATGCACATTTTTACAAATTGCTTCTTAACCTCCTGTCCTCCTGTTTTATTCAAAAGGCTTGTCAAGCCATACAAGCTTATGGAAGTTTAGGGAGTTAAACATCACAGCCAATTCAATCTCATTTTAATATAAACTGAACAGCAAATTCTTTTATTATAACAGTTTATCACTTTGGACCCAAATTACAGAAAAGTAGTTTGGAGATCCCATAACAAAGATAGAAGAGTCTATTTGTGGTGACATGTTTCCTACAGTTTGCTATATAGCTCTCTGCTCTAGCACATTTTATATAACACTTTAATATAATGGTTTGGAGGAAGATAGACCATGATCTTCGGGGCTTTCTAATTTTTCCTCTCTATTCTTAATTGCTTAAGCTATTAAAAACATTTTGAATTTGGTTACTTCACATTCTAGGATTATTTGTGTTCAGCATCAGGAAGAATGTGAAAAGCAGTATGTCTGGAAAGGGACAGCTTGTCATTGACTCAAGTCTTGTTGCTTGTCTTCTTCTGTTGCAGACTTATTTCCATAATTCATCTTGCCTTAACAGTTGTGATAAGGACTTACCCTTATATTCAGTAATTCATTTCAAGCTCTGTTTACATATACAGCTGTGGCTCTCTAGTCATTTTTAATGTAGAAAATTATTGCCATAATTTCTAGTCTTGATGTTTCCCTAGACATCTGCCAAAAGAGGTATCAAATTATTATGTTTCCAGCCAATCTGATTTGATTTTCTTCACAGATGTTGGTACATTAAAGGATTTGTGTGAAAATCTTCATTGGCTATTAGAGAGTCTTCTGTTGTCTACTCTATAGGTTACTATTGGTATGTCATTCAAATGTTGCTAGCTTTCAGGTCCATGCAGATCCCTAATGCTAGTAATATTTCGTTATACTTTACACCCATGGCCATCACAATCTGCTCAAGAGGATTCTCTTAGAGTAAATGGTAGCTTTTATCTGCACATCTGAATCTCACAGAGTACTTACTAAAACACACAGCTGGCCTTAGATCCTAGGCCTTCTGATTCAGTTGGTGCACTGACCTTGAATTAATATGCATTTCTAACAATTCTCAGAGTGATACTAATACTGTTACTTTGGATACTTCTGGATAAATCTGGTTGGTTGGTTAGTTGGTTGATTGGTTAGTTGGTTGGTTGGTTGTTTACATTCATGCTCCAGAGCCATTTACTAATATCAGATATTCTGACTCAGTCTTTTTTTCTTCTATAGCCTGCTTTTTATACTCTTCTAATCTTAAGAGCACCATTCCATGAAAATATATGAGCAAAATCACCATCTCAGACACTGCTAATTGGAAACATGATGCTACTATCTGAGGATCTCTGATATCAAGTGTCTTTAATTCAACTTACTCAACTAACTAGTATTGAGTGCCGTAGGTGGTATATGAGAGATAATTACCACTCTATTACTCAGGCAACTCAAATCATTTATTCAAGAGCATAAAAATAAATGTGCAATTACAGCAGCATGATAATAGTGCTGAGAATTTCAGGGTACGAAAGCTTTCATCTGAGCTTTGAAATATATGTTGAATTCCATGGGAGAATGATTTTGAAATACAACTGTGTAGGCTTGAAATGTATTGAAGCCATATTCTTAGAGATACCAATGAAGAAGTGCAGCAAGCAGAACTGTACAGATAGAGACGTTCAGGAAATGCTCAGTTGAGCCAAAAGACATGAAACATTCCTTCAAAATTGTCCATTATTAAGGAAAAACATCAACCATTTAACATAGGCTTCCAAGTGAGAGAGGAGCATAATATTGAAGAAATAAGTCTGGCTAACTGAGAGATGTTCAAAGAAGATACATACAATATATACATAATAAATCACTTACAGTAGATGTTTGATTTTAAACATTTCAGTAATCTACACTGGCTTCCAGCCAGATAGCCATTGAACCTACTGAACCCATCAGGAAATTTAACTGAATCCTCTCTTAAGTATTACATTTCTTTAATATCACAAATGCTAAATGCAAGATACATTTTAAACTGTGATTTTTCTCAAAAAGTATAATCTAGCCAGACCTGAAAAAGTTGTAGACCTTGTTGAAATGACTTTGAGGAGCAATGCAACAGGTAACAAATCTGCCAACAGGCAGCAATCTTCAGAATAAACATATGTGGGCCCAGAGTTCAGAGGCTAAAGTCAATTTAATGAGAAAGCTGTCACTATTATTTTTTACATGAATTAAATATGTTGCAAGTAGCAGAAGTCACAACCTCATGGTAAATAGTCTGGCTGAAGAGTGAACATTTATTTTATGCTGTTCTCAGGGTCACCTAAAGATGAATGTGAATTATTTGGATTGAACAGAATTCTGCTCACTATGGTCTAATGTGTAGTGACAAAATTCAAGAATATAATTAAAGATAATTCATCTGAATGCAAATTCGGGTATTTTGTACTACAACTATTCCAAATATTGAAATTTTTCCATCAAAGTAATAATACCACAGTTTGTAAAAGGGTATTATAATCTGAATGAATAAAAGAGAAGACTATTAATAATTCTTCAAAAGGTTAATTGCACACTGTTATTGTGACAGAAAGATAAGTCACTGCATGCCTACTATGGTAGTTTGAATAACAAAGGCCCCCATAGGCCCATATATTTAAATATTTAGTCTCGGGGAATGGCACTATTTGAGGAGGTGCAGAAGGATTAGGAGGTATAGCCTTGTTGGAAGAAGCATATCACTATGGGTAGATTTTGAGGTGTCAACCTCCACACCAGACCCAGTGTTGTTCTCCCAGCCTGTGATCAGGATATAGTTCTTTGCTAATTCTTAAGCACCGTGAGTGCTGCTAAACTGCCTGCCATGATGATAGGGTACTTTAACTTTGAAACTGTAAGCAAGCCCCCTTATTGATTTTTTTACACCATTCACCTCGATCATAGTATCTCTTCACAGTAATAGAACAGTAATTAAGACATCTACCAAGAGTATATGTTACCAAAATCTACAATTTCTATATCCTATATAAAGTACCAGGGATCCACACTCCACACACATACAAACATACTTACACACATGCATGCACATGTAACAGTCACACAATAATTAAATATGTCCACATCTATCTTTACTGTAGTTGAATTTAATCCTGCTAGAGCAGCTTTAGACAATATTAAGAATCTGTATGAAAGAAATAGCACATTTGGCCGCTAGAAACTACCTACTCTCTGAAATGCAGGTTTTAAATTTACCTCATGGCAAAGCTAGTGGCATTCAGGGATTGCGAATGTAATTAGATAAATGAAAATATGTCTCCACTTCTCAAATCTTTTGCTTTTCTACATTATTCAAACATTTTGCTGAAGAAATGATGCTGAAAAACTCTAGTATCCAAATCATTATAGAACAGTAAACCACTTTGAGGTCCCTGTACTCCAGTTTAAGGTTTTGGCAACTAAAAGCTTAGGACAAAATGCAGGCACTCATTTTTGTAAACTCAATATTGTTGGACCACAGCTATGAACATGTGTGTACACATTGTCCTGGCTACTTTTTACCTACAGAGGCATAATTGAGTAGTAGAACAGAGACAATGTGAGCCACAATGCCAGCATCTGTTTTTCCCAGTTCAGTTTCCTGGTCCTCGTCTTTGGAAAGTCCAAGTCAATAAGGATGGATGAGATGAGACCCAGCAACTTATCTGGTTAACAAACACTGTAATGGAATGTGTAGTAAACACATGCCTAGTAATTTGACCTTCTGATTCCTTTGCATGCAAGTGTTTACATTCATCAAATTCATATTCTTTTATTTAAGTTCTTCTCCTGCTCCAAATACTGACCAATGCAATGTGTAAAATTGCCATGTCTAAGAACGACTAGAGGCAGAACATGTTGTATTAATTAGTAGAGGGAAGACTCAGAGGTCAAGTCAGGGGAGGGAAGAATATTTAAGTAATGTATTCTCAGGTGAAGACATGTTTCAATGTGATTTTGAAAATATAATGTTGAGGTATGAGGCTTCTTTGACTCATTTGTAACCCCCACGTTGTCAGTCATTTAGAAATATGTCCCCTTAAATAGGGGACAGCCAGAAGCCATTAGCAGCAATGTCTATGGGCACATGTGCAAACACAAAGATCAGTAAATGTACAACATCCAGTCTACGAGTTAAAACTTCAAAATGAATAAAATTTACAGGAAGTTTTATGTAATAGCCCTTAAGAAGTAACTTAAGGGGCTGGTGAGATGGCTCAGCAAGACCATTGGCTGTTCTTCAAGAGGACCCAGGCTTAATTCTTAGCACCCAATTGAAAGCTCACAACTGTCTGTAACTCCAGTTCCAGGGGATCCAACATCATTACATCAACATGCATGCAGGTAAAACAGCAGTGCCCATAAAATAAAAATAAAAAATACAACTTTTTTAAAAAGTAACTTAAAGTATCTTTCCAAATTAGCACATTTTGTAAGTAATAAATACATCTGCTGAGATTAAAAATCAAGTATTCTATAAAAATATGACAAGTGAAAGTGTATGCCAGATAAAAAGTTACTTTTCTATCTAGGACGTAGTCTTCTATTCTTGATCAGTGTCATTGATAAGACAATGGGTTAGTAAGACAATTTGGTGATGGTTACACTGTGAGGCTGACAGGAGAGTCTTAGGAACAGCGTATATGATAGTTTTCAACCCACTTGCAGTGGTACTGCTGTCAGACAGCATGTTCCCATGATTCTCTAATATTTCAAAGGACACTTAAGGAATATAAAATATTATTACACTCTCCATACTTAGAATTTACTTTCTAAAGATTCATTGCTACCACTATTTGTGTAATCCTCTCCGAATGCAAGTTAAGACGTCCATTCCTCAGTCTTTATACAAAGACACACAGTGAGCCCTTGGTATAGTTGAATGCTGCCGAAGTTATTTCAATTAACATCATAACTTTGTTACTAGTGTATACCTGATGTTTGAATTACATCGGTGTCTTTTGTTCCTGGGTATATAAGGGGTATTTAACTTTATGGATAGAACATTTATTTTAAAGCTTTTTATCAAACTGGAAGTAATGAATTTCTTACTGGTTTTAGTGTGGTTATACATCAGTATATTTATACATCACTAAATATTTTCTTAAAATACCTTTTTTTCTTGAAGACTGAGTTACAGTAGTGATTATTCATAATTTTAGTGTCTGTGTTAATGTGCATTTTATTACTGTGATAAAACACTGACAAATCGAACTTGGAAAACGAAAGGGTTTCCTTTTTTTTCTTTTATGGGATTTTTTAAATTTATTTTTTATTGGATATTTTATTTACATTTCAGATGCCATGCCCTAGGAAAGGGTTTGTTTATTTGGTTGGTTGGTTGGTTGGTTTGGTTTGGTTTTTGTTCATTTACTTGCTTTGTTTTGTTTTGTTTTGTCTCCCATGTCCCAATCACAGTCCATTACTGAGAGAAACCAAGGCAGGAACTCAAGCAAGGAAGGAAACTGGAGGCAGGAACTGAAGCGGAGAATGTGGAGGGATATGCTTACTGGCACAGACAAAAAGTTGCTTACAGGCTTACCCCTCCTTGCTTGCTGAGTTTGCTTTTTATATAGTTCAAAACTACCTGCCCAAGGGTAGCACTACCCACAGCAGGCAGTGCCTTTTCACATCAATGTAATCAAGAAAACATCCCCAGAAACTTGCCTACTCGTCAATTTAATCTCAATTAATGCTCCATAGTCCCAGATGAAACTCTAGTTTATGGCAAGTTGCCAAAACATAACAAGACAAACAAACAAAAAAACAAGCCAGCATGCTAGGGCTAGTTTCAGTAACTTGTGGTGAATGCCCCAGTGTGGGGGAATTTGTGGGTGGGGGCACATCCTCATAGAAGCAGGAGGAGGAAGGGTGGGATAGGGGTTTCCTGGGTGGGGAGGGGAATGGGGAAAGGAGAACATATCTGAAATGTAAATAAAATATCGAATAAAAAAAGATTAAATGGAAATTTTCCCAAATCAATAATTTGTAAATTTTAAGCTATACATCATTCTGGACAATGTGATAAAATTGTGTTTTTTCAGGGTATGTGTTGCCCAGTAGGTGTGTGTACTGGGGAAATGGGGACAGAAAGATCCACAGATTTAGATGGTCAGCCAGCCAGTCTAGCTGAATCACTGAACTCTAGGTTCTAAACACACACACACAGACAGACACGTGTACACACATAAGAAATACACACATAAGAAATCAAATGCAAGGTGTTCTTGCCCTTTTATTAGACATTCCAGTGTAATTGCTAGAGAAGAGATCAAAGGTGATAAAATTCACTCTGAGAGCCAAAATTACTATAAGGTAATACGTTGACAAAGACAAATTTAAAGCCAATACATGCTTCGGAGAAAAATTGAATGTTCTTGAGCCTTGGGTAGAGTATCAGTTATATCTCATACTTCTGCTTCACATGCTATTGAAAGGAAAAAGTATAGGGTAATAGGCTGTAAGTCAGTCCATGTGATATTTAATTATTTAGATGCTCCCTGTTAGGATAGATCTGGGTCAAATCCTAACACTGCCAATTATCAAGAGCTCACAAAAGAATAAATTCCACTAGCTCTTTAGGCCTTTTCTAAAGGCCTACTTTAAAAAACAAACAAAAAAAAGAGAAAAATAAAGACAGGATTTATTTTGCCTTATGGTTCCGGGGTGATAGAGTCAGCTATTGCAAGCAAGAGATGGCATGGTCATAGTAGCCGGAAGTTGGCTGATCACGCTTAAGCTAAACAGGAAGCAGAATGAAAACAAGAAATGGGCAAGGCAATAAACCCTCAAATCTCATCCTGCAGTTATATGCTTCTTCCAACAGTAGGCCTCTATTTCTTAGCCAGATAATACCTAATATGTAAAATGCATCTTTAACTTGAAAAATCCCCAATTCTCCACAATTCAAAATGTTTTGTGTTCTGACATGATGCCACAACTGAAAATTTCCATTTTATGAAAATAAACAAAATTACTAAAATAATTACTACAATCTGCCCAAGCTATATGCATGTGGCATGACTCCTGTCTGAATCGGTTTTCCACCTTCATGATACCTCAGTTTTCATTGATAAATTTTCCAAAACCTAAAAGATAGAAATTTAACACTAAAACATTTCTGAACCTAAATGCTTCATGCTTAGCTAGTTTTAATATAGCCTATTATTGTTTAAAAAATAAAATTACATGGGTACGTATTCCCTAGTATCATATATGTAGTTAGAATGTAAAAATATTCAATATTAGTATCTTTACTAATTTCCCAATTCACTTAAAGTATTAAATAATGCTTTAATAAACTGAAAGTAGGATTCAGATAAGTAGGCATTATCAAGAACTCTTCTCTAAAAATCAATTTTGATGGAAATTTTTACTTAGAGTGAGAAAGCAATTTCAGTTGTAAAGATTCTGAATGTAGTAGATTCATTTCATTCCTATGATATTTATCAAAGCCAGAAAAAATGTTGCAAATTATGGTGTTATTGAAGTTTGTGAGATAAAGGAAAAGCTTCTCAGCCCTCAAATTTATAAGACAAAGACAGTGGCCTTGGACAGTATGACATTACGTCCCTTGTTTTATCAAATGATATACTTGTTTTCTAAATTTTGATGAGCTTGCCAGCTGGAAGAACATATAATTAGATTTGAAAGCAGATTGTTTCTCAACACTAATCTCTTTCATTTGGACTGGCATTAATTGAAATAATTCCATGTTCCTAATATTCCAGTATATTTTTCATGTAGCCTTGTGGTCAGTGGTCCATCCCTAATCCCTTCCATTAGGGCAACAAGAGCTCTCATTTTATGCCCACGAAGTGCTCCTTGGTAATATCCAACTAGAATTTCTTTTTTCCAGTACATGAGCGTGTATCTGTCCTTGTGTATGTACAATCACAAATGTGCTGTCAATCTATACTCCTGTCTATATACACATACTAGATGACTTCACTGTGCTTATATGATGATTCTGCTGTATATAAGCTGAATTGAGGAATGTTTCAAATAAAGATTCTCTCTCTCTCTCTCTCTCTCTCTCTCTCTCTCTCTCTCTCTCTCTTTCTTCATTTCATAACTTTCTAGCATCCTTCCCTGTTACCTAAATCATACACAATCAATGTATACTGGTTTCATGATTGAGATAAATTTCACATTTTCAGTAATGGTAGATTTGAGACCAGTAAACACATAAACACTATTGATGAGAATGCAAAAAGTACTGAATCAATACACAGAAATGGAAAGAAAAATGCTTGAAAGTTATTTTAGATTACTGATACATTTGGGGTGACTTCCCCAGAACCTTTTTGATTCAGCTTTCAGTTTATGATGTGAAACCGATTTTTATACATAGTCAGTACCTGTAGTCTGTAGAATTCTTTTGGCGACTCTAAAAAATAAAAAAATAAAAAAAAAAAATAACATTACCATGTAGCTAACACAGTCTCCTTACTTTGTTTTTTTCCCAGTTATTTTACATCATACTTAACATGTAAATAGACTTTTACAAAATACACGAATAAGAACACAGTCTGTCTCTCAAATTTTGACAAGAAGATACTTTAACTATTTGATTTTATTTATGTTTGAAAAGAGAATAACCTTATCAACAGTGGAATGTGTGGGAAAGAATGGAATTCAGTAGTGTAGAGGTTAAGCAATGCCTTCATCTTCTGGATTGTCTATCAAAGAGACACAGTCATTAACAATGATTCCAGTCTATCTGGTGTTGGGTCCATCACGCTTTGCAAAGCCATGTTGTTCAGAACTAAATAGCTGTTGTCACTGCTCTATAGTTTTTCCATGAGCTATCTGGTTATGTTCAGACAAAGGAAAATGTCTTATAGTAACAGTATTTTGTACAATTCTATTCTTTATTCGAAAAAGAGTAAGGACTTAAATCCATTTATATTGAGGAAGAAATCAAGCTTTACCCTCAGCACTTTCCATGTATGAAATAGTACCAAATGGTCACAACTGTGAAGGATTTGAAAAAGATACTTTCTTCTTTATGTGTCTCGTGTAAATGTGGAAGGAAAAATCCCTCTGGATAAATTAGCACTTTGAGGATTTAGCAAACGTGAATTAACTGTGACAAAGTCCCTTAACATCTTCAACTGATGATCTTGCAAGTCTTTTGGCTGATTACCTAGAATATTACAATGCTCTGGGATTCCACTGAGTCATTAAAATGTAAGACAGATTCTCTGGGAAAGAAAAACAAATAAATCTTGACTTATAGACAGTATGGCTTGCTAAATAGCATTCTCTTTGGCTGACTACAGGGTGCCTGATTTCTCTTGCCTGCTCATTTGACAAACAGCTGACAGAATCTCAGCAGCAAAACCTCTAAGCTACGTTGCAGAGAGACATTTTATTAGCAATTAGTAAATATGCTCTTCAAAACTGAATCCATAAATATCATTTTAGATGTATATATTGTTGCTATAATCTAGCTTCTGTATTTTCATAGTGGAAAGGAAAAAAGGGTAGATACCTGTAATGAATATACTTAGAAAAAAATACCAAATCCCCCACTCTCCTTATTCTCAATTCCAAATTAAAATAGCCCTAAATCACAGTCACACACACACACACACACACACACACACACACACACACACACTCACACCTTAGTGGTGGCAGATTCAAAACAACTTGTGACTAAAATTTACCTGACTGATGGAGAGATATTCATCTTTTTTTTTTTTACCTTCTTTTACCTAGCTTGAGACTAGTATTCATACGATTCACAACAGGAAAAGGTCAGCATATTATTCACAAAGCTTCTTAGTCTGTACTGAATGTAGTACAGACTGTGTATCTTATTAATTAAAAATCTTACATTCAGAATTTTGTAGCAGTTAATTTTAAATGTTGGAAGACATTGTCTCTAATATATATTTTGCACTGAGGTATGGTGCTAAATGCCTTACAAACTTTACTTCATTAAACTTCACAACAACCTTTGATGATAGACTTAGCTGTGACCTTTAGTTTACAGATGAGGAAAATAAAGATTTGGAGAGGTAAAATAAATGGTAACTTTTGGTCCCTCTTCCAGTTATGCATTGTTACATAATAAATGAAATATAAAAACTGCTTTATAGGTAATGAACATAATTCTGTGACTTGACTTAGCTCAGCTGAGTGGTTCCCACATACATTTTTTTCTTTTGTCAAACAAGAGCTGGGATTATAATTTTCTATGGATTGACATTTTGGCTCAAATCTTTATGCTTCAGTAGGAACACCACACACAAAGTTGGCATCTGTCTCTCTATGTGTTGACATTAGTGTTTAGTATGGCAGCTTCAGCATGGTCACACATCTATGGCACCTGGCATGTCCTAATAGAATATATGTTCCTGAAAACAGAAAGTGAAACCTTCCAGTCTTCTAAAAACTGGCCTTATAAGCTATCACCGTGCCACTTCCATTTATGTTTTTCCCTGGATTGAGAAATACAATATTCTATGTGGAAATGTAGGCTACTCACCCAGTTCACTGTATTATTTGGATTTTAAAGTTATAACAAAGTACGTAAGGAAATCAATTTTGGCTTGTGGGTTTTGGATTATTTTGGCTCATGATTTTACATCTAGCCCTGTGATTGAGTGACCCTACAGCTTTGTGCCCTGGATCAACAGAGAATAATAGAGGGAGCAGATATCAGAATCAACTAATCAACATGCCATTCAAGAAGCAAAGTGCAGAAATCAAAGGGAAACAAAACCAGTGTCCTACAATCCCCAAGGGCACACATCCAGTATTCTGAGCATATCCTAAAATGTATTGTCTGCCAACAGTTCCACTGTCCACAAATAATGCTACCCTGAGGACAAAGTACTTAAGACACAGAATTTTGGTCAATGTTCAATATCCAAACCACATTCATAAGTGACATCTAAAATTGATTTTACATGTACTTGATGCAATGTTCATTCACAATGGAGCAAAGTCATCTATCTCTCACTAATCATTTTCTCAGTGTAGAACCTTAGCTTATAGTGTTCTGTTGCTTAATAGTCCATCCTTACACACACACACACACACACACACACACACACTGTGAAGGTGTCAAAATGGAAGAATGAGTAGGAGAGTTTTTCTTCTCTTATTCTAATTTTATTGATTCTAATTCACCATTTTTAGCTCACATTTAAAAACTTTTAAAAATTACATTCATTAATTTTGTGGGGATGGCAGCGTGCATGACACATCATATATCTGGAGATCAGCATACAATTTTGGAAAGTTGATTCTCTCCTTCCATTTTGTGGATCCTAGGGCTCAGACTCAGATTGCTGGGCCATCTTCCAGACCCTTAACCCACATTCTGATAAGAGATAATCAGAAAAATAACAACCAGAAAACTGACATAGGGAAGAATCAACTTGAGGAAATGTTACAAAGGGAAGAAGGAAGGCACAGAGTACCTTTACTCCTGTCCTGTCTTCTCTGTTCTTAAAAACTGCAATATCAATATGCTCATTCTATAAATATTTCATTCTGTAAATATTTGCTCTGGCTACTAGTGTAGTGACTGATACGTATTACTTCCCATTTCTGCAGCATAAACACATGCACTCAGCTCCATAAGCTGGGGATACGCCCCCCAGATAGCTCACTAATTAACTGTCTCTCAGGCTTCCCTCTATCCACCAGAAAATGAAAAATGAAAAACAGCTGGGTCATGCTGGTTACATGACAAGGGTTTTAGCTTTGAGACCTGAGTTGGTTTTGTCTTTGTGTGTTAAGCATTGAGCCCTAGTAAACCTCAAGACAAATAGGGAGGGCCTGGAGAATTGAGGTTCTGTCTTGATTTGTGGAGGAATAATCACACAGTGCTGTTCAGGAAAGAGTTGATTTAGTTGATGTTTCTTTAGGGAGAATCAGAGTTTCGCTGGGATTTAGCTAACCGGCAGTCATGATTTTGAACTCTATCCCCATTTGGCTAAGCCTATCGCATGTGTCAAAATGACATGTTTTTTTTCAGGGAGCTTTGGGAGGAAAACTCACAGCTAGCAGCTGTGCTGATAAAATCCAGCTGAATGGTAGCTCAGCACTTCATGCATTCCTCAGAGGCTCAGAGTACTTATCTTCTGTTCTCTGTCTCTCTCAACCTTCATCCTGAATACTGACCTTTTCGAGTATCCCTCCTTGCCCTGTATTTTCCTACTCTTCCAATACCAAGCAACGTCTCATTTAAAGGAACAAAAAGGAAGAAAAAGAAGAAGAAAGGAAGGAGGTAGCAAGGAACAAACCCACACTCAGAGTTCTCTCACTTCTCACAGGCTCTAATATCAGATTAAAACTGATCATGTCATGACTCCTTCCTACAAAAACAAGCACCACTATGGACAACCTTCCTTAGTTTTAATTCATTAGTTGTACCAAGTACAGACATGTCTATTCTGTCTTTTTTTTTTTTTCTTTTGGAAGTCGGGAGGTTGGGGGGGGGGGGGGCTAGCTCTTTTAGTGCTAACCTGGCTAAAAACATTCTTAAGAATCATCATCACCCCCAAATTTAACAAATTAGGCAAAACACTAGTTGTCTTACCAGTAACAGTACTGCTATGCCTCGGTGTAGGAAGGCCACTGAGGTCACCTCATCTAATTGCTTCATTTGAACAGCTAGAAAATTGGAAGCCAAATGATAAAGCTGTCTTTCCAGAGACCTTCAGCGACATGCTCATGCTATAACCCTAGTCATATTCCTCTTAGTTCAGCTGCCATTCTATAACACTGTTTGCATATCAGTACTCATTTGCCTGCCACAGTGCTCGGAATATTTTAGTTTGCCCCATACTTAAACACGTATATGTCCTATCATGTTGTCTCTTCAAAGCCATTTTAATTTTTTCATTCCCATTTAAAAGTATGTTGGCGGCCGGGCGGTGGTGGCGCACGCCTTTAATCCCAGCACTTGGGAGGCAGAGGCAGGCGGATTTCTGAGTTCGAGGCCAGCCTGGTCTACAGAGTGAGTTCCAGGACAGGCAGGACTACACAGAGAAACCCTGTCTCGAAAAACAAAAAAAAAACAAAAACAAAAACAAAAACAAACAAACAAACAAACAAAAAAGTATGTTGGCCAAGACAGTTTTCCTTGATCTCATTTCATTTAGATACCAGCATGCTCATTCTTTCTTAAGAGATTTAATTTCATATGTACGAATGTTTGTTTTCCTACATGTATGTCTGTGTACCATGTGTGTGCCTCGGAAGGAAGCCATAAGATGGTGTCTGTTCCACTGGAATTGGAGTTATAGATGGTTGTTAACTACCATGTAAGTGTTAGTAATTGAACCCGTGTCCTCTGAAAAAGCTGTCTGTGTTATAAACTGCGAAGCCATCTCTCCAGCCTCCTAACAACATGTGCATTCTTGCTCTTTGTTCTGATTGGGTGGTTGATCCCATGTTGCCAGGACAACGTGCATAGTTTTGATGATGGGGAAAAAAAGGAAACGAATAACATGGGGCCTGAAAGTCATCATACAGCATCATTATGTTTGTAGGGAATTTACATTCTCAGCATAAACTATTATATAAACAGTATATGATATCCCCTACTCTATGGGTGCTTGTAAATAGAACTACTCAGTTGGAAGCACCTGTAATTTCTGTGTGTGGCCCTATAAGTCTATTCTAGAATCCCATTGCTGGGCCATGTATCAGAGACATTGAATGTGGTTAGATACACGCACTTTACCTGCTCAAGATCTGAAAAGTCAATGACTCCAGCTCAGATATGTCCCTTGGTGGATTTTGAGAGGAGGTTCCCCTAAAAATAGTGCTAGGTAAAAAATGTATACCCCTGGCTCTGAACTTTATGTTTAACCTAAAAACCTTGCCTTTCTGAGTTAAAGAACTTGAAGCTGATGTTTTGGTTTGGTTAGGAAAAATTGGATCTGGGATCAAGCAGTTGCTCCTGTATTCTGACTAGGATTCCACTCTGCAATTTGGAGCTGGAGAAGTACATAGCTCTCTTTGCATACTTGAGAATCACTTAATATGGACATCAAGGTTCTACTTTTATGAAACTGCAAGCTATTTAGAGAGCAAGAGCTGAAGAAGAAGCTTGAAAAAATGTACAGGAGGAAAATTTCTCAACAAACAGAACCTGAGAACACTGAAGTGGAACCTAAATTGGTTTTGCCTAACAAAACAGCCTATCATCCTTGTCATCTGAAGGTCCATGATACAGAATGACTCTTTAGCTAACCTCACTTATATTTCTCCTGTGTTATCTGTCTGCATTTATTTTATCAATGCTCAATGATGGTATCTAACAATTTTTCGTTTTACAATGATGGTGCCAGATCTTTCAAAACCAAATTTGTAGCCCCTTTGTAGTCATGAGAGCAAGATTTTTAAGCACCTTCCTGCCTGTGATTTTGCAAACAACATTTCTTATTTACCTTGCATTTAATATTTTATGCTATGTCTTTTATGTAACATTTTATGCAGCCCCCATTTGTAGTAAAATGACCAGGGACAAAGAATGAGAACAGAAGTCACAGGGAAGAAGAAAAGAGAATACAAACTCAAAACCTGTTTTCTATATATCTTATTCTGCCATCTGGAAGAATGAATTACTTTCTCTCTGAGGCCTCCTAGGACTTTGAAGTTCTTATTACAAGCAATCAAAGCATCCATATCACTGTGTATCATTTCATTTTCTTCTTGAACACTTTCCCCATTCTTCCTGACTGCAAAGGCTTTAAAAAAATATAGGCTCTTTTCTTTTCTTAGTGTCCCCAGCTTCTGGAACAGTTCTTGACTCCAGGAACTGTTCAATATATGTTTATTGAGTATATAACAGGTAAAAATATGTCCAGAAATTTTAAGCAGTCATATACATTAACTAATCTCATTGAAGTCATGTTTAAGACTTAGTTTTACTCTATGATTCATATTTCTGACCTTCAGAACTTTATATGTGACTACTCTTAGTCATATTTTTATTATGCATTTCGCCAACTGACTTTCAGCAAATAACCTGCAGCTTTATTTAAATACAAATTAGATCATATTAAATATAATTAAAAACTCTCCATGAAATACAATAAGATCCCATTGGGGTACCACAAAACACAATTATACCTTCATGGCATATGTTCTTTTAAAGCAAATCCATTCCAGAATTCCAAAGCCTTATATCAGACTATAAATAGCATTATACACCAAATAAGAATTAAGAAGGTCTTATATTATCTTACTCCCGGATTATTTCTCTAAGGAGAATCATCAACATTTATACATATGAGGGATTTATTTGAGTTTAATGACAAAACAGTTATATTGGTATAAAAGTTCATTATAACCATTCTTTTTTAAAGATGATGAAATTTGACAATATGTACTTGGTAAAAGCAGATCTAGGGCTATAAGACAATTTTATATTTCTTTCTATACAAGATGGCCTACTCATTTTCAGTTTCATGGTCATTGCTATGGTAATTGACTATGTTATCATTTCAAACATTTGAATACTAATAAAACTGTCTAGAAAATTATTGATTCCTTTGTTTTTCCTTCATAGAAAGAATGGGCACAGGAAGAAAGAAGAGAGTGTTAGTAGATGAAGAATAGAGTTGTGACTTACACGTCATTGTTCAGTTTGAGAGACTAAAAGGACAGATTCATTCAGGCAATAAGATTCATGACTATGTAAAGAACCAAGTACAAGAGGCTTAAAGCATAGAGTGTATGTGGGTTGTATATGCATATATTCACACTTAAACACCTGCCACTATATGGTACAGATGTCTCTTGTTAAAGTATAATGTGACAGCAGTCACCAATTATGATCAACATTAGTGCAGAGTACAATAAAATGGCCCAATAACTAGTTCTAGCCTCACAACTTGAGAGCATGTTGTCTCTCAGTCTTTCAGGATAAAATAGAGTTGTGAGGCAATATTTGCAGATTAAAGCATATGGAAATTCACTTGCATGTATAGTCAATAATTCCAATTCTTTCCCATGATGTATTGTTCCCTTGATGAAGCAAGTTCCCATTAATGACTTAACCACTTGAAAACATCTCCATTCAACTCATCATCAGTCTTCTCAACATATTGGTGGCTTCAGCCAGAAAGGAGCAAGCTGTGGCTGCCTTTTCTTTCACTTTTTACTTGGTGTCAACACTATCAAAAGCTATAGGTTTAAACAGAGAGAATTATAATGTAAGAGGGGGAATCCTGATATTCTGTAAGATTCTCAGGGGAAAGCAATGTATATTAACCTTTCACAGGGATACTCCCAGTGGCCATATCCTCCTTTACTCTTTTTGATACACATTCTTTACAGTTGAATCGTTCTTCTAAAGTGAATCCTTTTTTCCAAGGCAACTGTTTTTATTTTATATTCATGATACAATAACCTACCACAGACCTTAAAAGAATTCCATCAAAGTATTTTACAGTTCTAAGGATCAGAAGTCAGTAATAGACTATATCGGGCTACCCTCTAGTTGCTGATAAGTCAGTGTTACTTTCTCTAAACTCTAGTGATGAATTCACTTCTTTGCCTTTTCTAACTTTTGTAGGCTTTCACCAGTACTTGTCCCATGGCCACTTCCTTCATCTTCAGAGCTATAATTTCTAATTAAATCTGTCTCACATTGCATACTTCTGTAGATAAGAGATGCACATGATTGTCTTATAGTCTCATAAGGACATCTATAATTATATGAAGATGATCTAGATAATTCCTCTATTTCCTTCATTTATTTTTTAAGAATTTCATATAAAAGTAATCAACCAGGAAAAAGGAAACCTTTCTAAATGTTGACATTATTCACTCACTCACTCTCTCTCACACACACAGAGCACACACACACACACACACACACACAGAGAGAGAGAGAGAGAGAGAGAGAGAAAGAGAGAGAGAGAGAGAGAGAGAAAGAGAGAGAGAGGAGAAAGAGGCAGAGAGGGAAAGACAGAGAAAGAGGCAGAAAGGGAGAGAGAGAGAGAGAGAGAGAGAGAGAGAGAGAGAGAGAGAGAGAGAGCTAACTTGTTAATGATAACCCACTGAGAGATAGATAGGAAACATAAGCATTTTTATAAGAAACCAAAGAACTTAAGCTTCATCAATACCTAAATGTTTCTTGACACATGATCACTCATTTGATGTGGTGGCCACTCATTTATCATACACATCAATTACAGAGATTGAGAAAAGATAAGAGTCTCATCATGTGGGCTGGTTGACTGACATAATTCAATTCATATGTTGTCACTCTAGTTTGAATACTTGAATTACTCAAAAAGCCAGTAATTGAACTGATTGTTCCATTTATTTTTAACTAGATTATCCATCATAGAATAAGCAAGTGGTTTATAAATAAGTAAGTGTCTTAAAGATTTCTGTAATAAACTGTCCACAGAGTTGATAACAATAAGATCAGCATGGGTAGTTGCCAACAAATAGCAGTCATGGCATTTTTCTAAATTCCAGTGCTATCTTTTCAGTCAAGAAGCATCCTTAATCATCTGATCAGATCTAAGACATTCAATTATGAGTGCAAAATTATTTTTATTTATAATTAGTAAATATAGCAAAATAAATTTATATTAATTTGCATTTTACTTTTCGTTCTTTTAAATTGTCTTTAATGCATTTTATGTTGGTACAAGAGTCAATGTCCTTTTATATTGTTAGGTACAAACATATTCTGATGCTATGTAGTCATGTTTGTTTTATGATTAGGGGTGTATCCTCAAAGTAGTTTGTAGAATAGGTCATGGTGTGTTCAACCTTTAAAAAAAAAAAATTGTACCACATGTATTCTTTCCAAATCTCTGGGATCATCTAAGTGGATGGTGTGGAAAGTTTATAAGAGCCAAAGGTGTGTGCAATGCAAGTATTATCCAGACATTACAGGGAAGTTGCACATACTACCTTATTATATAGGCTGTGACTGTAAGCCCAGCACCTGCATAAAATCAAGCCATATGAAATCCCATCATGGATGGGATAGGGGTTCAAGAAATTCCACCCTCTTCTTGAATAGCTATTAGCAATTGATGGCTGCTGCGAGAGGGAGTCAGTTTTCTTCAAGGATATGGCACCAGAGAGACTGTTGATGCTCCAGTAGGTGTCTCTACACCTGCTAAAATACTGACAGCATTAAGTGCACTTAATTGTGGATTTTAAAAAATTTAAAGTGGATTTAAATTTTTAAAAGCATATGAAATTGATCAAGAAAAGTTGCAGGGATGGGATAAGGAAGGGTTTGGAAAGACAAGAATGGGAGTAGACTTGATCAAACATATTGTATGCATGTATGAAATCCTCAAACAATTATATGGAACTTTTGGAGGAAGTCAAAACAGGCCACATGTAAAGTTTGGCAGGATAAAAGATAAAAGGTCATCAGAAATGGGATATATAAATAAGCAACTCCAATGTAGGTTGTAGGACATGCTACTGTAAATCAAGACATTGACCAAATTTTTCTTTGTCAGGAATTTAGTTCTCACATTATCCTTTGCAGAGAACTCCTATCCTATAGACACTCCATGGTACATCAGATGAATAAAATCAGCCATAAACATTACACTGAAATCTTTACAATTCTATATTTCTACTTTGTCTTCAGTTTTAAGAACATGAACTTCAAAAATGGTTATAACAAAATCCATTTTGTCTGTGATTCAGGGCATGAAGCATGTCATAAATATATTTATCTCAACATTAAATATGAAATCATCTATTTTTATAATAAGTAGATTTAGCTAGCAACATAGTTATAGCTAGTGAACAATGAGTTCATCTAATAGTCAGTAAGTCTCATTTCTATGTAGAGTGAACCTATAGCTACCCTTGCATTGATTTTTAAGCACCTTTATAGACATTTTAAAGCAAATGGCTAAAGAACTTTTGTTTTGGAAGGCTGATGATTATATGGGTTAGTAGATTTTCAAAACCTCCATTTTAACATAGTGCAAAAGCAGCCTCAAGAATGTTATCTTTGTGATCACAAAACCTAAGAGATTTAGATTTCAAAGCAAATCTTACCTACTGTCTGTTCATTCTTAGCCCACTTCCAGGCAGGCTGTCTGATGCCTTCAGCATTTATCTAACCTTTCTCTGTTTGGGGGGCTTCCCTGGAATAAATTCCAGATCACAGAGGAGGAAACAAATTGCCTACATCTCACCTCCCACCTCAAACACCTTTTCACAGATAGGATTTTTATCTTTATTAGATATATTCGAGTATGGAGGACTTGTTCCCTATCCACAGTAGCAGCTTCTGTGAAGCTCACTGAAGTACAAACAGGCCCCATAATGCTGTCTTTCAGCCCTCAGGCAAACCTGAGATGATTCTAAAGGATTGTAGCCTGCCATTCTTGTGATTCATTTTCACTGTATTACTATCTACAGTTGAGTTCTCATTTCTAGTATGGAGAGTCATAGGGATATGAAAAAACTGAATTGAAGAATTGTTCCATTATATGTACCTGGACCAAAATAATAAATCCTTCCTCTGTAATAAGATGCTATGTCAGAAATTCCCTCCATTATATCATCTAGAAAGGTCTTGCTTTAGGAATAATGTTTATATCATAGACTATACAATTTGGTCAATCTGTGATCCATGATTGACAACTTGACAGGATTCAGAGTCATTGTGCAAACATACATGTCAATGGGCATGTTTCAAGAAACGTTTACCTCAGCAGAGAAGACCTACTCTGAATATGGATAACACCATATCATGGGTTCAGGTCATGGACTGAGTAAAAAGGAGAAAAAATTAGTTGAGCAGAAACATTTATCTCTTTCTGCTTCTTGGGTGGATATAAAATGTGACCAGATGCCTTATGCATCTATGGTCATGACTTCCCTGCCATGCTAGACTGCATCCCTTCTTAGACTTTAAGACAAAAATAAGCCATTCCTTCTTTAAATTGTCTCTTATCAGGCATTTGGTCACAGTGATAAGAAAAGTAATTAATACTCATTCTAACAGGAATGATAACAAGCGACCTGAGCATTGATAGGGTTCTCCTATATTAGGTATTTTCATCTTCACAGATCAGAGAAAACCAATTAGGTAATGTTTTCCTATTTCATAGTCCAAGGAAAGAAATTTGTGAAAGGTTAATTGGTGTTCTGACTGACACATAGTGAAGTCTCTAGCCCATTCTCTTTTTTTAGTTCTCTTACATTATGTTGTCTCCTACAAATGCTTTATCAAATAAGCAATGTTATTCCTTTTCTAAGACAGGGTTTTACTTTGTAGATAAGGCTTACCTAGCATTTACTAATTATTAATACGGGTTAGCTTCAAACTGAAGTAACCCTCCAGCTTCAAATTCTCAAATGCTGGGATTACAGACATGAGCCTCAGATTATTCATTTAAATTGCTAAGAATATATTTCAATTTTATTGTCACGTACAAGTGAAGATGTTCAATTATTTTTTAGGAACATAACAAACCCTTATTATTTGTCTCATTTTTTAGTAAGTATGTTTCTCTTTATGTATGTTAATGCTGAAGATTGCTTCTCAGTGTTGGCAGAAAATTTCAAATTTCTACCATCTAGTAGTAGCATACTCCATCCCATGTGTCTTTTAACTTCATCATGCCTTGCCATAAATATGAAGATTTTGTTTATTTATGTGGTGGTTTGAATAGGCATTGTCCCTATAGACAGATGTGTTTGAATACTTGGCTCATAGAGAGTAGCACTATTAGGAGATATAGCCTTAGTGAAGTAGGTGTGAGCCTGCTAGAGGAAGTGTGTTCCTGTGGAAGCAGGCTTTGAAGTCTTATATATGTTCAAGCCACACCCTGTGTGGAAAGCAGTCTCCTTCTACTGCCTTCTGATCAAGATGTAGAGCTCTCAGCTCCTTTTCCAGCAACATGTTTGTGCCTGCTACCATGCTTCCTGCCATAATGATAATGGTTCAAACTTCTGAAACTGTAAGCCGGCTCTAATTAGATCTTTTCCTTTAAAGAGTTGCCTTGGTCATGGTGTCTCTTCACAGCAATAAAGCTCTAACTAAGACAATGTGTATGTTTAATTATTAAAGTAAGAAATGATTGTAAGACATAATCTCATAGCTTTGTGGTCATAGCTACACCCTAGCAATTTCTCTAGGTTTCTGTGATTTAAATATCATGTTTACCGTGCTTCATCTTACCTAATTCTAACCACTAATTTCTCTAGCAAAATAGTTTTAATCAGCTTGAAACACAATGGCTTTGTTTATACTCAGCCTCATCTCAATCCACACATTAAATATTCAAAGTGAGGTATTGGGTGCTTTCTCTTTTGGAAACCAGCTATGATTCAGGGATTTAGTCTTTCACCTCCATAAAAGTTGCTGTTAAGTAAACCTTGTGATTCACACAAATATCTAGAATAATCTGTGTTTCACCTCCAGCTTCCTAATAGAAATATTTGTCTGGATTTCCCAGACAACTTATTTACAACCACAATTGCTCCTAAAGTTAAAAAAAAAAAAAAAAGGAAAAGGAAAGGAAAGCCTTCTACTTCTCATTCTATCATTATCTTAAAAGCACTCTGTAGGTAATAGCGCTGGGAAATCGCAGAGAGTTCCTCAAGCCAGTCTGTGTGTAGTTGGCTGGGAATGCTCTGGGTTTCTCCAGCTGGAAGTTAGGCCCCACTGCTGCTGTGGCTCCAAGGTTCCTCACATTGTGGCCCCAACACATGAGAAAGTCTTTGGGTTTCCAAAACGGGTTTATTGGCATGAGGATGGTGGATGGATCTGGATACAACCCCACCCCCCCACCCCCCAGTCATAAAACCCAGGGCAAACCTGAGTTAAATAGGGAGGGAAAGAGGGGAGAGGAGCTGAGGAGGAATGCTTAATTGGCTCCACCCTCTGGCCTTCAGGTACCTCATTAGTATGTAAATCTCTCTAAGGCCAGAGACCTGTTAATCACACCCTCCACCTGTGCCCTAGGTGACTGAAGGGTGGTTGAATATAGATCAGACTGCCTGTCAGGAGCCTGGGTTCTGGGGGCGTGGCTGAACCCACAACCCAAGAACTAGGATACCTGTCCACTGCCCGACAGCACTCTTCAGCCTTTGTCCTTAAATCTTTACTTCTTTTCTTGTATCCTAAGGCATATAAACTATAGCTGATATTAACTTAACTGTTTTCATTGCCACCATGTTAACTGTGCTGAGACTACACTGTGTAGCCATAATCAGTCTCTTTTCCTATCTCTTCCTTTCCTCTACCTTCTAAGTTACCCCACTGTGTGTTGATCTATCTCATCATTTCACATGTGCCCCTTAACCCATGGAAAGCATGCATTCTTCTGTCACAAGACTGAAAATACCATCAGAACTTCTATAATTCAGATTCAAAACCATCCCTTCCATGTGTGCTTTGGCCTCTAACAAGATGAGTGACCCAAAATCTTCAGAATTTTTTATTCTTATTTTCATTATGATTCTTTGGTGACTTAGGACTTTTGGATTAACTTGAAGTATTTTATAGGCCATAATGAATAAAAATATATTAATCCTAAATTTCAAAGCAGAAATATACATGAGTTTAAAGAGATATTCTGAAGTGGCCTTATATCTGATTTTTTTTTTTTTTTTGCAATTCTATCAGATTTTTCTTGAAAGCAGAAAGCATAGATTTTATAGAAGTTTTAAAATTTTGGCAATTAAAATTATCATTTTGATCATTCATTTATATCCCTTTGAATAGTCTTTTATAACCTGTATGTTTTTCTGAAACTAAAAAATACCTTTCTATAAATCTTTTCAATTTATGTCAATATTCATTGTAAAGGTTTTAGATTGAAAATCAAAGATAAATAGAGCTAGTATTGCTAATCTAGTAGGTATGCCATGTGAACACCCACCTGATTTTATTGCTGTCATTTGAATCAAGAATTGCTAAGTTTATTTCAACAGAATTAGTTTTTTCTCCAGTAATAAATAAAAACTAGAGACCTAAAGTCAAGCATATGCATATTGTAAGGAACAGAATCTTATCTGAAGTAACTCTGAAAACTACATATCACTGGGACTGTCTGCAAACACAGATCCAGGAAGCAATGCCTCCTGTCTCCTTGCTGACCTCACACAACTTCCTAATTATTATATAGCATTGATGCATTTCAGACTTCTCACAACACTGCACTTCTGTTATTCTGGAATCATTTTATTTTCCCAAAGGAGGCTGATAGATGAAACAGCTCCAACAATTCATATCATAGTCCTTTTGCATTATTACAAACTAGAAAGAAAACTAACTCTTACAAAGCTGTCAAAATACTATGTGAAGATTAAGGGAATACGTGTATGCATGCTAAGAAGAGAAATAATTATCTTAGATTATACTCTTCATTGTTTTGTAAATCCACTTATAATGGGGAAAGTACATTAAATTGTAATGGCTACTAAAAATGAAACAGGAGTATAGATGAATACTTACTTATTTTCAAGTCATTTACCTTTAGGTAAATGCTCATATTTAGATTTTAAAATGTCAAATTACTATATAATTAGAGCAAAGGTCAGAATTGGGTTCTATCTGGAGCTGGAGAAAAACTAAGCTACAGTCATAATTTCTATTCCTAAATCCAGTCTGTTGACTGTTAACACTATGAGGTTGTTGAGCAGAAGACAGACTATTAAAAATATCTTTAATATAAAAATGTAGCTATTTTTAATTATTAGGTTTAAAGCAACAATCTTCCAGAAAAGAAAAGGAAGGAAGTCAAAATCCTTAATGGAACAATATGTATACAAATCAACTCTAAGCTATCCTAATTCATCTCAATAAAATACACAACACTTAGATTTCAGTGATTAATAATAGTAAAATTCAGTCAAATATCACAGAGAAATATTCATTTTAGGTTAAATAGATTTTAAATAATCTTCAAGTTTCCCTTTTTTTTTCCTGGACTTGACAGCAAAAATGGTGTGTCATCAAGAAAGATTAGGAGGTCAGAGAATCTCAGACGTAAATTCTAGTTCCATCCCTTTCTTGGGTGATCTATAACAAATCAGCTAGTATTGTGTGATCCTTTCTATTCAGCAAAAGAATAGAAAGATGGTACTTATGAGTGATTATTCCATAAGGATATATGACACATACAAGTAATTAATATTTAATATAATAATGATGAAGATAATATAATGTAATGAGATATAATATGGTCATATGCCGTTTGTATGTTCTATGTTAATATATGGTATAGTTTGAATGTAAAATGCCCCCCATAGGTTAAAATGCCTAAACACTTGCTCTTCAATGGCAGCACTGTTCTGGAAGAATGTGCAACCTTTAGGAGGCAAAGCATCACTAGAGAAAATGGATCACTGGGGTTAGTTGAAGTTTTATTGCCAAGGCCCACTTTCAGTCTACTGCTGCCTGACTCAGTGCTTTGTGATCAGCCACCTCATGTTTCAACAGTTCACCATGCCTTCCCTAGCATGATGGATTATCCTTTCTTAAACTATTAGCTAGAAGAATTTTTTTTCTCTTAAGTTGATACTTGTCAATATCTTGGTCAAAGCCACCAGAGAAGTAAGTAATACAATATGCTAATATCATATTAACACAAAAGCATATAGGCTAGTTTGAAACCATGCTTTTATACATCCCTATTTTGTTATATATGTGGAGTTACAGAAAAATGCTATAGTTGTTATGTCTTAGAACTTTACAATTTAACTCTTCTTACCCAAGGTCGTTAGACTTTTGACAAATTCAGTGTTGTTGCATTGTCATGTAATTTTCTTTAGAAAAGCAATTGATGAGAGAGTCTGTATTTTTAAAAAAAAAATTGCTTATAATAAGTGCCTGTCTTGTATGCTGTTATATTAAGCAAGCATTAATTTTCTTTTGGAACAGATTGCCAACATGCAGGCACATAGCAATAGCAGGAAAGAGCTTGTGTTTTAAGTTCTTTTTCTAGAAGGTAATAGAGCTTTTCTCATTAGAACAAATGCTTGAATGATTGAACATTGCCAGCATAGGCATTCCATACATTCTCCCATCAAACACCACCATTGCTGCCTCAAGATTGTTGCTGTTGTTCAGCATTATTGATTTTTCCAACACTTGAGTTTGTTTGTAATAAGCTGAACCAGAGCATAACCTTCCACTAATTAGAAAAAATGTATGAGTATTAGCTTGAGAAAGGAACAGCATTCCTGTTTGTTGTCTAACACAAACTTGGGGTGATGCTTTGTGTGATTGCTATGGTTTCTTTTTCCCCTTGTGACAATACTGTTAAGTCCAATGTAAAACAAGGCAGACAACCAAATAAATACCACATGCCCCTATTAAACAGGAAAGCCCTGCAAAGATCATTTTTAAATGGATGCAAAAACACATATTTTCTTCGGATATTAGTTTCTCACATGATTTTCTGTATACCTCTGAGCCTTTGTCTTTATATTTTACATTCTTTAAAACTAAAGACTTTAAAAAATGATTCTCAATGAAAAAAATTAAGAATTTTTCTTGGATAAATACTCATATTCTCTAAACATTGTTATGAAAACATACTATATTAAGAAGCTAAAAAATATATGTGGTGTGTGTGTGTGTGTCTGTGTGTGTGTGTGTGTGTGTGTGAGAGAGAGAGAGAGAGAGAGAGAGAGAGAGAGAGAGAGAGAGAGAGAGAGAGAGAGAGATTCATAGCATAATAGCATAGCTTTCACCACTCTGGTCAGGCTAATTGAATTGAACCATGTAGATTTCAGTAATGCTCAATCATGGAAATATTTTCAATTATATAATGAATTAAAATTGCTCTTCTTCAACATATTCACAGTGATTGAAAATAATTTTTTTTTTATTTTAAAATCAGAAAGTGTTCCTTCACTGGTTTGCCTTATTTTTATTTTTGAAACAGGGTCTCAGCCAGGCTGGCCTAAAACTCAGGGTCTCCTGCCACCTACAGCAGCTCTCCTGATTTAGTCTACTGAGTGCTGAGATTACTGGCAGGACCCATCCTGCCTGCTCAAATTTAGCCTTATCAAAGTGAGTTTGGGTCACCATAAGGTTATGTGCATTATCAAGAAATGAAACTGCTATGTTCCTTATTCTTTTTGCCTGTTAGCATGCTATTGTAATTAATATAGTTATCATTATTCGACACTATTGTCAGATACTTCATTTCACATAATAATCATATTAATAAATGATTGGTACAGGGTAAATGTTATTTTCTTTATACAGTTGTTTTCTCTCTTTGTGAAGTGAGCTCCTCTAGTTGAAAACATGATAGTATATTTGAGGACTTGTTGAACTAAATAGCACCATGTAAATCCCAGCTAGCATACTGTTAAAGTGTTCTAGCCTTAAAATCCTAATTGCTTTCTTAGAAATTACAATAATAAATTTTAAGGAATTTTTGATAACTGTGAAATGAACTTTTGAAATATTAATACATTAGCAAAACATATCTTCTGGGGAAATTTTATCATAAGAAAGAACTTAGAAATTTGATAATAAGTATAATTTAATGAATATTTTTCTATGGTGAGTCACTATTTCTTTGCTATAAAAATAATTTTTCTCTTTATATATTCATGGAGTGAGTTTCTGCAAAAGAATCCAAAATTTGTAAGGAAAAGGATCTAAAGGATTACCAAAATATTCGTAAGTTTCTAGACTGTTTCTTGCAATGTTTGGTAGTATGTTCAATAACTGATTTCAAAGGATTTTGTAACAGAGATTGCTGGATTAATCTCATCCCTTATTAATCATGAAACATTATGTTAAAAGAATAAGTAGCAGCAAACTATCAAGATAGTCTCAATTCACTGATCCAGCCAAAGTGCGTGAACATAATAAGCACTAAATAATTTTTGAAATAGTCAGGATTAATTCATGATGGGAATCAGAATGGAAACCACTAGAAAGTAAAGCACATGATATTGGCCTTAATTACATGGCTGTTCTACAACTGGAAGTGATGAAAGGCCTGAGGCAGCTCTCAGTACTCCAGCCATTTGAATGTGGGGATAAAATTGTGCTCCTGGCTCTTAATGCACTATAGATATTTTCTGAAGCAGAGACAGCCTAATTAGACCTGGAGCAGATGTTATAAATATAATTCTAAATATATTACTGTAGTGAATACAAACGTTTCATACATCAGCAGACATTCATATCAGTTAACTGTATATGCCTAAATAGTTTGCCAACAAAATTGAAAGTATTATTATTTTATTGATTTGCACATAACATTTAAGGCAGTACCTATGTATGCATTCATTTACCAAGAGTGTAATAATGAACATATTGAACTTTTGAGCAGTTTTCTTCCTTATGCAATATTATAGCTCATTATGAAGATTATTCAAAGTAACAGTGGAGTCATTCTGAATCCATATAAAACCACATGTGAGGGGTTGGGGCAGTGAGAAGATTCAGCAGGAAAAGGCATTTGATTGCAAGCCTGATAATAGAATTTAGTAATCAGAACCCAAGTGGTGAAAGGAGAGAACTGACCCCAGCAATTTTTCTCTGTCTCCCATTTGCAAGCCATGAACCATACATGTGTGCGCATAAAAATAAATCAGGGCGGAGTAATGCCTCAATGTAAGAGTACATCTTGCTCTAGCAAGATGTTCAGTTCCTAGATCTTACATTGAGTGAGTAAGTCACAGTCACCTTTTACTCCAACTCGAGGCATCTGATGCCTTTTTCTGGCTTCAGAACTCATCCATAATTATGTGCACATACATATAAATATGTGTGTGTGTTGCAAACACATGTATATATATACATGCACATACACATACTCATAGAATAAATAAACAAATGTAATACATTTTAAAAGGATTTTTGATGAACCATGGAATGTAAGTGATATTTAGAGAATTGGAACTAAATAGTGTTAATCAGAACGAGCACCAACCCAAATTATGTCCAACTTAAAACAAGGTTTGTTCATGTACACATCAAAGCCAGATCAGCAAGCATGGGTACAGAAGCAAGTCCATCAAGTTAAGACAATCTTTCTGGAACATTTGTTTCTGAAAATTCTATGGTTACTAGGATACAGCAAAGCCGAACTCTAAGAAACATAATCTTAAGTAAACAAAAACTTAACTTACCTACAGACCCAAAATGGCTCCTGACTCTAAAATGGAGTTTGGCTTGTTCTTCTGTAGACTTTAAAACTGTAGCATCAGTTGGTTTCCATTCTTAATTGGAACAAATTTTAAAACACAGAATCAGAGCCACACCACCCAGGACAAGAGAACTGAGAACACACAGAAGTCTGTTGGCCAGCGACAAGAAAGGAGGAAGATATCCAGAGACCTGCCTGTGCCAAGTGGTATGGGCAAGGAAAGATGCCCAGAGACCCTCCTGCTGCCACTCGGCACTGGTGGGTCATAGACACACAGAACCCCACTTGGTGCTGCCATATGGCAGGACAGACTGTAAATACACAGAGACCCACCCACAGCCACACCATGTGTTGCAGACTGGTGGAGGACACCCAGAAACCTGCCTTCTGCCACACAAGACAGTGCAGGAAAAAAAACCACATCCAGAGCCCCAACAGTTGCCATGCCATGCAGTGCAGGCAGACATCCACAGGCTTGCCTACCACCATGCCACATGGGTGATGCAGGTGGAGGAGCTTACTCAGTGGCCTAATGAGCACTTGTCCTGCCTCTAGTAGGAACCACTAGGATGTACAAGTATGTGGTAAACAGATGGAAGAGAAAAAGAGGCAGGACAGTATGAGTATTATGAAGAGAGATGAAACTAGAGGCTTGGGTGAAGAGGAATAAGCTATTGTAAGTATCCAGTTTTGCAAGCTGAGACTATGGTGAAGTCACAGCCAATGATGCCACTGAGGGCCATGTTTAAGTCTGTGGCCATGCAGTGGCAGGGGTCAGTGTCCATGGTTCATATTACCGCTAGAGATCATGTGAAAGTTCCTGGTCTGAGGAGCCACCTGGTACCACATAGAGGACTATGGCCTATGCAGAACCTGTCCTGCGCCTCACTGGCTGTGGTACTCTGGAGAGCTGGCCCCACCTCTCACTGGCTGCAACACTTGGGAGAATTGACCCCATGCCTCAATAGGGAAGCACAGTGGATATGGCTTTGGTGGTATTGGTGCAGGTGAGCCAGTCCTGAGGACATGAGGGCAGGCAGAAGAGCACAGCTTGTCACCTGCTAGTGGCAGTGGGAGGGAAACCAGGGCAGTGCTGAAGAGCTTACCCTGGTAGTACAAAAAAAGGGAGACCCTGAACATTGAATAGCTCAGCTACCACCCAGGCCCAGATCCAGGGCTTTGAGTCAAGTCATCCCCAAATCTATATTATTCATAAACCATTGGAGGGTGAGATGAGGCCAGTCCTGCTGATCCAAAGTTTCAGGATCTCCATGACACAGGGTAGAAACAGGATAACTGGAAGGAGTCCCATTGAGGATCCATTCCAATATTCATAGTGTAGCAGACGCCAGAGGCCTCGAATCAGACAAATGACTCATTTCAATGAACATTTGCAAGCAAAGATGTGTGGACCAAAAGATTTAATGTAGGACACACTGGGGCCCACTACAGTTTCCACCATGGGATACTTTGTTTTATTTTTTGTTGTGGTTTATTTATTATCTTTTGGGAGGGAGGATACAAAGAGACTGGGAGATGAGTAGAACTGGGATACAAAATAGAAAATTACAAAGAATAAATAAAAAGATGGAAAAAAGCATAGAAATAGTAGCTTTATGAATAAATAGTAAACTAAATTATTTCACAACTAAGGTTATGGTACTGAAGTCATTTTCAAAAGAAACACATCCAATTACCCTCTTGTAATCATTCTTCTTTCTATTTGCCATCACTGGGGAATGTAATACTTTCCAAAGGAAACTACTTCATTTTAGACAGAGTTGAGACAGAATTTTACAACTTGTTTTGCTGTGATTTTTTTCACCAAACTTAAAACACTAGTATTTTTATGTTTAGATTTTTTCTATCATTTAATCTATAAAGATATATGTTCAGATTCATACGACACAAAATTATAATTCTTCTTTCTGAGATTTCTTTTGAGAAATAATTTTATAGTTACCCAGAATGGCATTTTTGAGCTCTTTTCCAGGTCAAGTTGAATTTATATTGCTAGTGAAATGTGTAGACCTTAAGATGTTTCAAAATTTTATGGATTTTGTGTGTATGTGTTGAGACTGACAGAGAGAGAGGGAAACACACACACAGACACATACAGAGAGAGAGAGAGAGAGAGAGAGAGAGAGAGAGAGAGAGAATATACAGGTACCCACGGTGGCCAGAAGAAGGCATTAGATCACCTGGAGGTAGATTAATAGGCAAATATAAGCCTCCTGAACTGAGTTCTGGGATCTGAAATCGGTTCCTCTGGAAGAGCAACAAGTATTCCTAATCACTGAAACAGTTCTTCAGCCCCAGGTGTAACCAGTTTGTAAAATAAAGTATTGACTTGAAAAGTTTGCTCTATTACATAATCAAAATAAACTCACTCTAATATTTGTAAAACAATTTGAATTTTACATAAATTATATAAGCTTTACTTGAAAAAAAGTAGTACTTAAATAAGTAACTATAATACTATAATAACTTGCTTTATAGCTTAAAAAACATGATTAATAAAAGGACATGATAGATCATGAAGCAGATGGTCAACTGCCTAGAGACAAGAAGGTTCAAAGCTGTGGACACATTCAGTTTTCCAACTTTTTTGTTTCAGAAGGCAAGTTCATATCTTTTTATTGAGAGTTCACTTCCAGTTTGCATATCTAAAGCCATCATTCATGAAGTAAATAAGTGACTGGTTAAGGATTAATTTTTTTTATCTCAAAAGATACTTAAAATTCAGGGGATATAAGATGAACCAGTAGATAAAGGTGCTTGGCACCAAGCCTGATAATCTGAATTTGAATCCCTAAACTCTCCTGCTGACAGAAGAAACTCCCACAAATTGTCCTCTGTCCACCCTCTATGCCTTATGTACATACCCACTCCCCAATAATATATGATAGGTATTTATAATGCAGTTAGAAATTATACTGCTAAAATAATAATAAAATAAGAAGAGATGATGAATTTTCGAGCTTAGAGGGGGACATAGAAAACTTGGCAGGAATAGGGGTGGAATGATATAAATACAGTATTTATATATGAAATTCTCCATAATTTGAAAAAGCAAACCTTGAAATGTGAAAAATGCAACTCTAAATACATAGAAAAACTAGTTCTACATATCTAAAACGTTCAGATACATTTTAATATAAATAATCGTCATTTATGAAATTCAGTGCAAAAAATATTATGAGATTAAGACATGCTAAACAAATTCGTTGAGTGACATCATTGTATCTTGTTTTTAAATAGTAAGAGTATCAGTGGGGCTTATTTATTTGGGATATCTAAATTAAAGAGGATAGGCACTTATGTTTCATCATAATTTAGAATCAATGTTTGTCTGACTAATCTTGGCCTTGTGATCCTTTCACACCTTGAAGTCTTTTTTACAGCCCCAGGTATTTTACATTAATTACAATTTCTCCTGCAGTTGGCTTAGATAGAAATGATACAAATTTTATTAATAAAATTATTCCCTCTGTGGACAAGTCATTAGTTCTATCTTTTATCTATTTCTTCCTATGAAAAATAATTCACTAATTTACCTGATAGTCTCAGTCTGATGAGTGAAGCTATATAATCAAACATATGAAGGAGTCCAATGTGTCTTCCTTCAACATCATTATAACAGTTGGGCTCATAAAGTGAGACCTTATAAAAAGAAGGATGGCTTGTCTAACTTCAAATGTTTTATTCATAACCTACTAGACTAGATTGGTCAATTAAGTTAAAATAAAGTAATTCTAGTTTAATTAGTCTATCTAAAACATCCTAGGCAATTAAAAATATCCAGTAAAAAAATTGTGGGTCACATAAAAGTTATTTTAATTATCAACCAAAAGCAGAATAATCTCAACTATGTTGACGCCTTGCTCAAGCAAGGTTGTGTTTATGAGGTACTTACTTCATTAGTTATTTGTCACCACTGTAGATAAATATATACTTGAGTGCATGTCATCTGAAAATAATTGGCATACCCTAGAGAGAGATACGAAACTGAAGTACACATTAGACCTCCCAAAATTTAATGACTTAAATCTACCTCAATAAATAGTTTGGCATGTGATCTACTAAAAACAATTTTTATAGTATTATTACAACAAAGGACATCCTTTTATATGACAAGCAGTAATATCTAGTTACTGAAAGGCCTTCCATACTTCTCTCCCACTGAGAACTATTTGTTATCTAATGTCACTTATAGACTACATGTAAATCAAATTATTATTTCCAGCTCTGCATGCTGCAATGCTGATTAAAAACTTGTCAAGCTATCAGAAGAATAAGGCCATTTCCCAGCATGGAATGATGTTATTTATTCTAAGCTCAATGACTGGTACCAGAACTGATGCTTAATAATATTACTGGTGACCCGGGGTGATGGCAGGGAATCATTTAGAATGGTCTCTCTTATCACAATTCTACAGCACTAGAATTTTGACAATATTGAAATAATTGTATAGCTTTAAAGAAATATATCAGAAAGCCATAAAACTCTCATTAAATTCACTAATGGCAGCAGGTACTGTGCCATTCCCAGCACTTATCCCATCCTGAAAGCATTTAACATTGTTGATCACTGTCCTCTTAAAATAGTCTGTTTATTCCCTAACTTTTCCTGTATTCCTTCTCTCTCCTCACTGACTCTGTATTCTGACATCACAGTAAATGGTGTTTAATCTTGTCATTTTTCTTGCATTCTCCTTTTGTTTCTCTTGCTGTCCTGGATAATTAATTCTATGTCTTCACATATGCTTACCTCTTCCCACATATTCTCTAGGAAAGATCTTTGTCTTGACCCTCAAGCATATACATGTGAGACATCTCCTCCAGATAACTTAGATTCAAATTGGATAATTTAGTTTTTCTTATCTTTTACCTAAATTTCAAATATGGGATTCTGAAATTCACGTATTCATGTGGCAAAATTCCTAGGACGGATCCTTCCTCAAAATCCCATGAGTAGCATGAGCTTCTCAAACACTTCTCAGATGAATTCTGGAAATACTTTCCCCCACTGCTTTGCTTGTATTCCCATCACTTATCCACTGTCATCATTTCAAAATACTCTCAGTTTCTCTATTCATTGACATCACTGATCTAGGTCTTTCAGTTGCACTTTCTTTAAAGATCTGATTACATTTCTAGCCTTCAAATGTATAACAGTGTCTAGATTTAAAACACAAGAGAATGCCCTAAGTAGCTTTTCTAGTCATATCTTTTTTATTGCAAAAAAATAATTTTTACTGAAAAAACATGCACACACATGTATACATGCATGCACACATACTCAACATACTCATGACCAAACACACAAAACCCATAAAAACTCAGAATCAGAAATCATAATATATAAACAAAGACAAAAAAAGCCCAAGCAAAGCAATACCCCCCCCCCAAGAAATCTACAAAGACACCCTTGAGTTCATTTTGTGTTGGTCATCTTACTGTTGGGCCTACTCTTAAGTACAGTTTATATAACCAGTGATACTCGAAAAAACATTTTTTTCCTTTGCCAAGAGTTATTAATTACAGACAACTCCTTACTTAGGAATGAGAACACATGTCCACTTTCCCCTCTCAGTGCTGCTTTTATATTGCCAGGCTTTGGAATCTGCTTGGGTTTAATAATAAAGACATGGAGATATCTGTATAGGATAATACTGTTAGCCTGTTTGCCTATGCAGTCCTTAGCTAGCCTCTAACTTACCTTCTCTGGCATTGCGTCTCTTCATGTGGTTCTCACTGTTCTACCACCCTGTTCAGTGTTTATCCATGATTCTGTCTCTCTGTGTCTGTCTTTCTGCCTGGTCATTTTGCTGGTCCTTCTGCACCAGCTCCAGCCACCAAGTCTTTATTAGGCAGTTAGCATTGGGAGCTAAGTGACTTTCCCCAAGGCAGCTTGTCTTTTTTTTTTTTTTTTGAAGGGCAAGTGAGGAAGTAACAAACTTACATCTTGATAGCCTTGCTCCAGTGGCTCAGCAAGTAACCCTTGAGAACACAGGGACACACTTTTTCAGAGTCAGTAAATACAATTATTTGTATGTCAGCCTAACCAGTTTAACCTAAACAGGCCCTGTGCATGCAACTGCACTCTCAGTCTCCATGAGTTAATATGTGAATTGGTCCTGTAGTTTCTGGAAGACACTGTTTCTTTGCTGTCATCCATCATCTCAGGCTCTTAAAATCTTTCTGCTTCCAATTCCATAAAGTTTCTTAAACCCCAAGAGAAAGAACTTGAAGAACACATCCCATTTAGGGCTAAGTATTCTGAAGTCTCTTCCTCTGAACACATTATCCACTTGTGGGTCTCTATGCTAGTTTGCATATACCAAAAGAAGAATCTTCTCTGACTATAGCTGAGCAAGGAACTTATGTGTATCACAGAATGTCATTAGGAGTTAATTTATTGCTGTGTTCCTTTAGCAGAACAATAGTATTTGGTTTTTCTTTATTTAAGACCATGGTTTATTTAGTTTCAGGTTCTTGGCCACCCAAGGAGTATCAGGCATGAGTTCCATATTGATTCAAAGAGATGTTTGGTTGAATACTTCTGCAATGTTTGTACTACTATTGCACTCGGCATATCATTCAGGAATGGATTATATCTAGTTGAATCATTGGCCAAAAGGGTCTCATGATATACTACTCCCAAGTAACCCAGGATATTTCCAAAGCTTTTTTATTGGTTGTTCCCCACAAACTGGTGGTAGAACCCATTCTCAAGATAACACTTACATACCTCATTGAACATGGTAAAGCTGGCACCTAACTAGAGTCATCACCCCAACTAACTAGTGTTCACTGTACTGGAAGGTACTCTGCATAGTGCCAGAGGAGAAAGGGAACTACCAACACAGCTACAAAACATGTGAATGACCTTTCTGGCCTTAGTCCTTGGCTTGATCTTTTTTGTGTCCTATGTTTCAGCCAGACTGCATTACAAATGAAATAGCTAGATTATTACACTCCTATGTGTGCACACAAATATATTTTACATAGTTTTTCAGCTTGTAAGACACATTGTACATATATTTATTGTTACAAAGCATTTTTCCAATATTAATGGGTATATCAATGCTTATTTATTATTTCATAATTTTTGTAGGTGAGTAATTTATTTGTATCTAATATGGGTTTTATAATTCAGAAAGTCTAACAAGCAGCAATAAAGGTGCCATATTCTCATCTTAACTCAGAAAAGTCTACTTGTAGAACAATTGTTGAAAGCAACATGGAGAGGAAAGGGAAGGCTGGAGCTCAATAAGGAACCTGGAGACAGGAATTTAAGCAGAAACCACAGAGGAATGTTGCTTGTTGGCTTGTCTTTCATGCCTTTCTTATGCAACTCAGAACCACTTGCTCAGGAGTATAACCATCTACATTGAATGGGGATTTTTCATATCAAACCTTAATCAATCAATCAAAAATGCCCTACAGACATGCCCACAGGCCAGTATGATGGCTGTAATCTGTATCAAGTTGACATAAAATAACCACCACTTTATCAGAATTTAATTACTTAAGGCCTCATTTCCTAACTGGCTATTGTCTAGAAGCTTCCCTTAATTTTTTGCTGCATGGGCCTTTTCATAGGCAGCTTCTTCATAAATATGATGTCTACTCCACCAATGCCAAAATTGGAAAGAATTTTCTAGAAAGAAAAAAATGTGCACTTATGTAATCTAATATCAGAAGTGACACCCCCTGATTGGTAGAAACAAATCAGTAGATTTAGTTCATGTTAAAATGGAAATATACAGGGATGCACATATTGAGAGATGGAAATTATTGAGCATTATTGCAGAACCTATCATATTTTCTAGCCCTATTTCTCATACTCCTATCGACTCAACAATAAATACTTGGTTGAATTTTTAGAGACTATCAGCTCATTGATGAAGATATCTCTGCACAATTCATCCTGAAGTTAATCTCTTTCCTGCATGCATTTTTTCATTTATACTTTATATCATGGGTGTTTTGCCAGAATATATATGTCTGTGTATCACATATTTGCAGTGCCTGCAGAAGCCTGAAGAGAGCTTCAGATCCCCCAAAAACTGGGCTTAAAGAAGGTAGTGAGCCACTTGTATATTCTGGGAACTGAACTCAGGTCCTTGGAAGAGCTGCTAATATTCTTAATGACTGAGTCAATTTTCTAATTTCTCTTCACTATACTCTTAAAGTGTGTCTGATATTTTCAGTTATTCTTTACATAGCTTTCTTTGCTACTATACTTTGTGAATAGAATTTGTAGTTATGTTTTCTAATATTTGGTAAGACAGTTCAAAAAAGTATTCATTAAATGATTAACAAATGTTTAAGAATAAATAAAGTGGAGTCATGAGTGAGGGTACATATCTTTAATCTCAGTACTAGGGAATCAGAGGCAGGTATCTCTCTATGAGATTGAGGTCATCCTTCTCTACGAATTAAGCTCCAAGTAAGCCAGGGGCTATATAGTGAGCCCTGCCTCAAAAAGAGAAAGAAAAAAAGAAAGAAAGAAAGAAAGAAAGAGAGAGAGAGAGAGAGAAAGAAAGAAAGAATAAAAATAAATGAAAGGCTCAGGTTTAATAGTGGTTGGTTAACAGACACAGGCCCAGTGTTCTATCTCTGCCACCATAAAAACTAAAATAAAAAGGAAAATTTAAAGTGTAATAACAAGGATTATGTGGACTTAGAGCTGTATAGACAAATAGTGTCTTCTATACCTGCTTGGCAAGAATTTATCTATCTGACAACAAAGGGTGTCATTCCTGTTAGATTACAAATTCTAATTATTTTAAGAATGACAACATAATATAAAAAAGTTGTTTATATCTACTATTTTAAGTTATCTTATTTTTGCTTTTAGAAGACATGGTCTGATTACGTAGCATTGGCTGCTAGAAACCATTAAATGCATGTACCACCATGTCTGGCCTTAATTTACTTTACATGAGAAAACCAAACATCAAAATAAATGTAAAATGGTTAATATTTTATAGCAATTATAATATAAGTGTAATAGGCTTCAGCATCAAAATATAGAATGGAATACTAACTTTACTACTTACTTGTACATATACAAAACAATGAAAGATGCATGGCCGGGTAGTACAATGTTTATGCAAAAATCCAAAGAACATGTCTTAACTGAAACATCACATGTAACATGCATTCAATGTTTTCAGCTTTCTAACAGTTGTCTTTAACTTGGGAACTACGAATGCTTTTCCTTTTGTGTATTTATATAGATGGTTAAATTTGTGGCACTTGATATGTTAGTTAATTTCTCTGCTCATTGAATCACTATTCTTTGAAATGGGAATAACAATTTAAGTGATACTGTAAAGATGTCACAAAGATTGAATGAAATAATTCATGAGGGTTGGGGGACAAACACAAGATGTGAAATCTCCATAAATTTCAATCACTGTTATTTCCAAATGTAATATAAATTTAAATGTGTCCATGACACATAATTAAAGAAAAGCAACTTGGTGAACTATGTACATATATGTCCATGATCAATTCATCTCTATATTTATAGTGAAAATTTTAAGTACATACAGATTTCTGTGTGCTTGTATATATGTGTGGTGCATGAGCATATATGTGTGTGCATGTGCACTTGTTCATGTATGCAAGCATCCAAAGAGGCATGTGAAATTCCTAGGTTACATACCTTGGATTGTAACCTCATTTGGAAACATCATTGTAGATGTAATCAGTTAAGATGACTCTACAGTGATATATGTGGGCCTGAATCTGGGACTAAAATCACTGTGAAAAGAAAAGAGATGAATAAACACACACACAACAAACCTCACCATGTAGTGTCTGAAGCAGATGCAAGGGAAGACATGAGGAAGTTTGCAGGCAAAGCTGGCTAAAATTTTTTTTTTAAAGAGAAAGGAACCTGGGGAACCTGTCTCTGCCAACTACCTCCAGAACTCTGAAACACTGTTTCTCTTGTCTTAAGATACCCAGTCTCTGTCTTGTTGTGAAACAGTTGTTTATATCTATTCCCTTAAATTGAAGAACTTTGGCCAAGGTAAACATGATTCTATGATTGGAGTCTCTCTTCTCTGCTTTCCCTAACCACTATAACCAAGATTCTCTGTAAATCCCTTTCCTGGCACCTTTCTTTTTTTCATCTCCATTTCATTTTCTTCCTTTCTCTTTCTATGCTCCTTTTCCTCCTCTGTCTCCCTGTTATGGGTGACTTTCTCAACAATGTATATTAAATCTTTTAGCAACTTCTTTTGTAGTCCCTCTAGCCCCTGAAGCTTTTTCTTCATATCTCTACTAGCTTGGCCCATAAAGACCATAGTCACAGTAGCTTTGTGTTCCTCACTGCTGGAGTAATAGGGTGTGTAATGACAGAATGCCTCCATGAACTGCTCCAGAAAGGCTGCAGGTGACTCATCTGGTCCATGCTTAACCTCACATGCCTTGGTCAAAATTGGTGGGGCCTCATGTGGCCCCCTTAAGACCTGCCAATGGAGCCTGGTGGTAGACTGTTAGGTGCCCCTTACCTTCTGCCATACTAAAGTCCCAGTCCGAACTAATCAGAGGGAACCTTCTGCTGATGACAGCCTGGTCAATCAATGGTGTCTCCATGTCTTTGGGGACATTCTGGCTTCCTGCATTATTCTCTCTCTCTCTGTCTCTCTCTCTCTCTCTCTCTCTCTCTCTCTCTCTCTCTCTCTCTCTCTCTCTCCCTCCCTCTCTCTCTCGTCCTGAAGAGTACTCTTATAAATTGTTGAATATTATCACAGGTGGGCTGATGAGTAAATAAAACAGTCTCAAAGAGATTAATCAGCCCCTTGGGTGATTATCTAAAAGGGGTGTTAGGCCTTCCAGTAGTACAAGTCAGGCAGAGAAGGGTCAATATTGCCTAGCCAGATTGCCCTTATCTAGAGGCCCATATGCCCTCAACAGGAGAGCTACTGTGGTATCAGGGGAGGTGGCTCTCAGACTTCAAGTCCCTATGGCTGGACCAGGAAGTTGGGAGTCTCCTCTGGCTCCTCCATCTGGTAAGGGGGTTTACAATGGCTCTGGTTCCATATGGGCTGATCCCAATGCTGGCACTGGCAGGGTCATGGGGGCAAGGGTAGATACAGAGGAGGAGGGTCTTGGAGCAATAGGTTTGCTTTTGAAGGGTCTTGGAGGATCTACTTCTTCTCAGGTTCGGATCCCTCCTCCCATGTTTCCCTTTGCCTGATGGCCAGAACCTGCAAGGAAGGTCTTGGGAAAGAAAGGCTTTTATGCTGGGGGTTGGAGGTCCTTCACTAGATTCTTCCAGGTAACTATATAGGGCACTTGGTCTAGGTGCCCAAGGGATCCTGGCCTAAAGACTCTTTCCTCTACTGCTTTGATCCCCTGTAAGTCAAAGGTCCCTACAGGTGGCCACCCTACTCTGAGGGTGGGTAATTTGGAGAAACAGAGAGCAACGAACTTGCCTGTCTTTACTACTACTGACAAGTTTTGTCTTTCTTTAACTTAAAAGGGTAGATTCAGTCTGTCCAGTTTCTAAAAACGTCATCAGTCCCAGTTCAAAAAAAAAAAAACCAACAACAACAAAAAAAAAAAACCAAGACAAACACCAGTCAAACCAGACACCCCTGCCAATGCAACAGGAGCCAGATAACAAAGTTGCTTGGTTGGCTCTGTCCACACCAGCAAAAACCAGACACCCCTGCCTTGGCCAGGTCAAGATGTAACACACAGAGAGACAATGAAGACATAGAAAAACCCCTGACACAGGCGGAAGAATCCAGTAACCAGGTGACTAGGCAGGCTTATCCTGGGACTGATAGACAAGAGTCCCCCTGACTTCCTCCAGGGGACCTGAAGTGTCCTCCAGGCTCCCCACGGTCATCGGTCATCACAACATTAAGGCATATCTACCCTCCACTCTTGACTGCCCCAAACACTGTGGGCTTTCTGAGCCCCCATATGCTTGCAAGCAAACTGAAAGTTTGGACAGGCTTACAGAGACTAAGACAAACAGGAACAAACACAAACAAACAAACAAACAAACAAAACCTGTACCTTGCTTGAGCTGCTCCTTCAATCACTGCTCTCCAGTATGTCCTCACAGGGGGTCATCAATTCCTGGCAAGTCTTAGCTACTGGGACCCCCTGAGAAAATCACCTGGAGATGGAGATTGATACAAAAGCAAGAGGAGTTTATTGTTCCAGCATGCTGGGTCCCTTCTGCATCCAAAAGGAGAAGCGACACCCCCTACCCCTCAACCACACCCCCACCCTACACCCCACACCCAACACCCCACACCCCACCCCCACCCCCAGCCCCACAGCTCATTCAGGGAGCTTTTATGCAGTTTCTAGGGGCAGAATAGAAAAACAGCAAACAGGCACAATATGACTGGCAGAACCGTGCAACTTTTAAACTGATTGGTCCTTAGGTTGGTCTGCCCTGAGGAATATGTCTACTGCTCTGGGGCTTCCCTTATCTGCAGGTGGCCAATGGTTGCTCCCTCCCACCCCCAACACCATGTGGTCTTCCTAAGGGATGTAATTCAGCCTCTTCCTTCCAGAAGGGAGAGGTGCCTACATGTTCTAAGGACTTCTCCCTTCTGGGTGGGGGTGGGTGGGGAGGGGGCCTGGTGGGATTTTCCAAAGGCTCTAAGGTGACTTCTTCACTAGTTTCTGGGATTTATGGTCTGTTCCTGGAGCAGGTGCTATTTGGCCTTCTTTTTGAAATCAGGCCTGGTCCTTAAATGGAGACAAATTGGGTTTGTGTTATCCTTTCACTTGCAAACAGGAAACTGTCTTAGAAAGTCTGCTTTTCTGATTAACAGAAACTCACCTTTAGGCTTATTTCCAACAAGAATTATTTGTTTACCTTGGCCAAAGTTTTTCAAGTTAGAGCAATATCACCACCACCATTGACTTTAGGCAGAGCCGGGGTTGGGTATGGGGATTTGGACATAACATTCAAGTCTTTTGTTAATGATAAGGTGTGTTGAGTTCACTGGCTATTTGCTGCTGATTGAGGGCTTGAAAAGAGGAAGGTCTGGAATGCTGGTTCAAAGCTTAGACTCAAGCTAGCAGACAATGGTAGGAGACCTGAGGAAATTACATTAGGAATTTTCAGACCATCAGGAAATTTTGTGCAAAAGAATCCGAAGAGATTGAGAGCAATCACATTATGTGGATAGAAATCAGTGGGCTGAGGAATGGTAGAAGCTAAGAACCCAAAGGAAACCACAGTCTTGGAGTTGGCTTCTGGAGGCAAGGAATAAGCACAAGTTTGCAAACTAGTCCAGGGCTCACCAATTCTGCAGGATCATCTGGAACTAGTGAGGTGAGCTCATTTTGGAGCAGTTGCAGAGCCAAAGTTGGTTCCTAAATGGTTGCTGTCAGCTTAGTAGAGATCTGCTGGGACAGATATAGAGTTGGGGCAGAAGGTAAGATTAAGGAACCTAGGGCAATCTTTCAATTTCCAAGCTTGTCTTGTTGCCTGAAGGTCAGGAAAACAAAGAGAACACACACCCAAAAGGAGCGGGGCAGGTCCTTTTGAACCCTGACAGATGGATCTAAATCATGTCTTCCTTAAGCTTGCATGAATCCTTTAACGTTGACAAAACAGATCAACCTTTTATCTAGTTCTTATTAGCACGATCACTGTCCGAAATCAGCACTGAAGTCCTCACTGTAGAAAAAGCAGTTACTAAGTGTAGGTCAAAAGCTCAACCAAATTTGTACCTTTTAGCCACAGCAAAATAATACCTGAAAAGTTATCAACATATAGAAATAAGATGCATTTCCTGGCAGGAAAGAGAACAAAGGGAAAGAAGAGATTGAGAACGCAAAAGATGGTTCTGGGATAAAAAGGAACAATTTTGTTTGGTTTCAGACCCCAGGACAAGGGGCAAAGGTGCATACTTTACATATCAAAGCTGACCAGGCCTCCAGATTCTCCCAGCATCCCTCAGTTCCTACCTGGCCTACCCTGACCCCAACCATGAACTTTCCATGAGCTGGGCTGTCCTTCCCACAAGGCTGAGGTTCTTCCCTCAGTAATCCAGACATTTTGTTCTCCCTGTCCTCTCTCTTTCTTGCTCTTCTCTCCCTCTCCCTTCTCTCCCTCTCTGCCCTAGCACATTTTTTCTCTCTCTCTCTCTATTCCCTCTCTCCTTTCTCTCCCTTTCCATGGTGACTTCCCTGGCTTCTTTCCTTGGGGCCAGTGAACTTGCCCACCCAAGAGGAGCTTCCCAATAACTGTCCTCTGTCTTTGTCTCTATCTTTGTCTCCTCTGTCTTTGTCTCTGTCTCTGTCTCTGTCTCTGTCTCTGTCTCTCTCTCTCTCTCTCTCTCTCTCTCTCGTGTGTGTGTGTGTGTGTGTGTGTGTGTGTGTGTGTGTGTGTGTGTGTATTAATCTGGCATGAATTGGCTCACTTCACTGGCAGAGAAATAACTTATCACTTTCCCTTTATCCAGATGTCTGTGTATATATAGATTGGACAGATTTCAGCATTATGAGAAACATTTTAAAATCTATATTTGGAAAACAACTGAAGAATATTTAAATTTGAGCTTGTGACTATGTTTTTAAAAATGTTTAGTAGCCAGTCCTTATAACTATTACCAAGACTAGATTAATAATTTATCAGAACTCCATTGTATTCTCTTTAAATCTCATTTGTACATACTTTCAATCACTTCTTAAGACCTATACAATTTAAACTTTAAAGTTATTCTTTTCACCTAAAAATCCAGTCTTTTAATATTAGACATAAATGTTACTTTACTGAGAGTCATCATTGAAAAGCAAGGGATTTTATTGTTCTTTTTAAAAATAAAGGTATAATACAAAGCAAATTTTCTGTCAATATCAACAGCATGGTAATTTGATTGTTTTACCTTCCATTGAAACCTGTTTTTGAGTTTACCTTTTTTAGCATAAAGTATGTCAGAGTTATAAACCTGTGAGTTTACCTAGCTCAACAGGAGACCTAGTAGCTCCAGGAAAAGCGATGCTTATCGTTTTTATTTAAGAGACTGAGATCATTTAAATTCTTTTTACAATGTTTTAAAATTGCTGTCATCAGCAAGTATAATATCCATCTTTTGTGCTTGAAGTTACTGTAAAGCCAGAACTTTTGACAGTTGAAATCAGACTTTCTAGCTATGAATGGGCTGACATAGTAGCTGTAGCCTAGCAGGAGAGGCTGGCTGAGGTTGGCTTGCTGTTGCTAAACTCTCTGATGAAGATAGGACCTGTCATCAGTATCATGAAGATCTGAAAAGAATGCATTTGATCAGGAAGTATAACCAAGGGGCATACGTATCAACTAAAATGACAGAGACTTATCTGATACCTGGACAGCCAGCCTGAGATCCTCCATGGTGATCTTGATGACTCTGTTGGGAGCAGATGTTGTCACTTTTTGCTCATCACACAGGACAGCATTAAGTCTTTTGCTACTAGAAGGGGAAGCATTAGTCCCCAGCTGCCATACTCAGAAGATCTAAGAGATTTTCCTGTGGAGGAAGAATTTCCAGGAACCAGCCTACTTTGGAATGGAGGAATGGAACAGTGTCCACAGTTTGGGCAGAGCTCTGGCAATGGGCAAGGCATGAAACAGTTCTTTGCCCAGTGGTCAGCCTTATCACATTCAAAGTAGGTGCAGGTGGATTCTTCTTTGGAGATAGCCGCCGAGCTGCCAGAAGCTGGTATTTCTGTCTACCAGACAGAGATTTATTCCTTAAATATCTTAAATTCAGCAGATCTCTCTGAGGGGAGGTGGAGGGCCATCATGTAATCTATTGAATATATCTGACTTTAAACAAACTTTACTCAGGTTTTAGTTACTTGTTTCAGACTTAACCTTGGTAACATGTATAAAAGGCTAAATGCATATGCTTATAAATCAGTGGTCTCAATTTTTGTAATTCTGTGACTCTTTAATACAGTTGCTTTAATTCTGAGCACTGAAAGAACTTGATCATTTGTAAGGTATACGGCCATTAACTTGAATACGTTAGTTATCTTTAAGAGTTTTTAACAAGTTAGTATGTTTTGAAGATTAAGATTTTATAGTTTTATCCCTGTTAGGTTTGAGCCTTATTTTTTTAATTTTATATTTAATAGAATATCACTTAACATCCAAAAAAACGTTAAACCTTTATTATAGTCCACAGAGAGACTAGAAACCTTATTTTCTGATCCTTTACAGTACATTACAGATTCTTGTGTGACTCATCTTATACAAATAGCTAAAGTTTAACAAAGTTAGCTAAGACAAGGAGGCTAGACATATATCTTCAACTCAGTTACTGTTAGTTAACCTGGGTGGATCTTAGGAACTTAAAATCCTTATTTATCAGGCATACATTATTTATCAAACATGTTTCTTATCTAAATTTTTCTAGAAGCCAGGTGTTGAGTACTTAGCAAAGTCATAAGTAGGTAGACATACACCCCATTAAGTCAGTCTCTGTTAACTACCAGAGGATACCATTATAAAATTAAGAATTTATAAACCTCAATCATTAAACAAATATTTAAGTCTTATTTTCCATAAACCTTGTTAATGTTTTTGTCCTCATTTGTTGCTTTCTACTTTCAGGACAAAAAATGCCATATAAAAATCCTTCTTAGTCTAAAATACCTTTGAGGCCTACTACTGCCTTCTTTTTAAAAAAATTATTATTGTATTTGTTTACATTTCAAATGTCTCCCTTCATGGTCTCCCCTCTATGACCCCCCCCACCCCATCTCATTTCTCTTTGCCTCTAAAAAGGTGTTCCTCCACCTACTCACTTACTCCTGCCTCATCCCTCTAGCATCCCTAGTTTCTGGAGCATCAAGCCTCCAGAGTACCAAGTGCTTCCTTTCCCATTGATAAGGCGATCCTCTGCTACATATGTAGCTTGAGCCGTGGACCCATCCAAGTATATACTCTTTGACTGGTAGTTTAGTCCCTAGGAGCTCTGGGGGTGGGGGTCCTGTTAGTTGATATGGTTATTCTTCCTATGGGGTTACTCCTTCTGCCCTTCCCCTAACTCTTCCATTGGGGTCCCAGGCTCAGTCCAATGGTTGTCTGTGAGTATCTGCATCTGTCTTAGTCAGGTGCTGGCAGAGCCTCTCAGAGGACAGCCATACCAAGCTCCTGTCAGCAAGCATATCTTGTTATCAGCATATTATTGCCTTCTTAATGGATGGAAAATAATACATCTTGGAGGCCTAGTGTTGCCTTCTCTGTCTCAGAAAAATAAAATATAAGAAACTATCTTGAATAAAATAAATCATCTTAAAATATCTCTACTTTTCTAAATAAATGGTGAATCCAAGTATTATATGGTAAGCTGCAGCAGATTTAAATATATATAAATATTTAAAATCCTATCTATACATGTAACACACACATATATATGTACACACATACATTTAAAACTATTAACCCTTTTTGTTACAAATTTTAAGGTAACTTTTTCTGCTTGGGACTTTACAGATATTTTTCAACTACACCCTAACTGCCTTACAAATCCTGAGATGAGAAAGTTTATCTTTCAACAAAAATTTCAAAGATATCCATGACCTTGAATAGGGCAGATTTTCTTAAACCATGCCCCAGTGATCTTATAGATCTTGAGACAGAGAAAAGTTTACATTTCAACAAAAGTTTCAAACATAATAAAAAAAACAAAACAAGGGGAAAATGGGAAAAATATCAGATAACTAAACATCTGTGATTACACTATGCCATGTATAACCTCTACTGGAAATCGTTACTCTTTTAGTTGTTCTTTAGCAAAGTGTCTTTGTTTCTGTTTGGTATGTTTTGTTCTCCTCCTCCTTCTAAGAGTCAGGTGGCCAGCCTGACCCAGGGCAGAGACTTTGGAGAAAACTTTTATGCAACCATGTTCTGGTCTAGGGCAGGCCAAAATCTCAACTCTAGGACCAGCTTTTTAGTAAGGTAGAAAAGCATGTGACAATATTTCAATATTTCCATATTCAAAAGACATTTTAATATTTGTAGAACTGAATTTAGTGATTAGAGGGAGGAACTAAAGCAAGTAGAGAGCAAAGATTCTCAAGAGCAGAGAGAAGAGAAAGCTTATGGATAATTAATTCTGAATAAGAGCCCATGGTTAGAAACAGAACAAGCTCCAGGAGTGAGAGAGACAAAGAGACAGTGAGAGAGGGGAGGGGGAAGGGAGAGAAAGAAGAAGAGAAAGATGTAAATAATTTCCAGAAGGACAGCATGGAAGAGGTAAGAGAGACTTAGGAAAGGGGCCATAGGAGTCTCAGCAGAGGATTTCAATAGGGTAAGGAAGGACTAAGTGCCTTGTTGACAGAGTCTCAATATGAGACTGTCAACAAAGAGGAAAGAGACTGAGGGAATGCTCCGGATCAGTGGAGATGTGTCACTCCTCTACTACTATAGGTTATAGAGAAGCTGCCTGACACACTAGTGTGAGTTTTGCAGCAGTAGTCTCTCTAGGAGTCATAAGAGACAGAACCCAGTGAGCCAATGAGGGGGTCAGGAATGGGTGTTGGGGAGAGACTGGGGAGAAGAAGTCAAAAATTCGAACTCTAAAAACTTGGATTCAAATATGATGGATGGCACTAGCCAGTTGAAGAAAGTGATCTGCACCCAGAAGGGTCAAAAATTGGCAACTTGGTTCAGTTAGGAGGGACAAGGGGCCTTTTGGGTGGCCCAGTGTCTCTGCTAGGTTTTCAAACCAAATATGCCACAGAAAAACTAATGAACTAGACAGCTCTGTAGGTTTAAAAAAGATTTATTGGGGATCAAAGTACCAAAGTTATCTCAGGGGGTAGGGGCAAAAGGAAACTGGCAGAAAAACCAATATATTTTTATTTGACAATAAGAAGTGTCATACAGGCTGATTGAGCTGATACAGGCTATCTGGATTGACAAGAATCTGGATGCCTTTGCTGGAGGTAGTTGACTTTTAGGGAAAGGTAAGGGGTGGTTCCTGCCAAACCTGTTTTAGGAGCCTGTATTAGGAGGTCTGCCTTTCTAGTCAACAGAAATCCTCTGGTTTGGTTTATCTGGCTTGTTTAACACATCCTTCTGTTTACTCAGACAATGTTATCTCATCATCACTGTTATTTGTGGGAGTGGGAGGGTGTTGGTTGGATTTAACAGTTGTCAGCCTATACAAATTATCTCTTGGTAAAGTTTTAGCTTCAGTTGAATTTGAGCTATTACTTTCTCACCATGGCTTTGGGCAGTATCACAAAGAATAAGAGAGAAAAGGAAAGGGAAAGCTTATATAGGCTCCCATTGCTACTTCATGGGAACTCTGTGACTACACTGAAGAAGAGGATAGTGGGAGGGAAAAGCACATTTATCTCATTAAAGCAGTAATTAGTTCTCCTATTCTTTAGCATGCTTTCAGTTGACTCAGACTTTCTAGGTTGGGGTCGGGTATAGATTCATTCAAATGATTGACAGACATATCTGGATAAACTCTTAATGAAAGAAACAATAATGTATAATGTGCTGTGTAATTTAGAATGTCAATCAGGTCTCCAGCCAGAGCCAGAGTTAGAACTTAGAGTCTGTGTGAGTTTTGTTTATTATTAGTTTTTTTTGTTTGTTTTTGTTTACTGTTTGTTTGACCAGGAAGAAGTAGCATTGCTTGAATAGGTATCAACAAAGTCCAGATACCACTACCACCATATGATAATTTAATACTTAAGGAGATGCTAGACAGATGTTTACCTTTCTAGCATTTGCAAGAAAACAGAAGGCAGGGCCCAAAGTAGACCTCAATCGCCTCCAAAGCTGTTAACCTCTGTAACATTAGTAATGTATGAGTATGATATTGTAAAATATTAAAAATAAAGAAAAATATAATAGAAGCAGAAAGGCAGTAAGATCAGGGAAGGAATTATATGGAGGAAAAAGGGAAAATAAAAATGGAAGCACATTTTTCCTCTAAATCTTCCATTTGCACAATTGTTAAATATCTGCCATTATAAAGGAACAAGTGTGTGTGTGTGTGTGTGTGTGTGTGTGTGTGTGTTTGATGTTATTCAGAGTTAGTTACTGTTTCTTATTGAAAGAGCAAACCACTAATGTTTTCTTCCTCAGCTAATGCAAAGGTCAAACCACCTGAGAATTACCTGCTTGTGGAAATGTATCCTGGGGTTAATAGGAACAAAGTGCCGATCTTTGAGTTATTTTGACAACTAAACCCGAGAGACCAGAGAAAAGTAAAAGACAGTAAAGAAATAATTACACTGGACACACATGTCAGGAAGGGTTAATTAGGCATCAATGGGTCATAACTTATTTTGAGGATGTGGCATTTTAGAAAACCACTTAGATTGATTCATATTACCCTCAGACACTCAAGGTATAATTGTTGTCATTATCATTTTAATCTGTGCCATAATTTTGTGGTTATCCATGTAGTTGTTGTAAGGTCTTTTCAGCTGTTGAAGATTTTGATACTTGAAATATAACCTGAGAAAATAATTATGACATTTCATATATTGGATATTGCCCCTTGTGGTTAATGACAATGCTGCTTTAAAAAAATGGATCTCATTGACAGAACATGTGCACAGGGGCTTATAGAGCTGCTTTCCATAGCACTGTGGCCGGTAATCCTAATAGCCAACTTGGCAATATCTGGAATTACCTTGCAAGAGACTTTCAATGAGTGGTTGCCTAGATTGGTTTGGTCTATGGGCATACATGTGAGAGGTTTTCTTAATTGGATTAATTGAGTTGGGAAGAACTATACTAAATATGGGCAGTACAGTTGCAAGGTCTGAGCCCTAGACTGAATGAAAAGGAACAAGAGAGCTGAGCATAACATATTCCTTGCTCTCTCCTTCTTGATGCTGAAAGCAATATTACTAGCTGTCTGGAGCTGCTGCCATCAAGACTTCCAAATAATGGCAAACTCTAACCTAGAACCATTTCTCCCCTGGGTTGATTTTGCCAGAGTATTTAATCGCAGTAACTGCTGTGTTTTGTAAAAGTGCAGTGTAATGCAGTATAGTGAGGTAGTAATAGGAGCAACTTGGTAGGCTGGCCAAGGTGTTCCCCTGAACAATCAAGTCATCAGACAGCTTAGTGTAAATATTTATTGGCCTGGGAAGGGAAGGGCACCTGGAAAGGGGTGGAAAACAGAGAAGGGGGAAGAGAAGGACAGAAAGAAAGATGAGAGGAAGAGGTTAGGGGGAGCATGTGTAGACAGAGAGAGTGAAGAAGGGGGGAGAATAGGAGATGGAGATAGAGCTGGAATAGCTGACTTGGGCCTTATATGCTATCACCTGGTGGCATGTGATGATGTAAGCTATGTTGCTATGTTGTTGTTAGGTTCCTGGGAGAAGCCTAGTAGAATTGTCTGTAAACCAATAGTAACCAGAAAAGAAACAAAGACTGGCACCATATTCTGTTTTCTTGGAGATTGCAGAGACTACTTAATGGCACCTACATGAATACCATAAGCCATACATAATGTAAACCCAGTATGTGACCAGGTACTTAAATAAAAAAAAAAAAAAACTGCATGTGGTAGTTTCTAATTGGAAGGCAATACAGTTACTACAAATTATGGCCAGAATAATTTCTTGTCCAAGGTAGGCCTTGATTTGGAAATGCTGGGAAATTCACAATGCACAGAGTTTGAAATATGTGTAATCCAATGGGTAGGAATGCTTACTTCCCTAAAATAGGAAAAGAATGAGGAGTCAGTTTTTGATGAGCACATTTAACTATGTTCTATAAGGACTATTTTTCCACCCACCAGTAGAATAAATTTAGATAATTACAAAAAGAGTCTTTGCCAAAATTATTGCTAGGTCCCATATAGTGAGCACCATGGTCTTTATAGAGTATTTGGTGTGAAAACTGTCATTCCCCTGGGAGTAATGGCCAGTTCTTTCACTATTGTAATAGCTTCATTGTCTAGGCTTTCAGTTAACTGCACTTTCCCAATCTTGAATATGGAAAAAAGCATACATATCTGAGAGGAAGATTTACTTGGCTACCTTCAGTTTTAGTAGCAGAGTTTCAGACTTTTAAGTTTGGATTCTCCTCTGAACTTAAGTAAGAACCATTCAGTACAACATAAACTCTTTAAAAGGGCTGCACTATCATCATAAAATGGCAAGGGTCCAGATTTACCTTCAGTAGTTTGGATTTAATTGGTTCTTATCTGGGGCTTAGACATTTTTGATAAGTCTTCCAGGTGATATTAATAAGTAGCCAGGGCTGAAAAACTATTGCATTTTTAATTTTTAGATCAGTAGTCAAGACACTACCTACCCAACACTGGTGGATTCTATTGATTCCACTGTGATATTGCAGTATGGTTTTGCAAGAGGTTACTACTGGAAAATTTTGACTAAATGGGGCATTAAATAGTATTTCTAGGCTTCCTGTCTTACTCCTTGTGAATATGCAATCATTTAAATATAAAGCAAGATTAATTCAATGTTTTAAGTAGTCTGCTTTTGAATTCTATTCAAATCACCTATGACTCTTTAACATGCAAATTTCTGGATCTTCTCTCAGATCTAACAAATCAGAAAGTCTGTGAAAGGTCTCCTGCAATCCAGGTTTTAGCAAGTTCTCTAGGTGATTTTGCTACAATTGAAGAAACCAATTCAGGTGCTTATCTGGTTATGTCTTTGAGCAATGATTCAAGTCTTTACTTAAAGTGGGATTGGAAAGATTGACCTGCAAAGGTTCTCTTTCCCCTCAGTAATCTCCTCCTATTCCTATTTCACTTGCCTCAGGAAAGGTATTTTTATATATTAAGATGGTGTGATCCTTGTAAAATAAATACATAAAAGTAATACATGGTAAGTGTTCAGTTATTCATTCAACAGATTTTTAATGAAAATTTGCAATTTACCAGATACAATGTAGTGCTCCATTTAATATTTTGGATAAGAAATCTGTAAGATAACCAATTTAGAGGTTATTATGACCCTTTCGTGCATTTCTTGTTAAGCCTCAAGACTAATGTCATCTACATCCTTTCCTTGTTCTCACATTGGAGGACACTGAATCAGAGAGAGACCTAATTCTTGATATGTATACTATGTATATACATCATGGGTCTTAACCATGTGAGTTCTGAAACTATTTGTCAAATTTGTAATCTGAAATGAGGTTGTTGCACTGTGATAAAATATACATAAGATATGTCATTTAAAATGCTGTTCATATCACGGTGGAAATAGTCCAATGTATCTGCAGAACCCATTCTTCTCAAACTAAAGCCCGTTAGCCACTAAACAAAATTCAATGGTATTTTTATTGAACAATATGTGACACTTTTCCCCTAGAAATTCTCTAGCCATGGAAATTCTGGCAAGAGATGAAGCAAACAATTTGGGAGAAAAAAACATTTGCCAGAATTGCCGAAATCATGCTATGTAGACAAGTATTGTGTTGTGATCCAACTTCCATAGGACTGAACTATAGCTGAATGTGAAAGAAGTAATTATTAACAACATTGTATTGTGATAAAAACAAACAAACAAATACCAATTTCAGCTGTATAGTCAGTCAGCCAGTTAGAAAGCCTTGATAGCCTGGCTTAATGACTTAGGGTCAATAATACAGCCTTTTTGTGTCCCAATTACTTCTCATTTGTGTTATAAATAAGTGCATTGATAGTGCCAGAATAATAGGTTCATTGTAAGTATTAAGCAATTAATGTATGAGAAGCACTTAGAATATCACCCAATATCTCCTTCACCAACATTTTCACTCAGCCATTCACAGTCAAAAGTTGTTTGTTTCAATTATCGATTTTATATGTGTTGCATTTCGTGTATACCATCTTACTACAGTCTCACAGTTCAGTAGTAAGCACAGTATGTTAACAAGCTAAAAGTTTTATTATAATTATTTTTAAAGTAACAGAATTCCATCCTCACCTCTGGGTCTCAAACAATTATATTTGGAGTATTTTTTAGGCACTAGAGGAAAAGGACACATCCCCTGTCTATAATATTTGAGCAAAAAAAGCATTGCTTCCAGGAAGACACATTTCTGTTTTTCTTTGCCTTGACTCGATAATAGAGAGTTGATGGCAAATCTATGGGCAATCTAAATATATAACTAATTAGAAGAGCAAATTGAAATTGACTAAATCTCTCAGAACTTTTGAAAAATTATGTTTCAAATGGTCAAAACAATTACTTGGGATGCAAGCGTGCATTTAAATGCAAGGGACTGTGTAGTGGCAGTACAACAGAGAAAGGAGGCTCCAGTGAAATTATGAATGCTAACCCTGCCCCTTAAAGCAAGCAAAAGTCTCTTCCTATTGTCACTAGCTATCTTCTAGGACAAATAGTTTTGTATTTTATGAAAGGAAAAAAAATTATCAAAAACATTTCCATGAAATGAACCTCTTTTGAAAAATTACTCCTTGAATCTAACTAAAAGAATTTTCTAGAAGCCGCTGCTGAGATGATTCATCTGCACAAAAGAAAAAAAATACTATTCAAGATGCATATGTGGAGATTATGTTATTGAAAATCAGAGATAATTTTTAAAATAAGCTTCAAAAATTGAAAAGAAGGGGGGAGAAAATTTGGTAATTTGAGTCATAGGTGATTCAAGTTTGGAGATTACTTTCATTCACTATATTACTATGCAGTGGCAAACAAAAGATAGAAATGATTTTTTTTCCTGATGTTTCTACTGCCTAGGACATTGAAGCATGGAGGGAGCTTAGCCACTGCTAGGAATTTTCTTTGATGGTAATTATGTGACAGAACACCAGGGATTTCAGTTTCAGATAAAGATGGACAATGAAGGTCAATTCCTGACCTGCCTTTTTGGATATTCAGAGCTAGCACAATTTAATTGGGATCAGGTAATTGCTCAGAAGGCTACACTGAGCACATTATCATCCCTCAGTGTCACTCCCGCACACCTAGTTATCCTGATGTTGTTTGTCAAAAACTGTCACAGGGGAGTGCATCTCACTAAGAAAAATAACCTGTGTGTCATTGCTTGAAGCTTCAAGACCAAACTATAAAGGAATGAGAAAAAGAACTTTTGAGCAAAACCTTTTCATCTCTCAGCTGATTAAACTTATATTTTGGTAATATTAATTTTTTTTACAAATTCAACTATTTAAGGTAGATCAGTGGTCCTTGTTTCTCTAGTTCATGGATGATGGTGCCTAATGTCTCTCATTGTTTCTTGGCATTGAAGGATCATATGTTGTCTTGAATATCTTCTGTGTAGTATCAATGAATTTTCCAAGTTATAATACTATCTTAGGATCATAGTACATTTTCAATTGTGTTTCATCACAAAAGAAACATTTTGTGATTTTTCATTATCAAATTAGAAACAAAGTTATAAAGTATGGTAGAATTTTTTTGTAATAAAAATTGACTAAGATCATAAACAAAAGTTCTTAGTTACAATACTGGGGGTTGTCTGTTTTTGTTTGTTTTGCTTTCCAAGATAGGGTTTCTCTGTGTAGCCTTGGCTTTTCTGGAACTCCCTCTGTAAACTAGGCTGGCCTTGAACTCAGGGATCTACCTGTTTCTGTTTCTACCTCTCTGCCTCTCTGCTTCTCTGCCTCTCTGCCTCTGTCCTCTGCTGGGATTAAAGGCACCTGCCATCACCACCCTGCATAACAATACTATTATATATAACAAATTCCCATAATTTATAATAATTATGAGAAAATCATGTTTGATTTTTTTCTTTTACATTTTAATTGTCACCCATGAATTTTGAGTATGATCTACTAAAAGAGGACTCAAATTGTTAATTGGTGATAAGATTTCCAATGTATTTATTCACTGTAGACAATGAACTGGGAAAAATATTACTCTGTGCTACATTTCTGATTTTGTAAAATAAAAGAAATGGTATAGAATCCAACTATGTTCTTTCTTGAAAATAGCCCTATACAAAGTTGTGCTGTACACAATACAGAAATATGGAAATGAAAATGAAGGAAGTATTTTAAATTGACAAGCTCACTGCTTTATTTAGCACCATTATATTCAACGGAACTGCATTATTTTTTAACACCTGCTCATTGTTACTAATGTGGAAAGAGATTGAAAAATCTTTCAACGAGTCCCTGTAACAAAAATGATTCAAATTATGGAAATTAGCATTTGTAGAATAAAGATACTAAAAGCATTCTATGAATAAAGTGGACGCCAAATGATAAATTGAACTTTATCAGTAAAATATATTTGTATGATACTCTTCCTAATTGAAGTTTCAGGAATTTTCACTGGAACTTATACATTTAAGAGAAGCTTGCACCTGAGTGCAATATTCCAAAGGCATGCAGCACCAAATTCATACTCTTCTCAAGTACTGCTGCCATTCTCACATCTGGAGATGAGAAATGTGTATCATCTGCAAGAAAGAACTTGATCATACAGAAGGTTGCTTTATCTTTCCTTCTGAATAATGGCCACTGATGTGACTTTTCTTGTTTTTACTAGGATGTAGACGTTATATGTTGCAATAAGTTTCAAGCAATAATTTAAAATGACCAAGTGGGATATCCTCCTTAATTTAATTTGTATTATTCATATCAAGATTTCTTTTTAATTTTCAGACCATATAAAGAGTAGTAAGTGCATTTATGAACCTTCAATATGGTTCAGAGATACAATAGATTATAAAATACATTGAAAGCACCCACAACACATTTATAAATTTTTTTTAATTGATACTTTCGCATGACTTTCAAAGAGGATTTTGTTTTGTCCAAGCCACATTTTACATTGCACATTTAGCTACAGTGCTGAAATAGAAAAAAAAAAAAGAAAAGAAAACTGTGTATTGACAGGTAAGCCCTAGTCGGAGTAAGACTCAGTGGTCAGAACATACGTTTGTTCAGTGCTTAGAGGCCTTGTCAAGATGAAGAAGTCTATTTCATGTTCTTTCTTCTATGGCTTTGCTCTCCCTGGCTCAGTGAGTTCTTGCCTATAACAGAACTCACCCATGAGCTGGAGAATGAGATACTAAACTAGGACAAGAGCTGCTGCTGAAAAGCTCACGCCACTATCCGCTGAAAACTAATTAAAATTACTGTTTCAATAAACCAGTCCCTACTCATTCCAATGACAGTACAAGGAAAGGAAACCATCCTTTTTGTTTCCTTTGTTTCACGCAGTAATTTGTGTGGTTAATTCATTACAGTCTTTGTTCTGAAGTGGAATAAAATAAGCCAGTGAAAGAAGCATTTTTCTTCTTTGGCTTTAAAGTGCCTTTCCTTTTTAACAGGTACAACTCAGCTCTCAATTGTCTTTAGGTGTGAAGGTAATGGCAGAGGTTGTAAGCATTTTTTTAATCAATGGCTTCTTAAATGTCACTCTGGTTATTTACATGTGAATACAGAGGCCACATTCTCTCTCTGTCAGGCAGCCAGGGCATTGCCACTAGTATAATTTATAACATGACTAATTAAAATGAATTTGGTCGCAATAATGTCCTGTGTGCTATTTGTAGGAGAGGAGTTATTAAAATATTCAGTACAGCTACTGTAAACTTGAATACAAAGTAATAATAATCATGCATTTTTAATTACATGTTTAATACCCATTTGGCTAATATAGAAGTATTATGAAAATTGCTGAGGCTCAGCACAATGTTCTTTTACTTAGTGGTATCCAAAGACATCCTTCAAATGTGCTCAGAATGTATGTTGTCACTGAGAGGTAACCATTTAATAGAAGACACACGAGTGTGTTCCTGTGATTTGCATAGGGGTCATTATGATGTATATGAATCTGTTTTGCTTATTATAGGTATATTTATTATCACATGTAAATTTTCAGAAATCACATTTGGAACCAATTCATTCTTTCTACCTTCCTTCCTTCCTTTCTTTTTTTCCTTTTCTTTCATCAGACACACGGCTTGCCATTTCCACTGCTTATTGCCATTTATTTCTCTCCTAACAATGATGATTCTTATTAGAAAACAATGCAAGTTTTCAAAGATGGCTACATTTCTGCCAAAATTCGTTAGCTATATTTCAAGCAACAAGAAAATAACAAGTATGCATCTGCCCTTCATTCGGGGCTCAGATCAGCATGCTCTCTCACTCTTTCAGTACCCCCTCTTTCTACATATAAGTATGTATATTCTTAGGTAATTGGATGATTTTTCTGAATGATTTTACAGTTAATTACAGATGTCATCTTCTAGTGACTTATATTTCCTCAACTGTCTCATGAATTAATGTCAATTACAGTTTTTCCCCAGTCACTACCTTGGTTCTAATCCAGAAATATGCAGTACATTCAATTGGCAGGGGTATTCCATAATCTTACAAGAGTTTTCAATATCTTTTATATTCTTAAAGCATTGTTTCCCATTTTAAATAGCTTTCCATGTTTCTTTTGTTGATTTTAACCAGTTTTTGAGATGCTATAAATTCTCACACAATAACCATAAATAAACAGTGGTCATTAATAAGGATTTTATCTTTATGAAATCCATTCTCAACTCTTTGCTATTTCCCCACCTCTTTTATTTGGGAAAATATTTAAACATATAAGTTGCCACTTATAAGTTGCAAGATACTTTCTTAGCCTTAAAAAGTGTTGTGTAGCCAACTCTTACCTTTCAAGGCAGCAAACTCTACACAAAGAACTATGTGAAACTTAGTAAAGAGAAAAGCTGGATAAGTTGTCATCCCCAGGAAAGAGCATACCATACCAGTTGGTTGTTCAGTGCCAAAGGGTAAGCCCTAAAAAACATACATACATACATATAACATTACATAGACTGAGGAGGTTGTCTATGTATGCAGGAAATATTAAGGAGTGAAAAGAGTGCATTCATTTTAAATTGAAAATTCATATAATATGTTTTGATCACAGTTTACCTTCCCCCTCCTGCATCCACTCAATTTCACTCCTATTGCTCTTGAAAACAAACAGGAAAAAACCCACAGTTTAAAAAGTATAATACACACATATGCACACACACAGGCATAGGCACAGGCACACACACACATGCACACACACACATTCACACACACACACACACATACACACACACATACACACACATTCACACACAAAACAGAGAGAAAGATAAAAAAACAAAAGCCACAATAAGACCATAAAAATGCCCTAACAAATCTACAAAGACCCCATTGGGTTTTATTTTGTCTTGGCCAACTACCACTGGCACAGGACCTAATCTTAAGTGGAAATTTTACACCCAGTGAGATTCCATCAGAGAAAACAACTTTTCCTTTGCCAACAGGTATCAGTTGTGGATAGATTTTTGTTTAGGAATGGGAGCATGTGTGTATCTACTTCCCCCTCTCAGTGCTGAGACCTCATCCTGCCTGAATTTATGCAAGTCTTGTCCATGCTGCCAAAGTCTCTGTGAGTTGTTATGTTATGTGAATCCTTCCAGTAGTATCTGGAAGGCACCATTTCTACTTGGTATTATCCCCTCTGGCTAATACAGTTTTTCTGCCTCCTTTTTCCTCATAACTTCCTGAGCCCTGAGGGGGACAGGTTTGATGTGTACATTCCATTTAGGGCTCAGTGTTCCAAAGTCCCTTACACTCTGCACATTGTCCAGTTGAGAGATTCTATATTAGTTAATATCTATCTATTGCAAAAGGAAGTTTCTCTTATGATGACTGAGCTCAGGACTGTAACCTATGAGTATAACAGAATGTCATTAAGAGTCATGTTATTGCTGTGTTCCTTTAGCACAACCAATAGCATTTAATATTCCCCTAGGCACATGGACAACCTAATCTCAGGTCCTTTGCCGTCTAAGCAATGTCAGACATGGGCTCTTTCTCATGGAATATGAGTCTATGAATTGAATGAGAGCAGGGAAGGACAACAAAAAGTATTTTGTGGGAGGAAAAGAAAGGGAGAGAAGTTGTAAGTATAATCTCAAAAATTAAAAAAAACAAAAAATCAGTGTATGCTTAATATGTATGTATAGATGTATGAACAAAGGCATGTATGGTAATTTTTATGTACACACACATATGTGAGTGGAGGCTCATGTATGGATATGGATACACATGGGTATCAGTGGACAATTTTGGATATTGGTTCCTGTTTGAGACTTGTTTGTATCTCTCACTGCTGTGTACCTGAAAGGTTCCAAGGATTTTCATGTCTCCACATCCCATCTTCTGGTGGGAACACTGGGATTTTAGATATCACGGTCATCAGGTCATCAGGTTTCTATGTAGGGACTGGGGGTTCAAACTGGACCTCATGTTTGCATGTCAAGAGCTTTATTCACTGAACCATCTCCCTGTCCCATATAATAACTTTATTCATGCCCTCAATTAAGATTTTTATATATTTCAAATGGATGAAGGTTTATTTGGATTCTAGCAGAACGTATAATTTTAACAATGAAAGGAGGTAGGAACATGAAGAGAATTATATTAGTACAACTGAAGGATGTTTAGAGATTCATACAATGTTGCTAGACAGTTTACCATTATGACTAAGTGCTATAGGAAATAAATCGCTACTAATTATATATTTATATATTAATTGATTTTTATAAGGATAGTACAATAGTACATCTGCATAAGAGCATATGGCTTCAAAGACAATAAGCTAATTATGGCTCATAAATATGCATCATTTTACTTACCAAAGCTATTCTATAAACTTTTAGTATCTCATACTTTAAAATATCATGCAACATTGAAAAAATTCCTTAGGGGGCCTAAGTAAATGTTGCTTTCAAAAACATACCTGTTTATGATGCTATATTGTGTATCAGATCACTATGTGTGTGACAGATCTCTACACAAGGTTTATTCTGATTAGGTATTCTGAATTTTATATCTGTGTTATATTTATTAAGCCTGTCTAGGTTTTATTCATCATTTTTAAATGTCTTATTTTTCTACTTAATGATATAGACAAAGAACACACAATGTTTAACAATAATTCTTTACAAATTATGTTTGTTTCTTTAGACTCTAAAGTTTAAAGTATTATGACAAGTTTTGTGATAGATTTTCTTTCAGGATTCAATAACCTAAGAATGAAAAGCCACTTTAGATTCTGTGACTCCAATTGCATGAATCTTCTCATTAATGAGTTTCTCAAATGTGTTTTAGGCTGAATGAAAATTGCTGAATATAAACTAAAACCGCTCAGAGATGCTTTTGATTATGCATTTTGAAAACGAAAGCAAAATGCACAGTGCACCCAGTTCCCTCTTCAGTGCTCACTGTGCAGCTCAGGGCTGCACATGTGGCCAGTCTTCTCTCTTCTCCTCTATTGATGCAATTAGCATTGATTGACTGACTGATAGATCACACACTTGATGTCTGTCAGTGGTCAATGAACCAGACACACCCTATACAAGGCCTACCAAGCCATTAAAGTATCTGGCTCCATACTGGAGAGTAAAAATAGACATGATTTTTCAATCATACTTATATAGAGTTTGCTATTCAAAATATGATCTGCTTGCTTATACCTATTTACATTTTCTTTGTGATTTTGTCTCTCCAGGGGTGAATGTAAAATTTATACATCTTTCTTATGTATTTCACTCTTTTTAAGTTTTCTTTAAAATGAATACATTAATAAATTTTGTTTGTGTTATTTAACAGCTTATATGTAGCATTTAATATGTGTTCTGGCATTTTCAAGAGGGCTTTTTCAGTTACAGTTAATCTGAAATATAGTATGAGTGAGTTCTCATATATATTTCTTTCACATATATATAAAATGTAACTCAGGAGGCTTTCTGTAAGTTGAGCAGCTCACCAGGTACACTGCTATACAAGCATCATCATCTTTTGCACTATACATGAAGTCCAATATGCCCCTCTTTCAATCTTTCTGATAACACAGTGAAATAAACTTTATCTATCTCAGCAGTCACTGGGCGATATTTCATTGCCTCAGTCCCTAGTAACCACTAATCTGTTTTACGTCTCTGGAACTTTGCCTATTCTGGACATTGTATATAAATGTAGTCACACAATGTATAGTCTTTTTTTTTTTGTACAGTCTATTTTATCTGGTTTCTTACAGATAACTTAAAATTTTTAATATATATCTGTGTTTTTTGTTTTTCTTTGCTTTGCTGCATGTTCCACATTTTACATGTCCATTCACCAGTTGATGTAAATTTCATTGTATTTCCATGTTTGATTATTTTTTGCTGTTGCAAATAGTGCTGCTATGAATATCCATGTACATATTTTGTATGGACATATTCTTTCAATGTTCCGGATTATATGATTGTATACTTACAAATGAAATTACTAGTTTTTAATTTTAATAGAGTCCCGAACTCTCTGTTTTCTCCTCCTCCTCCTCCTCCTCCTCCTCCTCCTCCTCCTCCTCCTCCTCCTCCTCCTCCTCCTCCTCCTCTTCTTCTTCTTCTTCTTCTTCTTCTTCTTCTTCTTCTTCTTCTTCTTCTTCTTCTTCTTCTTCTTCCTCTTCTTCCTCTTCTTCTTCCCAATTGGTTAGTTTACCTTCCCACTAAATATACTGTAGTATCAACTGACTGATGGCAAAGTGAAATGTTAGGAAGACATTTTTCACTTCAAGTTCATTGGCAATTATTGGCTATATTTAAAGCTAAATTTTAAAATATCATAATAAAATGACACTTCACATGACTGCTATGTTTAGTGTTAACTACCAAACTGCTAGAATGAAGGGTCACCTGGGAGATGAGCCTTTGGACATGCCTGCAGGAACTGTTTTTTGAGTACATTAATTGATGTGGAAAGACCTATCTTAATTGTGATCGAGGCCTGGACAGTACTGGTGTAGAAAGTAATCTGAGTCTTACATACATCCATCACTAATCTCTGTTCCTCATTGTGAGTGCAGTGTGAACAGCTCCCTCACGTTCCTGCCACTGTTATTTCCCTTCTAAAATCAACTATAACCTGAAATGGCTTAATAAATCCATTAAGTTGCTTTTGTGATGGTATTTTACCCAACAATGAAAGAGAAACTGAGACAACAACAACATTATTATGGTGGCTGACTATATAACTATTGACAAAGCATAAATGCATTGCAACGCCCAGCATAAAACCAAACAGCATCTGAGTGTGGTAATGTCCACCTGTAACCCTGCCCTTAGGAAATGAGGTGGTCATCCAGAAGGAGGAAGCTGTGGTTGATGTCTTTGCATATACAGGTTTACCTAAAGTTCAGTTGATCATAATACCCATACTTGGATCAGAGGAATTCTTTGTCATGATATAAGGAAACCCTTACCATACCCACATCAACAACACACATTCATTCAGGACTCCATTGGCTTCTGACATGATGTAAAGTATATTTTGTTGCATATAAAGTGGTATTATAGAGAATATTTATTGAATATACACTATACGCTAGACAAACTCACTTGATCTTCACAGATTAATATAAGCCTGTTGGTTAGGTGTTATTGATCTCTATTGCTATATTTTAATTGTTATTCTATGATTCAAACATGTTATTGTCTATGAGTGTTCTTCAGAAAGTTACTTAGAGCTTGCCATGCCATTCCACTGAAAGAAAATGCCTGACTACATTTCATGCTGAGGGACTGTCACCACCAAGTTAGAAATCTTTGAGGAATGGCATGTAAATTTTCCCAGGTAAAAAAGTGTGTCCAAAAATATATCCATCTTCAATGCAGGGGGGAACACAACTGTGTTGTAGATCATACATTACTGATAATTTTGCTTTCTTCTAACAGTGGCCCATGTTTTTGAAGGAAAATATTTCCTCATAACTTCAGACTTAAAAGTTTAAACTCAATGGCATATTCTTAAATAGAAATGGTGAAGCATTTTTGGTGTGTTTTATAGATTTAAAGCCAAACTATCTACTCATGGCATCATTTAAGGTTTTTCAGTACTTAAGATTTTTGGGAGTGTTTTTCTATTGTTTGAATTCTTGTTCCTAGAAGGAAAATACAAGAAAAATAAAACTATGTCTTTTTTCTCCTTTGTACTTCAAACATTTGTGAACATTGTTTTGAAAATATTAAGACACTGCAATGACTTGAATATCTAGCAGAGAACAAACCACTCTATTTGCTTTATTCATCTATACAGTTCTATCATCCAGCTTCAGCTTTATCTTCAAGGGAAGAATATAGTACATGATTCCTGACAAAAAGCATGTTGAAGTACTGTTTACTCTGACCTTGGAAAAGAATCTCAAACCTGGCTTTCAAACTGTCAGTTTAATTCATTGTCAATTTTATTAGCTATTATGATGAGATAGTTATGATGTGATTGACTCTGAGTAGATAGTGTCTGTTCATCCATAAAAGGGGTATATTAATTGTGGATATTAATTATTATATTGCCATCAAAGACCATGTATGAGTTTCCCCTTGTATGTACATCTATAAGTGTAATTGTGTTGTGTTAGTGCTGTAGTAAGGTTTGTAAAGAATCTTGAGTCACTATAAGTACTCTTCATTTTATCTTTCTCGTTTAAGCTTTGGCTTATTGTGAAACCAATGTCAAGGAAAGCCTGTAACTTCATTAATATACTATGGTTAAATAATATTATGTTGCTGATTCACTTTAAGGTTACAGTTTTAATTCTGACTTTGTTACTGTTTGCAGTGGCAAAATGCATGACAGAAGCTACTTAAGGGGTCATTTATTTTTGGTCATAAAGGGTAAAATTGATCATGTGGAAACAGGTATGACAGTAGGACCATGAGGCAGATGTTCACATTGAGAAATGAATGATGGTATTTAGCTTGCCTTCTACTTTTTTGGTCCACGAGCACACCTCTTCCACAGAAAGGTGCCGCCAAGATTCAAGATGGCTCTTTCCTCATCAATTAAGACTTGTAGAGCAGTGGTTCTCTTCCTTTCTACTGCTGCAACCCTTTAATACAGTTCCTCATGTTGTTATGACTCATAACCATACACTTATTTTGTTGCTACTACATCACTATAATTTTGCTACCATTATGAATGAATCACAATGTAAATATGAGTGTTTTCCAATGGTGTCAGGCTACATCTGTGAAAGGGTCGTTCAGATGAGAACACTGTTCTAGAAATACTCTCACAGACTTATTATACACAGTATTGTCTCCTACCTTATATCAAGTTCAGTGAAATTAATAATGAAGACTAACCATCATAACCATGTATAGAAATTACATTTCCCCCTTCTCACATTTTCTTTTTTTTTTCTCACATTTTCATTTTCTTCTGCTTGGAGCAGAGGATGAAGAGAAAAGGGTTGACCAATACAATGAGTCCAACTTAATTTCTTTCCCTCTTGCTTTACACTTAAAGAATTTGCACATTTCACTTTCATTTCCAGTTGTACATATCATTACAATAGTGTTCTATTCTTCTCCATTTGTTAGGGAGCCCTGTGGTCATTATTATTATCATTTCCACATGGATTCCTCTAAAGGCCTATGGTAGTAATCTAAGAATGACTTTACACTTACTTACTAACAATATTTGTTGTTCTGAGAAAATGCATGAAAGTCAGTTGACAATACAGTGGTAAAACATTTCAGCTCAATATGTGAGAATTTGAAATAATAGATGTAGGGAAAATTACAAGTGAATACATAATTAACTCTTAACCTACAAATTCACAGAAATAGTATAGAAGTAGTGCAAGGCTGCATACTGTAAAGAAAGAGTTTCTGTGCCAGTACTTTGTTGCTAAGTAATTGTTTCCTTTCTGAGTCGGTTTCATCCATGAAAGTATACATGTTGTTAATGATGAAGAGACTTTGGCCTGTTTGCTGTAACTTTTTCCTCTTGGTTTGCAGCAGTGCCCGTTGACTTCCATTATTTATTTAAATCTTCCATTATTACTCATTGCACATACATATTTCTGTTACTAAGAACTTTGTCTTTGAGTTCATATAGTGGAGATCATTGTGGTGGCTTTAGTATAATTGTATTCAGATTTAAAGATTAAAACTTATAACTTATGAACCAGAATTCACAAAGGTTTAATTTGAAATAAATATTTTAATTCAGCTCAACCCATATGCTGTTGTTACATGTCCCTGCATTGAATTCATCCTTGTCATTAATTTGGACATCAGTGGATTTCAGATACAGAATGGAACACAATAACAATGCAGACTCAACTTCTGTCTGAGCTAATTTTCAGAAAGAATATACATACATACACATATACATATACACACACACACACACATATATATATATATATATATATATATATGCTATTGGTGACATTGACATTTTAGTCTATCTAGTTTAATAAACGCCTTTGCATGTAGATGTGTATTTGTATCTGAGAGATAAAGAGAGGGAGGGGTATAAATAGCATGTATAAATAGCAAATATATATACACATATACTTATGTGCCTTGCTAGGATAAAACCTAAAGAATAAACTTAATTAAAATTTATCTGTATAATCTAACCTCAATAATAAAGTAAATGGAATTTAAGAGGAAACACACATGATTTCCCAATATTATACTCTGTGAAAACATATCAGAATATATAGCACTGTATGCAAATATACATACAAATTATACTTTTGCAAGTATAATTATGTGGATGTTCAAATGTTAACATTAACTATTTATAGGAATTCTTCAGGATTTCTGCAGCATTGACAGAAAATGAACCAAGTAGATTAGGAAGAATTGTTTTAGTAGGGCTAAACACATACTGTGATATTTTTCTATCAGTGAAAATTTTCTTTTCATCATAAAGCTCATCGCATCAGAAGAGACATAGAAAATGTTTTCTTTTTAATTGAGAAGCTTTGTGAGCTCCATATATAATTAAGTTCTAATAGTGATGAACAAGAGATATCCTCAGTGGTTAAGAATACTTGTTGCTCCTGCAGAATTTGAGCTACACATATAAATTTTTAATTAGGTTTATTGTTTAGGTCTTATCATAGCAAGACACATAATTATATATAGGTATGCACTTATGCATATGTGCACATAAATACATGAATATCCTCTCTGTCTTTCTATCTACTGTCTTTCTCTGTCTTTGTCTCTCTATGTGTCTTTCTCTGTCTCTCTGTCTCTATTCACACACACACACACACACACACACACACACACACACACACATTTCCATATCCCAAAGCATTTATTAACTTAGGAAAACTGTAAATTGTCAGTACCCACATGATCATTCACAATTATCTATAACCCTAATTCGGGGGATCCAATACTTTCATTGGCCTCTATACATACCAGACATTGTTCATGGTGCACATACATACATGTAAAAAACACTCATACACATTAAATGTCTAATTTTTATGGCTTTAAAAAGATTAATAGGGAAATATTTGGATGTGTTCCTTTCATAAGCATTACTAAAGAATAATAATGTGAACCAGGGCATGGTGGCATGTGCCTTTAATTCTAATACTCAGTACCCAGTATGTAGAGGCAAGCAGATCTTTAAGTTTGATGCAAGGTTAGTCTATAAAGTGAGTTACAAGATAGCCAGGGCTATACAGAGAAACCCTGTCTTGAAAAAAAGTAGTTATTATTATTATTATTATTAATTATTGATATATGAAAATATGAATAAGTATGATAATGTAACTACAAGTTTTAATTCTTTTTTATATTATTTAAAATTCCAATATAAATATGAGAAGTAGATACAATTGCTGATATTCAAATATTTTGAAATATAAAAGGAATTACTTGTCATTTTAACATCAGTAATTTTGAAGCATGCTATCTTTAAGTCAGTGTGGTTCAACAGCCTAGTTGAAGTAATTATTTTGTGAGGAGATGGAGTCTTGGTGGGGGTGGGCGGGTTATTCTCAGCCTACCTAAGAGTTCCACTTTGATGTACTTTAAAATTGGATCTTCATTGTTGTTTTCTTTTGTATAAAATAGTTTACTTGTTTTAAAATATTTGAAAATCAATGTTAATTAAGTTAAATTTCTATTGTCTACACATGAATCACAATATCTCTGCAGTGTGCCATAAGTATAACTGAAACCTAAACAGAATCACCAAATAATATCTATATTTTATGCCTGGAATGTGCTGTTTAAGGTAAGCAGATATAATTGGGAAACCACAGTAGACATCTTAAGAATTTGTTGATAATACTTAACAAGGGCATTTTCCAGAGCCATGAGCTTTAGAGTGTTATTCTGGGCCACTGCCCTTCAATTTTGCTACTGTTTTTCTCATTACTACTGTATTTATTCATCATCATTGTGGTTGTTTGAAACCTTACAAGTGACTTTAGAAGCTGAGGAGGAAAAAAATCTATAGTTATTGAACAAAAGAAAAGATGAAAAGAAGGGGGTGAGAGAATGGTATGCTTTGGTGTGCTGACATACCTGAGGTAGAAATAGTCACCAAGTAAGAAATAAAATGGAAAAACTTATAGCTAGTGTGCCAACTCATATTGCTTTCTGAAAAAATATCAACAAATATTTATTCAATGACTATTTCCTGAGCAGAATATATTCTGTGGGCATTAGGGGAATAACATTCACTGGGGCTCCAATGGCTTCTTAAATATTTTAGTCCACAATCATAGACCAATCATAGACATTTCCCCTTATATGTGTATATTTGCTTTAAGTTTTGTATATATGTTTCAAATTAAATAATCACAGAGAGGTATAGGGGAATTTTAATCCAGCAACATAATTTCTTTGGCAAGGAATCACATCCAAAGACCTAGGTCAATGTGATCCAGCTGGAATCCAGACAGGCCACACACATTTAATCTGTCTGGTTGAAATACAGACATGCCCTTAGTATGTAGCTTTAATCCTAAACAATTTCAGTAAGTATAGTTTGTAGTAAGAAACAACTATGTTTGAAATTGATGTCTAATTGAGGGGTAGGCCAAGTGATGAATCAGAGAACATTTTGAGAGAATGAGTCGGAGACAGGATACGCTCAACTCTTAAGAAACAGAACAGGAAAGAGAAGTGACTTAAGACAGTGAGAGGAAGAAGTGTGTGTGTGTGTGTGTGTGTGTGTGTGTGTGTGTGTGTGTTTTACCAAAGACAATTTCACAGAGACAGCTTAGACACAGGTGAAGAGAGAAGAAGCCAGAGAATGAGAAGGAGCCAGAAGATTAGAGCATATTGCCAAACTTAGTATGAGGCCAAGCACAGCAATTCAATGAGAAGCCAAGAGAAGTCAGATTGAATCAGTCAGCTTGCTGAATTGAACCAGCCATCTAGAGTTCAGAAAGAACTACAAAAGGTGAGTTTATTCAGCAGTAAGCCTCTGAGATGACAATTACATCTAGAATATAAAAGATACTTTTACAGAGAGGTATCTAATAAGAAACCAGGAAAGGAAAATGGAGTACATGTTTTTAAGAGATAGAGGGAAGCTACAATAAAAGCATTAAGAAGGGACAGAGATAGGATGTCATTGTACATGAATGAATATGAGGAGGTAAAACTAATACTAAAGGTCACTTGAGAAACCATATGGGATCCTATGTACATATGGGATCTAAATGGACTAAACACATAATAGAGAAGACAATGTTTCAACTAGACATCTTATCTCATGAAGTAAAACATCCAGTGCCAGGAATGAGTTACACCTTGTTGAACTATTGGCCAAAGGGGACCCATAGACTCCTCCAAACATTATATGCTATTGCCAATGATATTTGTTGCTCCCCACAACCTGATGGTAAGGCCCTATTGCTGAAGATAACACTAACTTATGTCATTGAACATGGAGAAACTGAGGTAATGCCAAACTAGAAGTTACACCCCTATGGACCAGCATTTATGGTACTAGAAAATACTCTGCAAGCTATCAGAGAAGAAAAGTAATCATCAGTTTCACCTATCTACACCCTGTGACCTACAACAGAGACCTGCCTATAAATAAGGTGTACTGGTGTTATAGTGGCACAAATGTTAGGAGAGCAACCAACCACTTTCTTTTTCATTGTATTTAAGACCCACTACATGAGATGGAACCCATAGGTCTCATGAGGCTAGGGGAAAACCAACTATTATTCTTCTAGAGGAACTGTAAAATTCATGAACCATAAAAATGACATCTAACATCTACTGGCATAGTTCTGTACCCATAAAGCAGAGCATCACCCAAGTTTCATAAGAGAAGTTTCTTCTGGCAATAGATGGTAATTAGCAAAGAGATCCATAGCTGGACAATATGCAGAGTGAGAGACAATAAAATACTTACTCTAATGCCTCCACCAAACTTCTCCCTTCAAGACCCTGAGACCCATATAGAAGAAGAGAAAGAAAGATAAGTCCCGGAGGTGGTGGATGACTCCAAGGAATCAGTATCTTCAAGACTAATACATACATGGGTAGAGACTGTGACAGTACATACAAAGGACCAGCACAGGTTCAAACTAGACATAAATCCCAGTACTGAGAAGGGTAAGTGGACACAAAGTTTCACCCCTAACCAGAAGCTCTTTCCAACTGATACCTGCAGGAAAATAAAAAATTCATTTTCTTCAACACTAGGAGTATCAACCACATCCTAGGGCAGATCTCAGGCCCAGTAGTTGTTGGCCAACACAAAACAGACTCCATGAATTGTCATTGTTGCTGGTGGTGATGGTGTGTGTGTGTGTGTGTGTGTGTTTATTTTAATAAATTGTTTTTAATTTGCCTATACTTTGGATTTGTTTTGATTTTTGTTTGTTTGTTTGTTTGTTTCTTTTTTGTTCCACAGAAGGGAGGAAGTGATCCATTATTTAAAAAAAATAAAAATGAAATAACTGTTTATTTTTAAGAGGTAGCATATAGAACAAGAATCCATAAAAAGAGAACCCATTGTTACTGGAGCTTTTAGTGTGAGAAACTGACCTCTTGTAACCCTAATAATGTTGTGTCACCCAGCTGTCATCAATAGACTAGTTTTTTGTTTGTTTGTTTGTTTGTTTGTTTGTTTTGTTTGAGTTTTTTGTTTGTTTTTGGAGACAGGATTTCTCTGTGTAGCCCTAACTGTCCTGGAACTCACTGTGTAGACCAGGCTGGACTTGAACTCAGAAACCCGCCTGCCTCTGCCTCCCAAGTGCTGGGATTAAAAGTGCACTACCACCGCCCGGCCCAATAGACTAGTTTTTTTTTTTTTTTTTTTAAAAAAAAGAAAGAGAAATAGTGAAGAGCAGAGAAGTAGATTTCTTCATTGTGTCCACATTGGGAATGGGAAGAAAGAGGTTTAGTAGCCACCGAGTATAACTTTGGGGTCTTGACATGATGTTTAGATTTATGGATAGGGCAAGAAATATGTATAATGAAACAGTTGACGTCAAATTCATCACTGAAAAATCAGGTCTCTCTTGCAAGAGGGTCTGAAAAGTGGTCAGAACTTTGAAATCTCTCCTGGGTTACAGATTCCTCTTCTGGATAGACAAGAGTTGTAATCTTTTTTGGTTTTCCACAACGAGGTTGCTGAGGAAATTCCAATTTTATCTTTTCAATAGTGCAGTAGTAAAAAAAAAAAAAAAAAAAAAACAAACAAACAAAAAAAAAAAAAAAAGGGAATATATGTCTTCTTGTCTGCCAAGACAATTGTACTATTATACTGCAGGCACTGGGTAAGATTTCTCTGTGTAAATAAATTTTAAACTAACATCTAATTATAAGTGATAATTATCTTATATAATCAGAGATGGAAACAAGGTTTAGGTTTCAATGGAGAGATTAGCACATATTATGTTGAGAAATGAATGCTTCAGTTTTAGTACTTGCTTTTCTTCTTGTCTACCTTGATGCTGTATATCTGGGCCTTCAGAATGATTGTGATCATTGTCTTTTTCAATCAAATTTGCTGAGAGTATCTGTAAGAGACTCAAGAAATTGGGCCTGTTATTTCATAGTACAGGGAGGAGGGTGACTCCTAGGACACATGAATCCATAGTTTATGTAGAAAGTGGAAAGGTAACTGCAGGTTGAGACCTTAATTTGCTTGGGGGGCTCTTCAGTAGGGCAGCTCTTCATAAGCCACTCATATTCTGAGTGATATTTTTCTTGAGCCATCTATGCAAGGGCTAAGAATCTTTAGTGGTGTAGCTATCCCTAAATTTCCCAGTGAACCACTCAGTAGTTTCGGTGACCTTGAAATGTCAGTGTTCCTATGAATAATCCCAATACAATTATTAATTCAGTAAAATGGATTTAGACCAAATCCTTTCTTTGGTTTGTCAGTGTTCTCTCTACTTGGAGTAGATAGATGTATATTTATATTTTCTGAAGAAAAATCATGTAACATATGACCAATGTGATGAAAACAATTCTTCTGGGTGCATAGTTCAAGCACTTTGATAATTTTTAAGATTTACTTTTCAAAATTTTAAAATTATGTGTATGCATGCATCTGTGGCTAACTGTGCATACAGAAGTGCAGGTACTTAAGAAGGCAAGAAGATGGTGTTGGCATCAGCTGGCACTGGAGTATAGATCTTTTGAGTTGCTCCACATGGGGACATGAAAGTGAATTTGAGTTCTATGTAAGAGCAGATTGCACCCCTAACCACTGAACAATCTCTGTCTCAACCAAAAAAAATTAAATCTTAGCATTTTCTCTTTCTCCAGAATTGACTTGAACAAGGATTTGATCATTATATCCTCAGTATAGGCCTAATTAATTACATAGACTACAGCACAAAATATATCACCATTGTACACTCTCAACATAATCTCTACTCACCCCTGCTACATTTTTCAAATTCTTGCCACATGCATCTCCTTGCTTATTCCTGGACTTAGCAGGCAATTAGGCTCTGAGACCTTTAAAGATGTTTGCACAATCTCTTCTCCTAATTACTAAACACATTTTGTTTCATTGGGCTTTGTGCTCTTGTACTCTAAACTTAACTTGCTTGCTTTCTTGTAACTATGTCACTTTTGCCTGCCTCTCCCCTTTTCTTCATTCACTCTACCCTGCCCTGTATTGTAAAGTTCTAGATTTTGTTTGATTTATATAGTCCCTTTATGTCTGTTTCTATGCTTTTCTTCACTTGGAAATAAAAATTTGTATTTTTTTTATTTTAGCAACTTTCTGGAGTGGAAGCAAGAAACAGTGGGAAAAGAGATACAAAGGGTTTGTGATAAGGAGAATTTAGAGCAGTTTGGTTTATTACCTCCTCTTAATCAGATATGTGTGCTCTCAAAAGATATATCATTAATAATTATCTTATAAATATCAAAAATATATTCAAGCTTTGCCTATGTGAAGAAAACATATACATTTTAAAAGTTAGCATTTTTCTAATGATGTTTAAGTTCTTAGTTAGCAACCATTAGTAAATACTCACATTCAAAGACTTATATTACCAAAACTGATGACTTATGATTTTAGACCCAGTATTATTACTTACAAAACATGAATTTATTGTGCAATTATTGGTTCATTACTCACTGGCAATTAGGTACAATTAAACATGAAACACCTCAGAGTTAGATATGTTTTTTAGTCAATTTATAATTGAGAGTTTTATGAGTCAAACAATACTTCTAAATTGTCAGGCATTTATTTTTGACTCTTTTTGCAAACCGTGACACTAGTTGCTCAGGGGACTCTGAGAGGGGAATGCTATCAGATTTCAACCTTTGTATTCCAACCTTTTTTTTTTTTTCTTCTCAATTTATTCATTGTACAAATCAGAACACATGCAGGCTGTAAAAGAAATGAGAATCCTGCTGGGCTTCTTAGCCAATAATAAAAAAATATTTTTGTAAAGATGGAAGTGTACAAGATGGTAGGCATCTGTTATTTAAAAACAACAGAACTATATTTAAATCTAATTATAGTATATGGGCTAAGCTTTGAAGCAAGAACAAATTTATTTATGGTCATCTTAATAGGGGATAGCTTTTATGTTCTGCGTTCTTTATGCTCATATGAGAGACTGGATAACAGTTGATCATCTTTAATTATAGACATGATTGCTTGAAAATGTAATATTTTCAGTTATTTATGAACCACCCGGACACAGTAATTGGACAATTCTGAAAACTTTTCTTTTATGTTTTCATAGCTTGAAATGCAGACACATTGTCTCAACAAATCCACAAAATGTACATGATAAGAGAAATCAGCAGCACAGCCTGAATGCTCTCCCCCGTTCAAAAATTTAAAACATGTAAATCATACTAGGAATAAAAATAAGAGTAGTTGCATAGGAGTTTTGATAAAATAAATTCAAATGTGATAGATTTTGCTATAAAAGTGTTTTTCTACATATGCAACAAAATTATTATTAAATTATGTAGTTAATATTACTTTTATAGTTGATAGAAATATTTTTATGCAAACCACTCCAAGTATTGTCTCACTTTTTCATGTTTATGAGGAGAATATTATAAAGTATATATGTGCTTTTTATATATACCATTATGCCTTATGAATGAAAAATATTAATATAATGTTTGTTCCATGAAAAAGACAATATGCTATTGGAACACATACATTTTACACAGGTTAATGAGTTATATATCATATAGACTGAAGTGTAATGTAGACTGACAGTATGCAAAGAAATCAACATTCTATATTTATATATTAACATATCAATAGACATTTTTATTTCCCTTTATAAACTGCAGGAGTGAACACTGCACATTCAATCTAGAATGTAGAGTAGACCATGGTTTCAAAATGCCCAAAATATGAGAGTTCCCCAGAGAAAGAGTTATTTGTTTTGTTTTGTTTTGTTTTGTTTTTTTGAGATAGAGTCTTGGACTGAAACTTCCTATGTAGACCAGGCTGACCTTGAATTGACATCAGCTCCTCCGTATTTGCCTTCCTCAATTTGGGAGTACAGGATCAGCAGTGCTGGAGATCAGATGCAGAACTTCGTGCATGCTAAGCAAGCACTATACTAATGGAACTACATTTCCCAGACTAAAAAAATACTTTAAAAGTTAACTTTATTCTCTCTCTGTCACAGTTTAAATTGCCAACCATTTCTACTTAGATTAAAGGATTCATAAGATAATAATTGTCTTAGAATGAAAATTCCATAGGGAATGGGTTGGGCATAATTGTCCTCCAAATATATTTGTGGGTATGTGAATGACTAACCTTTACTTTTATCATTGGACCAGTACTTATTTTTCCTACCAAGATAAACATTATTGTATTTTATGCCAGGAAAATCTTTCAAGCTTGTCTCAAGTTCTTTACTACTATGCTTCTTTTTCTCTTTATTATAATACTACTTGTAAAAATAGCAAAGAAATAAAAATTCATACACTAAATGTGTCCCATCATGAAATATTTATAAATCATAAAATAAGATATTAAACCAAATATATGCTTTGTAATGAAATGTATACAACAGCAAAATATTTAAAATTACAAATTCTACATGAGGAATCATGTTGAGGAAGGTATCCATTATGAAATCACTGCTTCTTTGACTTTAATATTCTCCGATATCTCCTGGCAATCACATTAAAATGTAAATCTGTATTCTGTGTGTGGAACCCGAGAATCTAAATTTATAATAAGGCCTCAGGTGATACTGACATTGCTTGTTCATGGACAAAATATTGTGAAATGAGATATGAAGTGAAATGAAATATGAAATGAAACTTGAAATATTTATTTAAAAATAACCATATTTGGAACAGCAATGTGGCTCAGGAGGGAAAGACACTTGCTGCCAAGCCTATCGACTTGATGACCTGAGTTTGATCATTGGACCCACAAGATAGAAAGATGGATCAGTCTTCTCCAAGTTGTTCTCTAATTTACAACACATATATGCATGTACGGGCACAAGCACACACACACACACACATACACACACACACATACACACTAGCTCATGTTAGTGTGTATATATATATATATATATATATATATATATATATATATGTGTGTGTGTGTGTGTGTGTGTGTGTGTGTGTGTGTGTGTATGTATGTGTGTGTGTAACAAAAATTGGGGGACTATATATCATAAAACTGATGGATATTTATCAATCTACTAATAAGCTTAGGTTTCTGAAAATGTCCAATTAGTATATATATTTACAGTAAAAACACTATAGTGGTAAGCTGAAAGGGGACTGAGATATGGTCTCTTACCTCAACTGACACACTGGAAATCTAGAGCTCACAAATCATAGAAAAATGGGCTTTTATGAAACCTATCCGCTACCATACCGACAGAGCCAATGTTTCCTTATTCCCAGATCCATGTCTTTTAAAACAGAACATTCTGACTTTTAGATATTGAAATTTTGACAGCATGCACTCAATAAAACATTTAGAATTTTTTAACTTCAAAATATAATTAAGAAAAGTGAAAAGAAATAGTATATTTGTGAAAAATATTCTTTTTATTTTTATTGGATATTTTATTTACATTTCAGATGTACATTTAACCCATTTCCCCCTGCCCAGGAATTCCCTATTCCATGCCCCCTCCTCCTGCTTCTATGAGGATATGCCCCACCCACCCACTCCCATCTCCCCACCCTCGAATTCCCCCACACTGGGCATCCAGCCTTCATGGGACCAAGGAACTTCTCTCTCATCTATGCTGGACAAGGCCATCCTCCCCTACATATAGATCTGGAGCCATGGATCCCACCCTATGTGCTCCCAGGCTGGTGGATTAGACCCTGGGAACTCAGGTTGGTTGGTATTGTTGGTCTCCTCATGGAGCTTCTTCTCCCTATCTCCTCCATTGGGAACCCCTTGATCAGATCAGTGGTTAGCTGTGAGCAACCACCTCTGAATATGTCAGACTCTAGCAGACTTCTAAGGAGACAGCTATATCAGGCTCTTGACAGCATGCACTTCCTGACATCCACATCAGCATCTAACTTTGGTGACTGCACATGGGATGTATACCCAAGTGGAATGGTCTCCAGATGGCCCCTCCTTCAGTTTCTGTCCCACTCTTTGTCTCCATATTTGCTCCCTTGGGTATTTTGTTATTCCTTCTAAGCAGGACCGAAGCACCCACATTTTGGTATTTCTTCTTCATGAGGTTCATGTGGTCTGTGAGTTGAATCTTGGGTATTGCAAGCTTCTGGGCTAATACCCAATTATCAGTGAGTACATACCATGTGTGTTCTTTTGTGATTGGGTTACCTCACTCAGGATGATATTTTCTAGTTCCATCCATTTACCTAAGAATTTCTCAATTTCATTGTTTTTAATAGCTGAGTAATACTCCATTGTGTAAATGTACTACATTTTTGTATCCATTCCTTTGTTGAAGGACATCTGGGCTCTGTCCAGCTTCTGGCTATTATAAATAAGGATGCTATGAACATAGTGGTATATGTATCCTTGCTATATGTTGGAACATCTGTGTATATGCCAAAAAGTAGTATAGCTGGATCCTCAGGTAAAGCTATGTCCAATTTTCTGAGAAACCATCAGACTGACTTCCAGAGTGGTTGTACCAGCTTACAATCCCACCAACAATGGAGGAGTGCTCCCTCCTCTGTCGCCACATCCTTGCCAACATCTACTATCTCCTGAGTTTTTTATCTTAGCCATTCTGAGTGGTGTGAGGTGGAATCTCAGGGTTGTTTTGATTTGCATTTTCCTGATGACTAAGGATGCTGAACATTTCTTTAGGTGCTTCTTGGTCATTCAAGTTCCTCAGTTGAGAATTCTTTGTTAAGCTCTGTACCCCATTTATAATAGGGTTATTTGGCTGTCTGGAGTCTAATTTCTTAAGCTCTTTGTATATATTGTATATTAGCCCTCTATCGATGTGGGATTGGTAAAGATCTTTTTCCAATCTGTTGGATGCCATCTTGTCCTATTGACAGTGTCCTTTGCATTACAGAAACTTTGCAATTTTATAAGGTCCATTTGTCAATTTTTGATCTGAGAGCATAAGCCATTGGTGTTCTGTTCAGGAACATTTCCTCTGTGCCCAATATTCATGATTCTTCCCCACCTACTCTTCTATTAGTTTCAGTGTATCTGGTTTTATGTGGAGGTCTTTGATCCACTTGGAGTTGAGCTTTGTACAAGGGGATAAGAATGGATTGATTTGCATCCTTCTACATTCTGACCTCCAGTTGAACCAGCACCACTTGTTGAAAATGCTGTCCTTTTCCCACTGAGCAGTTTTAGCTCCTTTGTCAAAGACCAAGTGACCACATGTGTGTGGGTTCATTTCTGGGTCTTCAATTCTATTCCATTGATCTTCCTGCCTGTCTCTGTACCAATACCATGCAGGTTTTATCACTATTGTTCTACAGTACACCTTGAGGTCAGGGATGGTGATTTCTCCAGAACTTTTTTATTGTTGAGGATAGTTTTTGCTATCCTGGGTTTTTTGTTATTTCAAATGAATTTGAGAATTTCTCTTTCTAACTCTGTGAAGAATTGAGTTGGGATTTTAATGGGGATTGCACTGAATATGTAGATTGCTTTCGGCCATTTTTACTATGTTAATCCTGCCAATCCATGTGCATAGGAGATCTTTCCATCTTCTGAGATCTTCTTTGATTTCTTTCTTCAGAGACTTGAAGTTCTTGTCATACAGACCTTTCACTGGCTTGGTTAGATTCACACCTAGGTATTTTATATTATTTATGACTATTGTGAAGGATGTCATTTCCCTAATTTCTTTCTCAACCTGTTTATCTTTCTAGTAGAGAAAGGCTACTGATTTGTTTGAGTTGATTTTATAACCAGCCACTTTGTTGAAGTTGTTTATCAGGTTTAGGAGTTCTCTGGTGAATTTTTGGGTCATTTAATTATACTATCTTATCATCTGCAAATACTAGAAGTCCTAGCTAGAGCAATCAGACAACAAACAGCAAGTCAAAGGGATACAAATAGAAAAGAAAAAATACTTATTAATAACATTACCTTAGTAACCAATAAAAATTATTCTGAGCAACACTGAATACTTGATAATGAGAGTCTGATGAATCAATCTGATTATTCCTTTACAGAAAGTTAGAGTTTATTCCAAAATTTAAAATTATGAAAAGAACACACCAAAAATACAAAAACCCAATATTATTATTTTATTGATTAAGTTAATTTCTTTAGGTAAGTTGAGTTTTTGTGCTAATTTTTAAAAAATCTATATGAAAAGTCTTCAACTGTTTCATTATATAAGAATTCACATTTCATAAAAAACTACCTTCTCTTTTGTGTACATACATACATATACATATATATATATGACATATATATGTCACAGATTCATTTTTCATATTTATTAGCTAAGTTGTACATATAGATGTGAGTGTCTTTGTGAATATGTGCATATTTGCTGGTGCCCACTGAGACCACAGGCATTGGATGACCTTGGATCTGGAGTTTGGGGATGTTATGAGCTGCCCTATGTAGGTTCTGGGAATTAGACTCAAGAGCCATAGTGATTATGATTGATGAATTGCTATAGATTCACAAACAATATTTTCCTTTGAGATCTGACAACAGATGTTGACATTTTAATGAAAGGCAAATTAAATAATCCACATCATGCTTAGAATAGTAAACTGAATGTTTAAAAAACATCATAATAGCTGATGAATTTTCTAATACCTATATGTTTTATTAAATATGTCAAAATATAACATAATTACATAGTTTTCTTTTGTCTCTTTTGTCCCTCAAACAACTCTCATGCATCTTGCTTTCTATAAAATTTATATCCTCTTCAAAAATTGTTTTCAAATATGTGTGCATTTGTTTGATGTACATGTGTGTGTGTGTTTCTAAATATATATAAATATAACCTACTCAATTCATATAATGTTACTTGTATGTCTGCTCATTTCATATAATGTTACTTGCATGTATACAATTTCAGGGCTGATGGTTTGTTATAGTGTATCAACTGGTGTGTGCCTCTCTGTAGAAAAATATTTCTCCTGCTTTCATTTTCCTTAGTTGTTTGTAGTTCTTTCTGTAGAGCTAAGGCCTCATTAGCTTCTTTCCCTTCCACATTAGCATGTATACTGTTGCCATCCTTGCTCAGGTCATGTTTTGGCAGGCATGTTGATGACCCTTCATTGTGTAGCTTCTCTGAAGTTATTGTGTCTTCTCTAGGAGACACAGTCTCATAGCAATCTTTGTGTTCCTCTGGGTCTTACATGCCTTCTGACCCCTCTTCCACAAGGATTGCTGACCCTTAGGCACAGTGCATTTTTCAATTTATCATGCTTTCATTAAGGTATTTAACTCCATTATAAATTGAGGAGCATATGGTGGGAGACAGGTAGAGATACAAAGAAAGATAAGAGAAAGCCAAACACAAAGACAGAAAGACACAGCAACACAGACACAGAGACAGAGGCAGAGAAGAAAAGGTGATGACGGAAGAGAGAAGAGAAGGGGAGAGGAGGGGAGGGGAGGGGAGGGGAGGGGAGGGGAGGGGAGGGGAGGGGAGGGGAGGAGAGGAGAGGAGAGGAGAGGAGAGGAGAGGAGAGGAGAGGAGAGGAGAGGAGAGGAGAGGAGAGGAGAGGAGAGGAGAGGAGAGGATAAGTGAAATTTTCAGTAGATAAAGTGAAGTTGCACATCATATAGGTATGAAAGTAGGAACCAAGGGAAAATATGCAGACCGTGTTCCAGAGCAGCCAGGACTACATAGGGAAACACTGTTTCAAAAAAAAAAAACAAAAACAAAACAAACAAAAGCAAAGTTAAAAAGCTGGAGATTCAGATAAGTAAGTCCCACAAAAAGAAGTGGATCTTGAGCAAACTGCTAATTCTTAGGGGAAAAAGGTGAGTAAAATTTTACTTGACATAGTAAATTTAGAAGTTGGAGGAAAAGAATTAATATAATCAAAATATTTTGTGTGATATTTTCAAGAATAAATGAAAACATTATTTAAAAATAATTTCTATGAAAAAATTACATACAGAACTATCTGAATATATGAAAGACAATTTTTTTATCTATGAAAGTTTCCAATGAAGCTCATTGTCAGAGATAAAGTATAGAGAAAGGAGATATGGAAGAGGTGTAAATGGGTCTATCTATAATGTTTAATGTTATTTTATTTTTTCTCAAATAACTAGGGTGTTTTGTTTTCTACAGTAGGAAGAAGTCAGTGGCTTTAGCAGAGGGTGTGAAGAGCTCTACCTATAGCTCCTTGGTTTATCAGAAAGAATAAGAGAAGTTGACAAGTATATGGAAGGCTTTAAGGACTGGCAATGTACAGAGACTGAGAAAGTACAGTGGGCAATTGGAGAAATCAGAAAAGTAAAAAATAAAAATTATATAAGCTCATTGTTCCAAGTGTGTATGGGTTCTCAGAAGGAGCTAAGCTGCAAAAAAAAAAATTCATGTCTGGGACAAGAAGCATTTTCTACATAGTGGATAAGAGTTCCCTGAGAAATGTGGAAATTCTGTAACAAAACATTCTTCCAAATAAATAGTAATTGGTTATCTATACCAGACATTGTTTGGAATTCATTATTATTATTATTGCTATCACTATTGGTTTTACCATTAGAAGTCATATTTTAGAAAAATGTACGACCTCATGTTGTCACATATCTTGGGGATATTCCTGGAAGTGAAACAGAAAGAAAAACTGATTTGATACAAGATGATGCACATTTTAAACGGATGTTTCTTCTTTGATATTTTGAACTCATGCTCTTGGCATTCTGGTGAACACACTTTGTAGAATAGCTGTGTACAGAGCACCAAAGGAGTCTACCACTATTCTGGATAATAAAAGTCTATTTCTTTGAAGGGCTTTTGGGTCCCTCCCAAGTTATGAATATCATGTAGGACTATATTGAAGTAAAATGCCCCAAATACATCTTCAAATAAGATATAAATTCAATATAGCCACTGGTACTTAACATAGACTTTTAAATGTTCACATAGATTATATTTATTTATTGCACTGTTAGTATGTACTTTTTCACTCATGATTTCCGTTTCTAGGTCCCTTTTTCCATGATTAAGTTCTACATGTGTTTGTCCTATTAGACAAACTATATCATCACTGACATAGCATACTTTGGCCATTCAATTTTTCAATAACTGACTCTACTTCCTCTAGTATAGGATTCTAGTGCAATATACCAAGTATAGCAAGATGCCTCCGTAAAAAGCAGTGACAAGTTGCAGACAGGCAAATAGCATGCATTTCAAATGAAGTCATATTCAGTATGTTATACACCATAATACACTGGGAATATTTTTAATTCGGGAATCATCAAAAAATAAAATTATACTCTAGAACTATATAGGTATATATGAGTGAGAAATATGAAAAGTGGCTGCTTTAATTATCAAATTTTGGATTTAAATTAGATTTAGATAATTAAAATAGAAGCACTTTCAGTTCATAAACTTCCTCATTATCTTAAGGGAAAAAAAGATTAGTGGGATTTCCAGTCAAGGACTATGGTTGGAAACAAGCATTTTGTTCCAGTTAGCTAGCTTCCGTACATGTGTTATATTCATCATATATTTTAAAGGCAAATGATCCATCTCTACATCCTTTCATATTTGTGGGAAACTCTTACACTGCCAGTTTGAGATTACATTCACTTTAGAGAGAATAAATGTTCTAATATTGCCATAGTTTTAAGTTAAAAGAATGAAATTAGTTTAATATGCTAGCATAACCATTGTACTAGTCAGACTATCATTGTTTCCTTTGGCAAACTAGGAAGATATATCTATATATAAAATGGTAAATTCCCGCATTAAATTGCATAATAGTATGTATGTCATTAGATTTCAACTCAATTAATCACTTCATGCACGCCAAAATTCCTTGATAGATGTGCTGTTACTGGAGATTACAGCCATTTTTAAAATAATTACAGTGAACTGTCAATGAAATTATATTTATTATGGAAGCAGATACTTCCCAAATGAAGTTGTAAGAAGAGATAGTAAATGTATGCATTGTTCATTAGCTGGATCAGGTAGATTAATTTCCCAATGAGATATTATTGCATAGCTGTTATAATCACTGAAATTTTAAATATTAAGCATACCAAGTATTGTAAGGATATGGATCAAGAACATTTAGATGTGATCAACAAGTGAAATCATCTTAGTAAATGGTATAGCATCTTACAAAACTAAGCCTATGGCATATCTACCCATGGTGCACAAAGAAATACTTGTTCAAAGATATTCATAACAGCTATATTCATAATATCTCAAACTGGAAATGAACAAAATATGCATCAGCAGGTACATGGAAAGAAACTCAGCAATGAAAAGCAATAAGAGTAGTACTCTTAGATGAATCTCAAATCATGTTGTTATGCAAAGAAACCATAATAAAGAGTATGTAAGCATTAACATGAAGACAAAGCTTTAGTCAAACTCTTCAGTGGAAATTTGTTGGTCATAGGGAAATCTCCTGAGGTATTAGAAATATGCAGCACCTTGTGTCTTACAAAACTACTAAAGATTATAACATCTGATTGTAGAAAATTTAGTTTTATGTTACTCTAGGGATAAGCATTCATAGAAATGAGAAAGTGAAGACAGTACTGTTTGGACCAGCAATCTCTTTTTAGAGTACAGATAGGATACAGAGTTTTATGTGAGGCTTTTAAAATCAGTGTTTTAAAAACATTATTATTTACTGTTTGTATTGACAAAAGAAAGAATAAAAATGACTGAAACACATGTAAAGAGCATACAGTAATAAGAAAGCAAGATCAGTTAGATTATTATCATCCTGTAATGAAATGACGGTACCTTGAATTCAGGAGATGACAGTTGTGATACAAGTAGATAATTTCTAAATATAGTTTATACATAGATTTGAAGTATAAGTTTGATATGATGTAATGCATAAAATGGAAAAATCAATGAAAATCAATATCATGGACTTAACATGGTTGCCATTTATGGAAATGGAGAATTCCAAGTGTGTGAAGCATAAAATCAGTAGTGGAAAGTTCATGGCATTCAGAGGCTTGGCAATAATGAGATGATAGTGCCAAATCATGTAAGATGAACAGAGAGACCACTTAACAATTGTGCAGAAAATATGTAAGGAGAACGGAGAACTTCAGGGGTAGTGCTGCATGCACCCTGGGCTAGTACTATAGCAACTCACTGCTATCTCTGAGAAACAAGAGGTGAGGTTAACAAGTAGATATGCTGGTGGATGATGCTTATTTTCATATTCTGTTGTTCTGATAAATACTTTAGTGACAGGGGGCTTATGTAAGCCCCTAGTTCAAAGTGTAGACCATCACAACAGAGAAGTTAAAGTAGCATGAACTTGAATCAGCTGGTTCCATCAACTAACAGTAAACATAGAAGGAGGAATGTATAGAAGTGCTAAACTTGCTTTCTTCATTTTATTCAGTCTAGGATTCCTTGTCAAGAGAATGGCTCTGACCATAATTAAAATGAGTTTTCCTACATCAATTAATACAATACAATACAATACAATACAATACAATACAATACAATACAGAGGTTCATGTCTCAAATGATTCTAGATTCTATGAAGTTGCTGGTTAATACCAACCATACTAGTATCACAGGTGGTAAAACCAATTTAAAGAGATGATATTTGGAAGAGCAAATAATTTTTTTTTGGTTCTTAGCCAAATCCAATGAGAATATGAAGGATGGAGTAGAAAAAAAAAACAGTGGGCAATGTGGGAATATGTATGTTAGGAGTTAGAAGATGCTGATTGCTCAATACTCAGAGTAAACTGAATAAATATTGAAAAGTATAGAACAAAATATCAAGCATAGTGCCCATATCCTGAATTCTATACAATTTAAAGCTGCTGTAAATTCCTTCTAAATTATAAACAATTACATAAATTTTACCACACTATAGGAATATTTCTTAGTGGTTGAAGTAATGTGAAAGTATTTGCTAGTTATGTATTTATTATTTGTGAGTTTTTATTTTAATACTTATTAGACAAAGCTGTTACCATTAAAAGTACCATATTAAGGACTTGTTAATCAGTTCTGCAGTACCATTAAGGAAAGAGTGAATAATTACAGGATGGAAGAAAACCTTAAGACAACTTTTACATTACAGAAGCTCTTGAGTGTTAGACAGATGGAAGCAAAGAATCTATCCGTTTCTTTACCATTAAGACCTTGCATAGGTGTTTGTGACATTTGGAGCTGGAATAGGGAAATCAATTTTTTTCCATCTGTTCAAAGTCTTTTATTATGCTTTTCAGTATAATTATATCTTTTTAGTTATCACATGTGCTTCTATTTCTGTAGTTTTGGAGGGTTGTCTAACAAGGACAACATCCTTACATTGTGTACTTTGATAATGTAAGCTCTCAAAGGTCCTCACTGGCTAGTATCAAGTATGTCATAAATGATTATTTAGTAAGAGAGCTGAATTACCAAGGCAATGGCAACAATTTTTGATGGCAACCTCACTTAAAACAAAAATTAAGTGTTTGCCTATTTAAATTTTATGTGTATGGTTGCATATGGATGTACAAACAATGTGGTGAAGCAATGTTACATTATTCATTTGGAAATAAAGAATATTCACTGCTTCTACAAAGATTTCTTAAATGCCTACTATATGCATCTGGAGCCGTGGGTCCCTCAATGTGTATTCTTTGATTGGTAGTTTAGTCCCTAGGAGCTCTAAGGGTTCTGGCTTTACATATCCCTGTAGAAGAATTGGGAATACAAACGTGCTATTATATCTACATTTATGTGGGGTCTCGAGATCTGAACTAAGGTCTTGCACAAATCATTTAGTAATTGAATGATATCTCCTGTCTGCTTTTACAGGTTTTATACACATCCATTCTTCAGTGATCAAATGAAAATTTTTATTAGAAATCATCAACATGTATGTCCTTGATATATTGAAGGTCTGGATCACTAAGTAAATTTAAATAGGGCAATCTTTCAATTTTCATTAATACACTTATAATTAATAAAGTTAATAACAATGAAAGTAACAGGAAAATCAAACAACATAATTTTATAACAAAATCAGTTTGTGTTATCACAGGGAATTGTCTAATATTCATACATTTGAGGCTCTTATACTGGAATACAAAGGAGTATGTTTTGTTTTATTAAATAAATTCTTTTTAAGTGAATTTTAATCCATGCTGCTATCCCATTCTAATATTGAATACAAAGTGAAATTATCTCATGTTTATGTATATTAGTCTTGAAGAAATTATACTCACATGAAGATTAATCTGCATTAAGTTTTTTTCCTATTAAACATTACAGCAAATTGCTGAAGCTAAGTTTAATGGTATAAAATCACTAAACAAAGTTCCTCAACATGACAACTGAGAAGAGTGAGCTAGGGGCAATTGTCCTTTTAGGCAATGGGCAAAGTGCCCAGTTACAATCTCAATTCTGAAATCTGAACTCATTCAACCAAGAAAATCTATATATGATGGTGGTATCATATTTGACTTCTATTCACAGCCAGTTTTTAGGTTTAAACTCCTCTTAGTCTACTAGGATAGAAATTAAAATAAATGTTTAAGTAGAATTTTGTAAGTCAAAAAGTAGAAAAAACGTTATCCCACTCTGACTTATTAGTAACCTTAAAAAAATTAAAATTAATTTTGCTTGTATATTTCTGTTATTAGTTGGAAATGAAATGTTTTTCTCTAACAAATTAGAACATCTTATTTCCTCTACAGGAACAGATAAATGATACTTCTAATTAGTGTAGGCCTTTAACAAACCAGTGATGGAGAAAATTAAACTCATATTTATTTTCTTTTTGAAATATTTTTTTTCTCAAAAATCTCAAGGGATTTTTAGAGATTGAGGATGGCTGTCTAACTCATAATAAAGATCTAATGGGAAAATATTATTAAGATTTGAAGACTATCAGGTCAAAGGCAATATTTGAGACCAAATTAATATTATGCCATACTTCCCAATCATGAGTGAAAGATAGTTAGTGACTTTAGACAGAATGATCAAATCTTTCAGCCACTAAATTACCATTCATGGGTGTCTTGATGAATTTTCCTCTGACCAGTATTTTCTATCAATTCTATGACTCATGAGGATTTAGCAGTAACAAATCAGCATCAACATTTCATCATCATCCTATACTTGGTGCCTTTCTGTTTCTTTAAAAGAAATGCAACTGCCTTTTAATATATTGGTGAGTCTATGATTTTATTTGTAAAAATTACCAGTAGGAGTCACCATGAATTACAGCAATACTCTTTTTTTTTATTTTATTTTATTTTTTTTATTAGATCTTTCATTTACACTTCAGATACCATCCCGTTTCCCCATTCCCCCCCCTTAGAAAACCCCTATCCCATGCCCCCTTTTCATTTTGCATTTATACATTTTTTTAAGAAATGTTAATCATAGGCTTTATAAGTTTGGTATTGTTCAATCAGAGGTGTAACCCACTACCCAACCTAGATATATCAACTATCTTTGACTGGTGGAGATACATGAACATCTGCTTCCCTGTCTCCCCCCTCTATCTCTCTTTCATCACCTAGCTTCTCCTCTCCTTCTTCTTCTCCTCTTCTTACTCCTTTTCTTCCTCTCAGTACTCCTCCCACCTTAGCTCCTCCTACACATCACCCTTCCTGTTAAAAGGAAACTTTTCTCTCAAAATACAATTAGAGCATAATTATGCCTATTTGTACCAGTGAGGTACAAGATAGTCCTAATACCCAGTCCATCCTTTTGTTGACTAACCAGCACCTCTGTCATCTATCCTAACTAAAACACTTAGTTCTGAACCTGCCTTTTTCCTTGGCTTTAGGATGAATGTCAGCTGATGACCATACACTCAGATCTTTTCTCTCAAAGTAAATAGCTATAAGTTTTCAACCCCATCAGAAATCCAGAATGACTGAGTTGACTATAATTATGGGAAGCACAAAGCATAGCTTCTAAAACTTAGCCAATTTATAGAGACCTCTGAACACCTGGACACTCGCTCTACTTCAAAACGTTGGAGCATCTGTTCTTCTGCCTTCTGGCCCAGGATCATCTGACAGACCTTAGTGCTGCAGAATTATTAAGGGCTGATTACTCTGTCTAGGCAGATATAATCAGTCGACTATTCTGTAAGTGTGTCCTTTTCTGGACAGTAATTTGTCTGTAGAAGGAAAGTGGCAATTTTTGCCTAGTGGCTGTCTCACCACAACTGGAGTAACTCCAAGGATGCTCAATTTCTTCTTAGAATTTAACATAGGAAGCTGTCCGGAGCAGACAGGTCTCTAATGAAAATGAACATTAATACTGAAATGTTTGTCATGTCAATTCTAAGGATTTCTGATGTTTTGAAAACCAGCTATCCATGTAAGGTAATCTGGACTGTTGCCTGTTAACTCCACTCAGCTATTTCTAAATAAAACATAGAGAACACCCTTATAATAAACTCCAAGTCATGAATTTGCTATAGTCCCTCAACTCACAGGCTGACCATCTCAAATCAGTTAAAAAAGTTAAAGAAGGACTGGGTCTAAGCTTTGTATTCCTAAGTGTGTTATACTGGTACAATGCCTATGAGAGTAACAATATTCATCTCACTCTTATATCACTAAGAAGCTCATGCCAATGAAAACCTTAAAATTTGTAAACAAAGTAAATTGGTGCCATTTAAGAATTTATATCTTCATCTTGATATTAATTATTACAGATTTCTACTAATAGGTTATGGCTATGCAATAAACCCTAGCTAATCCTCTCTATTCCGACAAAACCACTACTTTTCCCTAGGGAGACAGCCCAACATTTACCACCTTAGTCCCCATGCCCAGGGAATAGGGGCGCTGACTCATCATTAGCTTCTTCAAGCTGATTATGGGCGTTGAGATATTAGAAGAGGAGTGGGGGGGGAGAGCAAGTTGACAATCCTCTGATACAGCAATACTCTTAGTGCTGCTAGAATAGCATCTCAGTAGCTTCCCCGCCTCTGTTTCCCAGTAGGTTTATTTCTTTTTAATGCCCCTTTAATTCCTACTCTTTAAAGTTCAATTTTCAAATATTCATGGTTCTTTATATGAACTATAAAATATGTGCTTAATGCCATTATCTTTTCTAAACATCATCAAAAGTCCTTACAGTTTAATCACAAATCTTGCCTATAAAGTAAATTTAACATCATGTATAAATTGTCACAAGCTGAGTGTCACATATATTTAAAATTTCTATATAACAATATGTTAAAGGAATAGATAAATTGACTGTCTTGAAAAATTATTTAACTTTATAAATGATTTCTTCTCATGTCTGTATTGAATAAAATCAAAACAGAATTTAGATTTCAAATATTCTTAAGACCAGCGCTTTGCACTATCTGTAGTTTGTTCTTTGCTTTCACTCTGGTAATCCTACTTCTATTGATTGTCTCAAAAATTCCATCAGGCAATTACTCCTACTTGCTCAATGCCTTCTTTCTAATCCATTCTTAATACAACAAGGAAACATAATTATTTTTCATACACAAAAAACTAGTATTTATTAAGCACTCATTAGTTAAAAACCAAGATAGATAGATATTTATACTTAACCCTCCAAAAATATATTGCAAATATTATAAAGGTAAATTCAGTGGATCACTTTCCTGTTTGAAGCTGATCACTGATGTAAAGGGTGAAATCCTCATGACCAGCTAATTCATATACTAGCTGGTCTTTGTTTTTTTTTTTTTTATTTCTCCTGTCTGGTCCCTTTCTGTTCAAAACCAAGCTTTTTCCACTCCAGGACCTTGATTCTTGATAATGCTTCTGCCAACCAATGGACATTCTCTGCCTCAAAGTTTCTTTTTATGTCTATCATAGTTAAGCTTATGTGTCACCTTTCTAAGGAAACCATCTCCTTCAGAGTAGCCCCAAAAGACTACCTCCCATGTCTTCCAATACTATTTATTTTATAACAATTTACAAAATTGGGCATTATTTCTTTTCGGTTTTATTGTCTATATGTAGCTCTCCCACTCTCTTTACAAGTCCTAACAGAGTGAGAACCTTATCTCCTTCAAAGCAATATGCTCTGAGGTCATATCCTTCCATATATACTTTATAATCCTTATAGCTATATCATGAATAATGTATTGATATGTCAAAATTCAGAAGACATATGAACAATTATCTTCTTGAAACATTGATTGTCAAATGTTTTCAGCTTCTGAGGTTATTGAGCTCTCCATGAACACCACTGAGGCTAGTTAGGGCTACATAAGACCCTGACTCAAAAGAAAAACAAACAGAAAGATAATTTAATAGTGTCAGAATTTCTGCTTATTAAAGTCATATTTCCTACTGATAGATTCAATTGAAACAAAATTTTCAATAAGTCTGTCATTCTGCACTTCATGGTTGTGTGAACTCCCATGCAGGAATGAAAGTAGAAATAAAACTGTGTAAGGGAACAAAGGTAATTTAATGAGGGGAACTGAAAAAAAAAAAGCTCTTAAGATAAACAACACAGGATCCACTGTGTTGATTAGTTTAAAAGATTTGTGCTTTCCAAGGTTTATTATGTAGAAACAATTCAATTCTTTTGGTATGATGGGGTATATTTTCAGTTGTGTAAAAATACAATCTATATTTTAACTCAAAACAAAAAAAGAGCGGGGGCAATAGTATAGGGTAAGGTTCTCGATACACAAAAATTATGTGTTATGAATCAAGGTTTTGAAAAGTGTCTTTACTTCCAATTGTCCTAAATCTTGTTTGTTTTGTTGGTTTAGATGGGGTTTCATAATAGACCAGGTTGGCCTCAAACTCATTCTGTCATCAAGTATGTATTTGAACTCTTGATCCCCGTTTCCAATCATGCCATTACTCCAAAGTTTTAAATTTAAACCTTTTGTAAAACTCTCTTTGTTCTGTCCTGAACTTCTTTTTACAATCCTGGAAGCCAGTGGTATAAGATCAAAGTTATTGGTGGAACTGTTTTTTCACAATTAGTATATTGGTAAACTTTTATTTCTTTATTGTAAAATTTGATCCATGCTCAGATGGAAATACCCCTATGATATAGACTAGACATGGTGGGTTCTTTTTCTCAGTCAGATAAATTAATAATGACAGGAAAAGAAATCAGAGTGGAACAAAAGCAAAGCTTATTAGCAAGCATTATAGTCTCTTCAAGTAAATGTAGAGGGCCTCATAGCTTGCACCTAGTCTTTAAATATACTTGTACTTACTGTGGGTTTAAGTGCCCCACCCAGTTACCTCTCTATTTCTTTTCTTCTGTTAGTCTAATTCTCTATCAAAGATTGGATCTATGCTTCTGTCTACTATGATAGGATACTCTGACTCTATACATTTATGTAGGAGTAGCTAGGACTGAGTACCTTGCTTTGATGTACTAGCACAAAAAAATAACTTTTGGCTTACTGAGATAGGAGTGGGCTCCCCAACCTGCTCACCCTTTTGAGATGTAATAAAGACAGATAGACACAACATATGTGAAAAGTAATGGCTTATATTAATGGAAATAGAAACTTATTGGTCACTACAAAAAGTCACAAGGAAACAGACTTACAGCTAGCAACAAAGGTCATGAAAGGGTACAAAATAGGGTTTACTAAACTCCCTTTCCTTCATCCTACAGATTCACTGCCTCATCTGGAGAGATTAACACTTTAAGTAAAGTTATTTTGAATTTAAACTATAGGGTCTTCCAACTTTATGTTTTTACAAGCAAAATTGGAAGTTTAATGCAGGGAGTTTAAGTTTAATTCATTCTTGGTATCTTTGTATAAAGCATAAAGAATGATATGTTTGAAACAAGATTATTGACAAATGTTTACCATTTATATGTAATAGGAATAAAACATCCAATTTATGACTCTAAAAGGACATTTTTGGAAACAGTAAACATTAAAAGTCAATAAAGTAAATTAGACAAAAACAAACGAACCAGAAAGCATGAACATGCACAAGAGTAGACACACATAAAGCTGAGTCTCTGAATACGAAGATGGGTGAGTAGGGAGACAGAGAGACTCTTAGTGGAAGTAAGGAAGGAAAAATAGTAACATTCAAATATGTTGTCTGAAAAACTGTAATTGTAAAAAAAATATAAAGAAAGTAAAACTACTGTCACAAAAGAATCAGAGAAATCAGGTGTGTTAGTGCACATCTCTAAAGCTAGAACTTGGGCAGAGACAAGAATATCAGAAACTCAGGGTCAGTTTTGCCTACACTGTGAGCTTTAGATGAGCTTGATGCTCAATCTCATAAAAAGTGAACATCAAAAGTTTAGGAACCATATGCAAATATTGAGCAGCATGTAAGCCAGGTGGAAGAGGATTATAAAAAGATCTGGTCCTTTCCCTGGCTCTGCTACTCTGTAAAGTTGAGTAAATCTTTCATCCTTAGAGGTGGTGTGTGTGTGTGTGTGTGTGTGTGTGTGTGTGTGTGTGTGTGTTTATGAGAGAGAAGAGATACAGAGAGGCAGAGGCAAAGAAACTGAGAGGAGAAAAACAGAGAGGAGACTCTTGGTTGCTTTGTTAATAATCACATGTTGGATGGAGATGCTTTAAATTAAAATTTTACATATTATCTGGTGACGCTACTTCTCATAGATACCAGAAAACATGATGGAGCATATGGAACACCAATGTGATTTATACAAATATACACATGACAAACCTGTAATAGAGCAGGACTTTCAATTTTATACAAGTCTTTCATTCCATGTATATTCTGTTTCTGTCACATGTATTAGCAGATTTCAGTGTAAGTATGTTCAAAAGATACTCACATATCATCTCCTTCAATACAAAAATTAAAGCAGCATTGTTCATTCAAAGCATTAACCTTGAGAAGGGTGAAATAAAATGTGTTTATCTTACAGAGTATCCAATAAGACATTCTATTTTCTGAGTTTTCATTAAATTTTATTTATGAATGTTAAGTTGGTTCAGAATGTATAAACTCATAGCATATTGGTAAGACTAACTTGCCATCATATTGTTAAATCCAGTTTCTTTTCAAAAAACTTATTTCTAGAGATCCTCTTTGTAAATTAATTGAGTCTTTTAATTACTCCCCTGAATAACTCATTTTCAGAGGGCAGCTTATAGATCTTGGCGTGATAAAATTGACAATTGCTATTTTACTAAACGAACAAGGAATACAATATGCTCTTAATTTTTTTTGTCCAAACATGATGTAGTTATAATTGTTGTGTTGTTACAGTTCATATACTTAATATGTCTATTACAGTAGCTATGCTCAATAAATGATCTCCTGATTCTATCAGGGGCACACAATAAATGTTTAAGCATGTAAATGTTTAAGCAGTAAATGAACAAAAACAATATTGAAATTAAGCACAGTAAACATTTTAAACAAAAACTTTATCATAAAGCATGAGGAGAAGTTTGATTTTGGAAGATGCACTAGAAGACAGCAAACTTCACAGCAAACTTTTCCATACACTCTTACTATTAAATGGTGTATGAAAACTAAAAACAAGTATTGCATCATATGGATAATGGAAAAATGATGTAACTATTATAATCTCAAAAAATAAAAGAAGTAATTAAAAGGAATAATTTATTTTATCACCTTTAATTATGAAATATTATTCATTTTTGTACTAATTATATCAAGTATCACTTTTGTGAATCAATGAAATCTCTAGTGTTGATTTTTGTTTACATTTACTCTGTGTGTGTGTGTCTGTGTGTCTGTGTGTGTCTGTGTGTAGAGACACATATGTTCTATGGCACACTTGTAGTCAGAAGTCAACTTCTAGTTTTCTCCTTCCACTTTGTGAATTCTGGGAATGAAATGCAGGCCATTGGACTTAGCTTAGGGTCTTTACACTAATCCATTTTCCCAGCCCTCTAGTGTAGATATTAACAATGATGCTTGAATTCTATTTTAGTAATGTTTTATTTTTATTTTATTTTTATTGGTTATTTTATTTATGTACATTCCAAATGTTCTCTCCCTTCCTTTATGGTTTCTCCTCCGCAAACCCCCTATCCTACCCCCCTCCCCCTGACTCTATGAGGGTGCTTTCCAATCCACCTTCCCACTCCTGTCAAACCGTCTTAGTATTCCCCTACACTGAGGCATCAAGCTTCCTCAAGACCAAAAGCCTCCTCTCCTATTGATGCCAGATAAGACAATTCTCTGCTACATATGCAGATGCAGCCATGGGTCCCTCCATATGTACTCTTTGGTTTGTGGTTTAGTTCCTGGGATCTCTGGGTGGTCCAGTTGGTTAATATTGTTGTTCTTCCTATGGGTTTGCAATCCCCTCAGTCTTTCCCATAATTCTTCCATTGGGGTCCCTGTGCTCAGTCTGATGGTTAGCTGCAAGCATCTGCATCTGTATTGGTCAGGCTCTGGCAAAGCCTTTCAGGGGACAGCTATACCAGGCTCCTGTCAACAAGCACTTCTTTGCTTCAGGAATGATGTCTGGGTTTGGTGTCTGCAGATGGGATAGACCCTTAGGTGAGGCAGTCTCTGGATGGCCTTTCCTTCAGTCTCTGCCCCACTCTTTGTCCTGCATTTCCGTTAGACAGAAAGCACTATACGTTAAAATTTTTGAGATGGTTGTGTGGCCTCATCCCTCAATCTAGGGCTGTGAATATTCACTGGATATGGTCTTTACAAGTTCTCTCTCCCCTTTGTTGGGTATTTCAGCTAAAGCCATCCCCATTGAGTCCTGGAAACCTCTTGCTTCCTGGCATCTGGGACTTTCCAGTGGCTATCCCCAGTTCCCTATCACCCACCCTACACACTACCATTCAATTTTCTGACCTCTGTACTTCTTCCCATCTCCTCCTATACCTGATCCTGCTCCCCCTTTTTCTTTCCAGGAACATAAAATTCTAAAGACCTTAGGGAGTGAATAAAAGTTAATGTCTAGTCATTGCAATCAATTTTAAGGTAAATCACTAAACCTTGAGCAAAACAACTTTTTAAACTGATCTGTCCTACAATGTTACATTTATAAAGTAATAGATAATGATATGTAACCTACAAATGGTATCTACTATATCTATATTTATAGAGATATTCTAATATATAACATATATGTATGTATGTATGTATATATGTATGTATGTATGTATATGCATACATAGATTTATTGATGGGTAGATATGATAAATTTCAAATGGATTCATAGATATAAAAATAGACTCACTGAAAATTTTGTCATTTGATCCACAGTCTCTGTTTTGAATCTACTATGTAATCTTAACTTTTATCCACATGAATTCTTACATAATAGTGCAAACCCCAAAGGTACTCTTGCAACTTTTAACTTCACTGACTAAACCTACTGTTCTTATGCAAGTATTTCTGTTACATGGTAAAAGAAAACCACGTTTGGAACCCATGGGGCTCATAAAAGGATATGAAAAGTAAAGAAGTGAAAGGGAAGTTTAAAGATATAAAGCAAGGCCCCTGTGGGGGAAGTTCTGGTGCTTTCCCAAAAGCTACATATAGGAGGTTACTTAGAAGTCATTTTAGGAAACCTTTTCTTTACAGGTGGATATTTACCTCATGAACCAATAATAATGGTATGTTTTCTACTTTCCAACTTATTGACTGCGAATAAGGGAAGTAATTCGGTTTTAAACAGTGTTTCTAGTCTTTTCCCTTGAGAAAACCACTTTCTCTCCTATTCCTAGGTTGGCTTGTTTCCTATAATCAGGTATGTGTAAAGGCTTTTTGCTAGGCCTCTTGTGTTGGTAAAAGATTTTTAATAAATCTCCCCAAGATTGAGTGTACCTCAGTGAATCATAATATCTCAAACTTCCAGTTTGCTTATAACAACTCCATATTTTTTATGTTATACTGAGCTTCTAATGAACAAAGGCTCACATATTCAAGTGCCAATTATAAAGCTTCTGAAAATCTGAAAGGTAACTCAACCATAACTTTCAAAGTTAAAAGACTGGTTACCTAGTCCTATAAGTAGCTCGTATTCCATTATCCCTTATCCCAGTTAATAGTAGCAACATAACATGCTACATTTAAGTGATGTACCTAAGAACCAGTTTTCATTTCTCTTTTTCCCTTCCACCCCATAATCAGTTTGCCATCATTTCCACCTCACCATCTCTTTTGCTATTCTTACAGTCCAAACATTTACCAACTTTCACCCAGGATGCTGTGTTGTATTGCCACTTATTGGGCCTCTTTTATTGTAGCATTGCTTCTTTAACTAAAACAGAAATTTACTGCTAAAAAAAAACAAAAAAAAAAATACAAAGATCATACAACTCCTTCCATTATAACTATCTTATACATTCTCTATAACCATGAAAGAATTCTTCCAGATATTACCTAAAAACAGTTGCAGGAAACCACAGACCACCAGGTTCCTGCTAAATCTAGTGACATAATCTTTTCTACCATTTTAAATAAAAGTAAATCAGTATAGTCTACCCTCATTATCTTTTGCTGCCATTGCTCACACTGACTAGAAAACTTTACATCCTGATATTAAGACTTAATTTATTCAAATGCAAGTTCTAAGCTCAAGTATCACATTACAATGAAGACACTCCTGCAATTTTATTATGGGGAGCTCAGCAACATATCCCAGGTATCCAATGTCTAAACCTTATTTTGATTTCTAGTCTCCAAAGCACCTTCATGAACTATCCATTTCTCATTTAGTTACTTTGGCTGTTACTGTACCTCTACTGTGATTATCATGCTGTTTATGCAAAGGCAAGGATGTTGTCTTTTTGCTGTATATGTTTGCACTGAACATGATAAAAAAAACATTATTGGTTGAATAGAGAAATAAGGATAAAGTACTTCTTTCATAAAACTGAGTTTGGAAATGATCACTTGAATGTGGTTGAAGTCCTAGCTATTACAATGACTTGACAGAAATGTTCTGAGAGTTCTAGAAAGTAAAATGCCTTACTGAAATCTAACTTTGAATAATTACCTAAAAGGCCACTAAACCACTACTAAAATTAATCTTAGCATTTCCAATTCCTTCAGCCCCCTTACACTTTTGCTTGGTAAATATATCCTAGAATGAAAGAAATAACATCACATTTAATAGCCAGGATGACTCTTACACTTTGGCTTGGTAAATCCATCCTAGAAGGAATGGAATAGCATCATATTTAATAGCCAGGATGCTCACACTTTTTTTGACCCCAACTTCAAAAAGAAATGAAATTGAGTTATTCAGTATCAGAGACGTAGGGTGGTTTTTCAAGATGTGACTCCTGAAACTGAAGGATCAGCACAAAGTTGAAAGATTTTTAGAGACAGATTCTGACTTACATGAATAGAGGCTTTAAATCATCTAGAACAAGCCCTCTGCAACAATAAGAAGAACTAATACACCAGGAGATCAGGGCCCAACCTGGGATGTGCCTTAGAACAACTACCACCAAGCTTTGAAAAATTCTCATGCTTTGGTACCTTTTCTACCTGCTCTAGTTTAGATGATCTGTTATTGGTTGGAACTCTGTTTATTTAAATCTGATGAATTTCTAAAGTTTAGGACCAGAGTCCAAGTGTGGTCACAGGCAATTGCAGCATATTCAGGTCCTAGAAAGCGATATAATTTGGAATTCAAACACTGTTTGCCTCTCAGTTCTGCAGAGGGGTGAAGGAAAATGACTTAGCCTAAAACACAGCATCTGGTTGTAAACGTTAGTGTTGAATCGCATCATCCAAATCATCAATTCATAGAAAAGCACGTTAAAGCAGTATAATGTTCAAAACCAAGTTCAGCAGTAAGCATCTGCTTTAATAGATTGACTTATTCCAGCAGGGAATTTTCATTTCAGGGAAGCTTATCATGATATCAAATATGTTTTGAGTTAATGAAAACGCAGGAAGCACCAACTTAATAGGGCAATTTTAAACCATAAAATCTAATTTAACTGCACTAAGAATGACAATATAATGTTCTGTACAAAAGGAAGTTTCACAGCTTTATTGAGCAAATGGAAAATTACTAGGATGCTGCATGATATTCTCCTTTGAAGAACTTGCCTAGGAGATGCAGCCTTCCTTAAAATATGGTTATTTACTTCTTAATTAAACACTGAATGATTAAAAAGTGATTTCACTTTATAAAGCTATGGAACAGCTTGTTTGATAAAACTGTTCTAAGTTTCCAGACTCTCATTTCCATGTGAGTATTCATTCCTTATATTTGTCTTCAGAGATATTTAAATAAGGGCTTTTGAGGTTCTTCCTTCTATATTTGGGTTTTAGTTGTTATAAGTAAGGTGAAGTTTCAGTGTCAAGAGGAAAGATGCTTATTTTATAATAAAAAGTTTTCTTTGTATAATTTTGAAGCTATCCCTCTCTGACAGTGAAAAATAAACACTAAGTTTTGCTGCTTAATTTTAAATTAAATTAAATAGGTGAAGGATTAAAGGTCAATATTAATGAAATCGGTCTATTTCTGTCAGTTTATAGAGTTTATAAAAGATAAATATAGTTCTTTCATTATAATTGCCCTGAATTGAACCACCTTAAGGGTTTCTTCAGTATCACATTTAATCAATAATTCTCTAATATCATCCTCTATGAAACATATTTCTAAACTGGTATTGGCTACACCCAAGATATTATACCATTATCAAACTTTTGAGGACATCTTGCCCTGGTGATCATTATTGTGGTTTATAGGCATTACATCTGGGTAGAGCTATTGATTTCTTCTCCCTTAGCTTGCATAGCACCTTCCAGTACCATAAAAGTTTGTCCTCTGGGAAGGAGTTATCCAGGTCAATTTCAGCTTGATTTCAACAAGGCTTGTGTCTGAAGTCTGTAACATTTTCATCAATAGGAACTCACCTTCAAATTGTGGGAGACAACTAAGTAGCATTTTCTTTATCCATAAAATTTATTTTTATTACATATAATAAGAAAATGTATAAGGTTTATTAACTCATTATAATGCTTAGATCATAAATATCAAATCTAACCAGACTATTCACTACAAAGAAAATATTAGAAATATGCTATGTACAAAAATTACCAATTTATTAGTAATTAACATTTAAAAGTTTGAAATTAGACTAAAACAATACAGTTTAATTTGAATTCAAAAGAAATAAAATTGAATAATATTCCACATGCACTTCTTCAGTAAGACTTGGCATATTTCACAAGCTACATGCCATACCATTTTCTACACAGGACTTTGTCAACACAGAATATGTCTATCGTCACAGAATGCTCTATTTGGCAGTCAGTGCTATTTAGACTACTATATGAAGAAATTAACTATCAAATTATTTTTCTCATTCTCTTTTCATTCTCCAATCCTTTTCATGTATATCCTTGCTCCTGTTTTAAATCATGGCTTCTTTTTCTTTAACTGTTTCATTGTCTAAATACATAAATACAACCTGCTTTGTCCATTTATCATTTCTTGCATGTAGATGAATTCATACCGGACCCCTTGGAATTATATAAACAATTGAGGGTTAATTTCTGGGGAAGACAATTTCTCTCATTTAATATTCCTTAGTTTTAAATAACTAAGTAGACCTTTTAAATAAGTGCCCAATACACATTTCTTGTCAGCATTCATACATAATAAATGTTGTTTATGTCAGTTCCATAAACATTTCATCATAAGGATTGCAAAGACCATATACTCTATTCTAACCAATATAAGCAAATTTTCCTAGAATCACCAATGTAATTTGTAATAAAAAAGTATCATAAATATTTGTCGTGAACATGAATGGTGGTTTGTGACCTCTGCTCCACTCCAGTACAGAGCTTCTGTCTTTCCTAGATCTATCCTTCTGCCTCATCCTAGGACCATCCAACCTAAATATAAGCAATCTTTACAAGCAACATGAATGTGACTTTATAATAGTGTGTTTGCAGTATGGTTTGCTATGTGAACCAAATGAGGTCAGTTGTTGTCAGAAACTTCCCTTTTAAATCTCTGTTAAAATTTCTGTAAAGAATCCCTCACTCCTTCTCTTTTTCTGTGCTATTCAATAACTATAGACCAAAGTCCCTTGTTAGGAGACACAGAGACAGATTCAGAAAGTCAGCAATAAGGACATAGTCAGATCAGACACACAACAGACAAACTACAAATAGGCTAGTACTAACAAGCTACAGACATACAGAAGACATAGAATTGGGGAATTCAAATTTAAACTCAAACTAATCCAAGAGGAAGAGCTAAGTTTTATTCTTTAATATGACACAAACATATTTTGGTGCATCTAAAGTTATCTTTAATTAATTTAACTTATGTATTTTGGCTTATGGATGTTTGATTCTCCAAACACAGTCTGTCTTTGCCTCACTAGCTTTCTCTCCCAAGTACACACATAAGTATTCAAATACACATATTCATCCTTACACAAAAATTATAATAATCCCTCTTGCCAAATCAGCAATATAATATTATTTCCAACTCTTTGCATTTTATAAATTTTGTAAGGTATTCAGACCATTCATTTAAAATTAATTCAATAAATATTATGTTATTTCTGTAAAGAAAAATAAAAAACAAATTACCTCATCAGTGAATGTTACTTTAAAACTTAAAGAATAAAGAATAATACACAGCTTCATCCTATGATTCAAGCAAAGCAAAGATTTTTCTAATCGTTCCCAAATCTCTTTTTAGACTAGAATTAATGCATATAAAAGATACAGAGATTACTGGAAAAGAAGTTGGGATAGGAACTATTGACATGACTTTGGACTGAAAACCATTCCTTAGTACTTTGCATGTTTGCATGAGACAGATGTTTGGAAGATGTTTTGGATGGCAGAACTAGCAGGAGAGTAAAGTTATGCCTGGACACCTGTTAAGCCCTCCTGTGCCATCTGCTTACAAGAACATACACATGACCTTAAAATAGTTTCTGCTCTGAGAGGTTACTTTACTGCAGAAGTAAGAATTCACCTCCTACAATCTATAAGATTTACAAAGTGTTTTATGTCAGAAGGGCACTGTTGTCTTCAAGCATGAGCTTCATTGTATTTTATGAGCTAAGTCTGAAGTCCCTGACATTTAGCAACGACAATGTGTCAGTGTGAGGCTTCTTCACAGAATCTTCCTAAGTTTTATCAGCTTTGTAAAATGTTACAAAGAGCCTCTATACAGTTTATAAAATGTTTTAACTATTGAGAATTTTATGTTGTCCATAAGGAATAGAGTCCTTAGTGAATATTAGTCAAAGATAGTTCAGTAATGCTTTTATGCAGTAATAAGGTTCTTTAAAGGTTTGGAGTACAAATAAAAGAATTCTCTAGTTGCTTTGTTTTATTTTATACTCACATTCATAACCTTTTAACAATTTTATTGTATGATGTATTTTTGAATTATCCCTGGGAAAAAAGAAAATGTAGGAAATCATTCACTGGTAGTAGAAATTTAATTGAAATACTGAAAAATTAACTTAATGGCTTTAAGCATCTTATATTAAACTTTTATGTAATCATAAATAGCAACTTACAACCTAACAATAAATACCAAAATAAAATAATTATTAATATTTTTATATAATATATATTTATATTCAATGTGGTTGAGATTATTGACCCCCTTTTGGTCCCATTTATTTGAACAATTTGCTCAATGCATTCATGTATTTTTTAATAAAATGTAGGCATGAAACAGGTTACTAGCTATTCTTTAGTAAACTAATCAGATAAAAACTCTGTTTTGTAAGAAAAAGTTAGACTGACCTTCACAACTAAATTATAAAGCTATTTGGGAAATACAAAAAAGATGTGCTGTGTTCATAGTGTACCATTATACATGCCATATTTGGAGCAGCATCAGGGTGAGGGGGGTGGTGGACCCTCTAAAAAGTATCAGAGACCTGGCAGGTGAAAGGCTCCCATGACTCAAAGGGAGGTACCTTAGATGAAATGCCCTACAGTGGGGAGAAGTCAACATTGAAGAGTCCACATCCAGTAGATAGACAGGGCCTCAAACAGAGGGACAGGGTTGCTAGACCACAAACCCAGAATTGTTCTTGTCTAAAAGAACTTCAGGAAAATAATGGAGAAGAGACTGAGGGAAAAGAGATCCAGTGATTGGCCCAACTTGGGATCCATCTCAAGGGAAGGTTCCAAGAGGGAAACCTAGCATGGCTGTCCCCAGAGAGGCCTTACCAGCAGCTGACTGAGACAGATGCAGATACTTATACCAACCATTGAACTGAGGTCAGGAACCCCCATGTTTGAATTAGGGGAAGGATTGAAGAAGCTGGAAGGGAGAACTACTCTATAGGAAGACCAACAGTTTCAACTTACCCAGATGCCAGGGAGCTCCCAGAGACTGAGCCACCAACCAGGAGCATACACGGGCCAGTTCGAAGACCCTAGCATAAATAGAACAATGGTCTGACTGATCAGGCCATAGTTTGAGAAGATGCACCTAATCCTCAAGAGACACAAATAAGGGGAAGGTCTGCTTGCGGGAAGGACCCTTTTCGAGGCAAAGGGGAGTAGCATTGGGATGAGGAACTGTGCATGGGGAAGAGAAGGTAGCAATAATGGGAATGTGAATAAATAATAAAAATTGAAAAGAAGAGAATATTTACTCAGCACATATTGGTTTTAAAGAGTTAAACACACACACACACACACACACACACACACACACACACACACACATACACACAGACAGACAAGTTGAATGAGTAGGAAAGGAAAGGAAAACTGGATCTGGGAAGAATCTCTCAAAGATTGTTTTTAAAGCCAAAAAAAAAAAAACCCAAAAGGTTATACATAAAATATTTATGTCTATATTTAAAAAACACTTTAACATCTCACCTATGAATTAGGATATTAATGAGTAATTGGATATCTGACAAAATTTTATTTATTTATTTGTTTATTTATTTATTTTGGTTGAGACAGGGTTTCTTTGTATAGCCCTGGCTGTCCTGGAACTCACTCTGTAGACCAGGCTGGCCTCAAACTCACAAATCGCCTGCCTTTGCCTCCCAAGTGCTGGGATTAAAGGTGTGTGCCACCACCGCCTGGCAGAATTTAATTTATAAGGACTCATTTTATATTCATTTTTAAATAAAAGAAATGATAATAACGACAAATAAATTGACAGAAAACATGGAAACATTTTCAATATTACAAGCAGTTTCTAATCAAATAACTTATGTAAAATAAAACACAAATATTTTCCTGATAGTTTTCTCAAAACTATTAGGTAAAAAAGTACCCTCAAACACTACTAATCAGAATAAACTAGTGCAAGATTTTGAGTAAGAAACTTGTTCTAACAATTCAAAATTTTGCAATATTGTCTCAAAAAATAGTAGAGTACTACCCAAACTTATATTAACAATATATTGTTTCATGCTTATTCTTATGGTATTAAATTTTTTGAGTTATCCAAATCACAAAAGAATAGAATAGCTTTCTGTAATGATTAAGTTCAATACTGAAAATCTTTAAACTTAAGCAGTACGGTGTCTAGAAAGTAAACTAACCTTGCTTTTGTATTGCATTTCATAAAACACAAGATAATATATAATATTCAAATAGCATAAAATATTTAATTCAAGTAAACACATTTAATGGAAGTAGTCCTTTCAAGTCTATAAAAGTACAATAAGGTCCTGAGTGTTACTAATTTGCCTTTGTGACTGGAAAACTTTTTTATGTTAAAATTGTCTCGTACATAAGGTCAAATGTACTGACTGAATTTTTCAGATCACATGTTGTGCTGATTTGCTTCCTTTTATAGCTGTTAGTTATTATCAGGTTGTAAGGAAAGTGCCGAAAGCATTCCACTAAGGTGGCTGATTTGTATATGTCTATTCACATCGTGTTAAAATTTAATTATGTAGTTTCACACATGTTAATGCATAATTACACTGTCTGAACATGATTTACACACACACACAAATGAATGAATGATACATAATTCAGATAAAGTAAAACATTTATCTCTACTACTTATTATTTAAAGCCTGTTTAATGCATTACTTATAATGTTACGTTTTATGCTGTTTGTGTTTGCTGTATATAAATACTTTACATACCATACCATATGCTGCTTTTCATTAAGATAATTCTCTTTGCAAAGCATGCAGCTGCATTTAGCTATTATTTTGTTTCTGTGTGAGAATCTGTTCTTTTAATCAAAAGTTTTAGCTAATCTTTGATTTTTAATAACTCCATTTAATCAACTAGAATGATGTTTGCATATAGCCCATATAATATTGCTGTACATTTCCCTGCATTTTATAACATCTAAAATATTATAAATTCTGTGTAAATAGTTGCTATACTCTGTTGGTTTTAGAATTATGGCAAGAAAATCTAACCTGGACAGGTTCAGGAGTAGATGCAATTCTTTTCCAGAGTATCTTTAACCTTTGATTGTTTGTGACTCCTTGAATGTAAAGTTTTCTGTAATGAAAGGACAATGATTACAAATTACAATGATGTTGATGAAATGCTATTTTAATTTTTGATATGCATGCATATGATTATAATATAGTAAAAATCATGTGGCTGGGATTTTCTGATTTAAAGTTAATTAAAATTAGCACAATATCTTAACTGTTTATACTATGATAATTTCATAAAGATTCAAAGGCAGTGAAATGAGGTTAAACCAAAATATTAATGGCTGTTGCTTTGGAAGAATGAGGTTATAGATTTCTTTTTTTTTTTCTTCATATTCTAAATTCCTTATCATGAATATGCATCACTTTGCTCATCAAGAATTTTGAAAGTGACTAAAAGGAACTCTCCTAAATAATTTTCTTTTTATCTTTCAATGAAATGGTTGGTTTCCTTTTTTTAAAGAAACCTCGGATAAAGAATTTTGAGCACATAAAAAAATTGTTCCGAACAGCTAAGAGTCTTATGGTGAGAGTGACAAGGTTATAGTCCAACTCGGATGTGTTCTTCATTAAAGTTTCATTCGTGCCTAGCCTGTCTGACTGGATTGAGATGAAATCATTATAGATGAGTAAATAAAAAAGTGATTTTCTCTCTAAATCAGTGTAAGGACACACTTTCATGATGAATTTTCTAAATCATTTTAGGTTATACAGTCCTCTCCAATGAGTTCAATTATCTCTGTTATAAAATGGTTTCTTTCCACATACAACCTTTACTCATTTGTCACAGACTAATTTGACTATAAAGCTGTTAACATCCCATTTTAATCTGATGATAAATTATCTTTTAACCTATTTGAAATTTTTGAAATTAAGAGATATAATACCCATAGATGTAACCTTACCAATTATGACGAGGATAAAAAAATAAATAAATATAATTTTAACCTTGAAACTTGACAGGAATTTAGATAAAAGATGATTTTGTGTATTTAAATTTTCTTGTCTCCCAGTGCTCTGTGTGACACTGTTTTGATTAGTCTTTTTTGACACATATAATCTATCCTCTTCTAAATGTTTTAAAAACACATCCTTCCCTTTGCTAGCTCCTCTGTAATGTTTAACTCAAAATTTGCATTATCTAAGGAAGTTTCAGTAATTATCACAAATGTACCCTCTCAAACATTTTTAACAAGTACTTTCCAATGCCATTTTGTTTTAGCATACCATTAACTAACCAGATACCAAGATTTTTACATAGTACAATAAATAGCTTATAAAACCAAAGAAAGAGATTCTTGAGGCTGTATTTGTGCATTTACTTGGGAGATACAAAGTAGGAGTTGAATTTTTTAGTACTTTATAAATTCATATGAATTGGGTTATCAAAGATACATTTTGGTATGTCATTTTTAAATTGCAATTACCTTGTGGTGACTTGTGCCTTTAATTCTGGTACTCAGGAGTTAGAGGCAGGCAGCTCTCTGTGAGTTCAAGGGCAACCTGGTCTACATAGTGAATTACAGTTCAGCCTAGACTGCACTGTGAAACCCTGTATACAAAACTCAAACAACCAAAACCAATGGAATTTGATATGTCCCAATCTCCTCCCACAAACACATATTGATTTATACAATTTCTGTTGTTACCAATGCTGAATTGGTGTCTCAGGAAACAATCTAATTGTTTCATCAGGAAAGTCCTGTTATCTATTACCCAGGTGTTATTATAATTTAGAACTTTGTCTTGTTACCAAGATAATGTTATTTTTCCTTTAGTTGATTGAGATATAAACTTTCTGTTCTTTCCCAGAGAAATGGAAATTTATTTTTTTACTTTGAGAAAATTAAAGACATGGCCAGACATTTCAATTCCCCCTTTCTGCATCAAGTTAAATTTGAGCAGCCTTGTTCCTTCTACTTACTGTGTGATTTGACTGCTTTTCAGGGACTGGGGGATGGTCATTTTTAACAGCGTGTTGGCCTTTTTGTATTCTGATGCATTCCCATTACTTCTTTCTTAGTCATCCCTATATAATTTTGCTGTTGAATTATCAGTCTTTACTACTTCCCTGGAAAGGTTTCCCAGTTGAGCTACATTTTACCTGTAGCTTATTTCCTGTTGTTAGCAAAACACTAAATTGAAAGGAATATAAAGTAGTTTGCTATTTCTTAGAAATTCGTTATATAAGTTGGCTCTACATGTGTTGATGCATGGCACATTTCTGCAGTGAGGTCTTTCTGGGAAACATCCTTTAAATTGAGTTTACAACAGCAATGAAAAGAGCAATAGCATAAATCTAAATGTCTCAGAACTTTTCAAGGCAAAGTTCTTACATGATCCATAAAAAATTAAGATGTTTTTGCCTTCAAAGTCAGAACTTGGAGGATTAAAATGAGGACTGAATGGTTTTGTTGGACCAAAAGTTCAAAGATATGGTAGGATTCAGGGTAGGGTGGTTCAAGTGATAACTATCATGCACTCAGGTGTTTTCTATTGTTGTTTTGTAATTAGGACCTCAGTATCAGCCAAGTGTTAGTAGTAAAATAGTTGGAGCTGCCCTAGGAATAATATCTAAATCCAGAATATGAGAAATGATCTTTTTCTATGAACACCTTTTAGAAGCAATATGTTCCCTTAGTCTCCAGAAGACGTTTTAAACTTCAAGTCGAAATGAAGTCATATTTGGAGGGGTTCAGAATTAAGCAGAGGCAAGATTACTCTCACCAAAAGAAGTTCTTATCAACTTTGGAAAGAATTTGACTTTCTCTTGGGGCATATAGCCATCTGTACTTAGAAAAACATCTGATCAAAATGTTATAGGTTTTAATAGTATAATGCAGTATAGACAGTGATAATGGCAAGGCAACACTGTCTATTACCTGGTTTCTTCATCATAATTGGTCCCTGAAGAAATACACAGGGGAAGGAGAGTCCCTGTAGGCAAGGTGCAATGAGCAACATGTGTTTCTAAAGATAGCTGGAGGATAAAGGAAGACTGACAATGTTCATATTTTACCCTTAAGTTAAACTAATTGATAGATTTCATCAACAAGTAGGACTTCAGAAATTCAACTCAAGTTCTCAATACTTAAGCAGATAAAGCCATAGTTAACTCTACAGGGCAGTAACTTATATTGATAACACTGACTATATCACTAAAATCTGGACCACCATAGGTTTCACAATTTAGCAGCTTAATTTGTCCTCATTTCAGTCTTACTAAATCATTAAACATAACTGTTATATAAAATGACCTTTAAGTTTATTAGGAAATGTTAACATTCTTAGGGATGAGTCACAACATTTTAAATGTATATTGAAGATATATATTTAGTGACAAGATAATATTTTAACTGCTACCAGTTTAGTAGGAAGCAGACACTCTTTCCTTCTTTTATTCAATATAAATGCATAAATTGGTTTATGATTATAACTCTTCATGAAGCCAGATTAGTATAGATGCCACCTAGAGAGAAATTTTCCCTATTTCAATAAAAATAAAGTAACCATAAAATATACTCTCGTATGGTGAAATTTTATTTTTAGTTAAGAATTACCAAGTCTGAGACAGCTTAATGCTAGTTTCATTCCAATTGACTCTCAACTCCTGGCAGATAATCTGCTCCAGTGTGTTATATATACAATCTTCCTCCACATTTGCAAAGCAAAAGCAGCATCTGTTTTTAAAAGACACTAACATTGTCAGCATGTAATTATTGCTAATATTCAGCATTAGTTTTCTTAGTAAACACTACCTACATTTACTGGGGCTAAATTGATTTAAAAAAAAAAAACTACTGATATTGCAATTATGCGAGTGACAATGTGAGGGATTTATCTTTCTTATACCTATCTTATCTTGCTAAGTATGATTTTTTTCTGGATTCATCCATTTATCTGTAAATGTCATAATTTCACTTTGCCTTATGGGTGAGTAAAATTTCACTGTGATTATGTTTTCCATTGTCATTGTCCATTCATCAGTTGATGAGCATCCAGTCTGATTCAGTTCCCTAGCTATTATAAACAGAGCAACAGTGAACATGGCTGAGCAAATATCTCTGAAGATACAGAAACCTTTGTGTATATCCCGTTGATATAGGTGTGTTGAGTGGCAGTTGTATTTTTAGCTGAGGAATCTCTACACTGACTTTTATAGCAACTACACCAATATGCATTCCCACCACCAACAGTAAATAAATGATCCTCTTTCCTGAAAACCTTACCAACATTTGTTGTCATTTGATTTCTTGATGGTGACTATTCCAGCTAAAGTGAGAGGAGACCTCAATGTAGTTTGAACTTCCACCCTGCTGAGAGATAATAATGTGTATACTTTTTAAAAGTATTTACAAGCAATTTTTTGTTTTTTTGTTTTGTTTTGTTTTTTGAGAATTCTATATTCAGTCTGATGTCTGTCTCTTTGGTGGTGGTGGTGTTAAAATTAGATTTATTTATTTTATATTAATGCATGTATATTTGTGCCTATAGAAGTCAGAAAAGAACAGGGAATTCCCTCAAACTGCAGGTATACCTGGTTGTGAGACATCATGTGAAAGCTGGGAACTGAACTCAGATCTTTTCGAAAAGTCAGTGTTCTTAATTACTGAGTTGTCTTCTCTGGTCGGATGGCTCATCTTTCTTTGATTGTTTTATTGCTTTGGGTTTTAATTATTTGAATATTTTGGCTATTAATCTATTAAAAATGAAACTGGATTTTTTTCTTCCATTGTGTGTATGCCACTCACTCAATTAAAAGTTTCCTTTGCTACACAGAATATTTTTGGTTTTATAAGATTTCATGCATCTTGTTTCCTGTTACTTGAGTCCTGTTGAGGAAGTCATTGCCTGTACCTTAAGTATCCTCCCTACTTTTGCTTCTAGAAATTTTGATATTCAATTTTCCCCATATCATTTGTTATTTGGTACTTTTGTTCAAACATTAGGTAACTATAGATGTATGGACATACAGACATGTATATCATTCTAGTCTATTCTATTGATCTACACATCTGTATCAGAGTCAGTGTTCTGCTATTTTTATTGCTATGGTTCTGTTGTAGAACTTGATATTAAGTTTGTGATGGTATCTCTTGCAGTAGACATTTTGTTCATGAATGGAGTATCTATAGAACTAAGGAAACTAGAACATCCCATTTGGGTTAGAAATTGCCTTAAGAGAGAGAAGAAAGCTTAACATCGCTTATTCAAAACCAAAGAGCAGGACTTCCTGTAGTGAAAATTTTAAGCAACGGTGAGTGTGGGCTTAGGGAAATAAAAAGGGAGGTTAACCAAACCTAAAGTTATATGAAAAAGCCACGTGGAATCTTGCTAAGTTTTAAACCAATTATAAAAGCATATTTTTAAAAAGGGAGCTAGCAGTGAGATATCCTTCATGTCTATAGTTTCTAAGACCCAAGGGGGTACTTAAAAAAAAAAACAACAGTGACACATATGAATCACCTCTTTATGAGTTGTCCATTTGTCAGGGCAACTCCAATACAGGTTCTTAATTCTTCTCTTGATTTTCTACCAGAACTGGTTGATAAGACCCTATTGCTGAAGATATCACATACTTTTGATACAAGATATAAATAAATCAAGATGGAGGTGAGCTGGAAAAGTCCTCCCTGCCAGCAAACTTTCATAGGCAGGGAGGTGTTACACAGGCTGCTAGGGAGAAAAGGCATCAGTTGTCTTATCCAACTCTGAACCCTACAATCTATAACACCAACTTGTCAGGTAAGATATGCCTACTGGTCCAAAAGTGGTTTGACTGCTGTGAGGATAATGCACCATAGATTTGAGCCCTGTTCACAAGGGGTCCATACCTCTTTCTGTAGACCCTGTCAGAAACTCATACTTGAGATCTCTGAGCATAAGTTTCAACTTAGCTAAATTGTTATGGCACTAATCTACTTTCTAAATGTTTATGTTTTTACTCAGATAGAAATGGGCTAACAGCTTTAATCTGAGAATTAGTTTACAATGAATGGTGATGAATGAAGAGATGTTCAGTTTGCTAAGAATAACTGTTTAATGTTAAGCCTTTAACAAGATATTTATATCATCCACTGGAAGTCTCAGTGAACACCATGAAAGGAAACAACAAGAATATAAGAACCAGAAGATAGGGAAAGAGGCTATGAAATGCTGTCTTATGGGCATGGAGCAGCCAATGCACTCATGACCTCATAGCAATAATGGCACGCAGCAATTGACCTATAAAAAACCTGGGCCTATTAATAGTGAATTGTGAATCAGAGAGGAACCTATGAATCATTAACTTTCATTGGTGAACTATTGGTTAACAATTGGTTCTGGGAGAGGGGAAATAAATCTTTGTGTTCAGTTGGGTACCCAATAAGGAATCCACCAGGTTCCAACAGATACTTCTAACTCATAGTTGCACAGTGGTTGTATTTGCCAGGTCTCACAAAACACAACAACAACAACAAAATCTATGAGTGCAAGGATGAAACTTGTAGGGAAAAGGGGAGTGTAACAGAGGTAGGAGGGTGATTTAGGGAAGTGTGATAATCAGAATGCATGATATACATATCTGAAGTTGTAAAAATAAAACACTGTAAATTTTTTTAAATTAAGTTTCATATTTTTTCTGGTACAAATGTAATTTTAATTACAGTTGAGATAAAAATATCCTAGTGAGATATTTTACCAAAACATTCTCAGTACAGATAAGGACACTATATTTAAAAATGCATTTCTATCAAAACATCTCATAATTATCTAGTTGCCTACAGGTAAAATAGTAATATAAAGATTGATCTAGATAAGCATGAAGGTAATTGTGTGCCCTTCCAATAGTTAAAATTATTCACTTAATCTGTGTCATGATATATGAACAGTTTATTATCATAGATACCACCAGTCTTTATACTTAGGAGTCAATGATATATGGAGGTATTTTTTGTAGTTACCTAAAAGTCACTGAAAATGACTGTAAAATTGTTTCTATTATTATTTTAATAGTGCAATTCTTTCTTTAAGCCAATGTTTATGAGACAGTCCAATGAAGAATACAGATCTGGGGTGTTGATTATAGCAGAAATGGTGTGCTGAGTTCAGAAACTGATTTCTAATCTTACTTGCACCCTCAGGTGGTCACAAGACACCTGTTAAACACAGAATTCTTAGGATGGCAGTAACTCTGGTGATTTCATTTTTTTTCTAGCAATTATACTTACTTGAGGCTCTCTACTGGGCCAAGGATTAGTAGTAATAAGAAGCGACCTGAACTTCAAACTGCATTTAACTGTCCCTGTAATCTATGAAGGAGATCTGATTGCTTAAAAGGAGTTTGTATTTTATAATTAGGCATTATAGAGATTTCATCGTTGCATCTTTGATTCACATTTAACAGATTTGACATTGTATAAAGTTAAGACTTCTAACAAATTAGTACACTTTTTAGTTTTTTTTTCCTTCATTTCCCGATTGATTTACCGTCTCTTTTGTATCATGTAATATTGGAAATGCTCTTTAGACTTGTGTGTTTGGGTGTCCTGAACTGAAAAAGACACTTTATGTATCAGGGGGACTATTCTGAGAAATGCAAAGAACCATAAAATTTATAGGAATGTTGCTCTGAAGTGCTGCTGCTGATGAATAATGGCTTCCCTAGTCTACTAGTGTCTTTCATTGGTCACAGGTAAATTCAAGCCAAAAATGCTCTCCTTTTTTTTCTAATATTTCTTTATTTTATTGGATATTTTTTATTGGATATTTTATTTACATTTCAGATGTTATCCGCTTTCCCCATCCCCCCACCCAGAAACCCCTTATCCCACCCCCCCTTCCTGCTTCTATGAGGATATACTCCCACCCACCCTCCCATTCCCACCTCCCCACCCTCGAATTCCCCTACAGTGGAGCATACAGCCTTCACAGGACCAAGGACCACCACTCCCACCTATGCCCGACAAGGCCATCCTCCCCTACATATATAGCTGGAGCCATGGGTCCCTCCCTATGTGCTCCCAGGCTGGTGGTTTAGACCCTGGGAGCTCTGGTTGGTTGGTATTGTTGCTCTCCTCATGGGGCTACAAACCCTTTCAGCTCCTTCAGTCTTCTCTCTCACTCCTTCATTGGGAACCCCATGATCAGTTCAAGGGTTAGCTGTGAGCATCCTCCTCTGTATATGTCAGGCTCTGGCAGACCTCTAAGGAGACAGCTGTATCAGACTCCTGTCAGCATACACTTCTTGGCATCCACATCTGTGTCTACCTTTGGTGACTGCACAAGGGATGGATACCCAGGTGGAGCAGTCTCTGGACGGTCCCTCCTTCAGTTTCTGTCCCACAAATTGTCTCCATATTTGTGCCTATGAGTATTTTGTTACCCCTTCTAAGAAGGACCAAGGTATATTATATCTAATTATTATTATAGTTTAGTATTATTACCAAGCCACAGACCAAGGTAAATATAAAATTCATAGTCATAATATTATGTAGTTTTCTACATCTGAGTGGCATTATTTCAAATTCACTCAAGGGTTCCCTGCTATAATTTTATTTTCACTGCATTTTATTTTGTTACCTTCCTTTTTAAAAATTTTATTGAATCCTTTTTTTTTTACACTCCAGATTTTATTCCCCTCCTGGTCCACCCTCTGACTGTTCCACATCCCATACCTCCTCCCCCCATCTCCATGAGGATGTCTCCATCCCCCACCCGCACCCTACCATACCTCCCCTCTCTCTGGGCCTCCAGTCTCTTGAGGGTTAGGTGCATCTTCTCTGAATGAATCCAGGCCCTTCAGTCCTCTGCTGTATATGTGTTGGGGGTCTCATATCAGCCAGTGTATGCTGCCTGGTTGGTGGTCCAGTATCTGAGTGATCTTGGGGAACCAGATTAATTGAGACTGCTGATCCTCCTACAGGGTTGACCTCCTCCTCAGCTTTTTCTAGCTTTTTCATGATTCAACCACAGGGGTCAGCAACTTCTGTCCATTGGTTGGGTGTAAGTATCTACATCTGTCTCAGTCAGCTGCTTGTTGGGCTTCTTGGAAGGCAACCATGCTAGGCTATAAGCACACCATAGCCTCAGCAATAGTGTCAGTTTTGGGGGCTCCCCTTAAGCTGGATCCAACTTTGGGCTTGTCTCTGGACCTCCTTTCCCTCAGTTTCTTCTCCATTTTTATCCTTGCAGTTCTTTCAGACAGGAGCAATTATGGGTCAGAGTTTTGACTGTGGAATGACAATGCTACTTCTCACTGGATGCCCTGTCTTCCTGCTGGAGATGGACTCTACAAGTTTTCTCTCCCCAGTGTAGGGCATTTCATCTAATGTCCCTCACTTTTTGTAACAGAGAACTGGGAGGTGAGAGAGTCTGCAATAATTTTTTGAAAATTCTGGTTTCAAATGTTCTGTTTTGAACATTCCATTTTATTGATTCAGCCCTCCCTCTAAAATTTGTCATTTGACTTGTGGAAATCTCTGTTGCCAGTGAATTGTATGAAAAATATACAAATCATTTGTGTTTGATGATAAGCTAATTTATATTTTTTAAAGATTTGTTTTATATTTAATTGCATGTATATATGTGTGTATCTATGTGCTTGTGAGGCCAGAAGTTCTGGATCTCCCAGGACCTGAATAAATAGGCTGAGAACTCAGATCCTCTACAAGAGCAATGATTGCTCTTAATAACTGAGCTGTCTCTCCAGCCCCCAATAAGCAGTTTACAATGATAAATGTACAATCTTTTGAGAATATAAAAAGAATCTTAATTCATGCAAAGAATAATACTATGAATAATCTAAGATTTACCCATTTAGTAATAGTATAGTAGACAGTTGGAGGGTGCAATTTAGGTTTTACTGTTAGCAACCTCCATGTGTTAACCACTGTTTTAAAATGGCATGAGACTTTAAAATTTTCATAATTTGCCTCCAGTGACATACTTCCTCCAACAAAGGCCACACCTCCAAAACTTCCCCTAAAAGTGCCAACACTGGAGAACAAGTAATCAAATGGCAGAGCTTGTGGGGAACATTTTCATTTAAACCACTAAAGCATGTCAAATTTGAAGTATCTATGGAAAAGACTACTTTATCTTTAGTGTGTATAGGTGTGGAGGTGTGTGTTACAATGGGAGATGAAAATAAACACTAACTAGGAAAAAAATACAGTTGTTCATGTGGAAGGAGTAAATAATAGACAGATACCAAATACAGTTCCTAGAGTGCTTTTTGTAGTTTTCCTCAGTCTATCTGTGGCTTCTTTGCAGATTTCCTTGTCTTCTGAGTCTTGGACTGACCCCATTTTTCCAGAATGCCTTTTCCTCACAAGAAATTTCATAAGTCTCAAGCTAAAAATAATCACCATTATTCTAAAACAAACAGTGAAAAAGCCTACTTCACAGAGTCCTAGAAGCACAGAAGCTGCAAGGGGCTGGAAGACAAAGGAGATTTCCAAGGCAAATCCATAATGTACTACTTCCTCCAAGTAACCCCCATCTCATAATAATCCCATCACATTATGAATAAATAAAGAGACTATTTGTTTATGTCATTAGAACCTTCGTGATGCAATCTCATTCTTGATACAATGACTGAACACATCAGTTGAGGACTAAAGCCTCAACACAGAGCTTTGGGGAGAAGGTATCATGTCCAAACTGATATGTTTATGTTGCATGTTATACACACAACTTTAAATAGCTACTACTAGTTATTTAATGTAAGTGGTTAGGAACATCAAACAATGTGGAGGACTAGGAAATCTCTATTGACAGAGTCTAAAAACCAGTGTGCCTTACTGGAGTTTCATCGGTGTTAGTAGCATCATCCCACATTGAGAGCTGCTATTTTATACTATCAATCCTAAAATGTATTATACATAATTAAATGATCTCAATTATACTATGTGTTGAGATAGTTCCTGAAAAAATATGTCTTCAAAAAGTAGTATCTTTGACTTATTTAATTATACTTGGGTTCTAACCCAATTCAAAGCCATGTACATAAAGGTTGGCATTTAGTCAGCTAAACATCTAAATGTTTCATTATTCCAAAAGAGGAAATCAAAAGACTAATTTCCCTAACTAGTAATTGCAGGTGCAGGTTTTGTTTATAGTCTTCCAAAAGGATGTGTCTCAGTGAAAAAGAAATTAAATGAGAGCCTTAGGAAGAATATTTGAATACTCTGGTTTTTTTTCAATCCTGATTTAAAATCTATCTTTCTTAAGAAGTGAGATTAAATTATGGGCTGTCTTCTTAACAGTAGCTTAAGGGGCTAGAAGGAACCAAAAGGAAAGAAATTGTCCAAACACAGTCATTAGGTCATCTTAAGTATTGTTCAATAAGACTGGAAACAGGTAAGACTCTATGCACAGAAGGATAAATAAAACAACTAAGGATAAAATAATTGTATGCTCTAGTCATCCACTAGAGACAGCCAGAATTTGCCTGAAGGTCTTTTACTTGTGTTTGAAAAGAACTTTAACTGTAATTTATTTATTTATATTTTTCATATTGCTTTTTTTCTGTCAAAGACTATTTCCAAGCATACAACCAGATAATGTATCTCTTGAGAAGTCTGACCAGTAATGAGCCATATATTTTGAAGGCCTCTTAGACATCCAGTGTGGATACAAAGGGGACCTTGTCTTCAGATAATAATTATCCATAAGAAAAGTTGGTGGCATAATTATTCCTAATTGTACCAGTGAGGTATGGGTGATATGTAGGAGGAGCTAAGTGGGAAGGAGTACCTAGAGGAAAAGATGGAGTAAGGAGAGAAGATGAAGGAGAGGAGAAGCTAGGTGAGAAAGAGAGGGGGGCATGGAGGCAGATGTTCACATGTCTCCACCAGTCAAAGATAGTTTATATATCTAGGTAGGGTATTGGGTTACACTTCTGATTGAGCATTATCAAACTTATAAAGCCTTTGATTAACATTTTAAAAAATTGTATAAAAGCAAAAAGGAAAAGGAAGCATGGGATAGGGGTTTTCTAGGGAGGGGAAATGGAGAAAGGGAATGGCATCTGAAATGTAAATAAAATATAAAATAAAGTAAAAAAACTGAAAAAAAAGAAAAGTTGGTGGCAAGAAGCATTTTGCATTCCTATCTTATTTAGCTGATTCAGAATTTTATAAATTTCACTATTAATCTATGAAACTTTTCATATAAAATTGAAGGCTTTGGGTTTATTTATTTTTGTCTTATGTGTACTTATATTTTGTATACATGTATAGAAGAAGTGCACTATTGTTATGCCTAGTGTCTGAAGACCAGAAGAAGGCACCAAATCCCATGAAAATGGAGTAACATACAGTTAAGTTTGTGAACTGTTATTTGGGTGCTGGAAACTGATGTGAGATCATCTGCAAGAACAGCAAGTTCTCGTAAGGGTTGAACCATCTCTCAGCCCTAGAACCTCTTTATTATGGCTTTAGTTTCCTTTCTCCATTCCTGAAATTTATCGTGTTTTGTTGGCTATACATCTCCTGTGAAACTACCTCTTAAAAGGTCAAATTCTTTCTGGCTATAGCATATCATCAACTAATGCTTTAGAGAGATAAACATACAATATTTACTATAAATTAAGCACAGTAGAATGCTTCTTTCTGCAGGCACTTGATAATAAATATGTTTGGATCATCAATAATATGATCTGTGACAGATATTCTGTACTTCCATTCTCATTCAAAAGGAATCACATTTAAACAAATGGATATTGTTTAGTCCAGAGAAACTTCATTTATAGATCCATCTGATAGAATTTGGTATTTTAAATATCAGCCTTCTGGTTTTCTTATTAACTGTAAATGTGAAAATAATTTTGGACACATAAAATCTGCAAAAATAAAATTAAAAGTAGGTTAAATTTGAATTATCAAATATGGTTTACTCATCTAGGTTAAGAGTTACAAAATTTAAGTGTCCCCACAGTGTTGTAAGAAAGCTATTCCTCCACCATTTTATAACTGAGGTAGTTGCAGAGCAGAAATATGACATATGAATGCAGAGAAAAAAGGTTGATTAAACTAGTTCTTGAAACTGACTATAATGTCCCACATTTAATTGTATGTTCTGATGCATATAATATACTTTATATTAGTCTATGATTGACAGAATTACTGACTCCAAACAAAACTCCCTTCAGGAAACCATTTTTAAGTTTTAAAAGCATTATTGTTTTACTATACATATTTATAGTGTAAAACATGATAATTTGGTTCTATGTGTAATTTAATGAACAACATAAACTACTTAATATTTCCATTTCATTTTTTAAAAATTTCTACTTCCATAAAATTATATATGTTTATGAAGTACTAAATGATCAGTGTGTTTATAAATATGTACATTTCAAATCAGGATAAACAAAAAGTCTTGTGGTTTTGTGTTCACTGGGTCATAGCTTAGAATGTTTTCCTTTGGAAGAAATTTATCAAAAGTAGCATATCTTCAAATTGTTCTAGAAACACCTGAAAAACTTGTTAAAACATAACCTTCTGGGCATACACACAGAATTATAAGTTCTGTGGACTTGGGAAAGGGCTCAAGGATTTCTGTTTCTATCATTTATAAGATACAATTCATATAGCATAAGTTTCACCATTTACAGTAGTCTTTAGTTTTTGTTGTCTTTATAGAATTATACAACCATCATCCATGACTGTTTAAGTCCAGAAGAGTTTCCTCTGTTTAAAAAGTGTAACCATTTTACATTAACTTGCAGTTTGTTCCTTCTCTCTAGTTTCTAATGATCTCTGACTGACATTTTCATGTCTATAGATTTTTGTATTTTGAGTTTCTTATAAAAATTGAGTCACGTTACATGGCTTCTTGTATCTACCTTCTTTTATTTGATTATCAAGATTCACCTCATATTCATTTACTTTGTAACATTTGCTGTCATTCTTTTTATGATTTGTCCAGCAATTATGAATGTTTCCATAAACATTCTGTCTAAGTTTTGGTATGACTATGTGTTTTCAACACTTTTATGTATGTACCTAGGCATGGAATGTTGGGATAATATGTTAGCCCTGTATTTTAGTTTTGGAGGAACCAGCAATGACTTTTAAAGCATAAGGATCCCAAATTTTCCATATCTTCATTAATATCTGGTATTGCCTTCTTATTGACATATCATCTTAGTGAATAAAAACCAGTATTTCACTGTGGGTTTGATTTGTATTTGACTAGAGAAGGGCGAAGAAGGGACTAAAGAGAAAGAGATTAATGTAAACTCAGAGGGACAAGGCAGGGATCAGATAACACACAAATAGCAGGTGTTATTTAGAAACTGTGATATTGAGTGAAATAAGGAGATACTGTGGAGTTTGAGAAGATTGAGAATAAACGCATTCATGTTAATAGGATCACTCAGGCTCAGATTTAGATAATCAATGGCTGAAAACACAAAAATTACGAGCAGGAAAATCCATGACTGTTAATAACATGTAATGGTGATCTTTTTTACTTAAAATATCTTAACTAACTAGATAACACTAACCACACTATTAAAAACATGTCACATTCCCTTAGATAGTAATACTCTTAGGTCATATGTTCTTACCCTTTTGACCTGCTAAGGATTTTACAGAGGAAAATTATAACAATGTTATAATGTAAGATATTTGATGTCTAGTTTTATTCTAGAAGTGGTAATAGTACATAATTTTCATGTTCTGTCTTCACTATTTTTTCTTTTAAAAATTTGGAATTTATTTCTCTGAACATTACTCATAAAATATAGGATTTGTCATATGTTAGTATTGTAGTCAAACATTAAAAATAATATATATGAAAATATATTCTAGAAAGTATCAAAATCATATTTAAGAAGAAATTTTGAGATGCTATCCTTGGAGACCCTGTTTTGATTGTTAACTATTGTGTTCTCAATGCATAGTTCTTGAAGCATAAATATTTATTGTCTGGCAAAATGCTATTAGTCAGTTGTACTTGTTAAGATTATCTGAATTATCTTATTTCCATTGTAAAGCACTATGTGAGCAAATAAGCCCTAATGAAAGAATTTAGGAAGGAAACAACAGTGCTATAACTCAAAAAGAAGCATACAGACAAAGAAGGAATAGTTCCTTCTGGAGACTAAACAATATTAAGTTCTCCTACAGAATTCAGCTTAAAAGAAGCGTATTCATACTGTCCACCAGAAATAGACCTCAAAGAATGATTAGAAAATTAACAGCACATGGGATAAATGTTAGTCACCAAGCAAGAACAAAAAACACCATCTAAATTAAAGTCAGTTAAGCAAATTTTATTTAATGCATAGGACTGACTCTCCAAAGCAGGATTTGAAAGAGCAAAGTGAATAAACTTCTCAGGCTTCTTTTTATAGGGAAAAAGTTTAAACTGGTAGTTTTCAAAAGCATTTGATGACATAAGGATTTGGCAAGAAAAAATTTTTACAGAAAGGGAAATTATAGATTATTTGACAGATATCTTGGCAGAACATCTTATTTCACCAGAGTAGAGTACATGTGAGTTGTGAGTCAAACTCCTTTGAGTAGGAAGTGGGTCAAATTCCAGAGACAGATTAAAGCATGGTCAAGTTGAATTTTGCAGCAAACAGAAACAAACTTATTTTGACCTTTTAACAACATGGCTTTTAATTTTAACATGGAGTTGAGATGGTCTATCATAGCCATAAGGACAGTCCATCAGAGCCATGTTGTCTGTGAGTTGTATCTTGGATATTGCGACCTTTTGGGCTAATATCCAATTATCAGTGAGTACTACCATGTGTGTTCTTTTGTGATTGGGTTACCTCACTCAGGATGATATTTTCTAGTTCCATCCACTTACTAAAAAATTTCTTGAATTCATTGTTTTTAATAGCTGAGTAATACTTCATTGTGTAAATGTACCACATTTTTTTGTATCCATTCCTCTGTTGAGGGACATCTGGCTTCTTTACAGATTCTGGCTATTATAAATAAGGCTGCTATGAACATAGTGGAGCATATGTCCTTGTTATATGTTGGAGCATCTTCTGGGAATATGCCCAAGAGTGGTATAGCTGGGTCCTCAGGTAATGCTATGTCCAATTTTCTGAGAAACCACCAGACTGATTTCCAGAGTGGTTGTACTAGCTTGCAATCCCACCAACAATGGAGGTGTGTTCTTCTTTCTCCACATCCTCACCAGCATCTGCTATCACCTGAGTTTTTGATCTTGGCCATTCTGACTGGTGTGAGGTGGAATCTCAGGGTTGTTTTGATTTGCATTTCCCTGATAACTAAGGATATTGAACATTTCTTTAGGTGTTTTTTGGCCATCTGAGTTTCCTCAGTTGAGAATTCTTTGTTGAGCTCTGTACCCCAGTTTTTGTTTTGTTTTGTTTTTTTGTTTGTTTGTTTTTCGAGACCGAGTTTTTCTGTGTAGCCATGGATGTCCCGGAACTCACTCTGTAGACCAGGTTGGCCTCGAACTAAGAAATCCGCCTGCCTCTGCCTCCCAAGTGCTGGGATTAAAGGCCTGTGCCACCACTGCCTGGCTCTGTACTCCATTTTTAATAGGGTTATTTTATTGTCTGGAGTCTAATTTCTTGAGTTCTTTGTATATATTAGATATTAGCCTTCTATCAGATGTAGGATTTGGTAATGATCTTTTCCCAATCTGTTGGATGCTGTTTTGTCCTATTGACAGTGTCCTTATCCTTACAGAAGCTTTGTAATTTTATGAGGTCCCATTTGTCAATTCTTGATCTTAAAGAATAAGCCATTGATGTTCTGTTCAGGAAAATTTCCCCTGTGCCTAGGTATTTGAGGGTCTTCCCCAACTTCTCTTCTATTAGTTTCTGTGTATGTGGTTTTATGTAAAGGTCTTTTATCCACTTGGACTAGAGCTTTGTACAAGGAGATAAGAATGGATCAATTTTCATTCTTCTATATGCTGACCTCCAGTTGAGCCAGCATCATTTGTTGAAAATGCTGACTTTTGCCACTGGATGTTTTTAGCTCTTGTTGCAAGCATTCTAATGATTACTTTATAAAGCATAGGTAAGTCATGAAAAAGCATAATCTTTTGTCTAAATATGAGAGAAATAAATATTTGTTGTCAAAAGTATTGATAACACAGTTACCTTTTCTCAACCTCTCCAGCAATATTTAGTTAAAAGTTGTTTTACTACAAATTCTGGCTATATCAGATTCTAATATGACTGCCTTGTACTTTTATTATATAAGATTGTTAATTAACTATTTCATGTTTAGTTTAAATAAAAAGATTTACTTTTTAATATTTCGAGATACTGTTTGTATAGTTGTTAATAATATTGTGAACCTACATGACAAAAAAGTGACACTCTATTTTATGAAGTGACATCACAACTGATATTATGTGTGATGCTAAAGCAGTAGAAATGGCTGGTCATTAGACAAATGTAAGTAAATATCTCCTGTCTTATTACTTCAAATGACTCATAAATACTAGAGATTTTAAGTATACTTGATGAAAATTAATTGATGTGTGTCACTGAGAAAGGTAACAAATTGAAGAATAAAGCTGAGATTTGTCTTACAAATGTCAATTTTATCTATTCATTAAAACATACTTAGTATTCTGTTATAAAGGAAAAGAACTCCAAATAATGAGACATTCCATTCATATCCAAACCATAAAGCATAAGATCAGTTATTGGGTTTGAGAATAAAGAAAAAAATCTGGGGGTGTGAGTAAGGAGAATAAAGAAAAAAATCTGGGGGTGTGAGTAAGGAATTGCAGGCAGGAAAAACGATAGGTAGAAAAGAAATCTTACTAATATCCCTGACTGTCCAGGCCAAAAACAACTGGACAATTTTTGGCTGAAACAAATTATGACTTACTGTGCAATATGAGATTGATTGTACCAAAAACATTACAAATACCACCCACCACTGATTGCTAATCAAATGGGATTCACTTCTCTTGTCAGAATTTGCTTTTTGAGTAAGTACAGACTTAGGTTTGATTTTTGGCCTTTGGTTTTTAGCATGCATGTACATGATTTTCTATCTTGGCTGTATTTATTGCTTCAAATCTTCCCCTCCTTTTCCCTATAATGAATATCTGTTGACTTTGATGTTCACTGTAGTGATAAAGAGATTCACATGTGTTTGGTGCATACTGCTGAAGCCTGTGACATCTAACAAGATGTTTTTCATTAATAAGCAGGAAAAAAAGCTCAGAGATAAATAAATGCCATGGTCACTGATGGAAAAGAATGCAAAAAACAGTTAAATATATTCTACTTTACTTTGAGAAAAAAATACTATGTATTTAAGCAGTCTCTTTTAGATATAATGCAGCCATTATAATGATTGATGCTAATTGCAAAATTCCAAACATATAAATTCTTTCAGAATTTCAGAATATTTCATGCAAGATTAATATAAATTACTTAAGATTTCTATGCATTCATAAAAATATACATGCAGATAAGCACATATATGTAATTGACTTGTAGATTACATTAGATAGATAGATAGATAGATAGATAGATAGATAGATAGATAGATATGATCATTAACTGTATCTTGTATTAAGGGGCAAGAAAGATAATTATATTTAAGTCACTAAAATATTAATCATGTTTAGCACCTTTTTTAAGTTCCTGGATGTTTTAACTCATGCTTTGTGTCCTCCAGAGTGGAACTGGAAGTTGTGTGAAAGGCCTGACAGCCAACAACTTCTTGTGTGAATCCTTTAAACAACACTTTCCCCCGTTGTCAATTAATACATTTAAGATATGTATACGCAGCCCATGATAATCTTAACACACTTATAACATAGAAAGCTAGTGGTATGGGTATAAAATCTCTCTTCAAAACACTTGGCTTTATTCTTCTTCGATTTCACTTTAGAAACTGTAAATATTCCTAAAATATTAAATAATGCTTATTCTTGAGTAAACTCAGATTAATCTTGACTTGCTGCTATATGAGGAACAATTCTAAGCTGCTTTTACTGACCTCACACAAAAGAGCAGTAATCTCTGAGAGTTGTCTGCTTTGGGCATAGTATAGGATTGATTATATTTGGATGAAGTGTACTTTTGATCCTCTCAGAAATCTCTCAACTTTGTGAAAAAGAGCAGCCATGTTCTATCTAAAAGAATATTCTCTACCAACATCTAACGTCTTCTTGGTGTCTCCCAACACATCTCATTCTTCTCTCAGTGTGCTACAGCTTGTTCTGTGAATATCCTTTTATACATCACCTCAGCCACAAGGCACAGAAGTATATGTTTGCAGAAACTCCAATAAAACAATCTTTTCCTTTGGGGTCACAAGTGACTCTTAAATACTTTTTGAAGTTGCTGTGAGTATATGAACTCAGTGTGCTAAAAGCAAAATGCCCTTTATTTCTTAACTACTAACAGAACTTGCTGCAACATCAAAGAGCTGCTTTCAAATGCATAATTATTTCTTACGCTGTTTAAAAAAGGCATTGCTAACCAACTTCATATTCTACTACTACCTTGAAGATTTCTGTGTGCTCATGTGTCTCACTAAATATTGCTATGGGCACACCAATGACCTCAGTAGTGAGTACACTTGCCACCAAAAGGAAGCAAGCAAACAAGCAGACAAACAAACAAAAACCCAGCTATATTTGTTAAATTGAGATAATCACAGCAGAAACCCCATTTCTACCACCTACCAAGGAGCTATGAAAAAGATGATTTTGAGATCAACTTTATGTGACAATAATTTTACTTTTAGTTCTACTTAAAACAAAATACCTTACATACAGTCACATGATGGACTCCCAGAACAGCTTTGAATCAATCAATATAATGCCAAATAATATAACTGCAATTATATAACTCTATCAGTATAAAACAACTTGAGTTTTGAATATCCATCCATTCTGCATCACTGGTTGAGAAAAATCATTCAGAACTCCTAATGGACAATTCCTGTCATTTTTTTTTTTTTTTTTTTTTTTTTTTTTTTTTTTTTTTTTTTTAGGTACTGATATATTTAAGAGTCTTTGGTGTGGTTCTATCTCTACTTTATATTCTGGGTTATCTTATATCAAGTACATATATAAAACCATCCATGTTTCTTGTTATGACACATGTATACAATCCATATCTCAGAGCTGTGTATCAAAGTGACAAACACAATAACTCAATAAAGATCTTTTCTGACACTAATATGGATTTCATGTTTGTTTCACTGCCCCTTGGTCAGACATTCAAAAACATTGTAGTACTTTATAACTAACAGTCCAAAGTAAAATCTACATGATCTGTCTAATATTTTGAGCACAATTTATACAATGCAGAAATACACCTTTCTTTTCAACATTTTACAGTTACTGTGTGCCCTATATTTTTAGTGTTAAAGTGCTATATTCTTTAAATTCAAAACCTGCCTGAAGTAAAAGGTTTCTTTAGAAGATTTTCTTATGTTTCCAACAAATTTTTAAGAATATCATTTTTTAGTAATTTTCTATAGCTTACAACAGAGCTATACACTTATTATTGCATTTTCATAAGAATTATGTTAAGTCTTATAATGTCCCTAGTAGACAAATTGTATTGTTGTCTGTGTCACAGGTAATAATACCGAAAATCAGAGATATAAAATGATGCTTTCATCATTAGCACTAATGTGGTCATATTTTGAATCTGGAAAGTCTAATTTATGAGGTTGCAGTTATTGACAGATACCTTCCAGAACATAAAAATAAAAACATGAGTCAGGAGCCTTGGAGCTATTAAGGAATCCCTACTATATATAATGAATCCTGTCAGACAACATCAACAATTTTCCTGATTTTCTGTATCAGCCCTATAAGTTAAAGACCAATGTTACTCTATTTTGTAAATATCCCTTAAAAAGTTAAGCTAATAAGTGTTAAGACTAGAAAAGTAAGAAGCTTTTCATTACAAACCTAGTAAGGAAGAAATTCTAGCCATGGATTCCCTTCTCTTCAATTGGGCTAAATGTTTATTCTGTTTACATACCATCTCTGGTCTCAAACAAAACATAATATGAAAAAACATGGTTGGCTAATTTGCATTGGTTATTTAATTTTTTATTCTCTTTTGTTAGTATTAATTAATTATACAAAATAATGGACTTCCTTATGACATTTAATACATGTATATAATATACTTTGATCAACTTCAATTCCCTGTTATATCTTACTCTTCACTCTTTGTGACATTTCTATATTCTTTGATTGAGAAAGCAAGATACTAAAGGGGTTTGTGTCAGGCAGAACATATACTTCTGTTCTTCTACAGTTTTCAACCCACATTGAATCCATTATAGCAGCATCCTGTCTTAAATTTTTCTTGGAAATTGAGTGACACTGTTAGCATTTTGAAAGGCACTGATATGAATGCATATTATATCATAAGAATAGACAATTAGAGAAAGAGTCTAAGATAAAGTACCTGTATACAGGCTGTAATTGCAGCTGGTAATTAAACTGAAGTGTTTCATTTTCTCACTCAGCTCATCAGTGACACTAGAAAATAAACAATTTAGAAGTGAAGCCCTTGAGGGCAAACAATAGTAATTAATTGCATTTTCCAAAAGAAAAAGTCTTCCCCAAATCTATTTGGGATGACCTCTTGAGTAATATACCCAGTGATTTACACTGTGAGCAGAGGGTGGGGTCCAAAACTAGACCTGATTGGACTTGAGTATTCATGCCATCTCCAGCTTGATTTATATTTCAAACCCATGTCTTTTGTCAAAATTTATTGCCTCCTACGGTAAAGATGAAGGGAGATTTATATTCTGAAATACATCACACAATGAGATAATTGGCATGAAAAGATTTTATGGTGGTAGAAACACACACTGTGGGGCTGTTACTAGTTTCTTCCAAGTTGGAATCTCCTCAAATATCAGGAATACTTTTTTTTAGATGTTTGGAAAGTGAAATAAAAATATTTGTATATATAAATTCAGATCCTTATCCCATGTGTCTAGTAGATTAGAATCATACAGTCCAGACTGTCTGCTTTGCCACTGTTCACTTAGACAGAAGAGAGCTGTGTTCATGACTTGTGCACCTTTTCTTTGTCAGTTTTGATCACATGGAACAGACATCAGTTATTTAACTCTGACTTATACTGCTTGGGTTGTTGCCTGACCTGAAGTAAGTTTTATTTCTTCATCACATCATTTCATTTTGTCAAGTGCTATAGCACTAGTTTCTCTTTCTTGTTTTCTTATGATATGAACATGCCCACTGAATTGGATAGGCATAAATAAGCGCCAAGTGTAGGTAATGTATTATGTATTATTTACATTTTGCCGCCATTTGACAGTCTTTAATGCTTTAAAATAATAATTATTTGTTAAGCTTATGAGTTTTCAAGAAGGCATTTGAGTCTGAAATAGAACTTCAATGTTAGACCAGGCTCATTAGATCTCAACAGATGTATACTTTAGCATTTGCAAGTAGCATCCAGCTTGGATGTGTGTAGACTTCTCTGTTGCTTCCACTGGAACAGTGCTTTTTGGCTCTAAGCAATTTTTAAAATTTTTAGCAGGAATTTCCAAATGGTAATATGAGTAGAGATTCCAAACTCAGAAAGAGACATCTAATTCAAACAAACAAGCAACTTTGGCAACTCTGCTGTTAGTCCATTGGTTACTTCCAGAGACAAATATAAAGACGACAAAACTAAAATCACGATCACAGGAAGCATAAAAATATCAGGGACTGTTACCACAATAATTGACTACATAAACACATAAGAAAATATGAGATCTTTGTCTCAGTTTCAGTATTATTTTATAAACTTAAATTACTATGTATAAATCAATAAGAAAATTGACAGATACCAGAGATAACAGATACTGACACTTCTTTCTTTTATTAACTATATAAAGTTTAAATTTTTCTAAATTTTATTAAGACTGTAATCTTACATTTAAAGAAATTCAATGCATCCTTAATAGAATAAAAAGTATAAGTAACATAAAAATAATCACTGTATTTAGAAATTTGTCAACTATCTACCTATCTATTTGATAAAGCAATAAGGAAAAAAAGCAAGATTTACTATAGTACAGGACAGGAGCTACCTCTACAAAGAATAACTGAACATCTTCAAATACACTATTTTTCTCAAGTACACTAAAAATTATTGTTTGTTATCTGCATTTATATGAAATAGACACATGTATGTGTAATAGACATCAAAATAAGATAGTTTGGATGTTCCTATGTACTTACAACTGCATAAACCATTTCCTTCTTTTTGTTATTGTTTTAAACAATTGTTTCTAATAATATTCCACCTCCACTAAATAAGACAACTACAAGAATATTGGAATGTTTTGGCTACTATTACCCACTTTAGTTTATCTCCATTCATATGGACACTATTAGGTTTCTCAAATAAAAAACTGCTCATCTTGCATTCAGAAAAACAACTGTGGCCTGTAGGTCCTACACAAAGAATTGTATTTCAGCCAGCTGGGTATACAAATACTGGCTTTGAAATATTGAACCAATGGAAAAGTCCTGATTCAAGGCTGACAATGAATAGGACTTTCCCCACCTTAGACTTCAGTGCCTCAGGTAATCATTATGTCACGATGATTATACCTGGCTTTATTTATCTATATTGTCCAATTTAAGTTTGGGTGAAGGGCATCTAGATACCCACTCTATCTATGTTGAGGCCAATTTCAAAAAAGTCCAAGGCAGCACTACAAGACATGGTTAAAGCAGGTCTTGAGGATTAATGGCCAGCACAGCCAAGCTAATGGGGCTACCTCAAATGCCCAGTATAGATTTGAGGCTTCAGAGGTCTTTCTCCTAGCCTTGTCAGCACTAAACACATTTGGAATTTTTTGTAATGAATTTTCTGTTCTACATCAAAGACAGGATGATTTCATGTGATTCTGAATCATTAGTACTGAGCACAGAAAATATCCAAAGGTACAGGCTCATAAAGTAGATTTGCCAAATGCCGGGGTCTTTTCATGTCTGACACAAACACATATTTAAAAAGTATTTTATTTTATAGGACACCCTGTGGTGTTCTCTACAATGTTCACCCTGGTCCATATGATTTCAGGCTCTCTCTGTTGTATGCAGGGAACTCTCCTTAGGACTTGACAGCATTCTCTCTTCCTGAGCTATCATTTTTTCTTTATTCACCTGCTCAGTATATTTTAACACTTGCAAGATTACTGCTTACTACATATTACTCTCATAGTGGAGTTATAGATCATGTCCTCTGGAAAACAGTTTTTACTTTCCTTTTAGAAATTCCTTGTACACATGGCATGGCATGTAGGTGGACCTCTATGACCATAATCCAAGCACAGGAACCAGAATTGAGTCATCTCTTAGTGCCCATCACTTGTTAGTGCTTGGCTGAGCTCAGACCAACACTAATTGAAAGCACCATGTTTTAGGAAGAGATACACATCTCAGACAGACATATCTTCTGAAGACTCCTAGCTCTGCCATTTAATGGCTTAGAAAAGTTTCTTTATTACAATTACTATATTGACTAATACAAAGCAGGTATTTTCATCTGAAGTTACAAAAATAACCTCATTACAGCATGTCTTCCAACTGACTTATAGAATCTTTCATTATCTGTTTGATATTAATATCTCTTTCTTCCTAAACAATTTTATATAAACGTAAAGTCTTGCAGATTGGTTTACCTTAATCATTCCATTTCCAATATAAATATGTATTGATTTGTCAATAAAAGAGCAATTTATTTCTAAAAACAATACATGGATATTTATAAAAAGTATTTCCATGAGAACTAAATAGTTGTTTAATCATTTATCCAATTCTTCTTTTATTTCCTTACAACCTACTAATTAATCAGAGAAAATCTGTCCTAATACAGCCCATACATTACATCAGAAGTCAGACTAGATGATATCATAATGGGTCAGTTTCCAAAGTATTGATTATGGCCATTGAAGAGGCTAAGACGTTTTAAAGTCAGCTTGACATTATAATCAAATAATCAAAAGAGCCCTTAAATTGAATTCTACTTTGGCCTGATTGTCTTTAAAAGCTAGCTCTGATATTAATGCACGGATGTTCACATCTTTAATTTGGAATGAGGCCACTGACACAATAGAGGAGATGAGGTTCCATAATTTTCAAGTGCACACATTCTTTTTTCTCATTGATCTGTAGATAATAGATTGCCCCATTGGCTCCACTGCAGCATTCACATTTAGCCTGCCTAATTCAAATTGACCAGTAAATGGAATACCTTGACCTGAAAATCACATAAATGAAGACTCTTAAAAATACCAAGAGTACTGAGTTCCTTTTATTTATTACGTGAAATGTACAATTTCTTTATTTCTCTAAAATACTACCTTACAGGTCATTGAAATAGTATAGAGCATATACTTATTCTTTCATGACTGATGAAACATCTTTTATCTTTGCTGATTCTTTCACCAAAACCAAACCAAAACAAAACAAACAAAAACAACAGAACATTGGTCATCATGGATCAAGACAAAGAACTGTCATTAAGTTTGACAGTACTAGAATGATCATTTTTGGTCAACAACAGAAAGAGTGAGTTTAGCATGAATATGTTAATAAGGGACAAGGTGACATGATTTTAAAAGTAATATTGGTTGCCTCAAAATATATCATTCAAATAATAGCACATGCACAAATATAAATATAATTTCATATGTGCAGTTTTTTAATTATAATCATTTGTGTATATATATATACATGCATACACACACACACACATATATATATACAGTTTATAAATTATCTTTCTGATTAAATTTCTTGGAAATCAAATAATTGGTTATTTCACCTTAGAATTTCTTGAGATGGAAGGATTATGATTTTTTTTTCTTATAATTGAATCAATCCTTTCTTACTGGAAAGAAGATTCTAAGTTGGGAAATGTGCCATATCTGTATTTCTTTCCATAAACTGATTAATTCAAATGGATGAAATTTTACCATTAAAAATATTTTAAGGCATAATAGAAGTGTGAACAGGCCAGGCAGTGGTGGCACACGCCTTTAATCCTAGCAATTGGGATGCAGAGGCAGGCAGATTTCTGAGTTCCAGGCCAGCCTGGTCTACAGAGTGAGTTCCAGGACAGCCAGGGCTACTCAGAGAAATCCTGTCTCGAAAAACCATATATATACAAATGATTATAATTATCATGCACACTTATTATTTGTTATTTTTAAAATATAAAATATTTACATAAAATTATTTACACCTTGACCAAGGCAACTCTTATAAAGGGACACATTTAATTGGGTGTGGCTTACACTTTCAGAGATTCAGCCTATTATCATTTATGAATTAGCTAAGGTTGAAATTGTAAATACTACATGAATACCACAAGATTTACTGATCACTGTTTATAGAAAATGTCTTTTCCTAAATATAATGTTGTTAAATGTATTCAATTTAAAGGCAGACATACGTTGGCAGTTTACAAAGTACTTATAATTAATAATTGTATAAATTTGACCATATTAAAATAATTAATGTTTTTATTTATTGCAAAGCATGACAATAGCCATTCTAGGAGAGAAATTAAATCTTCAGTTTATTTGCATATCTTGAGTATGATATTAATTTATTATGTTGCCAGGCTTTACCATAATCTGAATTCTGTTTCAATGCTAAATAAGTTGTTTGAACACAATAATCTTTGAATTATAAAGATGTTAGGAGAATCATGTAAATTTTATGGATTCATCTTTTGTCTTAATTTAAGTTTTATTACTGTGAAGAGACACAATGACCACAGCAACTTATAAAAGCACACATTTAATTGGGGCTGGCTTACAGTTTCAGAGGTTCAGTCCGTTATCATCAAGGTGAGAAACATTGCATCATATGGGCAGACTTGATGCTGGAGGAGCCAAGAGTTCTACATCTTGATCCGAAGGCAGCAGCAGGAGGAGACTCTCTTCCACAGGCAGCCAGGAGGAGGCTCTGGATCACACTGGCCAGAATTGAGCATATATATGAAACTTCAAAGCCCTACATCCACAGTGACACACTTTCTCCTTCCATAAGGCCAGACCTCTTAATAGTGCGACTTCCCATTGTCCAAGCATACTCAAACCACCACACTTGTATTCAGAGATCCCACATTTTAATCTCTTCTACAGTTTTACCATGATGATGTTGAAACTGAACTAGTACTTATTGCACAATTATTTTGTTCACAGCTCACTGTGCTAGAATACAATGACAAAAATATGAATAAAGCATGATTCTTGTCCCCAAAAGAGAGTAGGTATACATCACAAATGTAAACATAGCACACAAGCACTACAATGGTGATAAAAACTGAGTTGCTCCAAACAATTCAATGGGGGATTTTTCTGGAAGTGTAAAAAATAGAAGATGCTTCACAGAAGTGACATTGGAATTGGGAATTCAAGAAATTGTATCAGGAAATCCCAAGGACACTCTCAGAATTCAGTGAATCACCAGGAGCACCACATACTGGAGTCAAAAATATTGTTTGCTAAGAAGTTCATTACAGACTCAGTACTCAGGGGTTTTATTGGTACAGCATCATATAAATAACTTCTGCCTAGTACATATCAAAATTTAAAATCCAGTGTTCATCATAAAGCCTGTTGTTTGCTTAAATGGTTTAGGTGCAGAAGGCATTCTTATTGGGGAATGATAGGTTATCTCTTAATTTTTAAGTTCCCAGATGCCAGCTGAGTACTAAACTTACACTCAGGCCTTTCTAAGGACGATGGTGTGGTCTCACTGAATTTTTCTCTGCACAAGTGAGTAAAATCTGTCTAGATAGTATTAATTCAACATGTGAAAACATCAAAAGAGACACAGGGTTATGAGAATTGGTTCAAAAATGTTTCCTTCAGTGTGATATTTGAAAAGTCAAATGTCAATTTCTGACACCTCAGATGTTTGCCCACACCTCTGCACTTGTAAGATATTATAGAGTTAAAACAGTATTCATACTTTTAAAAATGCCTTATTTTAATCATCTGCATTATTCAGTAGAGGTATATGCATATCAAGATATTGGTCTTAGTCTAGTGATTGATTTTCAGTATATCTAGTTCCTGATCATAAGAACTTTAAAGTTTTATAGTTCAAAGTTCTCTGTTTACAGTGCAATGGAATGTTTAATGTTGTCCTTAGGGGTAGTATATACTCTCAGGGATGACATTTTAGAACATAATACATTCATAACAGTGCCCAACACAAAACATTACTTTTGTCACTAGCACTTATTGTATTGCCTATAAATCATGGGATTGTGTTCTTCTTTCCCTGACCAGATTAAAATATGCTTTTATGTCTATCATGTGTTATTCTTCTATATTACAAAGCTGAAAGACCCCTGGATTTCACTAGGAGAGGATGAAAACTGTAATAGTTATGAATATTTTACTATAGACTGCTATGTGCTAGCTGTTCATTATTGAATTCAGCTTTTCTGGAATGCTGATATGTTTCTATTGCTAACTTGAAGACAATCTCTGTTTCAGTAAATACTCTGGTTTATGTTGATTCATGAGTTCCATACATTTACTGAGAGCCAATATAGAATATATTAACCTTATTAATGCAGTTTGTACAGTATTTGTAAACAAATGAGGTTTTCAGTTTAGAAATTTAGCTACTATTTAGTGTACTGACCCTATTAGATTAATGGAATTTAATAGTATAAGCTGGATATTTGTGCAGATGTTATCTCTGCCTTGCCTTTAGAAATGTATCAGATAGTAAATACATTTTATTTATCTTACCATTTGTTTTTACCTTTAGAATGAGTAATTTAAAATATAAAATTTTAGTGTATATGTCTCATTGCTTTGTTTATTTTATTGATGATGAACTAGTACACTGACAAAAAAGTTATGCCACATATTAGTGACTTAAGACAATATAAATATTATTTTACATTTCTGGGGGGCATAAGGCCAAAATTGGCTCTACTAGACTAAAACTCTACACTTGGTCAGAGCTACCATTCTTCCTAAAGACTCTACAGGACAACCTGTTTCCTTGCCTTTCTCATCATCAAGAGCGCCTACATTCCTTCACCAAGCAACACTTCCCTCCATCATCAAAGACAACAGCATATAGAACCTTCCTATAAGTCTTTCATTTTCTAGAACTTCAACCACAACTTCCTGATTTTGAACTTCCTGCCTGCCACCTTTGAGCTCTGTGACTACACTGAACTTATGTGGATTATTTAAGATTATGTTGACATCTCAGTGTTTCTAATCAAAGCTTCAGTCCCTGAATGTAAAAGAATACAGTCACAGTTTCTAGAGACAAGCAATTAATCTACAAAATCCATATTGGTTTTGCCTGACCATAAATAATGTAAGTTCTTAAATACAAATAACTAGTGTTTGACCAAAATTTGACCTTTCTAATTTATTTCACAGAGAATCTAATATGTGACAAGTAATGATTAAAATAAGAAACAAATCAAGCAAAATTTGAATCTGTGGGGATTTCTATTTCAGAAAGAGGGGGTATAAATTGATTAGTCAAAATATTAATAATGTTTTAAAGTATATGGTGATAATGAATAAAAAATAGTGTAGGGCTAGTAGTGGAGTGTGATGGTACATGTAGCCTGAGAGATGTTATTTTGTCACTGAGTAGAATTAGTCTCTCTCAAGAAGCAGTATTAATGTGGTTGAACATCGGCCCCAAAACTATGTCTGTTAAAAACAAACCAACACACAACACTACAAATCAAAACACACACACACACTTTCTGATTGGAATATCACAAGACTGGAATGAGTCTAACATAAATTCTTATATGAACAAAACTAACCCCAACATACAGAGTAAATTTAAATCAGAAATGGCACCAATGAGAAACTATCACTGACCTTTCAACAATGATGATCCATGAATGGAGATGGATCAGCAGTTATTAGCATTTGTGGCTCTTCCATAGGGTCAGTGGCTTACAGTTGACCATAACTACAGTTCTAGGACTTCAGATGCCCCCCCCCCAACACTTGCTATCTTTTGAGGTTTCCAGGTACTCATGTGTTGCACATATATGCAGGCAAAACTTTCATGTATAAACCATGAGTGTCACTAGGCAGTGACGGTATAAGCCTTTAATTCCAGAACTGTGAAGGCAAAGAGGCAAAAAGATATTTGTGAGTTGGAGGCCAGTCTGATCTAACAAGCTAGTTTCAGAACAGCCACACAAAGAAACCATATCTCAAAATATCATGAATAAATAAATAAATAAATAGTGTTTTAAGAGCTAGAACAAGAGAAGTCATAGAGAAGCATGGAAGGGAAGGACACATGATTTGCCTATAAGGGAAGGAATGACAGTTGGCCAGAAAGTTAGCAGTGGCCTGGGGAGTGTTGTAGAAGAGATTCTTCCCCATGTTCCAGAATAAATTAACCCTATAGGTACCATGTTTTGAGACTTCTGGTCTCAACACCTGTGAAAGAACAAGTTGCTGTTACTTCAAATTACTTAGTGCATAATATTTTTATATAGCCCAGGCACATAATTTTTGAATCAAGACTTATTTAGAAATGAAATACAAACTTCAGAGATATGCATAGCACCATAGATGAAGATTCATTTTACTGGCCAAATGATACAGTGAGGCTATGGGACTAGAACACACAACAAAAAGAATATTTATTTAAAGACAATTTCAAAGACCAGATACAGTAAACAACTGTGATTTTATTCTGTAAAAATAATTATGGTCTATGGAAAAAAGTGATTTTATATGATATATTTTAATTTGTTCTTGTTCATAACAATTCTAAACTATCAGAAGAAAGTAGTTGTGCTATGATTGAATATTACACAAAATATGGAGTTTGTATTCTGGTACACTCAAAATTGTAAATTAGCTAATGATTTTCTAAGAAATGTTGAACCCAAAGATAGTGTCCTTCTCTTCCTTCTCCTCCTCCTCCCTCTCCCCCTCCTCTTCCTCCTCCTTCTTCTCCTCTTCCACCAGCTACTTACCTTATTTTCTGTCTGCACTTATAAGATTTGTGGTATTCAGAATCTTATATAGCATTGGCTGATATGACTGATACATACTGATGATCCCACAAGACAACGTTGCCTTACAGTGAGAATAGAGACTAAAGAAAGATAACTAGGAAATTTCATGGAAAACCATAAAATTCTTATTTGTTCATCAAAGGTATAAGTAAACTAACAGTAAAACGAGTAAAGCTAAGTTTCATGTCCCTGGCTAGCAGCTAATTTTGCTGCTAGAAAGTCAATTTTATTAAAAGAATAAATGAATTGGAGTAGAAATAATAAAGGGCTTGTTCAAAGCTTTAATATAGGTACTAATACTTGATAAAACTGTTTAAAATAAAAGCTTAGTACAATGACAAGTCATTACAAACACTATAGACATTGCCAAGACAAATATCTTCAATAAAACAAAATTGAGGAATATGGGGTTTTACTTAACATTATCCATAAATTCAGCCCCAAATACTTTACAGATTCCTCATTCTTTTATTGTACTTTCCTAGTAGTGTCCCTAAAATTCTGCTTATTCTCTCTCCATGTTTATAACAAGAGCAAAGCTGTAACACAGTGTTCTCATTTAAGATCATCTCCCCTACAACTCACGACAGCTGTCTTCAAGTTGGTATCATCCCCTGAGAATGGAACTTTACTCCTTGACTTCTCTTTTTCCAATAGGGGGAATCATGCACTTCAGGAAAAGGAAGGTCCTATGAGTAACAATGTTCCATTCTGCCTATCACCAATCTCCTAAAACCTTTCAATCATCTGTAGATGGGACACATTGTTTATTTGTACACTCAGGAGCAGCCATTATTCAGTAACTCATTTACCCTTTAGATTTTTCTCCAAGACATTAAGGAGCTCTTCCAGTTTAGTAATGGTCATGTGTTTCAGGCTTTGTCTCTTCCTTATTTCTTAGCAGCTTTATACATAGTGAGAATCTAGTTCATGTCCATTCATTAAATGCTATCGTAGATTGTTCAATAGTTTGCTATTATTTGTTTCCATTAAAAAGTAAATCCAGAATTTCTAGCCACTGCAACTCGGTGTTCTATGCTATCATGAGCAGTTCAGTTTTAGAGATATTGCTTTTCTTTGTGTGTAGAACAGGGACTTGCCTCTTAAATTTCTACTCTCCAAGGTGAGTTTAAAAATATTTCTAAATCCCAACCTATGTCCACATTGGCTTAAGTAATAAAATATACCACCAAACCATCGTTCCTTATGTAGAAGATAAGTATGTTCCCTAAAGAAAAAAGTATGTGAATTTTTCTCTCACATGAACAGTCTCAATAATTCTAACTTTAAATTTATCTTGTGAGGAGGCAAAATCTAGCAAATCACAAACTCAAGGTTCTGGATTACATTAGATGGTATTTAACAAACAACAAAAAATACTTGCATAATGTTTCTTCTGTGTCTGTCTGGTGGAAGAACAGGGATGCTGTCTGATCTATCTAACCTTTTATGTTAGTGAATGTGTTATGACCATGATGAAATTATACAATCAGACCTTTTTCCTTTTTTTCTGGAGTTGAGACTGTACATTTGCTACACATTCTCGATACAGTAGCAACAAATATCACTTGATTTTTGAGCATGGCCTCTACATAGCCTGGTAATTCACTCAAAGGAAAAAAACGCCATTAAAATAATGTTGATTCTGGGAAAGTGTTTCCATGGAAGGTTTAAGACAATATATCATGCCGAACATTATTTTTAAAGAACTTTACCATAGAATTTGCTTTTGAAAATTGTCTAATCCAGGCAGTCTCAAAATTCTTGCCTTTTCTAGCATCCAGATGTTGCCTGGACCCCTTCCTTTGTGGAAATTTATGGTGAAACAGGCTTTGCTTTATAAACGGGTGCTATCTGATATGCTGTGAGAGCCATGGGTTCTTTTCTGTCCTGGCTGCTTTTCTTACAATTGCTAATGTTTTCCTTTACTCAATACCTACCCTCATAATTCTGGGAAATAAAAAGTAGTTGCATTCTTGGCTCTGGCTTATTGGCAGGCAAAGACTTAACTTATTTCACTAAATATATAGTGACCACATATTGAATATTATTAACTACAGTAATCATAATAACTAGTTAATCTTAAGACATAGTTGACCTCCTAAAATATTATAGCATAAAATTGTCAATTTTGATCCAAAGTTGCACAGAGAATGCTTTTCAAAGATTTCCCAAAGGTTCAAGGGCCACATTTCAGATTTATAGCAATGAAAACAGAAATGAATCTGTCCACTTGGGGCAGGAGGACCAAGCTATGAGAAGTGATGAATGCTCAGCAAACTTGCCAGAAACTGATTTATAAACCAGAATGCTGATTCATTAAATGAAATTGGAGATGAATCTGGTAAGATAACCAACATCCATCATTTGAACAGGGTACTCCCTCTTAATGAATAAGTCCATCAGACTAAATTACAGATCAGAAGTACTCTTCAAAGCGGGTATTAGTGAGAAGGAAAAGCCATATATAAGGAGCCTTTCCTCCAACTCAGTTTGCTAAATTTGTTGCTCATTCTAAAGTTGTGGTAAGAAAAGTTGGCATCTGACAATGGAATGATGTCACCCTTGGGCAGTGTTTGCCCTTCAGCTGACTTTTGTCTCTTCTTTTTTTTCAAACACGTACTTGTTTTAAGAAAATAAGCACTTAGGGCAGAGTTTACTTTGTATTTTTGAAATTTATCCTGAAGTTCCTCTAGGGTATAAAGTTGAGAATCAGTTTGTGTGTAGTTTTTAATCTGTTACCTTAAATCCATCAGCTGTCCTTTGATAAACTATCTTTAGTACTGTTAGCCTTTCTGCCAAAATGGGAAGGTGTCCTGGGGCTTAGAATCCCCAAAACCACACAGCTCTAAGGGGAGAAGATATCAAAATGGAAAAGCATCCTGAGACACAGGAGCCCAAGCAAGCCACACAACTCTGAGGTAGGACAGTGTCTCAATGGAAAGTTAGCCTGAGGCACGGGAGCCCAGGGACCACATAGCTCTGAGAGGAAGCCTTCTCAGCATATCCCCAGGGGAGAGGGGTCCTCAGTTCAGCTGAGGAAAATCCTCTGCCCTGCTCCTTCTCTTCTCCTTCTCCTTCTTTCTCCTTCTCCTCCTCTTCCTCCTCCTCCTTCTCCTCCTCCTTCTTGTCTTCTTCCATGAAAGTCACACCAGGCAGCAAATCTCATTAAAGAGATTTATTGAAGAGTCCAGGGAGAGGGAGCAGACAACAAGAAATTAGACAAAGCATGATGCTTATATAGGGGTTCTTAGAGGATGGAGCTTTCTAGGGTAGAGATTACCAGGGTGAGGATCGGTGGGATTTCAAGTCCTGAACTTGATAGAGCTCAAGGATTGGTGGGTTTCCCTATTCACGGATTGGTGGGTTTTTATGAGCAGGGATTGGTGAGTTTCTGTGGGAAGTTCAGTGATTGGTTGGTTTTCCTATTCAGGGATTGGTGGCTTTTGTTCAGACTTTTCACCTAAAATTAGCATAATCTTGGGAGGGTCCGTTGAGGAGCTGGAGATGACCTTTGTGACAGTTACAGAGGCTTGAACTTAGTGATGATTACAGAGCTCTAGGGGAGGGGCCTTCCTCCTGAAGCTCCTGGGGCCTGGAAACTTCCGGCCTTGAGGGTTTACAAGTTTACAAAGTTTACAAAGTATACAAAGTATACAAAGTTTGCAAAGGGAGTCCACCTCAGGAAAAGCCTTTTCTGCCACTTGAGTGGAGTGAATATTCCAAGAACTGTATTTTTTCAACTGATGAATGAGCATATATGTTTCAACTTAATGATTATTAACTAATTTTCAAGAGGTGACAGTTTTTGCTATTCAATTTAACAACTGCATACTTACTGATATCCCCCCCAAAACAAGAAACCTCTTCAGAGGAAAATAAAAATTAACAAGGCTGTCCTGTATGGAAGTTTTCAGTCAGATCCCAAAGATAAGTATAAATAATTATGGGGAGAATTAAGAAATCATGAAGAAAATCTTGAAGAATCTACAGGAAGAAAACAGCATGACATGTTCAAATTTAAAAAAAAATGATGTAGATACTGATAAAAGACTTCAAAAATGTATTTTAAAGCCCTTCTCTGAAAATTCTGTTATGATGGTAAAGAAACATACTCCTCCAAATCTCATATGTAATTGGAAAAATGACTAGTCAGATTAGCTGTTTCTTTTTACTTTTTTGGATTAGAAAAGTGATTTGACAGTTACAGGTCTTTGTTCAGTAGAAACCAGATGTCAATAATGGATAGGTTCTTGGTCTTCTAACAAAAAAAAACAACAAAAAAACACAACAACAACAAATACCTTAATGAAGAAAGTGTTTTTGTAGCTCAAAGGTATAGTCTTTTATGGCATGAAAATCATGGCAGCAGTGTTGAGAGACACCTGGTCACATTGCATCCACAGTCAGAAATCAAAGAGTGGGAAATACTATTCTTCAATTTGCTTTCCTCCTTTTATTCAGTCCAGGACTTCAGTTAATGGAATGTTGCTGCCAACAATTAAGGTGGAACCTCTGACCTCAGTAAATCTAATCAAGATGATTCCTCACAGGAATTTCTGGAAACTTTTCTCTTAACCTGACTGTAGTTCTTATCAAAGTGGCAATATTAACATCACTGATGGCAAAAAAGGGACATATAGAAACTTTATATAAATCCTTTATGTCTTTTGATACTCCACATAAACTCTGTGCTACCTGGATATAGGAAAATGTCTATCATATGGTTTCCCTCAATGGTGCTATCTTTTATGGTATTTTAGTTAGTGAAAAAATAGCTAACTTGTCAGTAAAATTAACTAAGTGGCAATATTTTGTCTATTACAATACTTTAATCTACTTAAAATAGCTAACATGATGTGTTTTCATTGGTTGCTATGTAAACAGTGGAAAAGAACTCTCACTATATTTAATGTTATTTAATGTGTGTGTGTGTGTGTGTGTGTGTGTGTGTGTGTGTGTTTAATACATTTAAATGCCCAAGAGTTAAGATATTGAAATTTTTCTATAACCAACTTACTCACCTATGCCTCCTTATGAATTTCTCAGGGAGAACTAAACAGGCAATACAGCCTGTATGTCATATAATTACTCAGAGTGATGGCTGTTGTAATTGAACTGTCCCAGACAGAACATGGCTCTCTCATTTGTCCACTGTCAATGTTCTTTTCTTACTACTACTACTATGTTCTGAAAAATAATTTTCAGTTTTTTTCTTGTTAATATGCTTTTTAAAGAATTTAACAAAATGTAACTTCTTTTAAATAAAAATGGGCATTTATTTGATGGGCACAAATTCCATATATATTTTAGAAGATTCAGCTGTTCCATGAATTCAGTCTTGGCTACCAGGCTAAAAAGTGTGGTACTAGAAAGTATCTCAGCACAAAGGATATGAAGTTGTCCCAAAGTCCACTCCAACCAAGAAGTTATTCACAAATGGGGTCTTTTGGAGTAGAGAAAATCAACCACACTCCAAGACAGAATACATGTTCAGGAATAATTGAACAACCACATTAAACTCATTGTTTTTAGTGGATTTTTTTTCTCTTGTTTTGTGTTTTTTTAAAGATAGGGTACTAATATGAGGTTGAGTGGGTAGGGAAGGGGAAGGTCTAGGAAGAATTGTAGGATGTGAAATAATATGATAAAATATACTGTATAAAAAGTATTTTAAACGATTTGTTTATTATGTACAGTGTTCTGTCTGCATGTATACCTGTCTGCCAGAAGAGGGCACCAGCTCTCATCATAGATGGTCATAAGCCACTAATGTGGTTTCTGGGAATTGAACTTAGAACCTCTGTAAGAGCTTTCAATGCGCTTAACTTACAAGCCATCTCTCCAGCCCCTGTATAAAATTCTTAAAGAATAAGTAAAAAGTTAAATAATCAATATATGTGTGTGTGCTGTAATATGTTGGTAAAATTATAAAAACATTATTTTTCTATTTTTTTTAAATTGACACTGAATAAAACTGTTATTAAGCTTTAAAAAGAGGCCACAAACAATTAGAGCTGGGGTTGTCTCTGACTTGAACTTTGTTGCCTGCCTTTGGTTCCCTTTCCCCGAGCTGGACTATCTTGTCTGGCCCCAGTGGGAAAGGATGCATTACATCCTGTTGCTACTTAATATATCCATAGTGGGTACATCAAGACCCAAGTGAGGGCCTCCCCTTCTCTGAGGAGAAAGAAAGGGGAAATAGGAGAAGAGAGGTTATGAGGATAGCACTGGGAGGAGAGGAAGGAGGGTACTGCAATCAGGACATTAAGTGAATAAATAAATTAATTAATGGAAAAAATGAAACTGTGGCAGCTAATCAACTGGAATGATGGGGCGGGAGAGTGTGGGTGGGTGGGGGAGCACTTTCATACAGGCAAAAGGGAGGGGGAGGGTAGATGTGGAATGGGAGTAGCAGAGGGGTAACCAGGAAGTAGGATATCATGGCATGGGGGGGGTGGTAGAGGAGGTAACCAGGAAATGGGATATCATTTGAGATGTAAACGAATGAAATGATTAATAATAAAAAGTGACAATTTTACCTAATAATAATAAAAGAACCCCAACAAAGAACCTGAAACAGTGAACTAATTGGAAAGAAAGATAATGGATAATGAAAATGTGGTACATTTGCACAATGGAATATTGTTCACCCATCAAGGAAATGAAATTATGAAAATTGAAGTCAAATGGATGCAGCTAGAAATAATCATTCTAAGTGATGTAACCCAGACCCTGAAAGGCAAATGTATCATTTTCTCTACCATTTTTGAAAAAAGAGAAATAAATTCAAAATGACCTAAGTTAAATGTAGAATATATTCCAGTGTAATCGACTGAATCCTGTTTCTTTTTGAACTAGAGTTTTAAAACTAATGAAAATCCAGTAAGTTTCAAACATACCAAACACTCTAACAGTACCTCAAAGAAAGGAAGGGATAATCTAAAGTCAACCAGCTTCTCTTGGGATCTGTTATAAGATGCAGTTCAAAATTGCAGTGAAAGTTTGGCCAACAAATAAGTTACCATACCAAAAAATAATGTTAAGTTGTCTGAAATTTTAATCATTCAGAATCACTGGGGATGGAGGGTGGTAGCTAAATTCAGATATCCAGGAAGCAGTATGAAATTTACATTAATTTCTATCTTTCTGTACTTAGAGGATTATAAATTGTATCCTAGAAACAGCCCTAAATATCGTGTAGTTTATCAAGATGGATAATTTGTGAAATACATAAATAGACACAGGAAATTATAAATTCTTACATATATATTATATTCTGTTTGCTTTTCCATATATTTCTTCTTTTAGCAACATTTAACAATGTATCCAAGCAGTTATACTTAAACTAATAGAATTCAGTTGCCTAGCCCAATAAGAATATGTGAATCATTTTAAAAGACTTCAAAATCACACCTGAAAATTAGAAACCTATCTCAGCAACAACATGTTATATGCAAAGAAAATGAATTGAGTACTTGAAGCTTAGCACTTCTCAGCTTCTCTTGAAATGATTTTGCCAGAAAATGGCATAACTGAATTCACTGATAAGAAAAGCAATGAATTTTCATAAAATAAGCATATTTAAAATTAAAATATATTTAAGATTTCAAGTAACAAAGAGAAAAATTTCCTCAAAGGTTTAAAACTTAGTAAAACTATTAAAGAAAATGTCAACTAATCACAAAATAAAGTAAATCATTTCTCAATTTCTATGTTTATATTTGTGTTTATATCACAGTTAAAATATTGTGTTCCTTCTTTCAAGAAAAATTTAATTTTTATATGTGGAAAATGGAAATGGTACCTTTATGCTTCTTTCATCTTTCACCTCTCTAGAACTGACCACATACCTTGAAAGAAGGCTAAACTTTATTTATACTTGCTTTTGTTTAAAAGCCTATACCATTCCTAGGGGGTCTCTCTCTCTCTCTCTCTCTCTCTCTTTCTCTCTCTCTCTTTCTCTCTCACTCTCTCTCCTCTCTCCCTCTCTTTCTCTTTGCTTCATGCTTATGAATCAAGATGTAAGTTCTCAGTACTGCTCTAGTACTATGTGTCCCTGCCTACCTGTCACCATGTTCCCTAAAAGATTATCACGGAATTTAACCCTTCAAAATACTGAGCTTCAAATTAAATACTTTATTTTATAAATTGGCGATAGAATTTGACATAGAAACAGACAATTACCTAAGAGAGAACTTGGTACCAGGGAGTGTCATTTGGCTGTGACAGGCTTGGCCATGGTGATTTTCAGAGCAATGTGGAAGACTCTGGGACTTTGGACTAGAAAACAAAATAGTTTAATGCTATAAGGAGGGATGAATGGGCCATTCTAGTAGACATATGAAAGACAGTGGTGCTGAGATCAATGTAGAGTATTGAGGCCAGCTCAAGAGGTCTCAGTAGGGAAGGAATATTCCACTGGACTAGAGGCAATTCTTGTAATATTGTGTGTGTGTGTGTGTGTGTGTGTGTGTGTGTGTGTGTGTGTGTGTGTTTGTCCTTGTCAAAAGAATATTCCTGAAGATAAATTGAAGTTTGGAACTAATTTTGTGGGCAGAGGATATTTCAAGACAGTCTAATGTTGACACTAACACTTGGTGCAGATCTACAGTATGGGATAAAAGATCAAGTAGGACAAAAAAAGAAATAAAAGAAATAAAACATGTGCAGTTTGAGAAGAAAAGAAGCACCAGGAAATTTAATGTTTGAGCCACATCTTGTGCTGAAAAATATTAAGGAGAGGCCTGATGCAGAATGAAATGAGAGTGGTACCCTCAGAGCAAGATCCTAGCCAGCTGATCCTGAAACTTTAGTTCAAGGAAGTGTCCAAATTTCATCCCAAGATAGGAGCCAAACTTGGTATCTTTGTGTAGATGGTTCTGGCATTAGGTTATGAAGGAGACAAGAATAAAGGAGTTATAGAATATTCCTATGGTTAAGTAAAACTGCTGAGGTCAGACATGTGACATAGGAGCCTGTATGAAGGCCCTGAGAGGCTATTACATGAAGCTGTGAAAGTTTAGTCTGATTACATTGGAGACCTTGGGATACTGGAGATGTTAGAGTCATGGGTTATCTGCCAAGGAAAGCTACATTCAGAAACCAGAAATTCAGAAACTAGCCCAAGAAAAAAGTGTGTTGTAGTCAGCAAAGCTGAAAGGGTAGAGCCATCTAAGTTTCGGCATGAGACATAGACATAAAGGTTTTTGAATGTGCCCTGCAGGGGTGTGGTCTTGTTTTGATCCAGTATTTCCTCACTGTGTCCTGATTCCTCCATTTTATAATGGCAATGGATATTCTGTTCTATTGTATTTTGGAAACATATCATCTGCTTTATTATTATTATTATTATTATTATTATTATTTATTGTTATTATTATTCAGGGTGTTGCAATTGAGAGATTACCTTGAGTCAAAAGAGACTTAGACTTTGGATTTTTGAACCACGTTGAGACTATGAAAAATGATGAAGTCTTTTGAAGTTATATTAAACACATTTTTATTATGATATGGCCACAAACATATGGTGTTCAGAGAGTGGAATATAGTTGTTTGAATAAAAATGGTCCACATAGGCTCATATATTTGAATACTTGTTCTTCAGTTTGTGGAACTGTTTGGGAAGGATTATGAGATATGGCTTTGTTAGAGGGGGTGTGTCACTGAGGAGGGGATCTTTGAGATTTCAAAAGTCCATGCCATTCCCAGTTTTCCCCTCTGCTTCTTTTGAATAAATATATAGTTCTTACCTACTGATCCAGAGACATGCCTGCCTGCCTGCTGCCATGCTCCATGCCATGATGGTCATAACTCTAACCAGATAAAACTGTGAGCCCAAAATTAAATGTTTTCTTTTATAAATTTTCTTGGTCATGAATCTTTTCTATGACAATAGAAAAGAAACTGAGGCATATTACCCATTTTCTTCTGTCTCCATGTTTTTTCAAGTCTTCTTAAAATTTTTTCTATCCCTTTATTCTCTACATAGATGATAGAAGTCACCAAAGATTTCTTTGTTGAATCAGACCTCTGAGGGTGATCTTTTCCCTTTTACCTAAGACCACATGAAAAAGACCGAGAAACTAATATTATCATAATATGAATAATTTCAGTATGTTTTAGAATAAAAAAATGTCAGTCTAAGGAAAAGAGCTTAGGTTGTTTTTTTATGAAACTGTTAAAATTGAGATAAAATTCTCATGCTATGAAACAGTCACTGAAAAATATTTCAAGGATCATGTACAGACTAGTCTATTTGTCACTGGATTTTACTATAAGTCATTGATTATATTGATAAAACTCTGAAAAACAACTCCAATGCTGAAATCAAATAAAAACATATATATTGCAAAGGTCCTAGAAACATTAATATGTCAGTTAATATATTCCAAGATGTATATTAAGAATAAAATGCATTTATTCATTTGAAATGGCTTTTAAAGTTTAATAAAATCTTTTCTTGAATGAGCATAGATGAAAGTATTATTAGTACATGATTTTCTAGGTGTTTTCTTACAGTGATATGAATTCTAACTGACACAAATTGTTTTATTATATTCAAGTCTGTTTATTAGTTATGGTCAAAATAATTCATAAAAGATAATGAGCCCATCAATCTGTGTCAAGTCATCTTCAGATGTGTATGTGGAAGGTAGAATTTGTCAGGACCTTTAGCACTAAAATTACAGTTGGGTGCTACCTGATATAATTGCTGGGAACCAAACTTGGTTTCCCTGGAAGAGCAGCAAGTGTTCTCAACTGTTGACCCATTTCTCCAATTCCAAAAAATATTGTTCTTACTAGTGCAAAAAGAATCTTTGAATAAGAAGACATTATACCCAAGTACAGAAAGGTTATGAATAAACAAAAAACAAACAAACAAACAAGAACAAGAAACAGAGAGATTTGGTTATTTCCACTGTTACTTCATTTTTGGAAAAAGATCTCAATATCTGATTCATCTATGGGAGTTTTATAAACTTAAACTCTACCCCAGAGAAAGTAAAATTAGATATCCTGGGATAGAACAGGGGCACACACACACACACACACACACACACACACACACACACTTAGTTGAATAAACTCCCTAGGTGATTCTAATATCCAGTCACAGTTGAGAACTTCCAGTTCAAGAGATTAGAAAAAGAGAAACCCTGTATGATGATAACAAAGGACTTGAGAGTGAGAGTTCTAATAACCTCACTTAATTAATTGATCCTGGTAAGATTAGTAGGACAACAATGTACAAACTAACAAAACGACCCTCAATTTTTTTATCAATGAATGTGAAAGGGTTGTATTGATAGTTTTCAAAAATTAAGATTTGCTATAATATTTTGAACTGACTAAATCTAGCTACTAAATCTGATTGGATATTTCTTATTCTAATCTGAAGCTAAACTAATACATCTTGGATCACAAAAAAGCTACTTTTCCTAGACCATATATTAAATAATCTAAGTTTTGAAGAAACGGAAATGTGAAAAGTCAGGTGTAAAGTTAATATGCGGGTGGATGATGTCTAAAGCTCCTCCTATCTCTTGATGTCAGTAAATACACTATTTTTCTCTTATAGAATTAATGTACTGCTGATTACATGCTTGGTACAGTCTGTGTATAAAGGCTCTTCTCACTTATTCTAATTCTGCAAATGTGCTAGTTCCTTGGTATATAAGAAAAGCTACAGTTGGCCATAAAAATGTGATGGATGTTTTAGTGGCTATATTCAGCTGTAAGCAATAAATGCTGAGCTCGGCAGAAAGTACTATAGGCAAAAATGCAAGTGATTTACTAGCTATCTAAAGCACAAGAGATTTGTAATGCATGAAACCCTCAGGCCCATCACTTCCCTTCAGTAATGGGAAACAATTTTTGGTTGAAAAATGATACATTTAATTTCACGTTGCGTTGTAAAGCAAAAAGCTAGCTAGCATACACAGGCGTGTGTGTGTGTGTGTGTGTGTGTGTGTGTGTGTGTGTGTATCTTACTTTTGTACAGGGTCTTTAGATCTTATTGGAAACACAAGTAACCCCTCAAAATCAGGAATAATAGAAGATGTTAGAAAAATATCTTAGTGGACATTTACTATTGATTGTGTGTTTGTCCATGGTTCATGGGATCAAAGGAGAAACTAACACTGTGACAGAACCATTATATTCTGATAGACTCTCCTGAGAAGTGTTCTAATAACTTAGCACTCTTTAAGGTAGATATGCATTCAGATGATTGCCATGGTTTCATATGGAGAGTGAAAACAGAGTTGGCTTCCAAAGAAAAAGAAAAATGACCTGAAGAAAAATGATAAGAGAGTATATTATTGATATAGAATGTAGTCAGTCATAAAAGACCATCAACTCAAATATCATCTCTGTAAATGATTAGTAGTTTGAACACTAGAGACATTCAGTGTTTCATTGTATAATCCTGAAAAACACTGACCCTTTTGGCAGTTTCAATGTGAAAGATAAATACAACCTCTGTCTGAGCTCTTTGAAAATAGAGTCTGTATTTCAGAATAAATGTTGAACAATAATAACGATGATGGAATAGCTGATACAATGTAAATTTTAAATGAAGGAGAGTAACTTTCTAATTACTGGCTCCAGTTTATTCTTTGTAAGTGTAATTAGAAAGAGACCATGTTCCTTTAATTAGAAAGTTAATTAGATTGTGACCTCTTTTCCTGCCTTATTGTCTTTGACTGCAGGCTGGGAGTAAATTGCAAATCCCAAGACCTGTGTGTCTATAGCCCCTCCAAAGCCAGATTTGTTAAAAAACAAATAGGACCATAAGCAATAGTACTAGGACTTAAAACTGAGTTGGGAACTTCCTAGAATTGCGAATAGTTTTATTAGGAAAAACATTTATGCAGATAAATGAAGGAGATACTTTTTTGGATCAAACCTATGCAGGGAGCTTACTAAATTATATTCTTCATAATGTTGGCTCTCATATTTTAGTATGTATGAAGTATTTGTTAGAACAAGTATTTCTCCGCCTCATATATAAAATTCTTATTTCTGTGAGTTTTAGAGTTACTGAGGAAAGCTAGGCAAGGTCTTGTGTGTGTGTGTGTGTGTGTTGGCTCAGATTGTTGATGAACTTTGGTACTCTTCAAGTAAAGAAATATATTTGACTTTCCCAATTGCTGGAATGACTATAATATAATTTAAACTATTTCATTATGAACAACATATGACAGACTATGTGTGTTAGTTTATTCTAGATTGTAGAGATGAAGTTGTCATTTAATAATTTCCAAAAGTATACCTCTATAAAGTATATATAAAGTATACTTTCACATAAATTTAGAGCTATACCAGAGGTTTTGCTATTTCATAGTGAATTTTAAATGAGTCGTTAGCATAATTAGAGTTTTTTTCAAATTGTTTTTAGCATTAATAGAAAGACGTTAAGAATGAATTTCTACAGTTGTAATTAGTCATGTCTGGACGCAAAATATTGCAGAGACACTCTGTAGTAAAATGTTATACAAATCAAGTCAGGCATCACTCTTCAATGTAAGAAATGGTACTATTAATTTTCTTATTCATTCTAAAAGTTTCTTAATGGATTTACTCCTACTAGCCTAATTAGTTAAATCATTTATTTAATATTATATTTGCCTCAGGTAAGAATTCCATGTAAAATTTTATTGGATATCTTTTTAAAAGTTTGTGATTTAATAGTCTTGATGTTTAATGTGAGCTTTTTAATAAACTTCTAAAGAGAAATTTGTTCTGAGATTTTCCTACATTATGGTCTAGAAGCAAAGTTCCTCAAAGTACAGACTACCCATCCACCGCCTCTAGCTAATAGCATTTTTCTAAAGAAATATATATATATATATATAATTTGTGCAGAAAAATTATTCCACTCCAATTCATGTTGAGCTTATGTTTGTGAAGTAGTTAATGCAAAGACACTTAACGAAATGCTATGATATTATTTTCAACCTCATAGAAGAAATGTTGTAGATGTCAGAGGGAAACAAATAGCATTAGTAAATGAATCGGTAGTATCTTGATTATGCTATGTGAAATGGCATGTGGAGCAAAACAGACACACAGAATCATATAGAAGCAACGAAGTAAAGAAATGGTGATTCTATGTCTACATTCTCAGTAAGTTTTCAAGGGAAATGATAACTAAAAAGAAATTGTCAATTGCCTTACTTGATGATATGAATTGTAATTTTTTCTAGAGCAGTAAGTGCTCTGGAGCAGGCAAAAAAACACTGTCTACAACAAATTAGTATACTGGGAAATTTGAAAAAAATCCTGCTGCTGTGTTCTCATTTAGTGTAATTTAATGTAAGATGTTGCTAAGTACATGCTGTTAATACTGAGTAAAATATGGAACTCTAATCCTTACAATGTTGGTTGCAAATATTTATCAATAAATGCCTGTATTTGTATTGGGGATGTTTATATTCCTGTGCTGCTATAGTTTCAATTTCACTTACTAGATGTGCTTAAAAAATAATATGGGAGAATAATTGGATGGCATAAATGCTGGATTCTACATGATACCTTAAATAGATGTCATTTAAAACTGTGATCAGAAGAGAGCACTCTGCTTTGGAAGTAGTTTGGGGATCAGTTGTTACTTGGCTCTAGTCTTTAACGGCTCAGTTAGGGTATTAAAATCTTGCAAAATTTGCTAAGTTTTAGAATAACAACTTGATTCTTCAAAAATATGCTAATAAAACCTTATCGTATAAATGGGTCATGTAAAAATCATTTGATATAGGTTTACATATGTTGTCTGTCATGTCAAGATTGGGGCCAGTAGTGAATGAACTCATTAACTATATTTATAGCTGTCTTTTCTCTATAACAGACCAACACAAATCATTAAATACATGGACAGGGGAGATGGCTCAGTGAGTGAGACCACTTTCTGTACAAGCATGGGAACCTGAGTTAAAATCTCCAGCACTCATGTGAAATTACGCAAGTCTATGCATTATTATAACCCATGCATTAAAACATATTCCAGGGACTTGCTTACTAGCCAGTCCGGGCAAAATAAGTTTCTGCTTAAGAAAAAGACCCTGTCTCAAGGAAATAATGTAAAGAGCAGTACCGGAAGACACCTAGTGTTCTCTGATCTCCACATGCTCATCTATGCAAATGCACTACCCACATTTATTCTACATAGAACATACATGAAAATCCATTCATTCATTCATTCATTAGCAATATAATATCAAGGGATGATGAAGTACCAAGATGAAATCATAAATTAGGGTAAAAGAGTGAGAGCAATAAAAATCCTTTATTAGTGAAGTTCATCAAAGCATAGTCCTATCTCTTTTTTTATCATTTTAAGTTCATTGAGATAAAAGCCATGCCTTTATAGCTTAAGAAGTAAACAACTGAGAAAATTTGAAGTCTCCAGTGTGGTTCAATAGTCCAAGGTAAAGCATATGTAAAATATTTGGCACAAAGTAGATGTGCAGTAAATGATATGTTCTATTCTATTGTAATTACCAACACTGTTGGCACTGATGTCTTTTCATAAGCACCTGACTCATGTGCATATTTGGGAAACAAACCCAAGAAAATAATATTTAGCTAATAAAAGTGAATCAAAAAGGGGCTACCAGTTATAAAGCAGGTAAGACTTCTGTATATTGCTACAACAGAAGTCTGAACTCTTACTATTTCTTTCATGAGATAATTATTATGATTATTGCAGTAGCTTATGCTCCCTAGATTATTGATAGAGAAAATATGTGTGATAATAGCTAGTAAAAATAATATCAGCTGCCAGCATTAACTAGTGACTATTTATGTATCATACTGTACTAATTGCTTTAAATTGACTATTGCTTTTCATTCTTGCACTTATTCTAGAATGAAGATATTAAGACATTGTTTAAAGTGATATATCCAGGAGCACTCAGACACTTATTATCAGACCTCAGATTGGACCTTAGAACAGTGTGAAAACGATAATTATGTCATTATTCATTAAATTTGCATTAAATATTTGTAAAAAGAAAAATTACATCATGACACCTTCTATACACTTCATTTAACATTATGGAATTAATAACTAAACTGTTGTCTCAGATTCTGAAGTCCGAATGTGCATGTAGCTATCATATTGCATGCCATGATCAGAAATCCTCATGTAAACTCATTAATACAATTCTAATTCATCACAAAAGTATGTTTAAAACATGGATATTTGGGGGCTGGAAAGATGTCTCAGCGGTTAAGAGCACTGACTGCTCTTCCAGAGGTCCTGAGTTCAATTCCCAGCAACCACATGATGGCTCACAACCATCTGTAATGGGATCTGATTTCTTCTTCTGGTGTGCCTAAAGAGAGCAACAGAGTACTTACATACATAAAATAAGTAAATAAATCTTTTTTAAAAAATGGAGGTTTCTTTGGCTGTGTTTGAAAAACTGAATGTCCAGCTACTACAGCTTGTTTAAATTTTGAAATTTATATAGTATAATGTCCTCTGTTGTTAGAAGAAATACAAATTATTGACCATGAAAACAAAATCCAGATAATTAAGTTGTGAATGTATTATAAAGTAAAGGTCCTTTTTACCTCTTTAGAGATGTTCATCAAAGAATTTCATATCACTTTTAAGTTCAGTGGGCAAATACCCTGACTTTGCATCTGATATATGATACTGCATAATAGTTGCCATTTTAATTAATTTTTCCTTGAGAAATTTGTATTATAAAAAGACAGTACAAATTTTAAGGATTTGTAATTATTTTATCTAAGAAGATTTCCCATGACATTTTGAAATTTTTTTGAAAAAGTAGACTTGATCATGTTCAATTTTATTTCTATAAATATTTCTGATATCTTTTTTTATTGATGCTTCTTATATTTTGCTATATTCAGTGGATATACTTGTAGATTACTTAGAATTGATTCTTATTAAGTACTGAAAGAGATTTATACTAATGAATCTCAACCATAATTCTCTCTAGCCAGATAGTATTAGTTATTTGGAACACTCAGAATTAATAAAATATATCAAGCAACTAGCAAGTAGGAAACAGAAAGTTGACCTTGTACTTCCTCTTGTTTGTTTAGAGTTTAACTCAAGAATAAAGAATTAGTTGGATACAAATACTAGATAGAAATATAATAGTGAATATGTCATAATTTACATTTTCTATTAACATTTATCCTTTTATTACAATTTTTATTTGGAGTTTATATGTATGTGAGCATATGCACATCACAACATGCATAAAGAGGTCAGAAGACAACTTACTCTACTGCTTTGGTAAGAACACTGTCCAAGAGCAGCAAAATAATAGTCACTAGACGCTCTGTAAATTGGGGTTGTACAGGTAGTGACAACGTAAGATTTGTGAGCCCTATGGCTCAGCAGAATTAAAAGTCTGATTTTAGATTCCAACTTAGAAGAAAGTTATTTTAAAGAGAAATTAGTGCAGTGAATGAGCTGCTTTCCATAAGCCCCTCTCTCATAAATTTTCATTGACTATAAGACAGATATAACACTAACTGCCATTCAATGTATAGAGTTCACTATAAATTACTGTGAATAATTTGAGATTTATTCATTTAGTTGAACTTAAAAAGAGTTACCCAGAGGTGGTGGTATATGCTTTTAATCCCAGAACTTGGAAGGCAGAGATAAGTGGATCTCTTAGTTTGAAGCCAGCATGGGCTATAGAGTGTGCTACAGGATACTCAGAGCTGCACAGAGAAAACCTGTCTAAAAAAAAAAGAAAGAAAAAAAAGAAAGAGTTAGAGAATGTTGTGATGTGGGAAAGATTGAATAAGAATAATAAGAAATTAATCTCAAAGGGGATTCATGAGGTTCTTTGAGTAGAGCAAATATAGCCAGTAGGAATCATAACATCATGAGTAGAGTTACAGTATATTACAGCATTGCTTCTTTGGCAGATTCTTTGTAGCAATATGAGAAAGCTATTTTGAGATTGACTGGTGAATTAAATGAGAAGTAACTAAACGAGAGGACAAAACCTTAAAAGAGTCTACATTAACAAAACAGCTAGTTATGATCAGTATTTGAAGATTACTAGTAGAAGACATTAGACATGACTAGTAGATATGGCTACAAATATGGCCATTGTCAAAACCAAGACACAAATGAATGACTGAGAAGGTATGAAGAAAAAAATAGTAAGATGGTTTTTATTCACTTTCCATCCTGATCACTTACCCCATCCTGTTACCCCTCCCACAATCTCTCCCTGTAACCCTTCCCCTTCACCTCTGAGAGGCTGGAGGACCCTTGGGTATCTATATGCTAGGTTCCTGTCTGCAAGCATAACAGAGTATCATTAATAGTGTCAGGGATTGGTGTTTCACCATAGGATGGGTATCAAGTTGGGTTGGTTATTGCTTAGCTAGTAGTGTTTTTACCTGTCTGATAAATTAATGGGTTATTTATTCTGATAAACTGAATAAAATTATTCAGTTGCAATAATTTCATGTTAGTGTTTTCTCAGTCATCAGAACAGAACATTCCTTAAGAAGACCTGTCATGTTAGATAGCTTTTCAGCATAAAGCCTATGAATACAGTAATTAAAATCATAAGGCTATTGCAACAAGTTCTGGGTTATTGTCAGCACCTAGTATGTCTCTCCTGTAAGTTATCTTTTCTTTTTCTAGCTAATTGTCATATTCAACTAGCAGTCTCTCTTTTATCTCAAGTTACTTTCTCAAAGTTGGCTCCAATGTTCCTACACAGGACATCATCACAAATGTTCATCTTGGCTGACCATTATGAACAAAATTAGAATTGTACCTCTACCCAATACTAACTAACATTATACTATTTCAAATTTAAAATAAAAAATGAGGAATGCCAATAATAATAAAATGAATGAAGAATAAAAATGAGAAATATGAGCAGCCTCAATTGATTCTACTGCCTTGCTTCCCCTCTCAGCCACCACATTAAGACATATAACAAAGGTGATCTTTACTCAAAAGCCCCATTATCACAAACACTTCTATTTATGCTGTAGTAGCACTAAAATGAATGCAAGCAACAGCAAGCTGTGGGGCTAGGAAAGCCAAAGAAGCACAAATCATTTGAATAAACCTTAGCAACTATTCCATGATATTGGCTGACATAATTAATTCACTCAAGAAACTCTTCAGAAAAGCTTTCTCTTTTTCATGTAGTTTGTAAATAAGAAGTGTGTTAGACAACTGCCTCTCATTAAAATGAAATGCTTTAATTGACCTATAAAAGAAAGGGTTTACTTAGCTCCAAATAGCAATGGTGAGGATAACATGGCAGAGTAAATGGCTGATCTCAGGGCTAAGAAACAAAAAAAGAAAGAAAGAAAGAAAGAAAGAAAGAAAGAAAGAAAGAAAGAAAGAAAGAAAGAAAGAAAGAAAGAAAGGGAAGCATCAAGAATCCCACAGTCTTCTCAAGGGCAATCTCAATGACTTAAAGACCTCCTATGAATCCACTTACTAATGGTCCCACCACATCTCACAACATGTAAATCTAGATGTTCCATTTATTTCCTCAGAGAAAGAGATGAGTTGAACCTACCCAAACTATGTGAATATATGGCTTAGGCTGAGCCCAATTTCCCTCTCTTCTAACTATCCCTAGGCCTAGGCCTGGAAGCTTCTAAGGTCTATACAATCTATTCTTCCAAGAAGACTGATTGAATCCAGCTTCTCTCAGTTTCTCACTGAAATGCTCTGCTTGGCATGTATACATTCCAGCCAGATCACATCTTTGGATGTGATCCCTTGCCAGAGCAGCCATGTTGCTGGATTAAATTTCCTATTCAAAAACTGACACTTTGAGGAACTAAACTGTAACACATAGACCTTTGGAAGCACTTATCCCAACTATAACACCAGGTGGTTCCACCTCAGCATATGTGAAGGTTTTTTTTTTTTTTTTTTTTTTGTACATTGCTCTGGTTCAACAAGATTCTTCAGTGTTATAATCCACCATTGTGAGATCCATGGTGCTATATCTGAATATTTATGTCCCTCCCCAACTCATATGTCCAAATCTAATTCCCCATGTAATATTAATAAGAGGAAGGCTTGTTGCAGGTGGTCAAATCATAAGATAGGACCATCAAAAACTGGATTAATGCCCTTATTAAAGAAGTCCAAAGGAGATAGATGTTCTGCTTCTCTCACCATTGAGATAACAGTAGATTCTTTTATTCAAAAGCCTCTTTTCATGCTTAAACTTCAGTGATTAGTCTTTAGAATTAAAAGAAATAAAATTATTTTGTTTACAATCGCCTGATTTGTAGTATTTCCTTAACAACCCACATAGACTGAAGCAGCTGATAATATTTCTAAGGCCTGTGTTGTTTTCAAGTTAATTTAGCATTAGTCAACATACGATTTCTAGGAATGGGTCTGTTCATTGACTCACTTATGATAACTCCCCTTTTCACAAGTCAATATGCAGATAGTTAGTACAGATCTATATTGAGCTATCATTTATGAGTGCCCAACCACTTGGATATTTATAACAATCTTCCTGCATAGCCTAACCTAAAATCCTTATAAAATAGGACACACATTCTAGCTTCAAACACTATTTCTCTGAATCAGTATTTCCTGAATTCTTACTAGTTTGCTTGCAATTGAATATATTGTGTAATATCTCCCTTGACTTGTATTCCTGTCATTATATTTTTTGGGGGGGTTTCCTTTTGTCAATGGAAACATTACATAAATCATTTAATCTTTGCATTAGCTCATACACAAACATGTATTCACTCACACTCACATATATATGCTCTGTCACACAAACATGTATACATATATATGCATACACTCATTGTCTTAGTGTTACTATTGGTGTGCTGAAACATCATGACCAAAGCAACTTGGAGAGGAAGGGTTTATTTGGCTTATATTCGTATATCATTGTAATCCATCATTGAAGGAAATCAGGACATGAATTCAAACACAGCAGAAACCTGGAGGAAGGAGCTGATGCAGAGGCCATGGAGGGATGCTACTGACTGGATTGCTCCCCGTGACTTGCTCAAGCTATTTTCTTATAGAAACCAGGACAACCTTCCCCAACGTGGCCCCACCCACAATAGGCTAGGCTCTTCTATAGCAGCCATTAATTTTAAAAACTGCCCTACAATAATTGTTGTCAACTTTCCTAATGCTACAACACTTTAAAACAGTTCCTCATGTTGTAGTGAGCCCAACCATATTGCTACCTAATAATGTAATTTTGCTACTGTTAGAAATTATAATGTAAATATTTTTAGAAATAGAGGGTTGTTAAAGGGATCACAACCCACAGGTTGAGAACCACGGCCCTACTGTTTTGTCTATGACCAGATTTATAGAGATTTTTTTTTTTTCAAATGAGGCTTCCTCTTCTCCAGTGACTCCAGCTTGTATGAATTTGACATAAAACTATACAGCACACTCACATACACATATACTCACATACACTCACACTTACATACATACACACACACACACACATATACTCACATACACTCACAATTATACACATACACACACAAAATCATTCAAATTTTGGCCATTAAAATTATGTAATGTACTACTGGTACTATGTGTTGGTTCTTTCTGTCTTTATTTGCTTTCCATTTATAATAAAATCAGTTCCACAATGATAAAATACTCAGAAAACTAGTGGACTTAAAAACATGAGCAGATTCACTTATAAAAAATATATAGTGAAAGAAACTGTACAAGTTTCAAGACAAATACAAAAACAACTTTGCACTGAGTGAATATGTAAACTATGGCCTCATTTGTTCATGGTATCCAACACTAGTCAGTCCTTTCACAAGGTTATCTGAGGACATCTTGTATCATTAGCATCTGGGTGCTTCATATTGAAATATATTCCATAGCTTGCTACAGATTCAGTGATCCAAAGTTTCTGAGAATGACACTAGAAAATAGAATCTGTTTGGGTATTTTCATGGCCACTAAAATTACAGAACACTTATCCTTTATAGCCATTAAAAATATAGCTTATATCACTCTAGAGTTCTGTAGAGGCGATCACTTTGTGCAACCTAATAAAACCTATATTTCCATGTCTGGTCCAGAATCTATAGATTTCAGTTATTTAATTTTATTGAATCATTTATCCCTGGCGATAAGTACGGCTGAGCATTTAAGAAAATATGAACTAATCAGATCCTATGAATATCAGTATGACCTGACATATCAGGAAGAAACAATAATGAAGAAAAGGAATAGACTGTAGATCAATAGAGTTCTTGTCTTAGATGCACAAGCCAAAAATGAGAGTGGGGGGTTTCATATGTATTAGTTTATCTTTGCTGTTTTCTGTCACTACTACCTTAAAGGAACTCAAAATTTAAGGGAGATCTGTTGACAGAATCTAAAGTGTCATGAGGTTATGTATCTATGTCATATACAGAAACAATTAGTTCATTTTTCTAAAAGTACTGTCTCCCATACAGTTCAGAAAATGGATACATATTGACATTATTAAACAGCAGTAGTAGTCTGGTATTTGTCTGTCTCAGGGTATGGCTTCTGTTAAATGTTCCCACAAAAGTGTAGTCATATAAATAAGACACTGCACCTAAGAAATATGCCTGTAATAAGGAACTTCTAAGGAGCTGGGCAGTGGTGGCGCACACCTTTAATCTTAGCACTTGGGAGGCAGAGGCAGGTGGATTTCTGAGTTCGAGGTCAGCCTGGTCTACAGAGTAATTTCCAGGACAGCCAAGGCTACACAGAGAAACCCTGTCCAAAAAAAAAAAAAGAAGAAGAAGAAGAAGAAGAAGAAGAAAGAAACTTCTAAGGAAGAGAGATAAAGCTGTTGTATTCTACGGTCCTTATTTTTACTTTCAAAAAAAAAAAATACTAGGAGAGAGAAGAATTAAGACTCCAAGAAAATGGCACTGAATGAGTACAGATATGATAAAAAGAGACTAATAAAAGAAATAGAGCACAGAAGAGCTAAGTTGTCTGGCAGTTCACAAGAACTGTTATGTGTGTTTTGACTCCAAATTTCTGAATCAGAATTTACCAATAACAACTACTAAATAGATCAGACAAAATATTCCATAACACCCCTTCCTTGTTAACAGTGCAAAGTGGTAGAGAGAGTGCCCCAGTTATAAAAAACAAGGCCCCAGCTCTGCTATCCAGTGTTTTGGATTTTTGTTGTTGTTGTTGCTTTGCTTTGCTTTGCTTTGCTTTGCTTTGCTTTGCTTTGCTTTGCTTTGCTTTGCTTTGCTTTGCTTTGCTTTGCTTTGCTTTGCTTTGCTTTGCTTTGCTTTGCTTTGCTTTGTTTTGAGAATAACAGGAAGCCTCAAAGAAAAGAGTTTGGCTCAGGAAGTAGACAGTTAACAGTGGGTAGGTGGGGGAGTTTGTATTAGTGTAGATAAACTGGGAACAAAACCCTCATACTGGGTCACTTTCCTGTTAAAAAGGGGGAGGAGGTTAATTGTTCTTAGAAATTCTAGTTCATAGATTACCACTGAAAATCATTGCACACCCAGCTCTTTTGCAAAGTGTAAAGCAACCTCCTCTGCACACCTCAGATGCCTAGCCAAATCAACATAGAGGGAGAGATTTAATCATTTCAACAACCAGAGCACACTAGCACTATTCTCAAGCAATGCTGGAAGGTTTCTAACACTTGTGCTCACTCTAGACTGTACTTTTTGTGACTTTATAGTGTCAGAGGTTTTGATTTGCTTGTGGGTTGGGGTTACCACAGCCCAGAAGGAAAAGTATTCTGTCACAAGAAAAATCATGCATGCATTCTACTCTTCAAATCCATCAGGTTAACTGGGACTGTGTCTTAGTTGGAGGGTTTGCTTACCTTTCATTTTCAATTTCCCTAAAATAAATGAAGATTGCCTTCTGTACTTTTTTTTTTTAGTATCTCACTTGGAGGCCCTTGCTCTGTCCCTAATATCATGAAAGGACTTGGTAAGCAGCAGCACTGATAGAAAAGAATCTGATCATGTTTATATGCAGGAAAGATGACAAATTAGGAACAAATTAGCTTCAATATGAACTGCTTATAACAGGGTCAGATTACAAACACAACTTACAAATACTCCAGCAGTGAGTCATCTTAATCACTACATTTTCCAAAACATTCTACTGGAAAAAGTAATTAACAACTTCTCTTGTTAACGTAAAAAGGGTATAATCACTGAAAAGATATTATATGCAGATAAATAGTATTTGCATGTTAACACATATTATCTCACAGATCTGATTCATTAACTCATAAAATGAGGAAGTGATAAGCTAACTGGCAGGTTCTTACAGCGGTAAATGTCTAATGTGAACTTGTTAGCTCTAATTTTCAATTTATTTAGATGGAAATTCAAAGTATCTTTCTATACCAGGTTCACACCCTACCCTTCACAGCAGAAGTCCAACACTGAATCACCAACTTGTACCACAATGGCAGTTCCTAGGCACTAAACATCTTCATCTTTTTTGATTGCCAGTGTATCTATAGTGCCTAAAACAATGTTTGTCATGCTGTGTGCTATTAATAAATGCTTTCAAATGAACAAATGAGTAGACCTTATTTGTTTTGCTGACAGGCTTACTATGAATTAATAACATTTGCCACATCAACTTATAGGCATGAACATCTTTTGGGGGACAGAACTCACCATAAGATAATGTAACTGAATGTTAATACATCAACTGGATGTGTTGAGGGGGGTCTCAGGATATCCCATTTTCTTCCAGTGGATTTATGTCCTCATAAATTTCATCTTTTTGTCATATATCTTACAGCTTTCATGCACAGCTCTCTTCTATGTACAACTCATAAAATCTTTTCTTTTTTGTCATGATCTTTGATTTAAAAAAAAAACCATTGCATTTATTTCACTGATGGGAGTGGTGTGCCACAGGATGTGTGTAGGTCAGAGGAGAATTGGTAGTATTTCATTCTTTCCTTCTACCATGTATGTAGTTTCTGGGAATCCAATTCAGGACGTCAGGCCCAGAAGCAGGTACTTTACTTGTTGAGCTCTTTTTCCAAAGTGGCTATATACATTTAAGAAGATCATAATTATTCTTATAAACTCATTTCTCCAGTTGACATGAAACAGAATCTTGGGCATTGTCATTAACAATGAGAAAAACACAAAATGGTTTTAACCTTCAAAGTTGTCTGACTCTGTCCCAGTCTTTCTTTTATGTGCATAACTGCTGTGTCTGTTTAGTACATTCCTTCAGTCATACGGTCTTATTATCAGGTTCTGGAGAATAGCCAAGCATATTGGCAATAGTCAAACATGTTGAAGATCAATGTAACCACGTAGGTAACACTTCAAAAAGAGGCAACTCATTCCTACAACAGGAGATTTTATTTACTAGCATGTAGTATTGAGTTGGGGTATTATGGGATAATACCATTAAAACTCTGCATATGGTCATGTATTATTTTAGGAAGCTTCTATAGTAGTAGCTTTTCATTTATAGTCATCTTCTAGTCTCACCTTCAGTTTATAAAAATGATTTCTCTTATATTTTGAGATTATAATTGCATTATTTTCCCCTTTCCTTTCCTACCTCCAAGCAATTCCACAAACCTCATTTTGCTCTTTTGCAAATTTATGACCTCCCTTTTCTTTGTTTTTCTCTCTCTTTCCCTCCCTCCCTTACTTTCTTCCTTTCTTCCTCCCTTCCTTCTTATGTACAACCTGCACTCTTTATAATGTTATTTGTATGTATGTTTTCAGGGTGACTGACCATTTGGTATTGGATGGCCAAGCTCATCCCTCCTAATTTTCCCACTCTCAGCAGTTCTTACTTGAAGACAATTTTTCCTGTAGATTAGAAGACTCCTGAACTCTACAGCACCCCATCCACATTAGCACATCTATTTTGTCTTTGTTCATCACACCATTGTGGTAGTCCCTTATGGATCTGGCTTATGACATTCCTAGGAGACATAATCTCACAGAAGACACTGTTCCTCTGGGTCTTATAATCTTTGATTTAATTAGTTAGCACCCTCTTTAATAAATTTGACTAAAGACTTGTCAATTTAGTTAATCTTTTCAAAGAATAAATGCTTTGTTTCATTGACTCTTTGTATTTATGTTAGTTTCTTAAAATTTCATTTCACTAATTTTATACATGACTTTTATTATCTTATCCTATCTAATTACTCTTTTGGTAAATTGTGATGGGTATCCTTGGTTGTCAATTTTACTACATCTAGAATTAACTAAAATCCAAGCAGCTGGGTATACCTATGAGGTATTTTTACTGATTGGATTATCTGAGGTGGAAAGACCCACCCTAAGTGTGAATCATTTGAAATGGGAATATTCACCAAACATCTGGGCTTCTCTTTCTAGTGGAAGCGTATGTAAAACGTTAATCCCAAAGACAGGAGGACAAAACCACCAACTCAAATCACCATGATCAAATTAATTGAAGCAAACAACTAAATAAAGTGAGCACTTTTATTTGTGTACACAAACAGTCTGCCTTCCCCCCTAAGGCAGGATTGAAGAAGTGAACTTTGTATGTGAGGAAGACAAGGCTTTTACAGAACTCAGGGGTAGGGATTTTCCAAATGATGGATTTGACAGACAAAATAAGTAACATAACAAAAAGAGAATATATCTTTTTGATCAATTTTTCCTTTAATGTTAAGGAAATATCCTCTATCTTTTCTGATTATCTTTTATGCTAAGACAGAATCTAACATTGATGGTGCAAAAAATATGGATATGCTTTCCTAGTCCAATCTGTTAAACTATGACTGAGGAATAATTGAGACCACTGATGCTAAAAGGTATTATTGAAATATATTTATTAATTTCAGTTATTTTATTGTGGTGGTGGTATTTTCTTAGCCCTTTGGTTACCTGTTCCAGGTTTATATATAACCTTGTGTTCCCTTGAATATGTTTAGTGTACTCTTGAGTATGTTTAATCTTCTCTTCAGACTAAAGCACTCTTTCTAGTATCCTCTGTATTATTGGGCTTATAATAAGTGCCTTAAATCTGTTTGTATCATGGGAAGTTTTTCTTTTTCCTTCAGTTATAACTGATAGCTTTGCTGAGTGTAGTAGCTTGGGCTGGCACTTGTGATCTTTTTGAAATTGTAGAACATCAGTCGAGACCCCCCAGGCTTTCAAGGTTTCCATTTAAATGTCAAGATGAAAACACTCACTTTTAATTCTAGTACTTGGGGATGCAGAGTCAAAGAGATCTCTGTGGGTTCAAGGCCAGCTTGTTATACATAGAGAGGTTTAGGCCAGCCAAGGTGACATAGTGAGACCATATTTTTAAAACAAAACAAAACAACACAAAAAAGTTAAATGTTATTCTGCTGTCTGCCTTTATATGTAATTTAATCTTTCTTGACGCTTTCAATATATATTGTCTTTGTTCTGTATGTTTAGTATTTTGGTTATTATGTGACATGGTGAGTTTCTTTTCTGGTACTGTTTTGTACTCTGTGTGCCTCTTGTACCTTAATAGGAATCTTTTCCGTTAGATTTGGGATGTTTTCTTTTGGGATTTTGTGATTAGCCATCGAAATTTCTAGTAAGGATATGCACGTTAGTCGTTGCCATGAGAGAAAGTCTAAAATAACTATACATGATTTTTGTATTATATAACTCTCCCTATTTTATTTACTAGCTAGATAATATGGAATTTTTTTCTCTTTTCTTTTGATGAAAGTCAACTTTGTTGTGTTTAGAAGCTTCTATAAAGTCAGAACCAAGAAATGGAATTAAGATACAACCATTACAAAACAAGATTTTTGTCTTAGTATTCTATCAGTTTATAGTTTAATGTTTAAAATAGTACTTTCTATCTCTTGTACAGTTAAATATATCTTTAGAGTGGACCACAACAACTCCAGATGTCCTTTTAATAGAAATTAATGAACACTTATGTTCACACAAAAATATGCACATCTACGTTTCTAGTAACATAACTTGTTCTTACAAATATTTAAAAACTTCCTAAAAAACCTTCATTATATGAATGAAGAAATAAATGGTATTTGGTAAAGAAATATAATACAATATTTTTAAAAAGAATAATTAATTGACATATACAACAAAATGGTCAGATCCAAAGGCATTATGTTGAGTGAAATGATTAATCTCAAAAATGACATATTCTGTAACTTCATTTATGATATATTCTGGAAAAGGCAAAACTAGTAGTAAATACTGGGGCTGGAGAAATGGCTCCACAATTAAGGACACATACTGTTATTGGAGAGGACCTGCATTCAGTTCACAACACCCACATGGTAGTTTACAACTATTCATAACTCTAGTTCCAGAGTAGCTGATGCTTTCCTACATTCTACCCAGGAACAGGCGTACATGTGGTTCATGCACATGTATGAAGGCAAACCATTCATATCTATGAAATGAGGATAAATCTTAATTTGAAAAAAACTACAGCAGCAAAGAACTGAGTATTGCTTTTGCATAATTGTAAGTAGGGGTAAATGATGATGCATCAAAAGAAAAATTTATGGTATAACTATCCTACAAGATAATGATGGTTTTTACATGAATTTATATATAAGGCACCATACAAAGAGTCATAAAGTAAAACAAATATTGATATTGTGCATGAAATTTAAAGACTTAAAAACATTTAAAGCAATAAAGGTGCTACATTTTGTTCACTATACATTTAGAACTTAGAGAGGTACCTGAAAGTCTGTTAATCAAAATGTTATGGTCTATAGAAAGACTTCAGATTAAGAATTTATAATTCATCTGCTATTTGAGAAAGAAGCCATTTCCTTGTTTAAAATATTATAAATTTTATTTTTATTTTGAATTGTTAAAAGTGGGTTTTGTTTTAAACTCATTTTCTTACAGAATTTGGTTTGTATAAGGATCCAAATTATTAGTGGTTATTTTTATACAGTATGTTTCTGGCAACATTGACTCCATTTGCTTATGGTGAGTGTTATATTACTTCTGCCAAGCTGGGAAGCTGGGAAGCTGAGATGACAATTTTCTAAGTGTTAAAAATATATAAAATTAATAGTTTCATGCCTAAGAGCCTCTTTGCACATGAGATTAGTACACCATTTTCATTTTGTAGTATAATTTGCCTCTTCAGAAAGCTCACTTTATTCCATTCAATTGCAAAGCTGGGATGGTTGATATGCCTACAATAAATTTAGAAAATTAAGTTATTACTCCAATGAAGTTTTCAAAATTCCATTCACTCAAAAGTACTTTTGTCATAATATTCATAATAGAGAGAATGGAAAGACAGATACTGTCAATATTTCTCTCCTTTATCTGAATTCATTTTCTTATTCCTTTAAAAGTTAACATACAACACCATACCATGAATGAACATGTATGTGCGTGTAACAGAAAATGAACACATGGACAGTATTGTAGCTATATCTTTATGCTCTCTACTTCACTTGCAGAATATAATTACCCTTTTATATGTGAGAATTTCAACAAAAGATAATTGTATATATATATATATATATATATATACATATATTATACATATATATGTATAATATATGTATATATATATATATATATATATAAATTTATTTACTTATTCACTTTACATGCCAATATCAGCCATCCTCTCCTCCCAATACTCCCTCACACTAGTCATTTCCCCATTTCACCTTCCCCTTCTCAAAAGCTCTACTCTGGGTGTCACCTCCTACTACCCTGAGCATCAAGTGAGAGATTAGATTTACCCTCTCCCACTGAGGCCAGACAAAGCAAGACAATCCATTTAGGGGCATAGGATCTAAAGGCAGACAGGCAACAGGCTCAGGGATAGACAGCCTCTGCTTCAGCTGTTGGGGGATCTGCATGAAGACCAAGATGCTCATTTGCTACATATGTTCAAGAGGCCTAGGTCCAGCCCATGCTTGCTCTTTTGTTGGAGATTCTGTCTCTGGGCATCCCCAAGTGTCCAGGTTAATTGAATCTGTCAATCTTCCTGTGGAGTTCCTATCCTCTTTGAGTCCCTCAATCCTTCTCCCAACTCTTCAGAAAGACTCCCCATGTTCCATCTAATGTTTGGGTGGGTGTCAGTCTCTGCATCTGTTTTCATTGGCTGATGGATGGAGCCTCTCAAAGGACACTTATGCTAGGTTCCTGTCTGCAAGAGTAACAGTGTATCTATAAGACCCGACCCACAGTCAGTGGTATTTATTTGGAGATGCCCCTAAGTGAAACACCAAGATGCAGACTAATGCAAAAGCAAGAGGTCTATTTTCTAGCACGTAGGGGTCACTCCTTCAATTAGTCTCTCAATGCAAGTGACTAGAAGGTGACCCCAATGCCTATTATAAGCAATGTTTATACATTTTAGAGGCAGAGGTTACATCAGCAACGCTACAGTTCAAACTTATTGGCTAAGTTTACTGACCTTTTAAATCTATTGGCTACCAAGAATGGGAAGATCATGACACATATTTGAACTCTACCTGGGCTTTCCAGAGGATCAGGTGACTATCAGTCAGGACATTCTGCATTTTTTTTCTGAGAATTTTTACTCAAGAATGTTCCTGTGGGTGGAGAATGGAACTTGATCTAGCCTTAACCCCAGGAGAGAGGGAGAAGCTGTAAGAAGGATGTGGGACTATAAAAAGCCCTTAGGGTCCTTCATATCATTAATAGTGTCAGGGATTGGTTCTTGCCCATGGGATAGGTCTCAATTTTGGGCAGTCATTGGTTGGTCATTCACTCAGTCTCTGCTCTATCTTTGTCCTTACATATCTTATATATAGGTTATATTTTCAGTCAAAAGTTTTGTGGGTGGGTTGCTGTCCTTATCCCTCCACTCAGAATTCTGCCTGGCTGCAAGAAGTAGCCACTTCATAATCTGTATCTCCCACTTCTAGGAGTCTCAGCTAGAGTTGCCCCCCATTAGACCCTCTGGGCCTCTCCCATCCCAGGTCTCTGGCAGGTCCTAGAGATTGCCTCCCAGCTGATTTCCATTTTCTGTCCCCTGCTATCCCTACATATGATCTCCTCCCTGCCCAGCTTTCCCCCCATCCCCTCTGCCACCAAGTTCCCTCTTTCCATCAACCTCCAATATCTGTTTTGTCGCCTCTTCTGAAAAAGATTCAACCATCCTCCCTTAGGCCATTCTTGTTATTTGACTTCTTTGGGCCTGTTGATTATAGCACAGTTATTCTATACTTTATGGCTAATATCCACTTATAAATGAGTACATAACCATGCATTGCCAGAGTCCTGCATGGCCGTGCCCAAGGGATAGTGTGGCACTGTTCCTGACCCTGTAGCACAGCCAGCAGGGTGTGGTCCTCCATGAGTGTCTACCATTGCTAGGCATAAGGCTTGTTTGTTTATCTTATGTCCCTCATTCAGAGGTAATGTTCTCCCTGCCAAGGTTACAGACTCCATGATAATCAGAGACAGCATGCTTCAGGGAGACAAGGGTATGTCTAATGGCCTTAAGAAAATGGTAAATGTTGTTACCTACAGGACAGCCATTAAGACTGGGAAAGAACTCTAAACATGAGTTCAAAAATATATAAGGAGTATTTGATTTCATCAACTATGCAAAATATAGAGGTAAAATTAATTATATTAAGGCTTCAGAGACCTAAAAAAAAAAAAAAAAAAAAACCAAGACAAAACCAAAAAACCTAAATCAGAGACACTTACCCTGTGAGCCAGCTTACCAGAAAGATATTAAAGAAGGAGATAAAAAGATTTGGGGAGTGTTTTTCACAGGGTGAGATCCTACCCACTAAGTTTCTTGTCTGTGTTTACAATGACAATGACAGGCAGATCTCTGAATTCATTTGTAATGTTAAAAAAAAATGCACCTGCTGTCTTTTCCTAAGAATCAAAAGGCCTAGGCCATAAAATACTGATTTGTGGGATAATCAAAAGGGAACCTGGAGTAAATGAATGAATTGATAGGTAAATAAAAGACAGAGTTCTGATCTGCAAAAGAGAGCTACCCAGAGAGAACTGCTTGGAGAATGAACCTAGCTCTTTAAGAGGTTTTTTCTAACATGATTTCTGATTTTTGGTTAAAAAATTCAAGAATTGTGTCTAGCAGCTTTTCTGACATTGGTAGGAAAATCCATGAGTTATTCAGAGAGATTTTAGAATTTTTTTTTCTAGCATGAGATAGCTGTCTCTAGCAGAGAGCTGTCTCAAGCAGAAAGCTATCTTGAACAGACTACAGACCCAAGAGCTATCTACAGAGCTATCTAGAAAGCCATCCTGAGCAGAACATAGGGCTGTGAGCTTGTACCCTCATTAACTTTGAGTCTTTTTTCTCACCACTTTCAAACATCCTGTCCTTCATCAAGACCCCCTACCAAGCCGAGGCTGATTTGTGGGAATGCACATCCTTTTAGGTCTGGGTTACCTCATGCAGGATGATATTTTCTAGTTCCATCCATTTTCTTAAAAAATTCATGATGTCCTTGTTTTTAATGGCTGGGTAGTATTCCATTGTGTAAATGAACCATGTTTTCTTTATCCATTCTTCGGTTGAGGAACATCTGGGTTGCTTCCAGCTTCTGGCTATCACGAATAAGGCTACAATGCGTATAGTGGAGAATGTGTCTTTGTGAGATAGTAGAGTATCTTTTGGATATATACACAAGAGTGGTATAGCTGAGTCTTGAGGTAGAATTATTTCCAATATTCTGAAAAACCACCAAATTGGTTTCCAGAGTGGTTGTACAAGTTTGCACTCACTCAACAGTTGAGGAAAGTTCCCCTTGTTCCATACCTAGCCAGCATGTATGTTCACTCCTTTGAGTTTTCAATCTTAGATCTTAGCCATTCTGACTGGTGTAAGGTGGAATCTCAGAGTTGTTTTGATTTGCATTTTTCTGAAGACTAAGGACATTGTACATTTTTTAAGGTGCTTCTTGGCCACTTGAGATTCCTCTGTTGAGAATTCTCAGGTTAGCTCTGTACCCCATTTTTAATTGGGTTATTTAGATTGTTTATGCCTAACTTCTTGAGTTCTTTATATATTTTGGATATTGGCCCTCTTTCAGATGTAGGGTTAATGAAGATCTTTTCCCAATATGTAAGTTGTCATTTTTGCGTAATGATGGTGTCTTTTGACTTACAGAAATTTTAAGTTTCATGAGGTCCAGTAATTCTTGACCTTAATACTTGAGCCATTTGTGATCAGTTCTAGAAGTTGTTTTCTGTACTGATAAGTTCAAAGCTATTCTCCACTTTCTGTTCATGTATCTGGTTTTACATTGAATTCTTTTATCCACTAGGATTTGAGTTTTGTTCATGGTGATACATATCAATCTATTTGCTTTCTTCTACCTGCAGACATCCAGTTAGACCAGCAACATTGTTAAAGATGCTCTCCCTTTTCCATTGTATGGTTTTGGTTTCTTTGACAAAAGACAAGTATCTATAGGTATGTGGGTTTATTTCTGAGTCTTTAATTCAATTCTGGTGATCACCTTGTCTTTTCTATACCAGTGGCATGAAGTTTTTATTACAATTGCTCTAGAGTACAATTTAAATTCAGGAATAGTGATATTTCCAGAAGTTCATTTATTGTTCAGCATTCTTTTAGCTCTCCTAGCTTTTTTTTCCTATGAAGTTGAGAATTGTTCTTTCAAGGTCTGTAAATATTATGTTGGAATTTTGATAGGAATTACATTGATTACTATAGATTGCTTTTGGTAAGATGGCCATTTTCACTATGTTAATGTTACCAATCCATGAACACGTGATATCTTTCCATCTTTTGATACCTTCTTCAATTTTGTTCTACAGGGACTTGAAGTTCTTGTCATACAATTATTTCACTTGCTTGGTTAGAGTTATACCGAGGTATTTTATATTATATGTGGTTATTGTGCTTATTAAATAGATAGGATGAGAGTATACAGCCTTTTCTTGTCCCTGATTTTAGTGGAATTGCTTTAAGTTTCTCTCCATTTAGCTTGATGTTGGCTATTGGCTTGCTGTATACTTCCTTTATTGTGTTTAGGTATGCAACTTGTATCCATGATCTCTCTAAGACTTTTAAAAAAAAGATTTGTTTATTTTATGTATGTAAGTACACTGTCACTCTCTTCAGACATACCAGAAGAGGGCATCAGATCTCATTACAGATAGTTGTGAGTCACCATGTGATTGCTGGAAATTGTATTCAAGACCTCTGGAAAAGCTAGCAGTGTTCTTAACCACTGAGCCATCTCCCCAACCCTCTCCAAGACTTTTAACATGAAGGAATGTTGTATTTTGTCAGACACTTTTTTGTCATCTAATGAGAGTATCATGTGGTTATTTTTATATGGTGGATTACATTGATGGATTTTCATATATTGAATCACCCCTGCATCCCTGGTATGAAGCTTACTTGACCATGGCAGATGATATCTTTAATGTATTCTTGGTTTCTGTTTGCAAGTATTTTTATTGAGTATTTTGGCATCAATGTGCATAAGGAAAATTGGTCTGAAATTCCTTCTTTATTGTATGGTTTAATTATCAGGGTAACTGTGGCTTCGTAGAATGACTTTTGCAATGTTCCTTCTGTTTCTATTTTATGGAATAGTTTGAGGAGTATTGGTATTACCTTTTTGAAAATATAGTAGAATTATGCACTAAAACTATCTGGCCCAGGGTTGGCTGTTTTTGTTTGTTTATTTTGGATGTTTGTTTGTTGGTTGGTTGTGGATTTTTAATGACTGCCTCTAATTGCTTGGGTCTTATAAAACTCTTCAGACAGTTTACCTGGTCTTCATTTAGCTTTGGTAAGTGATATATGTCTTGAAAAATCATTCATTTCATTTAGATTTTTTTCAATTTTGTAGAAAACAGGCTTTTGAAGTAAGACCTAATAACTCTTTGAATTTCCTCAGTGTTCGTTATTATGTATCCCTTTTCATTTCTGATTTTGTTAATTTAGGTATTGTCTCTGTGTCTTTTAGTTAGTTTGGCTAAGGGGTTGTCTTTCTTGTTTTCTCAAAGAACCAGCTCTTAGTTCCATTAATTCTTTATGTTGTTCTCTTTGTTTCTAATTGATTGACTTCAGTTCTGTATTTGATTATTTCCTGCCATTTACTCTGCCTACTTAAGGTTGCTTCTTCCTTTATTTTTCTAGAGCTTTTAGATGTACTTATAATATGTTAGTATAAGAACTCTCCAATTTCTCTTTGAGGGCACTTAGTCCTATGAACTTTTCTCTTACTACTGCTTTCATAGTGGAAAAGGATTGTTTAAATTTGGTTATGTCATGGAATGCCTTGATTTCTCCTTCGATGGTGGTTGAAAGTTTTGTTGGATATAGTAATCTGTGCTGGCATCTGAGATCTCTTTGAGACTGCAAGATGTCTGCCCAGGCCCCTCTATCATTTAGTATCTCACATGAGAAATTGGATGCAACTCTCAGAACTCTGCCTTTATATGTTACCTGGTCTTTTCCATTGTAGCTTTTAAAATTCTTTCTTTGTCTTGAGTATTTAGTGTTTTGATTATTATGAGATAGGAACATTTTCTTTTCTGGTTTAATCTGTTTAGTGTTCTGTAAGATTCTTATACATTTATAGGCACCTCTTTTTTTAGATTAGGGAAATGTTCTTTTATGATTTGTTGAAGATAATTTTTGAGCCTTTGAGCTGGGAATCTTCTCCTATTTCTATCCCTATTATTCTTAGGTTTGGCCTTTTCATATTGTTCCAAATTTCTGGATGTGTTGTGTCATGACCATTGTAGATTTTGCATTTTCTTTGACAGATATATTGATTTCTTCCCTTGTATCTTCTATGCCTGGGATTCTCTCTTCCACCTCTGTATTATGCTTACATCTGTACTTTCTCTTTTGTTTCCTAGGTTTTTATCTCCAGGATTGCCTCTGTTTATGTTTTCTTTATTGCTCTAATTTCCACTTTCAGGTCTTGCACAGTTCTATTCATATCCTTCACCTGTTTAATTGTATTTTCCTGTATTTCCTTAAGGGATCTATTCATGTCCTCCTAAAAGCCTCCATCATCTTTATAATGCTTCACTTTTATTAAGAAATCCAGGGTTTGGTATAGCAGGATAGATGGGCTCTGGTGGTACCATGCTGCTACGTGTCTTGTTGATTATGTTTTTATGCTGCCCTTTAGGCATCTGGTTTTTCCTGGTCTTAGCAGGATGATCCTGATGGTATCAGGACTTCTTGGAGGCAAGGACCAGAAAATAGAGGTCAGAGTATCTGACTCTGCTGGATGTGCCTCAAGGAGACCCCACTAGCAAGGAATTGGTGGAGCAATGTTCCAAGCTGGTAGTTGTTCCTGGGGTCTCCGCAGGCCAACACAGGTGCAGTCCTGCAAAGCAAAAAAGTATGTTACATTACTATACCATGTGCAAAGTACAAGCGGGCATCTAAACTGGAATAAAAGATAAACATTAAATATATTGGCTAGCTTCCCAGCTGGGCAGCTTAAGACACAGCCTGACAGGACAGAAGAGTGAGCCCAGAGATAGACAATGGATCTCAGGGAACCATGTACAGCTCACTTCTGCAGGCTATGTCCTGGGCCGACCCCACTGGAAAGGGATTGGTGGAGCAGGGCTCCAAGCTGGTTATTCTTAGGGCTCCCAAAGGTTTTCAAGGTTTCCCTTGAAACACTCTTGGAGTCCTGCAAAGCTTCTCCAAACCTAAGAGCAAGCCCCAAAGGTAGACAATGGAGTCCAGGGGACCACAAGCAACTCACCTCTGCAGGTTGTGTCCCAGGCAGAAAAACTAGGATAGTGGGCAAATCTGACTAGGGTGGGATTGGTGGGACAAGGTTTCAAGCTAGTTAGTTTTTGGGCCATGAATATTGACAAAACATTGCCACAGGGAAGCAGAATACTCTAGGAGTCCTGCAAGGATCTTCCATACAGAGTAGTGAGCCCAAAGCTAAACAATGGGGCTAAAGGGACTGTCTAAAACTCACCTCTACAAGCTGAGAAGCTAGTCAATATATTTAATGTTTATCTTTTATTCCAGTTAATATGTCCTTTTGTACTTTGCATATGGTATAGTATAGTAATATAACACGTTTTGGCTTTTTTGTTTCATTGAGGAATCTTGTAAAAATATGTTTTTAATTACAATAGACTTATAAATGACCATGAATCAGGGACTGTAGAAGAGTGATACATAATATGCATGTCAGAGTAAACCAGACTCATAAAGTCATTCAAGGGTCTGATGAGATGGTTAGTGTTAACACATGCATAGAAGACTGGAGGTTGATTCTCAGTGCCTATGTCAGTTGTCTCACAACCATCTGTAACTCTTAACTCCAGGGGAGACAAAGTCCTCCTCTGGCTTCGGCTGGAACCTGAACTTAGGAAATGCACATATAAACAGATACATACATATACAGTTAACATACTAAAATTAGCAATAAAGGCTTTTTAAAAAGAAAAATTATGCAAGTGTATACTGAGAGGTGAATCAACTGTGTTCATTTAAAGACAATGTGTGTATGTGTCTATGTCTGTGTGTGTGCATGTGTATGTATGTGTATTTCATGCTCCCATTTTAGATCGAAAAGGTAACACTCGCTAAAATAAAAACATTTTCCTTTCATAATTAAATCAGTCAAATTACTGATTTTATAGAAAAATTAAACCCTTCTACCAATATTGTTTTCTCAAATACTTTTAGTGGAGAATTCTATGTTTATTTTTTGTTAAAAAGTACTTAAAAGAAAAATAAACAGAACAGCAAATGTTTTTGCTGTGTTTAAAGTAAATTTTAAAGAAGCATTACCTTAGCTGTCTTTTACTCCTTTGAGGCCTACCTTTACTACAGAGGGTTATTTTTATACTGGAGTGGACTGTTGAAACCCTATGACTAACAGTTCGCTGTGAACAACAATCATAAGGAGGAGCACTGTATACAGTGAAGAGATGGGTGTAAACAACTGGTCAAAAATTCATATTTCTATGAGTCCCAGTTTGAGTTCTCCTGTTTTCATGAGAAATGTTGCCATGCTTGTTTTCTTTCAGGTTTTTTATACACCCTGTCTTCTGACCTTTGTCACATTTCAGTTCTCTATCTTCTCACAAATAGTGTTACTCGTAGGGTCAGCCCTGTGAACCTGGAGAGCTGCTTAGGACAGTTCCAAAATTGAATCCCAATTATTGAGCTTTCATGGCATCTCACATTCGAAGACAAACAATAAGTTAGGGTGAGTTCATGACAAACATAGCTGACTGAATCTAAAAGTGACACTGAAAGTGTCAAGGAATAGTCCTCTGATTTCATCAAACTCTCTAAAGTAGAAGACAAGTAGGAACAACGGGAGGCAACCTAATCTTGGCTATCAGCTGAGGGATAAAGGAAAATTGGGAACTCTCTAGGAGGACAGTTGGTAGTCTATTAGAAGAAAATAACAGCACATATTTTAGCATGACATTAATTTCAACAATTGCTTTTTACTTTTTTCTAAAAATCATTGCTGTGATATTCTTTTTGTTCTGTTCCACTCTATTCTCATTCTTTATCTTTTAAAATAGCCAGCACATGTTTGTACAGATAAAATAATGTTCTTTAATTAGAACTTAGTATTTGATAATTTATTATTTTTATGTATTTGTTTATTTGTGTGCATTTGTATGTGTCTGTAGGTACACGAGTTTCACAGAACATGGGAGAGGCTGAAGGATAATTAATCGGGTTGATTCTCTCCTTCTACCATATGGTTGATTAGAATTGAATTTAGGTTTCTAGGCTTGGCAGCAAGTACCTTTATCTGTTGAGCCATTTCACCAGGGCCATTCTTCTCAAATATATAATACAGTTATTTACAGAAAGACATCTGGGTTTATACTTTAACTATGCCCCACGATTCTAGTTCTGAAATGTGAATATTCTTACTGACTGATACAGGATATTATAGAGGAGAATACTCATAAATCATAAAACTTATACATGTTTACAAACATACTAAATGTATGTTTCTTTCTATTTGTGTTAGACCTGCTGGTAGATTATTTCATTTATATAGCACAGATTATACACACACACACACACACACACACACACTTTTCCTCAAAACATGCGAAGGATTTTTTTTTAACAAGAATTTGTTTTTTTCTATTGATCAGATATCTTTAACTTGAGAAATTAAATGTCTGTGGTTACCCTGGTTTTCTGAATGTACTGTTTTTGTTGTTGATGATGATGTTACTGTTGCTATAATCATTTTTTAAAGATTTATTTTATTTACTCATGTATATAAGGGACAATATAGTCACATGCATGAACGTGCTCTCTGAAGTCAAATGATAGTTTTATATTCCCTAAAGCTAGAGAACAGGAGGTTGTGAGACACCCAATCTTAGAAACTGAATTCCATTCTTCTGAAAGAACAGTAAATGGTCTTAATCACTGAGATACCTCTCCAGTCTCATAGTACAGTCTTTATATTACTTTAATGAACAGAGTAATCTTCACAGATTATTGGAAAGTAGTATTCATGGTGATAGACAGTTTAAAATTTGAAATGACCTAGCAAAGCCTATTCAAATTTGGCTTCTGCTGTGTTCTAATTTTTAATCTCAGACAAGCTATTCAATCCTCCTAAACTTCAGTTCCTCACCTACCATAAACTGATAATAATAATAATAATAATAATAATAATAATAATAATAATAATATAGAGAATAAGGTACATCAAGATTAAACAAGAATTTCCTGTAATAGGTCAGACAATCAATGTTTTAGGCTTTATAAATTATATCATATTGTGCGTCTTCTGATGGCACACTCACAAGTATGTCTATAATATAAAAGGTTTCTTAGATAATAAATTAATTCATATGGCTGCGCTTCAAAATGTTTTCTTTTCAAAACTAAGCAGCAGGTCTGATTTAGCTCACTGGCCCTAATTTGCTAACCACTAACTTATATTTGTGATTAGCATAGATTAATTAGGACAAAATAAATTTTATGAACCTGTGGCATCCATTTAAATCCATTCTTCAGTATAGTTACTGAAGAATAGCTAAGAGTCATATGGAATTACACTGCATTACTAGAGCAACTAAAACTAGTAGATGCTGAAACTACCATGATTTGAAGGTTGTGAGGAGTTTTACAGTCTAATCTGGTCAGGTGAGTGTGGCCAGTAATCAGGAAAGTGTTTTCAGTGCTTTCAGATCAACAACACGCTAGGAAAAATACATAAACATTAGTTAGTTGAACTGTTTTGTATAGTGGGTCCACATAATGTTTCATCAAAGCATTGACTACTATTCCTCTCTTAAACATTACAGACCATTCATGTCTTGTAAAAAGCTGAATGTGCTCAACTTGTCATATTAAATTCCTTTTCCTTATAAGCCAGGTGTGGTGGCACATGCCTTTAGTTTTGGAACTTGGGGCAGCTGGAAGCCACCCAGATCTGCAGACCAAGTTACAGGACAGCATGGGCTATGCAGAGAAATGCTATCGCAAGAAAAGCAACAATAACAAAAATTTCTGTTTCTTGTATCCCTAACATAATTAATAATGTGATTGTATTTCTTGTTTTTTAACGTTCATTCTGTTCAGATGGGGAAACCCATTGACTACCAAAAGCCAGCCTTGTATTCCTATCCTAGTCATTGGCACCACTCTAACTGTGGAAACTGTCAGCATTTTCAGCCTAAATGGTGATTTGAGGGGTTTGTAATTCAATCATAAAAGTTAGCTGCAGGCACAAACTTCATATCCACATGCAGAACCAACAGGAAAATTTTGATTATATTTCTAACAGGGAGAGAAAAGTACATGTAACCATTATAAGAAAAATCATGAAAATCATTTTAGAGGACTTGCTGTGGTCCTTTTCTGTTGTATGATGATGGCCATTTAAGATCCTTTCCTGTTCTGCCACCTCTGCTCGCCACTGCACCCACTGAGGAATCCTACAGACTTCCCAAGTTAGATGACTTTATGATGCATTTTCTTAAGGCTACTCTTCTGTTTTAGTTTGAAACAAAGTTACATTTTGAATCCCCATTTGTCAATGAGAAAAAGAAAATGCCAGCAATTTACCACTGCCTTCCATGCATTCAAAATTAGAATCATTCTTTTGCCATAATGCAGCAACGCAGGGTATGACCTGCATGGGGCTTCGTGTTTTATGATTGAGCATTAAGAACTGGCTTGCGAATGTAAAGACGTTTCTTTGATGTGAGGTTGAATTAAGAAAGCTTAATTAACATTTTCTAATTAAATACAGCATGGTGAACTCAATCACATTGTACTATGCTTTGATGAGATTGCTCTGCCTTTATTTAAATAAACAAGATGGCTTGCAGGGTTGAGAGCCCCAGACTCAGCCATGTCTTTGCTTTCTCAGTTGCTGGCTTTGTCCCTCAGAAATATTTTAGCTATGCTTACAATTGCAGGAATTTTATAGAAATGTATTTTTTTTTTCAAAAATACTCAAGGTAGCCAGGCACACATCTGTAATCTCAGGACCTGTGATGCTGAGGTACAGTGATTACTACAACTTTGAGGCCAACCTAGGCTGCATAGTTGAGACCCTGTCTCAGAAAACTAAAGAAACAAAATGAGTAGTATTTTCCTATTTAATACTTAACTTATGTATGCTGTATTAATTGGAGACAAATTTTAGTTGTATTCCTTCTTAGATCATTTTATACATGAAATTTATAGTGTTTCTTATTGGTTATTTTATTTATTTACATTTCAAATATTATCTCTCTTCCCAGTTTTCCCTATACAAACTCCCTATCCCCTCTCCTCTCCTTCCCCCTGCTTCTATGAGGGCACTGCCTCCCCTAATCCCTCCCTTCTCAGTGCTCTAGCATTCCCCTAGCCTGGGTCATTGAGCTTCCACAGGGCCAGGGGCTCCCCTCCCACTGATGCCAGATAAGGCCACCCTCTGTTACATATGCAGCTGGAGTCATGGGTCCCTCCATGTGTACTCTTTAGTTGGTGGTTTAGTCCCTGGGAGCTCTGAGGGTTCTGGTTGATTGATATTGTTCTTCCTGTGTGGTTGCTAACCCCTTCAGCTCCTTCATTAGGGTTCCTGTGCTTAGTCTGGTGACTGACTGAATGCATCCACATCTGTATTGGTCAGGCTCTGGCACAGCCTCTCAGGGGACAGTTATACCAGGCTCTGTGAGCAAGTGATCCTTGGCATCAGCAACAGTGTCTGGGTTTGGTGTCTTCATGTGGGATGGATCCCAAGATGGGGCAGTCTCTGGATGGCCTTTCCTTCAGTTTCTGCTCCACTCTTTGTCCCTGCATTTCTTTTTGACAGGAGCAACTTTGGATTAATATTTTTGAGGTGGGTGGGTGACCCCATCCCTCAATGAGGGTCTGTGCCTATGTACTGGATAAGGTCTCCACAGGTTCTCTCTTCCCTTTGTTGGTTATTTCAGCTAATGTCAGTCATGTGTCATGTCATACATAATATGTGATATAGGGTATGTGATTTCTAATGATTTCATGCCCAAAATGTATGAGTCATCATTGCCTTCTTTTCCCCTCTCAATCTTCACAACAAGCCATTGGGCAATTCTTATATATCTGACTCGAAAATTATTAGTATCTCATCTCTTCTCATTTTCCTGGTTATTATCACCCTGCTATACAGCACTTCTTAAAATGTATCTGCTACCAAACTCTCCATTTTATATTACAAGCTAGAATCGACTACAAGAGCAAGCCTAAGAAAGCCCTTTCTATTCCCATTTCTGTCTCTACTCCTCTTTCTCATGCCATAATAGTCTCACTAGTCTGCTTGATGTTCATCTACTATAACAGGTAATCCTCCTTCCCAGGATTTTGTATTGACTTCTTCTCTGTCTAAAATGCTCATTTATAGCATATCCTCCTGGACAGCTTAGCACCTTACTTCCTTCTTTCTCAAACATAATCATTTCACTAAGAGCTGTCCTGATTCCCCAATTAAAGTTGCAAAGCTACTCCCACTGCAAATGTAGCCAAAGTCTATCTTCCTTTCCTTTCTCCATATATCTGATTATCTTTGGAATACATTATATAACTTTTGCCTATTATTATCATCTGTCTATTGCTCTAAGATGCAAATCCCATAAAGAATGAAAGATTTGCTTTGCTCTTTTATATATACCAAATACCTAAGGCAATGTCTTCCACTTGAAAGTCACTCAATGACTACTTAAACTATTAAAATGTATCTAGACATTGGAATTTTATTTACATTTAATTATTTACACATTACAATCTAAGGATTAAACTCAGGGTCTTGCGGATGCTCTACCATAAAGCTAAACTCTAGATTCTAAATTTAAAATATAACTATTTAAAAAAATCAAGCATTAATAATAAGTAACTCAATGCTAAGTAGATTTCAAAGCATTTTAATTTAGAAGAATTGATTCTTACAAGTAATTTGTGTTTTAAATTATTAACATTTTAAAATATATTTTTACAAGATAAAAGGATAAATAATGATATTACATTTTAACATGTTTTAAAGAAACAATGCATATTTTGCCACAGAGTTAAAATAGATTTAGCATACATATATAAAGAGAGATGCATAAATACATAATGCATTCTGCTGGCTCTGTTTTTGTTGTGTATATGATTACAGGGCTCATCCCTGAGGAAGACTAATTTCTCCATCTCACAGCAGTCATTAGTTCTCTGTAGTTCTTTGCCTGTGGGAGGGATGCCTTAAGATTTTCCCCCTTCTGCATTAGCATGTCATTTTTCAGGTCTTGTATAGAAGACCATTTAAGAAAAGGAGTCATCAATTTGAAAAAGAATGGAAGACTAGGGAGGGGTTAGATGTAAGAGAGAAAAGAGGAGAGTGATATAGTTGTATTTTAATTAAAGTATATTTTAAAAATAGAATTAGCATATGAAAAATTAGCATGGAAAGCATCCTCATGATTTAGTTAATAAAATGTCCAAAAGAGATAAGCTTCCTCACAGATTTAACTAAGTGGCTCACATTTAAAGAAATTTGGTACGCTGACGGTGAAAGAAATTTGAACTATTTTTTTCTCCAATTCTTTGTATATTATTGCTTCTACTTAGCATAATTTATTAGCTATGCTCAATTACGAACTAAGCAATAAACAATCATTTATTCTCTTTCATCTCTGCTTCATAGAACCTCCTGCTCTAAGGATGGTTTTCCCAAAACAAGTGAGGATATTGGGGGCGGGGCAGGAAATAGAAGTTTCTTTTAGCTATTAAATCCCAATTAAGTTAACAAAAGATATTCTTAATATATACTCAGAATTTCATATAAGATCATTGGGACTTTTAAATAATGATTTTGGAGTCACTGAATATAGTTTAATACCAAGAGACATGCTACGTACATAGCAGGAGAAAATAGATTCAGATGCCAGCTTCTGACACAAATAAAAATAATACTTTTTCCATTATCATTATTCACAGAATAAAATTTAGATATGAGTAAAAATGAGAGATAAATGCATAATATGGATCACATTTCACGGGCCCTAGAAATCATAATTTTTAAATTATGCGTTCGCAAATAGTTGTGTCATAGAAACCTTTCAAGAAAAACATAAATCATGGAGTGAAGTAAGGTGAAGTTCTCACTGAAACCAATCTATGCCTTTATTTTGATGTTTTACAGCATTAATTTTACATTTTATCTGCTCCCTAAGCAGAATTACAAAACATTCTTGTACTTGGAATTTCCTGTATGAATTGACCTCAATTAACAAATTAGAATTTTTATTCAGAAATGAATATTACTATTTCATAAGCTATATTTTACTTGTATATTAAAATATTTCAGCATGAAATATTAAATTATTAGTTTTCAGCTTAATAAAATAGCCTAATCAAGTCTGTAATATCCCACTGATAGAAACATATAATTTATCTGAATTAAAGGACCACACTTTCTCTTCAAATGATAAAATGAGAAAATTGAAAATTTTCAGCTATAACATCACTTGTGTTTTAATAAAATCACAGGACAAATGGAGTAACATGAGTCTAGCAAATCCATATTTCCACGTTACCCATCACTTTAAATGATGGCTTTTATTAATGTCAATAAATGATAGCTTTTTCTTCCCCCAACAAAGCTACATTTTCTGGGTTCAAAGCAGATTCTTCTACTTTTATGGTGCAAGTTTACAGATAAATTCTCTCTTATCAGTCATTAACTTTTGGGGGTTGGAGAAACAGTTCAGTTGTGAAAAGCACTGACTGATCTTCCAAATGACCATGATTTGATTCCCAGCAACCACATGGCAGCTTAGAACTATCTGTAACTCCATTTCTAAGAAAACCAATGCTCCATTTCAGATGACCACTGGCATCAGGTGTTCACATGGCACAAACATACATGCAAGCAAAACATTCATACACAAAGATTAATGAATTAAAAAAGTAATTAACCTTTTAAAATTATACCCTCAAGATCAATTTTTTCCTGTTACTAGTCAGGTTTTATTCACTGTTAAAGAAAATTTGTTTCTACTTATTTTATTATTGTTATTATTTTAAGCTACATGTTATAGAGTAGTTTGTTATGTAATAACACATCTGGCCTGTCTTAATTTCCCTAGCTTTAAAATTCTGCCCATCATCAGTATATGTCCAATAACTGCTCCTTAATATATAACTCCATCATCCTGTCCTCTAAATTCTTTCTACAATACACTGTAATTAAATATAATTGTATCACTTTCCTCTACTTTTCTCCCTCCAAGTCTTCCCATGTCCCTCAACTCAAATTGGCAGCCTCTTTTTCTTTGATTATCATTGTTACTTTATATGAATCAACAAACATATAAGTATAATCTCTGGAGTCTGTTTTGTTGTTTGTGTAAATACAGATTTAGGGCTGACCACTTTGTATTGGACAAACAACAATTAACCTCTCCTTGGAGGATGCTAATTCTTCCTCTCATGGTATTATTTGACTAGGGGTGGTATCCCATACAATTTTATGCATTGACATTAGCATGTCTATTTATATTACTATTGTTCCAGTTTTGTTTATACAACCATTTCTAGGAGAGATTTTTTCAGGAGACTTCCTGATATTTTGGCTCTTACAGTTTTTCCTCCTCTTTGTCTGTGATGCTCCCTGAGCCAGAGATTCACGAGCTGTGATATAGATGTATGCTTTGAGAGTGGGCTCCCCACAACCCACTCTGCATTGTGTCTGAGTTATGGTTTGTCTATGATAGTCTCCATTGGTTGTAGAGAGAAGCTCCTGATGAGAGGTAGTAGCTATATTTAATTAAGGGTACAAGGATAAGTCTTAGAATGTAGTAAGGAATTGTGCTCGTTTAGCAAAGTGGCAGTCATAGATTCTAAAGGTCAAGGCATCACTAGTGCAGAGAAATGCTTACATTTCTAATACCAGGCATGATTTTTCTCCTAATAGGTAGACCTTAAGTCCAATTAGACAGCTGGTGGTTACCCCTAACATTTGAGTGTCACATGTTACACCAATTTCTGACACAAGAGTGCCACTAATTGCACCTTTGTGGATATCTTGCTATGATTGTCACTGTTTTGGTTCATAGGTGTTGTAGCTGTTAGAAGTATTAATTACTTCTCTCCCTTGGCAGCTTGCACAATAGCTTTTGGTACCATGAAATCCAGACCACAGGAAGGAGGATTTTAAATTAGATCCACTTTTAATTATCTGAGTCCTGTATCCTAACTGTGGAGTGTCTTCAGTAATAGAGGCTTACCTTCAAACTTTGAGAAGCAACCAAGTGGTACATCAACAGTCTGTATTGTTTTGGGAGTCACTTGGACTACCTTGACCATTCATATGAAAGGAGGTTTCTCATGCCTGATATTAGGGTTTTTATTACTCTATGATTCTTGTGTGGAGTTTTGTCAGTCCAAGGCATGACATGTATATGTATGTACACACACACACAGACACACACAGACACACACAGACACACACAGACACACACACACACACACACACATATATATATGTATACATACATATATGTATATATATATATGTATACATACATATATGTATATATATATGCCATATAATATATATACAAGAGAGTATAATTTTAGGTAAATATACAATAATATGATTCTTTGAGGCTTGGTATTTGTTTTATTAATTTACCTTTCTCCCTTCTCTTCAGTTGGAACTTACTCCCTATTTTTCTGTTTCCCATTTCATATTATCAATCCCAAAGATGAAAGGAGAAAGACCACAGACTTGACTCATAATGGCCAAACTAATTAAGCAGCAATCAGTTAATGCAAGCTTTTTAAATCCATGTATATTGTCTGTTCCCACTAAGGCAAGCTTTGAGAAGTCAGTATTGGACATGCAGAAGACAAGATTTTATAGCTCAGAGGGAGGGGCTTTCTAAATGGGGGATTTGGCTGACAAAATAGGCAGGGTTATAGGAGAAGAATATAAGCAAACAAATTATTTGTAATGACCTCCTAAAACAGAGACATAAGGTAGTCATAGCAACAGACTTTCATAAAACCTTTTGAAACAAAGCTAGACTTGCAAGATGGTTGTAGACAACTTTTTGAAACAAAGCCATGGTTGCCATTTCCTGGAAAAGCCATCGCAGAATCATTTGTAGGTAAATTACAGGTGGTGCATAGCCCAATCCTTGAGAAACAGAGATTTAATAATAAACAGGTATGAGCCTAATTTTTCTTTACTATAAGATGACTTATCAGTCTAAGATGAAGGCATGATGGTTCATCAGTATCACATGCCTCCTATCATTCCCCTTTCCAACCAGCCTCTCCATGGTTCCTTTATACTTTCCTGGTATTTATGGTTATATGTTAGTTTATGTTATATGTTATGTACTAACACCTGAAGATTTAGAACTAAGGACCACAAATGATTTTGAGTGTGTGTGTGTGTGTGTGTGTGTGTGTTTCTGGGTCTGAGTTATTTCATTCAACACAATCTTCTCTAGGCCCATCCATTTAACTTCAAAGTTCATGATTTCACTTATCTTTACAGCTGAATAATACTCCATTGTGTATATTTACCACATTTTCATTATCTATTTCTTAATTGAAGGACATTTAGGTTGTTGCTATTTCCTGGCTATTTTGAGTAGAGAAGCAACAAACATTATTGAGCAAGTATCTGTAGAGTAAGATGTCAAGTCCTTTAGGCATATGCCAAAGGGTAGCACAGCTAAGTCATATGGTAGCTTTATTTTTAGTTTTTTGAGAATGAACCCTACTGATGTCCAGGATACCTGTACCAATTTACATTCCCATTAATAGTGAACTGGTTCCTCTTTCCTCAGAACCTTGCTAGCGATTGTTGTCAGTTGTTTTGTTCATCTTTGCTATTTTAACTGGAGTGAGATGAAATCTCAATGTTTTGAGTTGCATTTTCCTAATTGTTAACAGTGATAAAGACTTTTTAAGTTCTTTCTCAGCTACTTTAATTTCTTCTGTTGAAAACCTCTGTTAAGATCACTGGCTCATTTTTTAAAAAATGGGTGTATTTGTTTTCCTTGACTCTGCGCTTGTGGGGTTTTTTTGGTTGTGTATTTGGTTGGTTGGTTTTTGATTTTTGATTCCCTTCCCCCATTCATATTCTGGATATTAATCTCCTGTCAGATTTACAGCTGGCAAAGATTTTCTCCCAATCTGATGGTTTCTTCTTCATTCAATTCACTCTTTTGTATAGAAGCCTTTTGGTTTCTAAGTTTTATGAGGATGCAGTTGACAATCATTACCCTTAATTCCTGAGCAAATTGAGTCCTGTTCAAAAAAGTCCTTCTTTATACCTCTATCATATAGGACATTTTCATCTAGTAGTTTTAGTGTTTCAAGTTTCAAAATAAGGTCTTTGTTCCACTTGGAATTAGATTCATATCTATCAACTTACAAACTTGATTTTTTAAATGTGCATGTTTGATATTTAAATACCACCCATTAATGGTGGTTTCTTTGAGAATAAGTCATTGCTTAGACAAGATGAGATTTATGATACACAAATATGTACATGCATTCACTTATACGCTGTGTATATTGTATCTGTATGCTATGTAATTCCTATCTTCAATGAATTATGATATGTTTAAAGAGTGTTCATACTGAAGACAACACGACCCAAATTACTTTGCTAATAGCACTTTATTCTGCTTTCCCTTTTTATTTTCTAAGTGGTCCTTTTCTTTATCATTTACACTCATTGCTACCACAATCTAACCAAGGCCTAAGTTTGGCCTCATGTGCCCCACCATCTCAGAGTTAAGTAGATCAGAGTTGTAAAAACTTGAAACAGAGTGTGGCCGCAGCTTTAAACTGATTCACACCCACAGGAACCAAAGACCAGAAATTCTAACAGTTGGGAAATGCAATCCCAGCCCACTCTTGCACCTTTCTAAATCCTCATTAAGTGTTTCTTAGCCACTTCAGTAAGGCAAATGCTTTCTTTAGGACTAACAAATTCCTGACTGTTACTAAAATGAGCCAAGAGTTCCCACTATTCTCATCAAATTCATTCTGCTAAAGCAAAAAGATGGTTATTTAATCCTAATTGTGCTAGCAGCATTACATCAGCAGCCTACAGAGAAGATTCCTGTTTTCCAAACTGTGTATGACTAATTTATTCTGTACTACTTAGCAGTACCTGCAACTGAGAATTTGAGACTTGCCCCAATTTACTTTGTTTTAAGTCACTTCAGATTTCGAATGCATGACTTCTACCCAGCCATTAGTACCTAGGGCACAAAACCTAAGCATCCAGGTCTCTAAGCCATATAACTTCTTTGATCCCTCAAGATAGGCCAGACTCCAACTGAGGTCAATAAAGGATATGCTCATTAGAAGGGTCATTGGCATCCCTAAGTTCTACTTTTGACATCTTTGCTTTGTTTTTTCCTGAACCAACAGAAGAAAAAAAACCAGGGATTCTTGATAAGTTATTTTCTGCCAGGGAAAGAAGTCAGTTAAAGCCAGAGTAGAATATATAAAGGCAGGTTTATTGAGAAACTGCTCTCTGGTGGTTTACTGATCCCAAGGAGGGACAGGGAAGTTGCCACAAGGAGAGAGACCAAAAGGACTAGGGAGAGACAGACCACATGCATGTAGGGAGAAAAAAATGCCAAGGTTGGGGGGGGGGGGGAGGGAGGGAAGGAGAGAGAGAAAGAGAGGGAGGGATCAAAATGTCTGAATTACATAAGAAAGAGCTTATGGGGGAAGGGAAGCCCAGACCTTGAGTTGAGCTGAGGGATACTGGGAGAACCTGGAGGCCAGGCCCCCTTGTTATGTTAAGTAAGCAACTTAGAGGTTTGTCCCAGGTCCGAAATCTTAGCCATTCTCAATTCTGCTAAGCAGCTATGTCATTATGAATATGTGTTTTAAAATAGATTGGGAGGTTTTGTTCAATGACCTGAGTTCTATCCTGATGAACTGTGGTCAAACTCCCAAATCCACATGGAAGGAAGAAAGAATGGACGCCTGTCAGGTATTCTCTGACCTCCACACATGGACTGTGGAACTTGTACACAAACACAAAGTCAGATAGACAGACTCCCCCTCCTAATACAGACACAAGTGAATGGATATTAATTAGGAAATGTGGTTTTTTTAAGACAAGATAACAACCTTAAAATTATAGATACTGCTTTTAGTTAGACTACTCTTTGTTCCCAGAAGAAGGCTTTATGCTTTCAGGCTTTTTCTTAGTTCAGGACAAGCATTCGCTCTGCCTTTTGAAATAGCAATCAGAAGGTACTGATAGGTCTACACTCACAGGGTTTTTAGTACAAAGTGAAAATGTGACTGTCGATTCCAAATTCCTCTCCAGAAGTTCGACACTAAATTTCATGGGATAACACTGATGGACATCCTTTTTCAAAAAGGGCTTCTGTCTGCTATGAACTACCTAAGAGCTGATAACATAGAGAAGAATAAAACATTCAAATCACAATTAAAAAAAAAAAACAAGAAAGAAAACCTTAGGGATTTGAGTTTGATGGTTTGAGTTAGAACACCCAGAAAAATCTTCTTCAGTTATCTTATTCGTGATTTAAAGGGGTGGGGGAACTGAAGGAATGAATGCAATAACTTTTCTTAAATGTCTAAATCCTGGCTTGGCCTATAAGCTGTGATAGAGCATGTTCAATACCAGCATTATAAAAAGTATGAAACATGTCTATAAAAATGATTTTTAAAAGTAGTAGGAAGAGATGAAAAGGTCTTCATTAATTGTGGGTGATGATTAATACCATCTCAAAGAATTAGTATCTGGTATACTAAATAAAGAACTAAGCCTTTGTTAAGAAATGCACATTAATAGTACACATACCTCATTTCATACAATTTTTAAACCTAATGTTGAAGAAGAGTCTGCCAGGTAAAATTATGATTCCTTATACTTATATAGGCAGAGGGGTCATAGCTTCCAAAACTGTTGAGAAGAATATGCTAGTAGAATGGGTTCCTAAAAACAAGACCAAGTTTTATTATTTCTTGGCTTCAGATGCTTTTGCTTAGTTTTGTTTTGTTAACTTCTTACCTTGTCTGTTTATTTATGTGTAAGTGAGCATAAAGTTAATTCCCACAAGACAAAAAAAAAATCTGTGCAGTATTTCCTTATAGATTTAATCTCTGAAATTTTACACTATCGCTAATGATGTCCCAGGTGTCCTTGAATCTAAAATAGCAGGACTCACAGTTCATAAATTTTTATTTAGTTGCAACCATTGTTTGCAAATAAATTTACAGTCTGGCAAAGGGGCAAAGAAATAAAATAAAGATGTAATGAACTTGATTTAGACTGAATTTAGAAGGTACGTTGAGGCTATAGCAAAGGCTAGCAATTTTAGTCAGCTCTGCTTTAGTACTACAATGAAATACCTGCAACAAGGTACTTATAACGTAAAGTGAAGTAAGCCTTATCTTGTTCATGCTGTTAGAGGTTGGAGACTGTGACACTGACATTAGCATAGTTCTCAACTAGGTCTCAGTTCTCAACCTGGCAGATAGCAAACTAGAACCATCAGGTGACTGCAACTCAAGCCAAAAGCAGAAAGCAGAGCTAATATCTCATAACCCACTTTGAGACTTCCCACTGTGTCTCCTCAACCCAAACTACTATCACCTCCCAATACTGCTATTCTGTGCACCATGACTTCAATCACAGTATACTTCAGGGAAACTAGGCAAACCATACCTACACCTTTCAGCAGTTTGGTCACTTGGGAAGATAATGGCAAAAGTATGCAAATATACAGCAGACAAAATATAAAATCTAAATTGTTATTAATACTAACAATTTCTTATAATTTATTGATCCATTAGTCTGTGTTAATTTATAGTACACTTAGCTCTTCATAGAAGAATTAGTACATGTGATTTTTATTAAAAACTTGCACTTAAGTGTTTACCACCTAGCTTTGCAAAAGAAAAGAGCTTAAGTGACATAACTTGATTAATAGAAGACAAGGAAAGAAAGTTCTGTTTTTGAAACAGGGGCCAAGATTTTAACTAATACATTTATGTTTTAGAGTACAAATTGCAAATTGGTGTTGAAGTACCAAAACCACTCTGGGGACCTGTTTTTTGCAGCCTACACAACATGTTTCAAGAAGATCTAAGTGTGAATTTTTTTTTTATAGATGGAACTGTTAACTGGAGTCACCATGCAATTTTGTTTTACCCATCTTGACATTTCAAATTTTGCTCTCTCATTTAAAATTATAAGTTTTTCTTCACAGCTATATATACATATATACTTAAATAGCTTATTTAACTAACACTTATACACATATATACTTAGATAAAGTAACATATATATATATATATTTAAAATAAAGGAAGGTATATATAATACTCTTTCTAAGTATATATGTATATATAAACACATAGAAAATAAATTAGCTCAGAATTTAAATATTGTTCCATTGTTCATGATGAAGAATTAAAATAGGAATCACTTTAGGAAATACCACAATATTTATGAAGTAACAGGAGACATTACTTTTTCAGTGTTACAGTGACATGTTCTTGGAAGTTCCTTTTTTTTCTCTACTGATTTCAGGTCTTGCTTTCCTTGAAAAGGCACAGCCAGAAGGATTCCCTTATGTAATCTTCATCCATATGTCTCTGCCAACCAATTAATTGTTCATTAATGCATCAACCTAGGTGTTAATTGGTTGATAGACAGACATTTTTAAAAAAGGAGTTGTGAATAGGTCCCAGTGGCCCTCCATCCTCTTCAGTATGAGGATCATAGTGAAGTCAATGTCAAATTTCTCATCCCTAGCACTATGATGAGTTTTTTCATTCATGTTCTATTGGAATTACTTTTGTTTATACTTTATGCTATTTTGCATTTCTTTTACATAGAATTATTAATATTATATTTCACAGGGAGGACATTAGAAAGAACAGTGACCCAAAAAGAATAATATAGTTTATAAAACTGTATTTAATATACTTTTCTCCACCAAAGAAATAAGCCAATTCAACCTGAACTAAAAGAAAAAAAGGCAGGTTTATTTTGGAACAGCTCCTGAGCTAGTTCACCAGCCTCAGGGGACTAGACCAGAAAAAGTTATGCGCCTAGGCTATGGTAGAGGAGTTTTTTTTTTTTTTTTTTTTTTTTTTTTTTTTTTTTTTTTTTTTTTTTTTATAGATTGTAGGTGAAGGAAAAGGAAGTATCTAGGAAGTATCTACCACACGTTGGGCTAGTGACCAGATATAGTCACCTAAGTAGGGGATTTGGGAGGGTGGCTGGTGAGGGAGAGAGAGAGAAAGAGAGAGAGAGAGAGAGAGAGAGAGAGAGAGAGAGAGAGAGAGAGAGAGAGAGAGAGAGTTGTAACAGCTGCCAGGAATGTCAAGAATGAAGAATGAAGAACTGGGCTTTTGGTACCATTAGCTTTCTGAGCTGGCTGGTGCTGTTCAAGAGAGCAGGAAGAATGGAATTTCTCAGACCATGTGGGGAGGGGGACAAGCTGGAGGCTCCAAGAGAACAGAATATCCCTTAAAAGCTTAGAATAAAACTGTTAGCTGAAAAAAGAACGGTTGCAATTCAGATGAGATGGCAAGTGATTCTTATGCGTGAAAGGTAGTTTTCATATTTTTAAGACAGAGAAACAAGTTTAAAATGTGTTTTGCAAATTCCAACTAAATGTTATTGTAGTCAAGTTTCACAAGTTTATTTCTTTTGTTTTTTTGAGACAGGATCTTGCTATGTAGCCATGGTCTCCCTTGAACATTTATGTAAACCATGCAGTCCTCCAACTCAGAGATCTGCCTGCCTCTGTCTCCAGAGGGCTTGGATCAAAGGTATATGGCACCACATCCAATTCTTTACCAATATGTTAACATCTTAAATGAAATGGCCTTTTCACTTAAAGTCTTTACTAGTTTATCATCACTAGATCAGTAAATGTCTCAGTTTTGTTCCAAAATTCCTAGTAGTTTAGGGTTTAACTTAGATAATTTTCTTTCAAAAGACCCAATAGCATTTTAAAAAAATTCTAGATGTTTTAAGTTTCTGTTAATTCAAATAGACAAAAAAGAGTGAAGAGTGAAAACACAGTGAATCCTACAATGCTTTTTGAAGTTACAATGCACATATAATAAATAACTGATATTTTGCAATATATTTTATCTAGATTACAGATTCATTTTTCTTATCATTTTTGGGTGAAGGGTGGACTCATTATGTAGTCCTATACAGCCCTGGCCAGTCTAGAGCACTCTCTATATATGTGGCTGTTTTGAACTCTGAGAGATCTGCCTTCTTTTGCCTCCAGAGTTCTTGGATTAAAAGCTTGAGCAACAACACCTAGTTTATTTTTCTCTTTCTTAAACCCTCTCTTTGTACTGCAAGTGCTAATAACAGCTTCCTTCATTTAATATATTTTAGCAATTAAAAATTAAACATAAAATTATATCATTTCCAGATTCCTACACCTCTGACTTTTGTGTTCACCTCCTTCCAAAATTTATGGTTTCCTCTTCTTAAATATTGTAATAAACTTACAAACACAACCACTGAATCTTTCCAGAGTTGCCTGAATATATGTTTGTATAGCTGACCACTTTGTGTTGGATAACCAAACAATGGCTCATCCTGGGGAAGACAAATTCTCCATCTCTCAAAAGCTGTTCATTGTTTATACCTCTTCATCTAGAGGTGGAGCTTTCTGAGATTTCATTCATCTACGTTAGAATATCACCAACTGTAATTCAGGCTGCTCAGGTCTTATTTAGGCAGCCATGTTATTGAGATTTTGTAAGTGTAGCTAGAAGGCACATTCTTTGAGAATTTCATATATATATATATATATATAAATAATGTTTTAATCATATTTACCCTCTATTTATTACTTTAACTTCTTCCCTGATCCTTCCTCTACCTTTTACTACCCTCCCAACTTTGTTTTCTCAGCCACTGAGTCCCATCCATGGTGTTTCCATACTCACAGCTAGGAATAAGCTTAGGAGCTCCTCTCCAGTTGATGCTGAAATTTTGGTTGGCTTGTTCTTGTATAGATCCTGTGCAGGCAGCCACAGCTGCTATGCATTCATCAGTGCAATTGACCTGTTGTGTGCAGAAAACATGGTTTCACTGGAGTTAACACCCACCTTGGTTCTTGCAAGTATTCCATCTTCTCTTCCTCAATATTCCCTGAGACTGGGGAAGAGAAATGATACAGATGTCCCCTTTATAGCTTAGCATCCCACAGACAATTATTTTCTGCATGTTTTCAGTTTTGAATTAATTAGGGGTTCTTTTTTTTAATTGAAAAACTTCTCCATACAATATAGTCTCTCATCATCTTTTCCTCCAACCAAACTCCTTCCCGATCCTCCCCACCTCACTGTCTACTCAACTTTATACTTTGTCTTCTTCTCATTTTCAAAAAGTAAAAGAAATAACAACAAACCAAGAATCATAGACATACTCAATAAAAATAAAAGCCAAAACAAATAAGCAAAAGACCTGTAGATGAGGAGTAAAAAACAAAGCAAACTGAAACAAGAAGTCCTCAAAAGTACCACTGAAACCATTTGGTGTAGGCCAAGCATTCCTGGGCCTGAGACCTGCCCTGAAGTATAGTTGCTATATCCAGTAAAATTCTACTGGAGAAAACTAAGTTTGCTTTGCCAGCTGGTACCAATCATAAATAGCTTCGTGGTTAGGGATGGGACTCTGTGATTACTTCCCTGTCTCAATGCTAGAGTTCTCCATAGTTTGAATCTCTGTGTAAGTCCTGTGCGTCCTGCCACAGTCTCTGTGAGTTAGTATGAACATCAGTCCTTTTATATCTGAAAGACTATGTTACTTGGATCTATCAATAACCTCTGACTCTTAAAAACCTTTCCTTCTCCTTTTCTTCATAGATCTTAGAACCTTGTAGGTAGTGGTTTAAGGATGACAATAAGCCGGGCGGTGGTGGCACACGCCTTTAATCCCAGCACTTGGGAGGCAGAGGCAGGCGGATTTCTGAGTTCGAGGCCAGCCTGGTCTACAAAGTGAGTCCAGGACAGCCAAGGCTACACAGAGAAACCCTGTCTCGAAAAACAAAACAAAACAAAAAAAAAAAAAAAAAAAAAAAAGGATGACAATAATAGGTTCTTATATATCAGTGGCTTTATTAGTCTTGCCATCTATATTTTCCAGTAGAAACAATACTAGAGAAAGTGTGGTAAAGCATATAAAGGATGTGGAAAGGTGGAGTAACAGAAAAAATAACAAAATAACTACCCAAACTATCGATTGGTTTCAGTCCCTTGCTCTCAGTGGAAGTCAGACTATACCAATAACTGTGACAGGTGCCTTCATGTTATATGTTTAGGAAAACTACTGGGAAACATAATGGGAAAGGAACTCACTATATAGCATTTGATATATGATGCTGCATATATACCAATCTAATAGCTTTAAGGTATTCTTAAAAGTTGCAGAATAGTAGAGTATTATATAAACTTTACTGCTTGGTGGAGGAGAAAGGAGGGAGGCATGGAAGGAGGGGGAAGGGAGAGAGGAGAGGTCAGAGAGTGGGATATTATTTTTGTAGAGAATTGGTATACACCGTCTGAAGAAATAACAAAGTAGTTTCCCCTGGTGTCTCTACATCTAGTGCTGAAGTTTAAAATTGAGATAAGACATTGTAAACAAAGCTGAATTCCATTAGGTATGCAGCAACCTGTGTTGACTCAAGGAGCAAGCACACAGTTGTCTAGTCTAGCAATCAGACTCTGAAGGAAGCGCTCAGGGAACAAAAAGAGCACTTGTAGCTCCAGCTGCTGTTTCATGCTAATGGGGCAAGATAGCATACAACCAACAGCAAGCATGGTTGTATTCACATACACACTATTACATTGCTGTCACCCTTTTTATTCTCCACTGGTATTAGGAGAATCTAGGCAATTCTGGGATATACAATTTGACTGAGTTAAATGAGCGTTATAAAGCTATCAAGTTTGGAACAGTTAAACAAACAGAGGTGATGATGTTCACTTAACTTAAGGAAAGACTATAAATATTGTTCTCATTACTTTGGCTCTCACAATTATCACAAGTTAGAGTAATATATTGTTACTAAATAAACTTAAATGGAAGAGGTTTAAGATGTCAAGTCCTGCTTTTGAAATAAGGGTCCAATAGAAAAGGAAAGCTAGTCTGAAAATAAGTATTGACTCAGCAAAACTGACCAAAACTTTTCAGTTGCAGTAATGAAACACATAGTCTTTTTAAGTATTCACTTTACATTCTGATCACTGCTCCCTCCCAGTCACCCCTTCTCACAATCTTTCCCCTACCACCCTCACCTTCTCCTCTGAGCTGGCATGAGTGCTGTTGGATATCTCCCCACCTGGCACACCACCTCTCCCACTGAGGCCAGATAAGGCAGCCCACCTAGAAGAACACATCCCACACATAGGCACCAACTTTAGGGATAGTCCTTGTTTCAGTTGTTTGGGGCCCACATGAAGACAAAGCTGTACATGTGAAACACACAGTCTTTTATCGCAGATGATCAACATAACTCTTCTATTATTTGCTCATGTCCTTTTAATGTTGAATTCCCAATGAGGATTAAGAATCTGTAGTCAATAAAATTATACTTTTCAAGGCATATTTCAAATCACAGATATACAAAATATAATTAAATAATGCCTCACAATTTCAATATAATTGTTAGAGAATTCCATGCATGCATATAATGAATTTTCACATGACTAGAAATTCTGCTCACAAGAAACTGGCTATGTTACTGATCTAGTTCATTTGACACTTTATTCTTTTTTCCTGTTTTTAGATAAATGATGAGAACAAGCCCAGGAAGCTTAAATATTCAGAATGATCTGATCAATCAGATCAATGAGCACTTTCCATAATCCAAAATGACATTTGGCTCATAACACACAGCCTATCTGCAGTATTTACTATTAATCTTCCAACATGTAGCACTTTTGTGGCTAACACCAAGAGTTAATATGTTATAAAGCATCACCTAGATATGGCTTTACTCTCTTCTCTACTTTAGGCTAGGGGGTTATTGATAGGATTTCCTGCAAAAGATTTAGATATAATTGCTATATTTTTTGTTACATGAATTATTCTACTCACATAAACACGTAAAGGTCAGCTACTGGAAGAAACACAAGTTTATTTGTATATCCACAAGCAGAATACTAATATAAACATTTACATAAAAATCTTGGAGAAAATATTTAGGCAACAAGTGAAATGACCATTTCCTAAAGACAAGAAAATTTGTTTATTTTAATTTCCTTCTATATTTTTCCACTTTGAGAATTGTTTATATTAAAAAATGTAAAAGTCAGAGGCAAGACTAATAATAGACACAAAAATAGACCAGAAAAATATATTATTCTAAAAGAGAGTTGTAAAGATATTCTCAAATGATAACATTTATTTGATGCTGACAATTCTCATATATACTACTTTGCAATACTGAGCACATCTTGAGGGCTATAAACTGGTTAAGTCTTATAAGCTTTGCCAAAGACAGGTTTTGCTTAAAAGCATGTTAAGAAAAGAGAAGATAAAAAAAATCTCTCAACAACTCAAAGAAAAGTAATGAGTCTGTCTGAAAATGCGAGATGGGCACGTGTGTGTGTGTGTGTGTGTGTGTGTGTGTGTGTGTGTGTTTTAATGAGATGCTTGCATCAGCACCAATGCCAGGAGCAAAGGCAATACTGTTGAGTTGGGAAGGGAAGTGATAAAATGTATGATTGAAATCCCAAAGGAAGCAAAAATTTCTGAAGCTGAAGCTTCTCAAGAAGTCATATGCTTGGATATAATAAAAATACTTTGAAGCATGGGGGAAAAATAGCTACTGAACCTGAAATTGTAGGATCAGGAAAGAAGAATAAAAGGCAGAATATAAGGGTTTCTTTCAAGTGATTTTACAGACACCACTATTTGAATGGACTGAGATGACAGGTTGCAAAAGGAAATGATGCTTCTTTCTTAACAATGAAAAGAACTGAGATATCTTTGGTCATAGAGCGATAATGAAATAACAGGAAATTCTTATAAAGTACTGGAAATATCCATGCAAGCTACCAACTTCTGAAACTTTTCCTGATTAATTCAGCAGAGAAAATTCCCTCTCATTAGGACATGTAGTGGTCCAAACTACTATTGCAGTTCAGACATTCAAACTGTTACTGAATTACCTTCTATGGAATCTAGACAAAGAAAAAAATGTAAAAACATTTCAATGGGGATTTAGAATTAGAAGCTGTCAGACACATTTTACTAAGCTGTATGAAGAGGTGACTGAAATGCCCCACAATCTTATTCTGGAGTTTTAATATAATAGGGGAGAAACAAGAGCCCCCACACCAGGAAAGAAAAACAGTAAGTTCAGTGACTACTCATTTCCATTTTAAATAATAAACAACTTGCATGAGCTAGCACTATATCCTGCACTAACCATGTTTTATAAGCTCATAACCCCCCAAAGAATATTTAATTAACCTCAAAAGCCAATAAACATAAGGAAGGTAGGCTTTGTGCATATATCTGAGGTCTCTATTCGTTCTTTGAGTGTTAGTACACTCAGATAAACACAAAATGTGACAAAGTGGATTTTTACCTTTTACAAAAAAAAACTGTTCTCATGGAAAAAAACATCTTTGTAAGTCACACATGGATTCATACAGGCTTACACACTTGGAACAGAATCTATTGACATTGTTATCTTTAAATAAACAAATGTCTAAGAAAAGGCACTGTAGTGTTTGTCTAATCAAAGCTGAAAGCCTTTATTTCAGTTTTCCTATTTTGTACATCTAAACTTTAGACAATTATAGGCATGGCACTGGGGTCAAATAGTATACAGTCATGATTTAGCCTGCCACCATACAAACTGCAAGACAAGAAGAAAAAGAATGATCATGTAGGTACTGATAGAAACAGAATATGACAGTTAACAAGGATACCCCCAAATACACTATCTTCTATAAGACTGGGTTTAGAAAAAACAACATAAGCAGAAAAATAAAACAGAAATAATTTTTAAAAGAGAGTCAGCAATGTGTGGACACAGTCTCAAGTAGAGTATTATAACCTCTGTGAATCAATTCTTAGCAAAGATAAGGATTATTTATGTTCAAATAAGCTGATGGAACCTATTTCATTATTCATCACATGATTACTGTCCCCCTTTCTACCTTGTTTCATTTTTCTCCATTCCATACCTCTGTTTTCCTTTGACTGCATATGGATACTGAATTCCAAGTACTTGGCCAATTACTGACCTCGGATAAATGTTTCCTTAATATACTTCTAGTAGCTTGTTTAAATATAGTTGAATATTGGAGAATAATAATTTGCTTTAAAAGTTCAAGACTCTAGAAGAATAGGAATGTATCACAGGAGATGAAGGAATCAAGGAAAGATATAGTACAGTGACTACACAATTATAAGAGCAAAAATACAATAGATAATTTAACAAGATGCAGAAACAAAATTCACAGCATCACAAAATCACAAAGCCTCTGTAGTAACAATATTCAAATGTCTACAACAGAAGGATGTGCATTTTGTGCATCATTTGAAACTATTTTAAAACAATAAAAATTGTATATACTTCTGATGTCTTCTTCAGACAACAAAGATAGCCTGACTTCTATCCACCATTTAACTCAAGAACAAATTTATTCTTGCCTCCACCTCTCAGACATTGTTAAAAGTTCCTCAGTATTTCCTTGAGAAAAATCTGTTTCAAGGCAGCTGAAATGAATGTCACTGTAATGCTATTTTTCTTATTAATTTATCTTATACATATCTTTTCAACACTCAGGTGCATAATCCTGAGGAGCAAGCCATCAAGTGACACTGTGTGTCAAACATTTTTGTGTTCCTTTCTTCACATTTCATTATTCCAGACACCTTGGACTTTGATTTGACACAGAAAGAATGCAGCTATCAAGAGCTAAACCATGAGTCTTTCCAGGAACCTGTGAACAACTTCAAAATAATGTGGTCAACATATTCCCATTTTCCTGCTTTCATTTCTTCAAATTTATAAGATTCTGTCTCTGTTCTGGAGCACTTGGCTATGACCTCTTTTTATTCTATTAATATGGAAAGCAGCCCCTACAACTTAATCAGATGCCTCTCTGTGATTCTTGACTTGAGTAGTTTATTTTAACTTCACGTAAGACCATCATTTATAGAAAGACCTCCACCCCTTAATAACTGTAATTCTCATATAATTACTATCAGTTAGTGAGCACTCTCGTGAGTACTATGAACATGTATTAACTTGGGTAACTCTAATTTATTTGTAGTAACTTAAATCTTCTTAGCAATCTACTGCCAGAGTATGTATGGCTTTGTCCTTACAGAAGTGGTTAGGAAGCTAGTTTTGCTGCAGAAATCTCACACAAGAGCTAGATTCATTTAGCAAGTTTTAAAATGTTTGCCTTCTTCTTGTCTTCTGATTTTGTTTCCTTGAAATATGAGCAGATGTCAAATGTTGCAGGAATAACCTTTTCAAGTAAGATTCTATCATGGTCAGTCCATTCCATTGTTTTTGCTTTTTTTTTTTTCCTTGTTCTCAGATGACTCTGGTTTCAGAAGAACTATCTACATTGATGCTGGCAACTCTGTGCTGACATAGGTCCTAGTTCAGGTTTAAGTAAAATGTCTTGAAGTAGTTATAAAAGAACTTACTTGAGTAGATCAAGGTCAGATAAGGGGTACAGTGAGGAGAAGAGACAGAAAAGAGATGTTTTTCTTTTCATTTTATGTTTTTGAATAAAGGCTTTAAGCTTTCTGGAAAAATAAGCTATTCACTATAACTGATGACAAAAGAAAATATGTTTTGTAAACCATTTTGCTTTTATCTTAAGTAGATAGTCTTTGGCAAAAGATTTGTTTTTCCATGACCATAGAGTTATCTTAATATACATGATTAATGATCCAATAAAATTAAAATCCCCCTACTACTCAACATCTTATTTAAGAAAAAATGTTCACTATTTTCTAATTGCAACAAGTAAGATCTCTGGATGCTGATAGTTTTTAATTAGGGAAGAAATTTTCTTTTAATTAGAAATGAGTTTTGTTTGTTTGTTTGTTTGGTAGGTTGGTTGGATTTTTGTTTTTCATTATTTCTCAATAAGTTCGAGAGTGTCCTCTAGTGGAGAGAGACTCTCTGGTCTCAGCAGTTTTAGAAATGACTAAATTACATCTGATTAGATGCTTGCATTAAATAATAAATGTTACTACTCAGCTGATTGGAATACACTAGTTGAAGGGAAAATGTATTCTTTTCCCTTTAAGACATGTTCACTACGTGCCCTAGTTGAAAACCTGCAGTGTGACAAGCATTGTTCTCATTTTAGATAGCAAATGATTTTATATGATCAATTTTCGTGCTTCCTTCAGAACCTGGTGAGATTGAGCTGACAGTGCACCTTTCTGCCAAAGAGGTAGCAGAAGCATTTAGTGCAATTTACTGTAGCTTTTACAGATATCAACTGGCAGAAGCAAGAATGCCATTACCTTCAGGACTCCAGCTCTGGCTGGCTGATACAGCTGATGTGCAGGAGTCTCAGGAACATAGTTTAAATCTCTCTCTCTCTCTCTCTTTCTCTCTCTCTCTCTCTCTGGTTATTCGAAAGAAATTAAGCAGAGAAGAAAATTAAATAAAGGTGTGTCTTTCCTCTGTGACTTCTGGAATTCCAACACTAATGTCCTATTTTTATAGTTAAGCATTAGAATCAATGCTGTTATGCAGAAGTGGGTTCTTCTTCAATAAACAAACAGAAGAGGATGCATAAGAGCTACAATGCTAGGCTCTCTGTATCACTGATAGAATTGCCTTATCATAGCACACACGAAAGCTCTAGAACAAAAAGCAAATACACCCAAGAGGAGTAGACTGCAGGAAATAATCAAACTCGGGGCTGAAATCAACCAAGTAGAAACAAAAAGAACTATATAAAGTATCAACAAAACCAGGAGCTGGTTCTTTGAGAAAATCAACAAGATAGATAAACCCTTAGCCAGACTAACCAGAGGGCACAGAGACAGTATCCAAATTAATAAAATCAGAACTGAAAAGGGAGACATAACAACAGAAACTGGGTAAATTAAAAAAATCATCAGATCCTACTTCAAAAGTCTATACTCAACAAAACTGGAAAATCTGGATGAAATGGACAATTTTCTAAACAGATACCAGGTACCAAAGTTAAACGAGGAGCAGATAAACCATCTAAACAGTTTCATAACCCCTATAGAAATAGCAGCAGTCATTAAAAATCTCCCTACCAAAAAAAGCCCAGGACCAGATGGTTTTAGTGCAGAATTCTATCAGACCTTCTAGGACGACCTAATACCAACTCTCTTCAAAATCTTCCACAAAATAGAAACAAAAGGAACACTACCCAATTCATTCTATGAAGCAAGAATTATGCTCATACCTAAACCACACAGACACAACAAAGAAAGAGAACTTCAGACCAATCTCCCTTATGAATATTGATTTTAAAATACTCAATAAAATACTTGTAAATTAAATCCAAGAACACATCAAAACAATCATCCATCATGACCAAGTAGGCTTTATCCTAGGAATGCAGGGATGGTTCAATATATGGAAATGAATCAACATAATCCACTATATAAACAAACTCAAAGAAAATAACCTAATGATCATCTCACTAGATGTTGTAGAAGCATTCAACAAAATTCAACACCCCTTCATGGTAAAAGTCTTGGAAAGATCAGGAATTCAAGGCCCATACCTAAACACAGTAAAAGCAGTATACAGCAAGCTAGTTGCCAACATCAAACTAAATGGAGAGAAGCTTGAAGCAATCCCACTAAAATCAGGGACTAGACAGGCTGCCCACTCTCTCTCTCTGCCTATTCAATATAGTACTAGAAGTCCTATCCAGAGCAATTGGATGACAAAGGGAAGTTAAAGGGATACAAATAGGAAAGGAGGAAATCAAAATATCACTATTTGCAGATGATATGATAGCATACTTAAGTGACCCCAAAACTTCCACCAGAGAATTCCTAAACCTGATAAACAACTTCAACAAAGTGGGTGAATATAAAATAAACTCAAACAAATCAGTAGCCTTCCTCTACTCAAAGGATAAACAGGCTGAGAAAGAAATTAGGGAAATTACACACTTTACAATAGTTACAAATAATGTAAACTACCTTGGTGTGAATCTAACAAAGCAAGTGACAGATAAAGTCTCTGAAGAAAAAAATTGAAGATCTCAGAAGATGGAAAGATCTCCCATGCTCATGGATTGGCAGGATTAATATAGAAAAAATGGCCATCTTGCCAAAAGCAATCTAAATATTCAGTGCAATCCCCAACAAAATTCTAATTCAATTCTTCATAGAGATAGAAAGAGCAATTTCCAAATTCATTTGGAATAACAAAAAACCCAGGATAGCAAAAACTATTTTCAACAATAAAAGAACTTCTGGGGGAAATCACCATTCCTGACCTCAAGTTGTACTATAGAGCAGTAGTGATTAAAAACTGCATTGGTATTGGTCCAGAGACAGACAGGTAGATCAATGGAATAGAGTTGAAGTCCCAGAAATGAACCCTCACACCTCCATAGGTCACTTGATCTTTGACAAAGGAACTAAAATCATCCAGTGGAAAAAGGACAGATATCATTTTCAACAAATGGCACTGGATCAACTGGAGGTCAGCATGTAGAAGAATGCAAATCAATCCATTCTTTTCTCCTTGTACAAAACTCAAGTCCAAGTGGAAAAAGGATGTTCATATAAATCCAGATTCACTGAAACTAATAGAAGAGAAAGTGGGAAAGAGCCTCGAACACTTTGGCACAGGGGAAAAGTATTCGCTAAACAGAACACCAATGGCTTATGCTCTAAGATCAAGAATTGACAAATGGGACCTCATAAAATTGCAAAGATTCTGTAAAGCAAAGGACATTATCAATAGGACAAAATGGCAACCAACAGATTGGGAAAAGATCTTTACCAATCCCACATCTGATAGAGGGCTAATATCCAATATATACAAGGAACTCCAGAAATTAGACTCCAGGCAACCAAATAACCCTATTAAAATGGGGTGTAGACCTAAATAAAGAATTCTCAACTGAAGAACCTTGAATGTCTGAGAAGCACCTAAAGAAATGTTCAACATCCTTAGTCATCTGGGAAATGCAAATCAAACCAACCTTGAGATTCCACTTCACATCAATTAAAATGGCTAAGATGAAAAATTCAGGTGATAGCAGATGCTGGCAAGGATGCGGAGAAATAGGAACACTCTTCCATTTTTGGTGGGATTGCAAGCTGATATAACCACTGTGGAAATCAGTCTGGTGATTCCTCAAAAAATTGGACTTAGTATTACCTGAGGATCCAGCTATACCACTCCTGGGCATATACTCAAAAGATGCCCAAACATATAACAAGGACACATGCTCCACTATGTTCATAGCAGCCTTATTTATAATAGCCAGAAGCTGGAAAGAACCCAGATGTCCTTCAATAGAAGAAAGAATACAGAAAATGTAGTATATTTACACAATGGAGTACTATTCAGCTACTAAAATCAATGATGTCATGAAATTCTTAGGTAAATGGATGGAACTGGAAAATATCATCCTGAGTGAGGTAACCCAATAACAAAAGAACATACATGTATTGTGCTTACTGATAAGTTGGTATTAGTTCCAAAGCACACAATACCCAAGATACAAGTCACAGACCACATGAAGCTCATGAAGAAGGAACACCAAAGTTTGGGTGCTTCAGTCCTTCTTAGAAGGAGTAACAAAATACTCACAGGAGCAAATACAGAGACAAAGTATGGAACAGAGACTTAAGGAGGGGCTGTCTGGAGACTGCCCAACCTGGGGATCCATTCCATGTGCAGTCACCAAAGGCAGACACTGTTGTGGATGCCAGGAAGTGCATACTGACAAGAGCCTGATATAGCTGTCTCCTTATAGGATTTGCCAAAGCCTGACATACACATAGGTGGATGCTCACAGCTAACCATTGAACTAATCACAGGGTTCTCTCAATGGAGGAGGTAGAGAGAAGACTGAAGGAGCTGAAGGGGTTGCAACCCCATTGGAAGAGGGATAATACCAACCAACCAGAGCTCCCAGGGTCTAAACCACCAGCTTAGGAACACATAGGGAGGGACTCATGGCTCTAGCTGTATATGTACAGGAGGATGTCATTGTCAGTCATAGGTGGGAGAGGAAATCCTTAGTCCAGTGAAGGCTGGATGCCCCAGTGTTGGGGAATTCGAGGGTGGAGTAGGAGTCGGTGGGTGGGGGCACATCCTCATAGAAGCAGGAGGAGAGGGGATGGGATAGGGGGTTCCTGGGTGGGGGAATGGAGATCATATCTGAAATGTAAATAAAATATCCAATAAAAAAGAAAAGAATTTGAAGACAAAATAGAACTGAATTCAATATTATATCATTTTAAATGTTTGTGTAAAAAAGCAATAATAAACTGCTTTTCTTTTTCATTACTGAGGATCGAAGTCAGAACCTGAAACATGCTATGTGAACACTTTACAAGTAACCTACAGAGTCAACCCTTAGACTCTTCTTTATTGGATATTATATTTATTTACATATCAGATATTATTCCCTTTCCCCATACCCCCAGAAACCTTACAGGGTCTTCCTACAACATATCCCAGGTTGGCCAGGAATGTGCAATATAATCTAGGCCTATCTCAGACTTGAGATCCTCTCGCTTCTACTTCTCAAATCCTGAGATTACAGGAGTATTCCACTTAACTTGGAAAGAGCTTATTCTTGACTCTGAAAATCTTGTAGGTATTTTCTGGGCTTGCCTGATCTAGTTCAGTGAGGGTAAATGACTCTTACATACAGAAACAGAATTTTTAAGAATCCAGTAGCATGAGCAAATATAAAAGACTAATGTCTTAAAATATTAGAACAGATGTTTTTCATTTTTTTTCTGGTGCAACTGACAAAATTCAAACAGTGATACTAATTTTAGCCAATAAAAATATTTTGTCATTGAAAGTGTAGAACCAAGTGCAGAAATGCCTATGACTGCTTTTTAAAAGAGGACAGCTGAGTGCATTGCACTTTCCTCTTTGCTTAAGATGGAGAAGTCCTAAGCACAATTTTGAGAGATTTCCATCGCTTCTCATAGCTTGGTTATAAGGCCTTCAATCCTTAGGATCTACCTTCCTGGGCCCCAGTGAGCACAGAGTCATATAGACTATTATCATAATTTATTGTCACATCTAATTGAAAGAGTGAGCTTACTCAGTTCATCTTTTTGCAACCATGCCTAAGTGTTCTCTTATATTCATGTTACTGGGGTAGGCTCTTACTAGGCTCATTCATATAACTAATTACAGCTAGAAAATATCAGTTGTGCAATGCTGGTGTGTGTAAATAAAACTTGAGAAAGGTAAAAGTTCTTTAATAAATCTAGTATTGTGGGGATACTAGATTCACTTCTACCTTTTAGTCAATAATTTAAATTTACCTCATTAAGGTAGCCAATTAACCTACATATACCACTATACATAAAAATGAACTCAGTGTAAGAAGTAAAATAGTAAAAAAAAATTTTCAACTCCTACATACATATTCGTGATTTACCTCAATGAATACCCCATGCTTTTATTATCATGATTTTACTCATCTTAATGTGATTTTATACCTAATATTGTTACTTTGCTAAGAAAATATTATTCCTTATGGAGTCAAAATTTCTTAGCAGCACTCTTGAATCTATGAGCTATATTTGCATTGTCCCCTCAGGCAAGGACTGTGCTTTGCTTCTCCATATACCCTTTGATATAATGCCTTGAGAAGAACATACCTCTTCTGAGATTCTTCCCAATAATTCATAAACTTAATTTAATGTTGAAAAGACATCACTAAGCCTCAATTAAAAACATTCTATAGGATAATGGATCCTCTTCTAAATCTCACAAGTAGCTCTCATTTCATTAAATAAAACATACTGTAAAAAATGATACATTTGATAAACTTGACAATGATGGAAAATGCTTCATCAACTATTCTTTTAGCTGTTTCATTAAATCAATGGAATAATCTCATTGTTACCAGTCAACTTGTTTTGCTTTATTTTGTTTTAAGTGGGTACAAATGGTTTTATGTTATGTTTCCCTCACTTTTCTCCACAGGTGGCTCAGCCAACCTCACCTGCAGAGCTTTCTTTGGGTACAGTGGAGATGTCAGTCCTTTAATTTACTGGATGAAAGGAGAGAAATTTATTGAAGATCTGGATGAAAATAGAGTTTGGGAAAGTGATATTAGGTAAAATAATTTTTCTACTTTTAAACATGTGGAATTAACATTTGTTCTGTTAAGCAGGGAAGAGGTGAGCCAAAATAACAAAAGTTATTAATATTTTCTCTTTCAATTATCATAACGAAATTATATAATCTGTAATACTTTATATCAAACAAAGAATTGTTGATGCTGATTATGAAATTACAAAATGTGAACATCATATACAAAGAATTTAAGAGTAATTCTTTTTTCTAAATATTTTTATTATTAATTATTTGGTATTTCATATAGTTTGTCTTGATGATATTCACAAACAAAACCAACTTGTCTACCTAAAAATAATTTCAAAAGAAACATTTCCCTAGAAATACACTAAAACCAAAACAATGGAAAATATTGAAGCCCATTTTAACCTTAGAAAAATCATTTTCTATTTAATTTGTAAAATCAACTATTAAAAGTTGCTGCGAGGAAGCCAACATGGTGACTAATGTCTGTAAACACAGTACTTGATAAGCTCAGATAGGAAAGTTGCCATGAACTGAAGACTAACCTGGGTCACCTGAGTGCCAGTCTGCGCTAGAATGAGATGCTGTCTCTTAAAAATAATCCTGAAAGGAACCATTAGCAAGGCACTACATAGACTCAAGTACAACCTTCATATTCTCTGTGAATGATATTACATATCTAAAAACTACCAAGTAGCATGTAAAATGCTTGATGGGTTGATAGATGATATACAAATTTTCTACTTTAAAATATATATATTTATAAAGAATAAATATTAGGAGAACAAACCTTTAAATTGTTATATAACTATTTTGAGGGAATGATTGTTATACTTTTTTAATGTGCTTACATATTTGTTGACGTACATTTAAGCAAAAACGTATTCAGTGATGAAGGAAATTGTATTTGGACATGAAGAATTAGTTCTAATCATAATGTAAATGAGCAAGAACTTTCATAATGATAACTAAGTTATAAGCAAATCAAATGATGAATATTTTCTAAATATTCTTCAATATAAAGCTTGTGTCTTCTGGCAGGATATGGGGATTTAAGCAATGGTTCTCCTTTTTAAAAGTCAAGACTTTTAAAACTTTAACAAAGATATAAGAAAATATTTTTCAGTATGAAGAAATAATGAATATAACTGTTGTAGGAGATCATTTCTATTAGAATCTTCTCTCTGGCAATAAACACAATATCGCACTGAGGAGTACCTCAATTTGATTCTGGAAGATCTAAATGGGCAATTGTCCAATATGAAAAAAAATCTTTTTTGTCATTTTTTATATTTAAAATGTTTTATTGTTTACCAATACTTTTTGCATTATGAACCTAAACTGTCTAACTTTGAATATATATATATATATATATATATATATATATATATATATATATATATATATACATTTACCCAGGCAGGAGTTTGGAACTAGTAATATTGAGAGCAGGGAAAAGGAAACCTAGTTTAAGAAATTTTCTGTATGTTTTGAGAGCTTGCTAAAATAGCTAAGGATCAGATTAGTGAGCATTTACCATTAATTTTAAAAGTCAGAATTAAATACCAGAATTTTAGTCTACAGGTTTATGGTTTCATATTTCTTTAAAATGATGCAGCTCATTTGTATTATTAGGAAAAATAAGTCAGGCTGGAGGTTTCAACTGATATGTCAAAATAACTCAGAAATTTTCTTTTTTATTCTTGTTAAAAATAATCTGATATATAATTAGGCCTCCAGCCTAATATTTTAGAATCTTTTATCTCATTTTTAAAATCATATTTCTTCTTAAAGGAAAAGTAATTTGTAAACTTTTCTTCAAGGTCTCTCTCACCTCTTTGTTATGACAGTATGATTGTCCTGCTATGAGAGATAATTAACTGCTAGTTCATTAGCATCTGCAAAGACAAGTTTCTTCATTAGAAGTGAAGAAGAAAAGGGCATGATATCATTTAATTAACTTAGCATCAATTCATAACCAGATTTGAAGCACAAACTCTATAGGTATATTCTCATCATATTCAAATTCATCTACAATTCTTTCTTTTTCATGTGTGTGTATGTTTGTGTGGGTTTTTTTTTTTTTTTGTTGCGTTTTCTTTTATGTTTTAGAATCCTTAAGGAACACCTTGGAGAACAAGAAGTTTCTATCTCTTTAATTGTTGACTCTGTGGAAGAAGGTGACCTGGGGAACTATTCCTGTTATGTTGAAAATGGGAATGGACGTCGGCATGCCAGTGTTCTCCTTCATAAACGAGGTGAGTGGAACCTTCTCTGCTTGAGGGAGGAGGAGATAAATGTTCCATAGAAGGGAAATCATTGGAATCTAGTAAAAGAAAATTACTTTAAAAAAATTTCTCCATAAACCTAGCACAAGTAAAACAATCCCATTAGCAATATGTCCATGAAGTTGTTATTTGACTTATGACAATTTAAAAGCCAGTACTCAGAGGTGAAATCTGGTAGAAGAAAGCCAAGTTTGATTAAGGGTTAGCACCTAGCTATTTGTCCCTAAGTGAATGATGTTTTAAGAGAACTCGGGTATAGAAATGAGTTTGTTTGTTTGTTTGTTTTCGGGGGGGGAGGGAGGGAGAGGCAAGGAACAAGAGGAAAGAAAGTTCTGTTCTTTGAGTGATTATTACCCAAAACAATTCTCTATCCTGGAGTATGTGACTTCCACTCCAGAAGATTGAACCTGACCTCCTGTACCAGTTTCTGTATTTTTTTAAATTACTATGAATGGCCTGAGAATTAATTCTCAAAACAATTTGCATTCTTTTTGTTTGCTGATGCCTAGAACTAGACTAAAAAAGGACACATCTTGATTTGGTCTAAGGGCATCCAGCTGTTCTGGGTTTTGTAAATCTAAAGTTAATTTAGCAGTTAACAACTTTCTTCCTTTAGATGCAACTTTCTTTAGAATTTAGAATGGTGGGCAATGGCAAATCACAAAGGGAGAACCATTACTACAAAGGAAGACAGCATCATAGATGGATGACTAAATCAAATTCCTGTCAACTTTGGATCATTTGCCTTGCTTTAATTTCAAATATATAGTCTGAGAAAATTGTTTTCATGTCAGTTTAGGACATATAAAATGGAAAAATATTATCAGCTCTTCAGTGTTTTATATAGATAACAAATATAACAAATAGGAAGGGCTTGATACAGTACTTATACACAGAAGATGTCATTAAAATAACTTCATTTTTAATGCAATAAGTGTGTTCCTATTGGAATGTTGTTCCATTAGTTCAAGAACTATGTCTGATAAATTTCTCAATCAGTATTTCTTGACATTTGAACCTCGTATAGTTTTTACATACATAATATCCTCCCATGAGTAATAGTAACTTACTATAAGTAAGATAGGTTGTAGTTAAGGGTAGTGTCTTGAAATAGTAACTTTTTCTCCACAGCAGCTTATATACACAGGTGTGTGTGTGTGTGTGTGTGTGTGTGTGTGTGAGAGAGAGAGAGAGAGAGAGAGAGAGAGAGAGAGAGAGAGAGTTGTGTTTAAATGGTTTAAAATTAAAGATGATTATAAAATGTGTGACTTGGTGAAATTTTCATGCATGTTAGAGGAGAAAATATTTTTCTCGTTTTTACTAAGTTAAAACATTCTAGTTTACTTATTCCAAGTACACTTGGTACTCTCTTACTCAGCAGATTTGCAATGATTTTAATTTCAAAGCACATCTTCAATCCTAGAGTCTTTGAGGTTTGAAAAGAGAAAGAACACTGAAGACTGTTCCCTGCCTTATTGGGAAATAGATTCTCTTTGAATAGTGTTGCTGAAAGCTATTAAAATAGACACCTTGACTGTCAAGGTGACTATAATATTAAAGTAGCATATTATGCTGTAATGTGTGGAGAGAGGAAAAGGAAGCAGCAGCGAGCAACATTTTTTCCTGTGCTTTAACAATTGTCACACAATGAAAGAATTTGAGTGAGGCCCTGTGTATATAGAGAAGTAAAAATGTGGCCTCAGTGGACCATAGACTTAACTACTTATCCTGCCACAGATCCTTCAAAATAGGCTGTCAGCTTATACTGGACCACATTCCATCTCTAGAAAATCCATTCTAGGTTTGGAAGTATCTGTTAGAAAGCATCTCCATTTCTCTGGTTTTCTATCCATTGGCTCTAATTTATACTTTCAATTGCTCTTTTCCTAGCAATCAGATATTTGATAATAGTCACAATGGCCCTGCTGAACCTTCATTTTACCATGTACTCATTCTTCATTTATATATTTCATTCCTGTAACTCTCTTGAATATTCTCTAAGTGAAGAGTTTAAATTAGTCCTTAAGAATTGAACTAGTGAAAAAAAAGATTAGGAAACATGTTAAAAATCTATTGGGTCGGGGGCTAGTGAGTTAAGAGCACCTGTTTCTCATGAAGAGAATCTGAGTTCAGTTGCCAGTATACATATGGTGGTTAACAACAATTTATAACTTCATTTCTATATGATCTGATACCCACTTCTGAGGTCTGTGAGCACCAGGTACACATGTGGCATACATATATGCATGCACAAAAAAAAACCTCATAAACATAAAATGAAATAAATCTAAAAAGAATTTTAAGTCTGTTAATTTGGACAAAATATATTTCCATGTGGAGCAAGGGAGAGATGACAGTTAAGGAATTTTTATAAACAAATAGGCTTGACAATGTACTGGATGTAGGGGTGAAGCTAATAAAGCTGTTTTTTTTTTTTCAGGTAGGTATGCAGTTAGAAAAGGATCAAACACACTCTAGGATGCTTCTAGCGTGTTTAGCCTAAGGTTTAGCATATAAAGCTACTAAAGTTTCCAATTAAAGAAAAGTACAATTTTGAAAAATCAAGGTAATTATTTAATAATAAATGCCATCAGTGCCTGGTTATGTGAATATGAGGAAGAAAAATTGTGGCCAGTTTTAGTTGCTCTCAAATACTTAAGTTGACCATGATACTCTTCCAAATTTGTATTTATATAAACAAGTTTGTTCTTAAGATAAAAGCATTAATTCCCAAAGAGTCCTTTGAGTTTGTATACTCTGAAAGTCTATTCTTTTTTTATAAGATTTATTTTATTTATATGAGGGCACTGTTTCTGTCTTCAGACACACCAGTAGAGGGCGTTAGATTCCATTATAGATGGTTGTGAGCCACCATGTGGTTCCTGGGAATTGAGCTCAGGACCTCAGGAAGAGTAAGTAGTCAGGGCTCTTAACCACTGAGCCATCTCTCTAGCACTGAAAGTCTGTTCTTAAAGTGAATGGGCACCATCTCTGTAAGAGAGTTGGAGGAAAGGAGTCTTCCCTTTCGAAGGCAATAATGGATGTAATCTTCTCACAAAGGGCTCATTCTATAGAATGACCACACCAGTCTTGAAAACAAGGAAATTGGTCAGCATAGGACATAATTGTAAATTCACCACCAGGACGAAGTTCAAAAAGAGAGAACATAGCAAATATGATCCCATAGGTTTGAATCTTCAATGGTAAGTTCTCTGAGGCTATTAGATTTCTGTCACATGATCAACTATGCAATTATCAAATAATTTTCTACATTTCTCAAAGAACCAATGCTCAGAAAAACAACTGGAAGCTTCCATTGTTAGTCTTTTGTTTCTGCCACCAACTTAAGACTTCCCTAAATTACCAGTTTTCAAAATCTTTCTTTTAAAATATTTTTGTAGAGCTATATTAAAATATTTGTTTTCATCTAGATCAGTGGTTCTCAACCTTCCTAATGCTGAGACCCTTTAATGCAGCTCCTCATGTTGTGGTGACCCCAACCATAAACTTTTTTTTATTGTTACTCCATAACTAATTTTGCTACTGTTATGAATCATAATATAAGTAGCTGTGTTTTTCAATGGTCTTAGGTGACCCCCATGAAAGGGCCAGATCCCTGGGGAGGGATGTAACCCACAGGTTGAGAACAGCTGATTTAGATCTTTGTCACTCAGAACTGTAATTTCTGAAGATAAAGTTTATCCAAAGTTCTAAACATATTTTTTCCACTGTCCCTTTTTTGTTCAATGTTGTTGATATAACATGATTTTAGCCCAACAATAAGTTACAGTATGGACTTAGAAAGCATACTTCTGTCCATCAAGTGAGTCTATATTTGAGGTAGGCTCAATGCTATATTATTACTAGCCCTCTATCATTTTTTTGGAAAAAAATCATGATTTAATATAGCCAGCTGAAATCTACCAGGAAATTTGACTGGTGAAAATTTTCCCTTAAGAGAATCTAAAATCCCATGAAGGCTCAACACTGAGAGTGTGGGGGGGAGGGAATTCGAGGGTGGGGAGGTAGGAGTGGGAATATAGGTGGGGGCACATCCTCATAGAAGCAGGAGGAGGGGGGGATCAGTTAGGGGGTTCCTGGGTGGTAGGGGGAATGGGGTAAGTGGATAAAATCTGAAATGTAAATAAAATATCCAATTAAAAAAAGAATATCTAAAGTTGTCAACTCCTATATCTAGTAAAAAAAGGTAATTGGGAAATTAGAATAATGTCAGAGAGAAAGAGAGAGACAGAGAAAGAGAGAGAAAGAGAGAGAGAGAGAGAGAGAGAGAGAGAGAGAGAGAGAGAGAGAGAGAGAGAGAGAGAGAGAGAGACAGGTCGGGGCTGAGAGACTGTTTATGAGTGTCCTGACTCTTTCTCCTTACCCCAGTAAGCTGCCTATTTTCATAAAACCTTGCTAGTGTCTGGCCTGGAGAGCTTGATAGTTAAATATTGGGTTCAAAAGAGCCAAACACTTCTTCATCTAAGGATAGAACCTTGTGAAATTTTCCCTGGAATTTTTATTATGTAGAATTTGTTTAGGAAAGCATATTTTTTTGAGATATCATGGGTACAAGTTTGTTGTCATGTCTAGAAGATACTATTAGTGGTTCTCAACCTTCCTAATGCTTTGATCCTTTAATATAGTTTCTCATGTTGTGGTGACTTCTGTGTCAGTGACCTATAATTCCTAGTCCCAAATTTTATGACTACTTCATGTCCTCACAATATGGGCATCTTTATAATCTCTAACAAAGCACCTTGGTAGTTAAGGGCATGGGATTGAGAACAAAGCTGTCTGTGAGCTTCAAATTGTCTTCTATAAAATGGGACTGACAAGTGATCTATTACTTGTAGCAGCTTGAGATTTAAATGAACATATGTGCCAATGCTTATCACAGCATCTGACATACTTTTTATTATTATTTTTTAAATACATTTCAGATTTTATCCCCTCACCCCATTCTCCCCACCACCCAGGAACCCCCTATCCCATCCCCCCTCCTGCCTCCACAAGGGTGTGCCCCCACTCCCCACTCCCCACCGTTGAATTCTTCCCCCCTCAGTGTTCAGCCTTCATGGGACCAAGGATCTCCTCTCCCACACATGACTGACAAGGCCATCCTCCTCTAAGTATACAGCTGAAGTCATGTGTGCCTCCCTTTGTACTCCCAGGCTGGTAATTTAGGCCCTGGGGAGCTCCGATTGGCTGGCCCTGTTGATATCCTCTTGGGGCCACCAACCCTTTCAGCTCCTTCAGTCCTCTAACTTCTCCATTGGGAACCCTTGACCAGATCAATGGGTAGCTGCGAGCATCTGCCACTGGGTATGTCAGACTCTGGCAGACCTCAGAGGAGACAGCTATATCAGGCTCTTGTCAACATGCACTTCCTGACATCCATATCAACATCTATCTTTGGTGACTGCACATAGGACAAATATCAAGGTAGAGTGGTCTCCCTATGGCACCACCTTGACTTTCTGTCCCACATTTTGTCACCATATTTGCTCCCTTGAGCATTCTGTCACTCCTTCCAAGTAGGACCGAGGCATCCACACTTGGTCTTCCTTGTTCATGAGATTCATGTGGTCAGTTAGTTGAATCTTGGCTATTTCAAGCTTTTGGGCTAATATCCGCATATAAGTGAGTAAATACCATGTGTGTTCTTTTGTGATTGTGTTACCTCACTCAGGATGGTAGTTTCAAGTTCCATCCATTTACCTAAGAATTTCTCGAATTCATTATTTTAATAACTGAGTAGTACTTGACTGTGTAAACGTACCACATTTTTTTGTATCCTTTCCTCTGTTGAAGGACATCTGGGTTCTTTCCAGCTTCTGGCTATTATAAATAAGGTTGCTATGAACATAGTGGAGCATATGTCCTTGTTCTATGTTGGAGCATCTACTGTGTATATGCCCAGGAGTGGAATAGCTGGGTCCTCAGGTAGTGCTATGTCCAATTTTCTGAGGAACCACCAGACTGATTTCCAGAGTGATTGTACCAGCTTGCAATCCCACCAACAATGGAGGAGTGTTCCTCTTTCTCCACATCCTTCCCAGCATCTGCCATCACTTGAATTTTTTATCTTAGCCATTCTGACTGGTGTGAGGTGGTATCTCAGGGTTGTTTTGATTTGCATTTCCCTGATGACTAAGGAAGTTGAGCATTTCTTAAGGTGCTTCTCAGCCATTCGAATTTCCTCAGTTGAGAATTCTTTGTTTAGCTCTCTACCCCATTTTTAAATAGGATTATTTGGTTGTCTGGAGTCTAATTTCTTGAGTTCTTTGTATATATTGGATATTAGCCCTCTATCAGATCTATGATTGGTAATGATCTTTTCCCAATCTGTTGGTTGCTGTTTTGTCTTATTGACAGTGTCTTTTGCCTTACAGAAGCTTTGCAGTTTTATGAGGTCCCATTTGTCAATTCTTGATCTTAGAGCATAAGCCATTGGTGTTCTGTTCAGGAACTTTTCCCCTGTGCCTAAGCATTCGAGAGTCTTCCCCACCTTCTCTTCTATTATTTTCAGTGCATCTGGTTTTATGTGAAAGTCCTTTATCCACGTGGACTTGAGCTTTGTGCAAGGGGATAGGAATGGATTGATTTGCATTCTACTTGCTGACCTCCTAAGTTAATTGATCCAGCACCATTTGTTGAAAATGCTGTCCTTTTTCCACTGGATGGTTTTAGCTGCTTTGTCAAAGATCAAGTGACCATAGGTGTGTGGGTTCATTTCTGGATCTTCAATTATATTCCATTGATCTTCCTGCCTGTCTCTGTACCAATACCATGCAGTTTTTATCATTACTGCTCTATAGTACAGTTTGAGGTCAGGGATGGTGATTCCCCCAGAAGTTCTTTTATTATTGAGAATGGTTCTCGCTATCCTGGGTTTTTTGTTATTCCAAATGAATTTGCAAATTGCTCTTTCTATCTCTATGAAGAATTGATTTGGGATTTTGATGGAGATTGCATTGAATCTGTAGATTGCTTTTAGCAAGATGGCCATTTTTACTAAGTTAATCCTGCCAATCCAGGAGCATGGGAGATCTTTCCATCTTCTGAGATCTTCTTCAATTTCTTTTTTCAGAGACTTGACGCTCTTGTCATACAGATCTTTCACTTGCTTGGTTAGATTCATTCCAAGATATTTTATACTATTTGTGACTATTGTGAAGGGTGTCAGTTCCATAATTTCTTTTTCAGCCTGTTTATCTTTTGAGTAGAGGAAGGTTACTGATTTGTTTGAGTTGATTTTATATCCAGCCATTTTCCTGAAGAAGTTTATCAGGTTTAGGAGTTCTCTGGTGGAAGTTTTAGGGTCACTTAACTATACTATCATATCTTCTTCAAATAGTGATATTTTGATTTCTTCTTTTCCTATTTGTATCATTTTGACTTCCTTTTGTTGTCTAATTGCTCTGGCTAGGACTTCCAGTACTGTATTGAATAGGTAGGGTGAGAGTGGGCAGCCTTGTCTAGTCCCTGATCTTAGTGGGATTGCTTCAAGTTTCTCTCCATTTAGTTTGATGTTGGCAACTAGGTTGTTGTATATTGCTTTTACTGTGACTAGGTATGGGCCTTGAATTCATGATCTTTCGAAGACTTTTAACATGAAGAGATGTTGAATTTTGTCAAATGCTTTCTTGGCATCTAGTGAGATGATCACGTGGTTTTTTCTTTGAGTTAATTTTGGAGTGAATTACATGGATGGATTTTCGAATAGTGAACCATCCCTCATCCCTACATTCCTAGGATAAAGCCTACTTGATCATGATGGATGATTGTTTTGACATGTTCTTGGATTCAGTTTGGGAGAATTTTATTGAGTAGTTTTGCATCAATGTTTATTAGTGAGACTAGTCTGTAGTTCTCTTTCTTTGTTGGGTCTTTGTGAGGTTTAGGTATGAACGTAATTGTAGCTTCATAGAATGAGTTGGGTAGTGTTCCTTCTGTTTCTATTCCATGGAATAGTTTGAAGAGAATTGGTATTAGGTCTTCCTTGAAGATCTGATAGAATTATGCACTAAAACCATCTGGTCCCAGACTCTTTTTGGTGGGTAGAATTTTAATCACTGCTTCTATTTCTTTAGGGGTTATGGGACTGTTTAAATGGTTTATCTGCTCCTCTTTTAACGTTGGTACTTGGTATCTGTCTAGAAAATTGTCCATTTCATCCAGATTTTCCAATTTTCTTGAGTATAGGCCTTTGTAGTGGGATCTGATGATTTTTTTAATTTCCTCAGTTTCTGTTGTTATGTCTCCCTTTTCATTTCTGATTTTATTAATTTGGATGCTTTCCCTTTGCCCTTTAATTAGTCTGGCTAAGGGTTTATCTATCTTGTTGATTTTCTCAAAGAACCAGCTCCTGGTTTTGTTGATATTTTGTATAGTTCTGTTTCATCTTGGTTCATTTCAGCTCTGAGATTGATTATTTCCTGCCATCTACTCCTCTTGGGTATATTTGCTTCTTTTTGTTCTAATGATTTCAGGTGTGCTGTCAAGCTGTTAGTGTATGCTCTCTCAAGTTTTTTTTTTCCTTTTTTAAGCACTTAGAGCTATGAGTTTTCCTCTTAGTACTGCTTTCATGGAGTCCCACAAGTTTTGGTATGATGTGTCCTCCTTTATTTGATTTTAGAATGGTTACTCCAGCTTATTTCTTGGACCATTTGCTTGAAAGATTTTTTTTCCATCCTTTTACTCTCAGGTAGTGTCTGTCTTTGTCACAGAGGTGTGTTTCCTGTATGCAGCAAAATTCTGAGTCCTGTTTATGTATCCAGTCTGATAGTCTACATCTTTTTATTGGAGAATTGAGTCCATTGATATGAAGAGATATTAAGGAAAAATGATTGTTGCTTCCTGTTATTTTTGTTATTAGAGGTGGAATTATGTTTGTGCGACTATCTTCTTTTGGTGTTGTTGGAAGACTACTTTCTTGCTTTTTCTTGGTTGTAGTTTCCCTCCTTGTGTTGGAGATTTCCATCTATTATCCTTTGAAGTGCTGGATTTGTGGGAAGATATTGTTTAAATTTGGTCTTGTCATGGAATATCTTGGTTTCTCCATCAATAGTGATTGTGAGTTTTGCTGAGTATAGTAGTCTGGACTGGCATTTGTGATCTCTTAATGTCTGTATAATATCAGTCCAGGATCTTCTGGCTTTTATAGTCTCTGGTGAGAAGTCTGGTGCAATTCTTATAGGTCTGCCTTTATATGTTACTTTGCCTTTTTCTCTTACTGCTTTTAGTATCTTCTCTTTGTTTTGTATATTTGATGTTTTGATTATTATGTGACGGGAGATATTTCTTTTTTGGTCTAGTTTATTTGGGGTTCTGTAGGCTTCTTGTATATTTAAGGACATCTCTTTCTTTAGATTAAGGAGTTTTCCGCTATAATTTTGTTGAAGATATTTACTGGCCCTTTAAGTTCGGAGTCTTCACCCTCATCTATTATCCTTAGGTTTGGCCTTCTCATTGTGTCCTGGATTTTCTGGATGTTTTGTGTTAGGAGCTTTTTGTATTTCGCATTTTCTTTGACAATTGTGTCACTGTTTTCCATGGTATCTTCTGCGCATGAGATTCTCTCTTCTATCTCTTGTATTCTGTTGGTGATGCTTGCGTCTATGACTCCTGATCTTTTTCCTAGGTTTTCTATCTCCATGGTAGTCTCCCTTTGAGATTTCTTTATTGTTTCTACTTCCATTTTTAGATCCTGGATGGTTTTTTGTAATTTCTTCACCTGTTTGGTTGTGTTTTCTTGCATTTCTTTAAGGGCTTCTACCTGTTTACCTGTGTTCTCCTCAAATTCTTTGAGGGTGTTTTTTATGTCCTTTTAAAAGTCCTCTATCATCATCATGAGAAGTGATTTTAATTCTGAATCCTGCTTTTCCGGTGTTATGTGGTGTTCAGGACTTGCTATGGTGGGATAACTGGGTTCTGGTGATGCCAAGTAACTTTGGTTTCTGTTGTTTACATTCTTAAGCTTGGCTTTCGCCATTTGGTTAACTCTAGTGCTACCTGCACTCACTGGTTCTGACCGGAGCCTGCCTTTTCAGTTATCTTGGTTGTGTCAGAACTCTTTGGGGTCCGAATGTCTCTATGATCCTGAGCTCCAGCTGTTCTGGGTGCAGTGGCTTTTCTAGGATCTCTCAGGATATGGTGTCTCTATGGTAGTAGACCAGCTAGTTGTTTGCTGCTCTGAGTGTAGTCCTTCCTCTAGGATGTCTCAGGATATGGTGTCTGCTGCTCTGAGTTCAGTGGCTCCTCTAGGATGTCTCCAGATACGATTTCCACACAGGAGCAGACCAGCTGGGTGTCTGCTCCAGCCACCAGGATCCGGGCGAGGGGCAGAAGGGCGCATCTGACATATATTTAGCACCCAATAAATATTAACAAGCTGCTACAAGATTTCTCTGCTTCAGCTCTGTACTTACTATGAGGGTAATGGAGGATGCAGCAATCGTGTGTTTCATTAAAAATTCTATGCATTCTAATTTATCTTTCATTAAAATGATCATCTTTAGCTCCAGTAATTATTTCTCATTTATTTGGATTTCACCTTACAATAAATTTACTTTAATTTTAATTCATTGTCCTAAAGAATTTCCTTCATTTATTCATACATTTATTGATAATTATTAATAATCTCCTATGTTCCTAACAGTGTGTTCACTTGCAAAATTAAGTAAAGAGGGGGAATAAGAACCAATATAAATTGGAATGTCATGAACTCTATTTTAAATTACACTGCTACCAAGCATTCTTAAAACAGAATTGTGCTTTTTTGTGTGAATGTTTGACTTTAGAATTGTCACGTTAAGAGTTTTCAGTAACAATCCTGAACTGAATGGTCATGTTTTATTATACTGATTACAATAATATGGCAATTCATACATCATGAGAACTGGCAAAGTATCTATTTGAGAGACTTAGTGCTAGCTAACAATGATAAACATTTAGGTTTTCTCTATTTCCCCTCAAAGCCATTTCACTTCTGTGCACTCTGTCTCTCTCCAAAGAATGTAATCAATAGAAATTAGACTTGCTCAATAAACATCCTAGTCCTGGAAATATCTCCAGAAATAAAATTAATGTGCAAATGGTTCAGAATGCATTGTTTTAAAGCAGATACCTTTAGATCCAGTGACCTGTTTATCCCTTCTTGTAATGGATCATCTTTGTAATACCTTGTCATGCCCTTGTTTTTATTTGCCTAGCACATTTATTTCATGAGAGATTCAGTATTATAATGGAACCTTGTAAACCTCTCTTTGAGGTTTAAGAGGAGCCATTTGGTTTCATTGACCACTGATATTAGAATATTTTTGAAAGCCAAATTCTGCTGTGATATCACAATATCCCAATGCTCCATGTGGCATTATCTCCCTATAAAGCAGAAATGGTATCCATAGAAGTGTCACTCTTAATGAGTCTTGCCATATGCAATTCCAATGTATTTAGGAGTTTAAGTTGTGTTTCTACAGAATCTCCAAATCACAGCTAGCATGTTTAAAAGCTTCTTTCCTTATAAAAGATTTAACATTTCATTGTCAAATTTTAATTCTCTATTGTAACATTTTTTTCTTCTCTGACCCTCTGTTTTGTGGGAAAACTAAATTATTTGTTTCCAACTCCATATTTTTTAATTGCTAATGTTAATACAGATTAAATCTGGCTGGAGAGATGGCTCTGTATTTAAGAGCATATACTGTCCTTCCAGAGGAGGTGAGTCTGATTCCCAGTAACCATGTCAGGTAGCTTACCACCTGTAACTCTAGCTTAAGGGAATCTGATGCTGCTGACCTCTTTAAACATCTTTATCCATATGGATATCCCTCATCCATATGTGTGTGTGTGTGTGGTGTGTGTGTGTGTATGTGTGTGTACATACATAATTAAAAAGTAAATAAATCTCTTTGAAATATAAAATCACTTGAAGGCTTGTTGGATACTCGTAGTCTTTTACCTTTGTTCTTTTTAATAAAGGACATTTAAAGAAAGCCAAACTTACAGGCGTAAAAACTAACTTTTTAAGATGGCTAGTTCATTACACAGAATACATAAATTAAATGAGAATAATCCTAGGTAATTTCTGTCTGTTTACCTTGTTCAAACAAAACTAATATGGGAAACAGAGATTGATAAACTTCTGTTTTGAGCCATCCCTGTGGATCATGAATATGAATGGAAACTGTAAAATAGTTCATTATAAATGGTCCTATGTATCATTTCATGTTTGTTTTCTACTTAAATGTTAAATTCTTGATAAAGTACATTTGCTTTTACTTTTCTGTCATATGTTTTAATGTGCCTAACCTACTTAATAGATGTGATGAATGTGTCCTATCAAACAGGTTAATTAAATATATCCTGAATTATCTACATTTCACCTATTGTAGCTTCTCACTTTTGTTGCTACTGATATTTGGGAAAGAATAAATTTGTCCTGTGGTAAGAAATGTCTTGTACACTATCGACTGTTTAGCAGCATCTTTTTGTCCTTATCTATAGTATCTTTTCCAGTGATGAAAAATAAAAATGTTTCCTAACATTACAAAATATCCCCAGAGAACAAAAATTGTTCCTAGATGAGAATACTGGTACAGTATGAATAGAGAAACCCACTTACAAAAAAAATGGTTTTAGCATCTTAAGTACTCATAGCAGAGAAATTCAAAGTAAAAGAACTGAAAACTTTCACCCTGAAAACCCTCAAAGTTCATATCAAATGGAGTTGGGAAGAACAGAAAGTCAACAGAACAAGAGTTTATATACAGGAATTGACAGCAGTCAGACTATTTGTTTCTGTATTTGGAAAGCCATTTAGACATTCCTATTCTTATACTTCATAAAACTTATAATACTCACAAATCACATACGGAGCTTATTAGAAAAGCAATTTAGATGCATTAGTCCGAGGTTGTACTCAAGATCTGAATTTCAAGGAAATTCATTATAGATATTATTGCTACTTGTCTATGGACCACAATTGGCATACCATGCCTTAGCTACACAATAGATCCCATTAATGCACTTGGAATCATCTAATAGTTCAAGAGTAACTAGCTTTCTGGAGCTCAATGTGTCTATGAGAAAGAAATGAGGCCAGAGAACAACCAGTCAGTGGGACTAAATCCAAGTAATTGCCTCATTCCTTCTGCAGAGTCAACACCTTTGCCCTAACACTCTGTTCTTAATGAGGTTACTTACATCACATATCCAATGACATTTTGCTTTCTAGAATGCATTTGCTACTCAAGAGATGCGTGAGAGGGCTCTCTCTTTGAATATTAAAATGATCAACCCCTTAAATAAAAAAGGCCCTCATTTTGGAAACAGTTTCTACATGTCTCATGTTTTAATAGGAAAATATATTCTGAAATCTCTCAACAACACACACAGACACACACACAATGTTACCTATACAAACAGGTTATCCATAGTGTTCAGTCTGTACAAATTATAATTTCTGAGTATATATGATAATACTCATAATATATGATAATCAGTAAATACTGCTAATTTCCTGTTTTGAATGTTGAATTCAGCCAAATCATAAGTCTGTATAATAAGGAAGGCTGGTCATAGTATCAGACTTGAACCACCATGTATTGTTGGTCATGATAAGAAGAAAAAAAGAAAAAAAAACCGTAATAGGACAAGCAACAGGATAAAGTGTTTCTACATGTTCAAAAGTTTAATTTATTTACATAAATATCTTCCTAGCATCTCACAGAGCAGCTATAAAATTCAAATAAACCTCAAGTGAGGGCAAAGGAAATCTACTGAAACTCAGAGTTTTGTATTAGAAAACAGTAAGTTCGCCACTTAGGAAAATAAATACATCAGTTTAAAACACTTGTCAGGGGCTTAAGGGATGGCTTAGCAGTTCAAAGTACTTACAATATTTTCAAAAGGACCAGAGTTCAGCTCACAATACTCTTGTCAAGTGGCCCGCAACTGCCTGTAACTCCTTTTCCAGGGTATAAGACACCTACTTCTTGCTTTCATGGGCACATGCACTCATATGCACAAACTCACACATAGACAGACACACACATAGACACACACACAAATAAATAAAACTAAATATTTAAAAATAAAACAAATTACTTGAGGGATACCCACCAAAACCATGTAATTCACAGACACTGACTAGTTATTTCTCCACCAGTAAAATGAGCCAATTCAAGACAGATTAGATTATATAACTGGTGGTTTAATGGGAAGCTGCTATCAGATAGGGCAGTTCACTGGTCCCAAGAAAGGAGGTCAGGGAAGGGAGACAGAGCAGCAGAGCAGAGGGCAGTGGGGAGAAAAAGAGAATGTGATCATGCAGAGAGAAGGAAAACAGTAGGGGCATCCAAAATGTTGGATTTTATAGGAAAGAGCCTCTGGGGAAAGGACAGCCCAGCCCCGGGCTGAAAAGTTCAGGGTTGGGGGTGAGGTATGCCAGGTAGGGACTTAGGAATGCTGGTAGAACCTGGAGGCCAGGTCTGCTTTGGTATGTAAAATATGCACCTCAGCTCTTTGTTCTGGGGACTGAAGCCAAACGTGTACCACAACCACGACATAATACATGCAGTCAGACATAGTAGACAGAATAGTATGTCCATGACCAATATTCCCCAGTAACCCCTCACTCTCTTCAGAATCACCTTTGTATTCTCATTATTTGCAATCAAATCTACCTATTTATTGTTGATGCTTCATACCCCACTTGAAATATTACTTCACTACAGTCTGCTTAAAGGAGATGGCTTATCTAATGCTGTTGAGTGAAAAGTCATTCCACTTACAAAATATGTAAAAACACATATGTAGTTACCAGCATTGGGTTAAGCACATATATGAATTATATGTAGTAATTAAGTCACTGCTTGCAGAGGGATGTTGACCACTATCCTAGGGCAATATTGCTGGAGAAAGAATGCTAAGTGTGTACTTGTATGGCTAGGAATTCCTGCATTTGGTTGAGAAATGGCAAACTGGGTCATAATACAATACAAAAGATATAACTTTTAATAAGCAGTTCCTGGATGTCAATGTTTGACAACCACGTCAGTAAACTGAGAAATTTGACATGACACATAAAAACTGCTAACTGTTCTCTCAGGTCACATAGCAGGAAAAAAGTATGTTGATTTCCAATAGATTACCATGGTTACTTGTGTTAGATTTTTAGTGCTGAGAAATACATTTGCCATCTGTAAGAGATATGTTAGCTATTTGTCTCTACTTTTAGAGTACGTGTTCTATTTTCAGAATATGCTCAGTAAAGAGTAATATATATGGAGGTTGAGTTTTCTAAATTAAAAGTGGGCATTTAAATGTCATAAAAATGAATTAAAATAAATTCAGTGGAAATTCCAGCAGTTACATTCAGGAGGCACCCAGTTATCATTTTTAAACCACCTAAGAATTATTATCACTAATTGAACTATGATATGACTGAAAAGAAATTATGAGTTATGGTGGAGAAAATGGGTTTCTTGAGAGTCTTTTAATTTTCACTCTTCAGTTGCTTGTTACCTAGAGCAAGTCTCTGCCTCATTGTTCTTCAGTTTTATCTTTTGTAAACTAATTGTCCCTCAGCTTCAGGGTAGAAATCTTGAAAGAACATATTAAGTTCTCACAATAATATATATTAGGCCATTTTTCACATTCTCGGAGTTTTGTGCCTCATTTTGCCAAACCTGAAAGTTAATTGAAGTGGTTGCTCTTCCTAAGGGATTTTCTTCTGGTTTAAGTATTAAGTTGCCTCAGAAATGTGCTCCCATTAGTGCAAAAGACAAAATAAAGTTCCTCATATTTGACTGCAGTTCAGAGTACTGACTTACCATGGTTGCCTAATCTACACAAACTTAAATGTAATAAACATCTACCAAATTCTAAAAGAAAGCCCAGTGTGGTAGTTCATGCATAATAATCCCAGGATTTGAGAGACTCAATGCTGAACTGCATAAGTCTGATGTCTGGACCATATAATGAGTTTGATGCCCACCTGGCCTACAGAATGAGATCCTGTATCAGAAATAAAAAAAAAAAAAAAAAAACTTGAACAAGTGAACCTTATATTACTTGACTTAAATGAATTTGAAAGTTCTACAATGTAATGTAAAATGATTCCTACAGAGGAGGAATAACTATAGATTCTGCTATTTCTTGTCCCCCAAGTCTGTTCATTACATCATAGGGTTTTTTAAGCTCAATAAAGTATTTGCAAATTTAGAAACAATACAAAATTTCTACCATGTTCCCCAAATACTTTATGTATTTGATATCGAAGAGTGATGAAAAGCATTCAAACGTGAGAAGGAAAAGAGCTTTCTGTTACTCCCATTGGAGAAATAAGCCAAAATGCAATGTGATTGCTGTTCTGGCCCTAATAATCTCTAACTCTGAAAACACCAAGAATTTCAAATGAAACTTTTCTCAAGAGGGAAAAATATTACCAATGGCTTTCACCAAAAACAGTTGTTTTTAATGCTTACAATAATTAGAAATATATTAAACCCTTAAAGAAAGCAAATTAAAAAATAGCAAATGTCTGATATTTATCAGTGCTTTCCACTTTGCACACTGAAGTACAATTAGACTTTACATATGTACAGTATTTTATAAATTTATTTCCATAAGTAGAATTTTCTTCAAATCATATTTTTTAAAAAATAAGAGTTTAATGCTTCTGTTGAAAAGTAGAATACATTGCTCTTACTGGTTATCTAAGCAGTCCAGATGTTCTGTGTTCTTTGGGCATCCCAAAGCATTCCCAGTGGAAGAACTAGTAGTTCTAACTGTGACAATATATCCTCTGGTGGACAATTGCTTTCAGGATAAACATCACATCCTTTAACAAAAAAGAGTGGAATGGCAATGCCACCTTCACTTTGACAGTTTTCTCTCAAGAGAGGTTTTGTAACATTCCATCTGTGGCTGTCTGTTTATATGACATGTTAAGAAGAAAATTCCTAGTAGAGAGAAAACAAATACTTTTTCTTCTAAGGTATTTTCTTTTAGGCATCAGTGAAGTCTGACACCTTGATATACACTAGACCTGTCTTCTAAGCTGGTCACCCGAGGCCCTTTTGTTCTTTATTTTAGCAGTATGCTCATTCTTTGTCTGGTTTCTCTTTCGAAGTCTAAGATGAAAGAGCCCACGCTTAATCCTTTATATGTCTATATGTGTATACAAATATGTGATGTTGTGTATGCCCCATGTATAGTCCCTATATAGTGATATTTCAAATACTGGTTTATGGTTTAAAAGGGAAAACGTTTTCTGCTATAGATTTTTACCTAGGCCTAGAACTCCATATTGTACCTTTTGAAATTGAATGCCAACTTTTCCCAAGGGGAATCATATTGTGATTGTTCTTACCTAATTTTAGGAAACTAGTTTAACTGGAACAAGGCATAAATCCCCAGACAAATATTGTTTTCTGGAAAGGCACAGGTCATTTACTTTGAAAGCAAATTAAGAAGATAAACAAAATATACTGACTAAATAAAAGAGAAGAAATTTGCCTACAATCATCCAACCTCCAACAAATGTATTTTTCATTTAATGCTATGTCAAATAACTTTTCACAAACCTTTGCAGGTACTTTTATACTATGCCATTCAGTTGTTGTTTTTAATCTCTGCAACCCCACCACAAACCCACCCAAACACATACACAAATATACCAAGCATCTTGCTTATTTGTTTTGTGTTTATGATACTTTCAGTACTTTTTAACCCTCATAAAAGTACTAGCACAGTGATACTTCAGTTCTCAACAAAAATTGGCATATATTTTATATTAAATACATGTCTACATGTCAGAATCTTTAAGATATAAGTTCTTTTAAGGCAATAATCATACATTTCTTCCTTTACTTTATCACTAGAGTCAAAACCACTGAACGACTATATAGAAAGTACTTATTAAATATAAAATGAATGAATGAATGAATGAATGAATGAAAAATTAAATGTGAAGGGTATATCTCAGTGGCAGAGCACTCACCTAGCATCTCTAAGGTCTTAATGAATATTAGGTGATTCTCAGATTATAAGTGAATACAAACTTTTAAAATTCTATACATCGATACAAGATTATATTATCACCATAATCATGAATGAAGGATAACTTTTAAATCTATGTGATCTAAAGTTCATTTTCTCTTTCTAAGTGTGTGTGTGTGTGTGTGTGTGTGTGTGTGTGTGTGTGTGTTTAGGCTAGAGGTTTTCATTGGATGGTTTCTACTGTTGCTCTCTACCTTTTATTTCTGGGTCATTTGAAAAAGAATTTTTAATTGTCCCTGGATCTCACAAAAGCAGTGAGGCTAGCTAACCAGCAGGCAACAGTACCTTCCTGTACCCACATCCTAAGTACTAGGATGGCATACATGTGCCACTATACCAGTTCTCAAGCTCGACCTGAGGTCCTCATGTTTTTAGACCAAGCACTTTACACTTAGCCAACCCTTCAGACCCAGGCTCTATTTTATATATAATGTCTATTTAACCAACCAAGTAATGGAATGGCTATTTGTACTTATACTTCTTTAGCACTTGAACACTATGATCCATAGAACTAAAAAAAAAAACAACAACAAACACCCACAGAGATATTGAATTTTTAGAGAATGAATAAATAAATACTTATTTGAAAACTGTATACATTATTAATCATCTATCTAATTATTTATTCAACAAATCACCATTGAGTTTCTAAAGTATCTCAGCCAGTTTTCAAGGGGCTTGAAAAAATTACTGAAAATAATTTTTTTTGTTTTTTTTGAGACAGGGTTTCTCTGTGTAGCCCTGGCTGTCCTGGAACTCACTCTGTAGACCAGGCTGGCCTCGAACTCAGAAATCTGCCTGCCTCTGCCTCCCAAGTGCTGGGATTAAAGGCATGTGCCACCACTGCCCAGCTGAAAATAATTTTTAAAATAGACACAAGCAAACAGGAAAACAATCAAAGACTGTACCTGAATTCTTGTACCAAGTATTCTTAGTCTTAAGGGATAGCCAAAAAGAAACAATCACTGTTATGGAATTTAAATTTCATCAAGTCAGAAAATAAATAATAATATACTTAGTACTAATAAAATTGAATATATTACATAGTGTCAAAAACTATAGAAAAATAAGTGACTCAAGAATGCTGCTGCTTCAGAGTTTTTTGTTTGGTTTTTGTTGTTTTTGTTTTGTTTTATTTTTGTTTTTGTTTTCCTTTAAATGAGTGGTTGGCAGAAGAATTTCATATGGTGCTAAATGATCAAAGACTTAAGAAACAATGAAACTAGCCAGGCATAGTAGCACAAGCCTCAAGTCCAGCACTCATCAGGCCAAGTAAGTAGAATCAGGAATTTTAAACCAGCTTATTATACATAGCCTAGAATATATAATGAGATCTTGTGTCAAAGCACACAGTTGAATGCGTGGGCACATGTGCACACACATGCACACACACAGGGAGAGAGAGAGAGAGAGACAGAGACAGAGACAGAGACAGAGACAGAGACAGAGACAGAGACAGACAGACAGAGACTCACAGGAGAAAATGTGGAAGAGGAAGTGGAGAGAACAGAGGATAGAAGGGTTAAAAGGAGGAAGCTAAGGAGGGTGACAGGATAAATCTGGGACAGAAGAATTCTTGGTCATAAGGGACAGCCACAAAAAAACATACTAAGATAAAGCAACTTTTTTATGTTTATAATGTAAAACCATAGACAATAACAACTCTGTTAATATACTGCATAGTAATTGATGAAAACAGCAAAAGAAAATGCATATTCTAAGAAGTATGAATCACTTTTGCTATAATAGCTTCACTGACAGCATAGACCTTAGCCTTCTCCTGCAGGATAGATAAGGATTTAAGAAATGAAAGGCAAAAGTTCTAGGTTGCTCCAGAATCTAATAAAACTTCAATTCATAATGAAGGGATGATCATGGCTGAGGGTCACTTAGTCTAAAGGAACGAATGCCAACACAAAGAGTTCCAAGTTCCTTTGATTGATAATCAACAAAGTTCCTGAAGAAAATCTCAAGGTAAAGACATTTGGGGAAGATCAACTTGAAGGCTTTTGTATAGATTAGATGAAAATAACCATACATGATGAGACTTAATTTGAAGGTAATCCAACCAAAATATATTCATGTACGACAGCATGATAATGTGGAGGTTTTTCCAAAATCTTACTTTTTGAAAGTTTTATACATTCCTTTAATGATGTTTAGTCATTTTTACCTCTCATTCCCTTCTTTTTACTTCTTCCTCTCCCATTGAAACCCTTCCAGACAAATCCTTTTCCATCCTTTAGATCTCTCTTTGTATGTGACCCACTAATTAGAGATTCCTGCCTGAGACTGGGTGGGAGGTTATTTACTACAGCAAGAGTATCTTATCAGTATCTACACCTCTGAAGAAAACAAAATCTCCTTTCTCTACCAACCATTCATTGCCAGTAGTTCCTCAAGTAGATAGAGGGCCTCATAGGCCCTTCTTCAACCCATGATGAAATGCTGAGGGGCCAATATTTGGCAGGTCTTGTGGAGATAAACACAGCTTCGATGTGTTCACAAGTACAATGGCAAGGTCACATCTAGAATTTAAATCATTTTTCTGCATGTGTACATTTCTTTTATTTTTAGCTGTTATTTTAGAACAAAATGTCAAACACTCTTCCCAAAATTTAAGGAAAGTAAAATTAATATCTATTTATTTTCTCCACCTATGCTAACCAATTATTAACATCTTGGCATGTTGACCTTATCATTATTTCTGAACACAGGAAAATGGATAAATTACTCTATATCTGCAAATAGTATTGTTGCACCACAGAAAGTAAATTGTAGACATTGTGACTAATTCCTCCATGTAACTCTTAAATATCAAGAGTGTTGTTTTATGTAGCCCAAGTGTATTTACTAAAATCACAAAAATTCAAAATAATAAAAAAACTACTGTCTCTTATATGGTCTATAGTCTAGTTAAAGACACTGTCTCAATAGATACTCTTTATACCACATTTTCGATAAGAACATGAATTGTATTTAGATGTCCAGTGTCCTAGGTGTCAATTAATCTGAGATGACTCCTTACTTTGTCTTTAATCAATACAAATATTTTTTGAAGGGTAAAAACAAGCTGACTTGGCTTCTTGCAGCTATCCTTTAGTTTGTATTGGCCCGACCACTCCACATTTTTCAAATGTTTACCCATTTCAAGCTACCATCAATGAGGTGTGTCTTCTGAATGTGTTATACCAGAGATCAATTTATCCTATTCCTGGAAATGTTAACTTATGTCACCTTTGAAAGATGATGCCTAATTTCCTTTTAAATAATCAGTTGAAACATACCTTGAGAATGTGAGTATCCTGCTTCACCAATTGTCCACCTCATAATTTTAACAACTCTTGATAATTCTTTTTTTTGTTGTTGTTTTGTTTTTTTTGTTTTTTTTGGAGAAGGGGTTTCTCTGGATAGCCCGGGATGTCCTGGAACTCACTCTGTAGACCAGGCTGGCCTCAAACTCAGAAATCCACCTGCCTCTGCTTCCCAAGTGCTGGGATTAAAGGCCTGTGCCACCACTGCCCGGCAATAATTCTTATCTGAATCAATTGTGGTGGAAGAAAATTAAGATTACTAACTATATTACTTCTTCTTTATTCATTGAATATCATTCTACTTTTATGGAAAGCTTTCTCATTTTTTTCAATTATAATTAATACAAACTCAGATTTGTGTTTCATTCTGTCATTCTGATTACTCATTTGTAGCTGCCTTTTTAAAAATTCACTTTCAATCCTGCTCACTGTACCATCCTAGTCACCCCTTCCCACAATCCTTTCCCCCTTGCCCCTTCTCCTCCCCACCCCAGCCAACAACCCCTTATCCTCTGAACTGGTGAGCCCCCCTTAGATATCTTACCACCCTGGCACATCAAGTCTCTATGGAGCTAGGTGCATCCTCTCCCACTGAGGCCAGACAAGGCAATCCAGCTTGAAAAATACATCCCCTACACAGGCAACAGCATTTGGGACAGCTCCTCCCACTCCAGTTGTTCGGCACCCACATGAAGACTAAGCTACACATCTGTGTAACTGACTTTTAAAGAATACCAACTAAGAATCATCCTCACTTCAGGGGGAGGGGGGAATATCATGTTCTATATTCACGACAATGAAAAGCATATTCCAGGTGGAGTCTTTAGCAAATTATACCTAGAATGATACAATTTTACTCTACTATTTTTTCATTGTTATTTTGTGGTGAGTTGAAATATGAAAATTAAGTTCCAAGGGCTTCTGAGAACTTAGTCTAACTAGGCCATATGATTGGGCTTTATCCCAATGACTATATTTTTAACCTTGAATGTCAGTAGGAAAGAATTCATTTGATGCTTTTCCTGATAACCTCTTTTCAAAATGACAGAACATACAGGGTGATCTTTGTCCAAATATTTGGTCTCACTAATTAAGCTATTCCATTGATAATCTATGTTTATTTTCATTATGACAATTTTATACATCTTTGTTTCTCCCTCCCCATAAAGACTTAACATTGTTCTCCTTACATAGAAATATATGCTTATATTTCTATATAAGGAAAATTCTATATTTCTATATATGCTTATATTCAAATATATATACATATATATGTATGTATATATGTTCTTGCTACTATGCAAGTAACAATTCAGCTTCTTAATATATTATCCCACTGCCCCACAAAAGTGTAACTGCTTCTAAATTGTTCTGATGTATCATAGAAATTGAGTTGAATATGTAGGCTGAGCATAATTATCCTCCTGCCAGGAACAAATAATTTATACTGCTTCATAGAAATAAATATGCATATGAATTTACGTGGATGGATAAATCCTTATAAACCAAATTCATTATAACACAACAGTAGAAAATAGTATGTGGTGAAGTTAATGAAAAAAGCTAGGATCATTATGGTGTCTATCACATGTTTCTGCAACTGACTTGCATTTTACTGCCTATAAATCAGGGCAGAACATGTCAAACAATTTTATATAAGAACAAAACAGTTTTAGAATGAACTATTTAAGAGTAACCCACCCAAAATCTTCTGTTACACTTTCAATAAGATGTATACATCTATATTGATATGAATAGAGTTCAGAGATGCAAAATGAAAATTCCGACAACTGCGCTAAATAAAACCACATGAACTTTGTTAAATTTTTACTTCTTCAAAGGTTTCCAGAAAGAGTACACTAATGCTAATACCAGGTACAAGCCAATAAAAAATATAGGATCCCAAACTACACTAGGTAATTGCAGCAAGATTAGTGCAAACCAAGTACATTTATTATTTGCAATGTAATCCAATATACCAAGAGATGGCATGTGCTTTATTTTAATTAGCCATTTCTTTTAAAGGGTTGCTTGCACCAACTGTCTTGATAAGAAAAAAAATTGTAGTCATTGCTCAAAATGCTTGTAGCAAATCTAGTTTTAAATTGAAGCAATTTATTCAGAAAGCAGTCTACTACTGCAGCAATAATCAATGTGTTTTCCCTTAGACTGTACTGGAGCTTTCCAAGGACTATTGTTAATTGCCTGTAACTAAATGACTGTCGGTGCCCTTAAATGTAACTCTTTGGCACTTGTTCATTTGTTGTGTTTAAGCAAATGCCAGTTTCTCTTGGTTTTTTGCTGAGCAGCTTTGCTTTACAATTTTCAATATTCAGTCTCAGTCCTTTAAAGGGGGTAGAGTCTATCATTTTAACCAAACAATATGTCTTTGTGTTTGTTTTTGTTTCTGAAAGTTTGAGTTTTCTCTTCCCATTCTCAGAAGCTGAGTTGTGCTGGAATGGAATCTTTTTGTTTTTGTTTTTTTTTTTTTTAAATGCTGCCTGTTCGGGCAACTTGGAGTAGAGCTGAAAAGCAGGCTCCATTTGAAAAGGAAAATGATATTTGCAAAGACAATACCATTCATAATCACATAATAATGCAAAAATAAAAGATAAAGGCCCGATAATTTCTCTTTAACTGTGGCAAAATTTAACCCCTTCTGATTTTGTTCTGATGTCATAGATAAGCCATAAAAGAAATAGGGCTCATATTTGTAAGTGTTCATCTTGGTGCAGGTGTGTACAGACTAAATCTAATGTACCATTTTCCTTGGGAGCATTTTCACAATGTGACAAATTTACATCGTCTTCATAAATACTAGTCTGTGTACATTTACAATAGATATGCCCATATCAGATAGCACAACAAAGGAGCAGCACCAGTGTGTGCCTTGAGGAAAAAAGACTATGTTTCATCCCCAATCTCCTTCTAAGGATACTGGAAGAACATTATGTGTGTACTTGTAGCACTGCAGAGCATCTGATGAGAAATCTGAGATAAGTTTAAGGTTTTGGATAATCTAGCACCTTGCAGATTGTTCGTTTCTTTGGATAAGTTTTCAAATGCTCTTATTAGTAGTAAATGACTGCCCCTCAAAAGAGTTATCCTTGTTCATTGCTCAGGTTTTAAGTATATGTAGCTATTCATATATTTGTACCTCAAAGCTGTTCACATGACATACAATAATTTCTGAAACTGCAAAACTACCTCAACCCTACTCTTTCTTTTTAAAATAACTTTTCAGATAATACTATTGATTATCTAACTATAAGAATATTTAATGTATTTGATATAATTTTGATGGTCCACGACTTCTTTAAAAAGAAATAACCCATATTTTCTCTAGAAATAAAAAAAAACTTAAGTACAACTTTTCCTGTAATTTATTCCTATTAAATTTCTGAAAAAGAATGTCTGTGAATTTAAAAGAAACCAAGGAGGGGTATATGGGATGGTTTGTAGGCAGGAAAGGAAAGAGACAAATGTAATTATATAACCTCAAAAATAAAAGAAATAACAATTTAAATAGAACCAAGAAATAAACATCAGTTTGAACATATGCAGAAACCTATATTATGAACAGCATCTGAAGAAAACGAGTTATTTTTTATTATATTACCAAGAACATGGTTCAGGCACCATTTTCAATGTCTCTAAAGCTATTTGACTATATATGGTACTTATTCTGTTACAGTCTTTGCCCTAGTGCTATGTGTCCAGCTGCAAAGTATGAACTTGGAAGCACTATAGAAAAATCCTTCACTGCTTGGCTAGTTATCTACAGAACAACAGCTGTTCTCTCGCCAGTATTTCCTTTGAGCATCTCTTCACACAGGCCTTGGGTCAGAATTTGTAAGGGCTTTTTATAAGCAATCACAATTTTAAAGAATGGAATTGTGATTGACATAAGATAAAAATTCATAGACCTCAAGTGATATCAATGAATTTTAACAAATGCCTACACTGGTGTATCTACCAAGACAAGATAAAATATATTCCTTTACCCTGTAAAGTCCCCCCAGTCAAGGCAGAAACCTGGAGGCAAAACTGATGCAGAGACCATAAAGAAGTGTTGCTTACTGCTTTGCTTCCCATCGTTTGCTCATTCTGCTTTCATATAGTATCCAAGACCACCAACCCAGTAGTGGCATCACCTGCAGGGATATGAAGCCTTTCATGTCAATCACTGATTAAGAAAATGACCTTCAGGCTTGCCTACACTCAGATTTTTATGAGGGGAATTTCTCAATTGAGGCTCTCTCCTCTCAGATGGCATTACTTTGTGTTGTCTAGTTAACATAAAACTAGCCAGAACGAAGTATAAATAAAAAAAACAGAACATAAAAAAATTGCCACAATGTGGGCTATGTATATGTTTTAGAAGTTGAGCCTTCCCCTAGCATGAGGTCCTTTGTTTGGTCCCTTGGAAGTGGTCATAACCTAAATTATTATCTCTCCCACAATGTCCAGTGTATTTTAAATCAGGATGTTTTGGTATCTGAACCATCCTATGGGTATACGTTGTACTTTCATTCAGGTTTCTCTGTGTGGTAGAATTCAATTGGTTTTCCAAGAGAACAAAACCCAAAGTACTCCACAGTATTATTTACCCACTTATTTTTTCTGTTCACACAGTCAGAGTGAAACACTATCATGAAGAACATTTTGCATTTTGTTCCTTGCACTTTTCTAGTTCTCTCTTGTGTGATTCCTTACACGGTTTAACAGATGAAGCTGGTGTAATTATTTCCTGTTATTTCATATTTTATGTTAATTTACTTTGACTCAGAAATATTTAATTTCTTATTTTACCTTTTTAGATCATGAAGTCATAGTCAGATCTTGTTAATTAAAATCTTCAACCTGCCATTTAATTTTACTAAGTGCAAAAAATAGACCTGATTAAACAGTAGTTATATGTATTTACTTTGTTAAATAATTACATTAGTAATAAAGAACTAGATAATGAGAAATGTGGCTGAGATTGTTTTTCTTAATTGTTAGATGAAAACTTTTACCACATATAAACACACACACTCAAACTCTTTCTCTTTCCCTTTTAAACATGCACACATACACACACGTGCACATACACAAACATACACACACACACACACACATACAAATGTTCTTGTGAGAAAATAAGGACAATACTTTCTAAATTATTTTCTTTGAAGTACCTCATTCCCATCATTATTTTGGCTTATTTATGAGAATTTAGGAGTGAACTTGTCATTTAATAGTATGCATTGTTGCAAGTCATGAATTATTTTACTGTTTTAAACTATTTTATTGATTGTGCTATAAATTATACAACCCTAATCCTTCACAATTTCCCAATTACAGAATCTAAAATAACATTAGTTTCATGTTTTAAGTAAATGATTGCATGGTCTGTGAGACTATTCTTCAGGAAATATGAACAATAGTCTACTCACCCCAGGTAGGGAACTGATAATAGACCAAAATAAGGATACAACCAAAGACCAATTTGGTGAACCAATAAATTTTATTAGTGTTTTATAGTAGTTATTGGCAAAAAAGACTCAAATGACAGCAGCCTTAGCAAAGCCCACTCTAGCATGGGTAATAATACCTCATGAAAACTGAAAACCTAAAGCACCCTCCACAACCTGCAGACAGCATAACAGACTAGAGAGTGTCCTTTCCCAATGACTAAACCTCATCCAGGTACCTCGACTGGTTTCTACTTCTTCCAGGCAGCTGATCTGGTCTCAGAGTCTTTGCAGCTTGGCTTATCTAAGAGTGATTCTCAGAACTCTTTATTACTTTGGTCAGGAGACATCTAATGCATCTGGTTAGAGTTGTTTACTTCCTAAGCTTAAAGAGAAAATGTTCTACTTCTCTGAAACATCTTGTTACTTCACCTCTCTTTTAGCATTCTATGTGTTAATGAGCTTCCTTTCAACACAGAAGAGACAAAACTGACACACACAACACCTTACTTAATGAATTAAACTACTACTTTTCAGCTTAATGTCAGGAAACAACAGCTACCTATGAGTAATAACATTTAAACTGTGATGATCAATGACAACATGCATACCCAGGCACTTAGGTAGAGTGTGTTTTAGTATGTGTATATGCATCCTTAACTCTCCTTACAATCTTGATAAGCTCTAAAGGAGAAAATGTAAGTGACTATTTTACCCTGATTTTTTGGTCCAATCATTTTTGTTAGAATATCAACATTCTGTACTCTAAAGGGGAGCTTGTATGCAGCAAATGTCAAGAAAATTCCTCATTTCGACATCTCTATAGTAACATACATAGCACAATATAAAGGAAAAGTGAAGGGAAAAAGTAGTATCTTAATAATAAAAGTTTACAACACATGTTATTGTGATATCTACTTGGAGATCTAGGTTTTAAATCCACTTAAGCTCTCAGCCTTCAAGATTATGTTAATACAGAGGGACACTACTCTTCAGAGAAATATACATCAAAATCATGCCTTCTTGCAGAAGAGGACAGACAGCATTCAGTGGGTAGTCGAGCAGTGTATGTGCCCTCTAGGAACTATGCTATTTAGCCCAATTATTTTACCTCGAACCCAACTCACAGGTAAAATGGATCCAAAAGCATATGCAGATGATCATAAAGCTGCCCTGTCTTAAAACTTGTCTCTTTTATCAATTCTAAAAGCACAGATCATAAGACCTTCTCAAGAGATATGTATACATGTAAAAGTTGCTGCATTGAGGCAAACCCAATATTAAAGTTTGAAATGAGACATTTACAATATTTTTAGTTCAGAGGCAATGTGTCAACCAAGTTCATTTCTACCAAAGCAGTGTTACTAAGCAACGTTGTCACATATCACCTTATCCAATCACCCAGGAAACAGAATCCAAAGCGAAATCTAGTTTAAATCCTCACACAAGATGAATATGTTTGTACATGCCCATGAACCCAGAACTTGAGAGGCTGAGGCAGATGGATTACAAGTTCAAGGCCAGCCTGGGATACACAGTGAGACTTAATGTCAAAAAACTAAACAAAACAATTTGTCACAGAAAGGAGGATGACATTGTTTTAATGTGTCTGAAGTCACTTGCAAAAACATGAAACAAAATAGTTCAGCGTTTTATATGTTATTATTGTATAATTCTCCATTGCTTTCGTCCCCTAGAGTTGATGTACACTGTTGAACTTGCCGGAGGGCTTGGCGCTATTCTCTTGCTGCTCGTCTGTTCGGTGACCATATATAAATGTTACAAGATAGAAATCATGCTCTTCTACAGGAATCATTTTGGAGCTGAGGAACTGGATGGAGGTAGGATGACTTCCCTGCGTTATTGTTGCTTCTGAATATACTTGTGTCCTGCTTTTATTTAATCAAGCGAAACAAAAGTTATGTGCAACTTTGTAAGATCATTTTTTGTATGGAAATACGTGTGGTGATTTAGAAGCAATAGGTAGTTTTCTTGGCAAGTTACACCTACCCTTTTTAGACTAGTATTCCAAACAGCACTTACAAATTACAGATGCTGATTGCAATGCCATCGGCATGTTCCTTTTCTCGCACCTTGTAATCAGCACTGAAAGGCCAGCTTCACTTTTCTATAGGTAAGGTGTTTCTCTTTTAATTGTCTTCCCAAGTGGAGCAGTTTGAAGTGAATTTCAATTTGTTCTTGTTTAGATGGATAGCTGTTTTATTAACCTGTACTGACTATTTTAGCATTCTTCCAAAAGGCTCCTCAGTCTAGTACATCTCTCTACTTTTAGATGCTCCTGTCTGTCATTCCAAGGGTAGAACAATGGAAAAGTACAGGCCCACATTGGTTTTTATAATAACACATTTATCACCTTTGTTCATATTGAACAAGTAATTATCATTTGCCTTAAGCCATCCAAGAATATGTGTACATTCTGAAAAGAATCTAGGGTTCATAAAATTGACCTCCCAACACCATCCATTAGTGAACTTCAGTGTATTTTGTGCTCCTTTGGGGTCACTTGGAAAATGTAAGTTAAACTTACAAAATACTAGCACTTGAAAAGTGTCAAGAATAGTGTAAATTACTAAGGTTTCTCAATTCTGTTGATAAAGATTTCTCTTTGTCAGTTTTATATTAAATAGTGAAAAAGAAAATCAAACTTTGTCCCTGTTTCCATGGGTTCATAGGCAGAGCTGTCAGTTGTCAAACTTGTAAAAAGGAGTGGTTTATTGGTATTTCCCAACATCCTCTCCATTTACCCTTCTCCTGTTGCCACGAATGAAAAGGACATGCTGCAGAATCATTATTGTTTTGTGGAGTTTTTATTATTATTGTTTTATTTATTTACATAATAAATGTTGCCTCCCCTTCCTAGTTCCCCCTCCTAGAGTTCTTTACCCCATCCCCCCTCCCCTCTGGCTCTGAAAGTGTGCTCTCCCACCCAGCCACTCCCCTGTGCACCTAGTCTCACAGCTGCCCCTCCCCCGAGCATCCCCCTTTCCTGGCACATCAAGTCTCTACAGGATTAGGCATATCTTCTCCCACTAAGGCCAGACAAGGCAACCCTCTGCTACATACTTAGCTGGGGCCATGGACCATCCCATATTTGCTCTGTGGTTGGTGGCTTAGTCTCTGGGAACTTTGAGGGAACTGGTAGGTTGATATTGTTCTTCCTATGGGGTTGCCAATCCCTTCAGTTCCTTTAGTCCTTTCTCTAACTCCTCCATAGGGTCCCTGACCTCAATCTAATGGTTGGCTGCCTATAAGTATCTGCATCTGTCTCAATCAGCTGCTGGTAGAGCTTCTCTGAGGATTGCCATGCTAGGCTCCTGTCTGCAAGCAGGAGTTTTCTTAAAGTGATTATTTTTCTTTTTTTCCATTTTTATTAGATATTTTATTTACACTTCAGATGCCATCCCCTTTCCCCATTCCCCCCCTTAGAAAGCCCCTATCTCATGCCCCCTTTTCCTTTTTGCATTTACACATTTTTTTAAAAATGTTAATCATAGGCTTTATAATTTTGGTATTGTTCAATCAGAGGTGTAACCCACTACCCAACCTAGATATATCAACTATCTTTGACTGGTGGAGATACATGAACATCTGTCTCCCTGTCTCCCCCCTCTTTCTCTCTTTCATCACCTAGCTTCTCCTCTCCTTCTTCTCCTCTTCTTCTTACTCCTTCTCTTCCTCTCAGTACTCCTCCCACCGTAGCTCCTCCTACATGTCACCCTTCCTGTTAAAATGAAACTTTTCTCTCAAAATACAATTAGAGCATAATTATGCCGATTTGTACCAGTGAGGTACAAGATAGTCCTCATACCTAGTCCATCATTTTGTTGACTAACCAGCACCTCTGTCATCTATCCTAACTAAAGCATTTAGTTCTGAACCTGGCTTTAGGCTGAATGTCAGCTGATGACCATCCACTCAAATCTTTTCTCTCAAGGTAAATAGCCAGGATTGGCTATGAGACTATAAGTTTTCAACCCGTCAGAAATCCAGATGACTGAGTTAACTATAATTGTGGGAAGCACAAAGCATAGCTTCTAAAACTTAGCCAATTTATAGAGACCTCTGAACACCTGGACACTCCCTCTACTTCAAAACGTTGGAGCATCTGTTCTTCCGCCTTCTGGCCCAGGATCATCTGACAGACCTAAGTGCTGCAGAATTATTAAGGGCTGATTACTCTGTCTAGGCAGATATAATCAGTTGACTATTCTGCAAGTGTGTCCTTTTCTGGACAGTAATTTGTCTATAGATGGGAAGAGGCAATTCTTGTCTAGTAGCTGTCTCACCACAACTGGAGTAACTCCAAAGATGCTCAATTTCTTCTTAGAATTCAATATAGGAAGCTGTCAGGAGCAGACAGGTCTCTAATCAAAATGAACATTAATACAGAAATGTTTGTCACATCAATTCTGTGGATTTCTGATGTTTTGAAAACCAACTATCCATGTAAGGTAATCTGGACTGTTGTCTGTTAACTCCACTCAGCTATCTCTAAATAAAACATAGGAAACACCCTAACAATAAACTCCAAGCCATGAATTTGCTATAGTACCTTAACACACAGGTTGCCCATCTCAAATCAGTTAAAAAAGTTAAAGAAGGACTGGGTCTAAGCCTTGTATTCCTAAATGTGTTATACTGGTACAATGCCTATGAGAGTAACAATATTCATCTCACTTTTATATCAATAAGAAGCTCATGCCAATGAAAACCTTAAAATTTGTAAACAAAGTAAATTGGTGCCATTTAAGAATTTATATCTTCATCTTGATATTAATTATACAGATTTCTACTTATAGGTTATGGCTATGCAATAAACCCTAGCTAATCCTCTCTATTCCAACAAAACCACTACTTTTCTCTAGAGAGACAGCCCAACATTTACCACCTTAGTCCCCAAGCCCAGGGAATAGGGGCGCTGACTCTTCATTAGCTTCTTCAAGCTGATTATGGGCGTTGAAATATTAGAAGAGGAGTGGGGGGAAGGGCAAATTGACAAGCCTCTGATGCTGTGTCTTCACTGCCTCCAGATGGAATTCCGGACCTCAGAGGTTTGAGCAGGTCTGCCCAGCTTGCTTGTTGAGTAGATACACCAAGGCTGATCATTCTGCAATATACAATTCTCAAAACAAATTTTAGTATCAAGATAGTTTTTTTAAGAGGGCTGACATTTTATTAAGGATGTTGGTTCTAACCGCTTTTCTTTTTTTCCCTCTTTTATTGAATATAATATTTACATTTCAAATTTTATCCCCTTACTGCATTCCCCCCACCACCCAGGAACCCCTTATGCCATCCCCCCTCCTCCTGCTTCTATGAGGATGATAACCCACCTACCCCCCAATCCCCTCCCCACCCTCAGATCCCCCCCCCCAGTGCTCAGCCTTCAAGATACCAATGACCTCATCTCCCACCTATGCCCAACAAGGCCATTCTTCCCTACATATACAGCTGGAGTTATGTGTCTCTCCATATGTGTTCCTAGGCTGGTGGTTTAGACCCTGGGGAGCTCTGGCTGGTTGGTATTGTTGCTCTCCTCATGGGGCCACCAACCCTTTAGGCTCCTTCAGTTTACTCTCTAACTTCTCAATTGGGAACCTTTGATCAGATTAATGGTTAGCTGCCTCTGGGTATGTCAGACTCTGGGGGACCTCTAAGGAGACAGCCTTATCAGGCTGCTGTCAGCTTTCTCTTCCTGATATCCATATCAGCATCTATTTTTGGTGACTGCACATGGAATGAATACCCAGGTGGAATGGTCTCCATACAACCCCTCCTTCAGATTCTGTCCCACACTTTGTCTCCATATTTGCTCCCTTGGGTATTTAGTTACTCCTTCTATGAAAGACCTAGGCATCCTCACTTGTTCTTTCTTCTTCATGAGCTTCATGTCTTCTGGTAGTTGAATCATTGTTGTTTCAAACGTTTGGGTTAATCTCCACTTATCAGTGAGTAAATACCATGTGTGTTCTTTTGTGATTGGGTTACCTCACTCAGGATGATATTTTCTAGTTCCATCCATTTACCTAAGAATTTCTCAAATTCATTATTTTTAATAGCTGAGTAATATTCCATTGTGTAAATGTACCACATTTTTTGTATCCATTCCTCTGTTGAAGGGCATCTGGATTCTTTCCAGCTCTTGGCTATTATAAATAAGGCTGCTATGAACATAGTGGAGCATATGTCTTTGTTATTTGTTGGGGCATTTTCTGGGTATATGCCCAGGAGTGGTATAGCTGGGTCCTCAGGTGTCCAATTTTCTGAGGAACCGCCAGACTGACTTCCAGAGTGGTTGTACTAGTTTGCAGCCCCATCAACAATGGAAGAGTGTTTCTCTTTCTTCACATCCTTGCCAGCATCTACTATCACCTGAATTTTTTATCTTAGCCATTCTGACTGGTGTGAGGTGGTATCTCAGTGTTGTTTTGATTTGCATTTCCCTGATGACTAAGAATGTTGAGCATTTCTTAAGGTGCTTCTTAGCCATTTGTGTTTCCTCAGTTGAGAATTCTTTGTTTAGCTCTGTGCCCCATTTTTAATGGGGTTATTTTGTTGTTTGCCGTCTGATTTCTTGAGTTCTTTATATATATTGGATATTAGCCCTCTATTGGATGTAGGATTGGTAATGATCTTTTCCCAATCTGCTGGTTGCCATTTTGTCTTGTTGACAGTGTCCTTTGCCTTACAAAATCTTTGCAATTTGATGAGGTCCCATTTGTTGATTCTTGATCTTAGAGCATAAGCCATTGGTGTTCTGTTCAGGAACTTTCCCCCCGTGCCTAGGTGTTCAAGGGTCTTCCCCAACTTCTCTTCTATTAGTTTCAGTGTGTCTGGCTTAATGTGAAGGTCCTTTATCCACTTGGAGTTGAGCTTTGTACAAGGGGATAAGAATGGATTAATTTGCATTCTTCTACATGTTGACCTCCTGTTGATCCAGCACCACTTGTTGAAAATGCTGTCCTTTTTCCACTGGATGGTTTTAGCTCCCTTGTCAAAGATCAAGTGACCATAGGTGTGCAGGTTCATTTCTGGGTCTTCAATTCTATTCCATTGATCATCCTGTCTGTCTCTGTACCACTAGTTTTTATCACTACTGCTCTGTAGTACAGTTTGAGGTCTGTACTACATGAGGGAATCATCACAGGGATGGTGATTCCCCGAGAAGTTCTTTTATTGTTGAGAATAGTTCTCGCTATCCTAGGTTTTTTGTTATTCCAAATGAATTTGTAAATTGCTCTTTCTATCTCTATGAAGAATTGATTTGGAATTTTGATGGGTATTGCATTGAATCTGTAGATTGCTTTTGGCAGGATAGCCATTTTTACTGAGTTAATTCTGCCAATCCAGGAGCATGGGAGATCTTTCTATCTTCTGAGATCTTCTTCAATTTCTTTCTTCAGAGACTTGAAGTTTGTGTCATACAGATCTTTCACTTGCTTGGTTAGATTCACTCCAAGATATTTTATTTTATTTGTGGCTATTGTGAACTGGGTTCTGATGATGCCATGTACCTTTGGTTTCTGTTGCTTACGTTCTTGCGCTTGCCTTTTGCCATCTGGTTAACTCTAGTGCTGCCTGTACTTGCTGTCTCTGACTGAAGCCTGCCTTTCCAGTTATCTCGCTTGTGTCTGATCTCCTAGGGGTCCAGATGTCTCTGTGATCTTTTCCAGCTGCACTGATTACAGTGGTACCTCTAGGATGCCTCAAGATATGGTGCCTCCAAGGTAGCAGTTCAGCTAGGTGTCTGCTGTTCTGGGTGCAGTGTCTCCTCTAGAATATCTCCGGATATGTTGTCTGATGCTCCGAGTTCAGTTGTTCCTCTGTGGCTCTGGGTTGAGTGGACCTTCCAGTATATCTCAGGCAGAATCCTGGGTCCACCCAACAGCAGACCAGGCAGAGGTCTGGTCCAGGCCTCAGATCCAGGAGAGGGGCCTCCAGAATTTCTCGGGCGGGATCCCAGGTCCACACAAATAGCAGACCCGGCAGAGGTCTGGTCCAGGCCTCAGATCATGATTATTTTTCTTAGTTGGTTTTGTTTCCCATTTTCTTCCCTGTTCACATAAATTAGTGTATTCTGGTTATGTCAAGAATATATAAGAAAACTGTCAATGTCAGAATGACTGTTGGATGAGAGCAACAATCTGTGTGCCATACATACTAAAAGTATTCCTACTAAACCTCATAAAAGTTACAGGTTCAGTATTATCTGCACTTCATTGATAACTGAGCCTCGTAAAAGTTAAATAATTCTTATATTTTTATAGAATTTCTAATTTCTAAGGCTTTGTATTTTGTATAAAACTTATATAACAGATTTGATTAATCCCAGAAACCTTGAATTACTTCTCAATAAACTACTTTGTAATAAAAATACATTAATTAAAAATAATAAATACATAAGTAAACAAGTTAAATAATTTATTTAAAATGATAATTCAAGTATTGCTGTAAATGGCCAAGTCAGGTTATAAAAGAAATCTGTTTCTAAATCCTTTATATTCTATTTCCAAGTCTTTATTATTTTTAAAATTTAATATACTCAATCTAATCTGAATACATGCTGTTATTTGTGCAATTAGAAGTAGATGATATTTGAAAAGGCAATTTATCTAAACAATCTCATATTATTTATTAACCTTGCTTTAAATATCTTTATTTTGTTCTGAATGATATGAATGATTTTACCCAAGCAATCAATTTCCAGTGCAGGCTTCATCTGTCATTTTCTGAATATAGAAAATGACAGAATTTAATTTTTAAAAAAGCAGAATCATAATCATTTGGATTTCTGTAATTTTAAATTTATTTTGAGGACCCTTGCTACCTGTGCACACTTGAGTGGGTTACTTGTATAAGCCTAATGGATTTCATTGCTATTATGAAGCTATTTGGGTCCTCATTTTTTTGTATTGTTTAGGTGAGAAGACAAAGCAGAGAAACAGTAACAAACAATATTTTAACAAGTTAAAATTTCCCTCAGAAAGCTAATTTAGTTTATAAATGCCTTAAGATTTGTTAAAGCCTGTCCTTCAGGCTATCTTGAGCATAATCAGGTATACAAGTACTAGGGCTTTCTTTGAGATGCTCCTGTGAATGCAATAAGCCTAAAGAAAGCCACAGTAATAAACTCAATTATCATCTGGGTAAGATTAATGTGCACATATTATTGCTAAAGAGAAGACGAAAGCAAAGACTGAGACTACTAAGGCAGAGAACATTGAAATGGTTTTATGAGAAGTTCATTCTGCAAGTGCAGTGATCCTCTTGGAATTAATACAGACCTGCTCCTGCTGAGATGCTGACCAAGAGCCCATCCTTAAGTAATCCACCTTACCACAATGGATGTGACTTGTACAACTTCTAGACACACTGTTTTATAGGACATCTTTTCCAGTAATATTTAGAATGTAACAAGTTTGATTCTAGAGACATGGCTCAGTACTGGCTGTTCTTAGAGAGGACCAAGCCTGAGTTTCCAGCACTAGCATGGTGGCTTCTTGAAAAGAAGGACATAAATCTTTGCTCTCACTGATTCTGCCTCAAAACACAGGTTCTTCCATCTATCATCCCTTCTGCTCCCTGATGTCCAGAAACTCTGATGCCCATCCCTTTCTCAGAAACCCATAGAATTGCCTAATCTTAGAGACATTCCTTCATTTCTTATTACTGATGTAGAGGTAGAAAACACTTTGGAAAATATCAAAGTCTTATATTCCTAGCTCCCCACCGTCATTTGTCTTTTACAAAGGAGATGATTGGTAACAGAAATGTCTGGCCTTTTAGAAGTTTTTGACTTTTAGAGATGCATACTTACATAATCAAAGGTGAAGCCATTTCTTTTGTTTTATTTTTTATCCTTAGCCATTTTTAACACTATATTGATTTTTTAAAAAAGGAGTCTTAAAACACTCTTGAAAGCAACAATAAGGAAAGAGTATAAAAAGAATGTGGAAATAAAGATTAGCTGCTAGGTGAGTGGTAAATAGCTCAGGGGTAGAACTCATGTCTAGCACACATCAGGCACCAGGTTCTATCTCAATCACTGAAGGAAAAAAAGTTTTACTAGGCTTTTGAAGATTTATTATTTTACTTTTATTTTGAAACATATGACCTGAAAGAATTTTAACCTAAGTCCAAAGGATTCCCATTCCAAAATTGAATCTAATGTAAAAGATAAGAAAGTGGAGAATTTAGTATCAGGAACCCATTCTGCCAGTTTTTTTCAAGTCATAACAGTAACTATTTCCAGATTCTAATCAGTACTATATCACAAAGATTCTGATACAGAAGAATTATATTGTTTTTTTTTCTAGGATAGAATATATTCCTGCTTTACTTTCTCCTTTTGTCTCCAACTCAGCTTTAAATAAATTGCAGATGTGTTGTTACCTGGATTAAACCCTTGTCACTGTTTCTTCTTCTTTTTTTAACTTCATAGCTCCAAGCTTTTGGGTTAATGTTTATTGGACTATTGTCAATTGTGTTTGTGAACACATAATTGTTAAATCTCAATATCCTGCATACAGTTCTGTTGATTTAGTATTACTTTTGTTATTATATATTGACTATTTCTATGAGGTTAAATATTAAACCTGGGTTTTCTATTCCTTGCTTCTTCTGCTCTTTCTCCATCATTCTTTCTAGTCCCCAATTCTTCTTGGTACAGTTTATGTCAATGAACATACTTTGTTCCTAAATTATCATCAAAGTCAGTGAATACCACCTCATCTCAATCAACATGTTCCCTTAATTTCAATGTTTATCCTAAGTCTCCTTCAATTCTTGCCTTTATAGTTTATATGTCTACATTATCCTTTACATTCCCCATAATTTTCTTTCTAAATAAAAAATAATTGTGACTTCTTTCTCTCAAGCACCAGACAAAAGAAATGCCCTATTTTTCCTACTAGAGCAAGTCTGGCCATCCTAGCTCAGAAAGTAATTGCTATCAAATTGCAGGTTAAATCATGTGTGTAACATTGTCACTCTAATATGATCAGTTCTGTTGAAAGGATGATGACATGTTGCTTCTTGGTCCAAGACAACTGTTCAAAATGAGCCTAAGGAAATGTAATTATGCAACACTCTTGGGTTATTGTAGCTAAATCTTGTGTCTGTAAAGGTTAGAAGTTAGATGAATCATTTATCTAATCCCCCACTACCATTCTTCCAGAATAAAATGAAACTTTATAAAAATTCTGCTATATTGACTTGAAAAATAGATACACTGAGCCTAGTAGTGCAGAACTTTAGCCCCATCATTTGGGAGGAAGAAGCTGTCAGGTCTCTGTGAGTTTGAGGACAGCTAATCTACACATCGAGTTCCAGACAAGTTACAGATACACAATGAGACCCTGTCTCAAAAAGAAAACAAATATTTAAAGACGTTTGAGTCCTGTAAATGAGTGTGTATTGAATGTGTATATGTATGCTTCAAGGGAAAGAAAGTCTTTCAAGAACATTTTTGAACCTAGTATGACAGCATTCCAGAGATAGAAACTGGAGATCCAACAGCTGACATCCAAACATTCTTTTCCGTCATTCATTCTGTACCACGTACAGGACCATGGTAGAGCTTAGGTTAGAGTTCCCAAAGTACATTGACCCTGATACATACTTGTAAGGATGTAGTATATATCCAAAATGTCTTAAATAATCCATGTGCCTTGAGTATCATGGATTTCAAAGATTTTATATTTAATAAAAAGCACTGATTTTCACAATTGATCCTGATTTTTAACATCTCTTGAACTAATTAGTGAAACACCTTCTTTTGATCTGAAATAAAGACATTTTAAATGTTTGCAGGAGCTGCCTCTAGAATAGTTCCTTGTTCTAATTAAATAGATCAACATCATGATAAGACTAACCTAGTGTCTCCAGAGGAGAACTTACACCAAAACAATACCATAGTCTATACTAGAATAAATTAGAAAGAATCCATCAAAATATCAGAAAGAAATCATCAAAATTCTTTGTTTTTCCATGCCTTTGCCTGGGGTTTCTCTTCCAGGTTTATTTAACAACTATAACCCTTCATTGAGTTTATTATTTTTTTAGAGAAGAGTGTTTATTCCCCCTCTTTCTCTGCCTGTGGGGTATACAGGTTATGGTTACTCATAATCATAATGATGCAAGTTTTAGGAACATAATAACCAACAAAATTCATATTTTGAACATAAAGACAGAGATCTAATTCAATGCTTTATATTATTAACATTAGACAAATAAGTTAAAACAATCTTTTAAAATCTCTACCCCATCTTTTAAAAATGAGTACTTGTTCCCTGTTGAATATACACAACCAATTGGCATCTATGCAATCTTAGATCATGCATATACTTAGTTTTCTTTCTTCTTCAACTACAAGTTCTTATTCGTAGATTCAGGAATACTGTCTTCATGTACACAGTGAATGAAATACTGTGTCTCTACATATCACGTAAGAAAAATCCGTGAGCTGGCCTTTTGTTATCATCTCTTTTTTTGTTAGTGGTGATTAGTGAAATTGCATACACAGTTTTTGAATTCCCAAAGAGGAAAGAAAACATTATTTTGGGAATATGACCTATTCAAAGTCATTACATCCAGTGTTCCCTGGTACTAGTCTGGTACCTCTTCCCCTCTTGCTGCATTAACTATTCCTGAGGAGATAGGAGTAAATATGTATTCACACAACATAGGGCACTTCAGACAGATAAATGTAACAATTCCATCCAAATCCAACTTGGTTAATCAATGACTTTTTTAGAGTACTTGTTCCCTGTTGAATATACACAACCAATTGGCATCTATGCAATCAATGACTTTTTAGAGGGCTGACTTAAAGAGCATGGCTAAGGGTTTTCTCACAGAAGTATTGGTGACCCACCAACAACTGTATCACCATAAAATTCCCCTCCTTCTTGGATAATATTATTATGAAAGCTGTGTCATAAAGTCCTACTTTCTGTTAACCTTTCTGTTCTTGGACATATGCACACACAGACCACCACCACCACCACCAATAACACCAACAATAGCCATAATAACAGAAACAAATAAAAAACCAATCAAACAAACAAACAAAAATCCCCTAGCATCTCCCATGATCACTTGCTTCTGGTGGAAAGTGAGGGCAAGAAATAATAATAGCTGCATTCCCAGATGAGTGTCTTGTGATTCTCCCCTACCTTCTTCTAACTAGGGAGTGACAAAACCTCCATTGGCATTCTATAGACCTAGATATCTCTGTACTGTTTTGCTTATTTTGTTGCCATGACTAACTATCCAAAGTGATCACTACTCCAAAATTCTAGATAATGCACCTCAAGTAAAAAGCCACACTACAATACCTCTTAAGATTTCTAACAACTATGCTAGCTAGTACCTTCTTAAGGCTGCAGAGAAAGGGCTTTAATATGTGTTGAATGACTCTAGTGCCAGTTTGCTATACAGTTAGGATACATTTACTACTAAATAGCTTCAAGAAGTTGTTTTGATCTCACGTTTTAACCATTGTGGGGATCAAACCTATGGCTTTGTACATACTACTAGACAAGTGCCCTACCACTGAGAAATGTCTTAGCCTCCAAGGTACTCTTTCATAGATCAGAAATTAAAAGCCTACATAACTCAAAATGTATTGAAGTCAGAAGCTCAGTTCATCTGCTTGTGTTCTCATCATAAAACGCCAACACCACAAATATTGTATTTTTACCTTTTAATTTACCTTTGTGCATGTGTGAATGTAAATTTAGGTACACACAGGCCATGAACACATTTGGAGATCAAGACAGCCTCATGTGCTGGTCCTTTCTGTCTACTCTTTGAAGTAGGGTAACTTTGTTGTTTTTCTCCCTGGCATATGAAGCCTAGCTGGCCTGGGAGTTTCCAGGAGTCTCTTTTCTCCATTTCCCATCACCCCAGAAGAAGCTTCAGATTTTAGATATTGCTGCTACTCTGTTTGGATTGTATGTAGCTCCTGGGAATTAGAACTCATGTCCTCACACTTGTAGACAAAGTACTTTCAACCTCTGAGCCATGCAATCAGGACCATGTCTTAAGTATTGCCACATCTTATGTGCTTGTAATCTTAGCACTTAGTAGGCTAAGGTAAGAAATTGGTAAATTTGAGGCCAGCCTAGAATGCACATAAGGGCCCTGTCTCAAAACCTATGTAATTTAGTGTTCCATTTAAATATTTAAGAATGTATAGGTAAAACAGTCTGGAAAAATATTAAATGGCAAACATGTAAACTAGGCCAATGTCATAAAATGTCTAATTGCTTGATTCCAGCTGCTTTATTTGAGAATATATTTTACACAGACTACCTAACAGAACTGAAATGAAAAGCAAGTTAAATTTAGGTACAGAATTTGACTAGCATGTGCAAACTTCTTGGTTAAACCTTAAATATCACCCAAAAAATGGAAAACGTTAAACAGCTATTTAATAAAGTACAAAGGTCAAAATACTAAGATTATAAGTCTATAACTTTAATGTGTATGCATTCCTTTATTATTTATAAAGCTCTACAATATTTTTAACATGAACATGTACATCTTAGAAATCTGTGGTTGTGTAGAAATATAAAACATTTCCTGAGACCTAAGAAAGAAATGTGGCCCAAATTATATCAGTGACAACTTCTAATTATCAGTTTTCTAAGTTATCTTATTGCTAAACTTATATCTTTGACTCTCCTAGTTTTATTTTAGTAACCCATTTTGTGAATAATGGGCTCTATCACTTTCATTTATGTTACTTGTAAATATTTGGAAGTAATAAAAAAAGGCAGCTGCCAACCACATCTGACAACTACTCAATAGATATTAAAGATCTAGCTCTCAATAGCAAACCATTTTTCTTGCCAGTATACCTCTTTCATAGACAGATTCAATATACTATGTTCATCTAGAAAAGAGAGGGGTCAAAGATGTGCTTTCTAAAACCACAATCCATGAGTTTCTCAGCTTCTTATGTGTTAAAGAGAAGGATGCATTTATTTGTCAGGTTTATTTCTGATATGTTTTCAGTTTTTCTTTCTCTCATGAAGAGAGAATGATATTAATGATATTTAATGTTGGCTCTTTGGTTCAGTTTGAATTGGTTTTGTTTCTTGAGACAGTACTCACTGTCCCATTATGTTTAGGTTGGTTTTGAACTCTTGACCTAGAATGATCTTCTTCAGCCATCCAAATAGCTTAGACTGTAGAGACACATCATTGCATCCAATATATTGTATTTTATTTTCTTTTTGAATCGTTGCAGGAGTAATTTATTAGCATTATTTCCACCTCTCCCTTTCCACCTTCCAAATGATTTCATGGCTCCCCTCCTTAAATTCAAGGCTTTGTTCTTTATTATTTACACACACATACAGACACACACACACACACACACACACACACACAATTGAATTAATTTACTGTTGATCATATATACATGCATTTAAAATTGACCACTTGGGATTGCATAACCTATTATTGGCCTCATCTCTAGAAAAAAACATATCATCCTTCTCTTAGCAGCCATTGATTCCCTATAGTCTTCATGTAAGGGTTCAGTCTTGTGAAATTCTCCGATCAGCACCGTCCTGTTTTGTTTGTTTTTCAAGTCACTATGTAAGTCTTGTTTAGGCAAACTTATTGTTGAGAATTCATGGGTAAAACATCTCAGTTAATGACTACTGGAAACAATCTTGTATCAGGTATCCTTGTCTTCTGACCTCTTAGAGTCCTTCAGTACCCTTTTCTGTAATGTTCCCTGAGCCTTGCCTTGGGTATACAGATTATGTTGTAGATTTACTAATTGGAGCTGGGCACTGCAAAACTTCTTAATAATATTTTAAGTTAATATTTTTATTTCTTTTTTTCAAAGATTTAATTTATTTTATGTATGTGAATACACTGCCACTTCTGGTCTTCAGGCACACCAGAAGAAGGCATCAGATCCCATTATGGGTGGTCGAGAGCCACCATGTAGTTGCTGAGAATTGAACTCAAGACCTCTGGAAGAGCAGTCAATGTCCTTAATCTCTGAGCCCAGCTCTCCAGTCCAATATATTTATTTCTTAACTTTATAGAATATAAACTCTCTTTTTACTGTAAAAAGTAATTTTATGAAACAGTAAATACAATAACTACTTCATTCACAATAAAAAGGAGAACCTGTTGAATCTGATCTTTTACTGATTAAATGTTGAGTTTCTTACTTTGTTTATATTTTATTGGTGATACATGATAGCCAGAATCCCATGAAAACCATGCAAAGAGTAATTTAATGACTATACTTGAGATTATGATGAATATTAGAATTCCTATCAGCTGTTTTTCATCTCTGTAGTGGGCAGAATTGTAGTTGGTGACTGGAACCACAGAATAAGAAACAGGCTCTCTTAAGCCCTGTCCTATGTTTACTCATTTTCTACACTTTTAATCATTTTATAAATCAAAGTTGAAATTAAGTGATCATAGCTCTCTTTAAAAATAGCCATGGACTAGGTTGTTAAATGCAGTATATGCATTAATAACATACTATTATCTGAACATGTAGCTTTTTCTAAACATGTCTAAAGACTTCCTATTATCTGGGTTTAAAAATTATGAAAATTGGAATTTTCTTATATTTGTTTTTGTTTGGTTTTTGATAATGACAGGAGTTGAACCTGGTGGTGATGCCCCCAGTTTATGAGTGCTGGCATTAAGCTACAGGCCCTTACTCCTTCATGACTCTTGCCATTGAATTTTTTCCTACTATTTTCTTCACAACAGAAGAATCACTTTGTACCTCCAAGTTACTGGCAGAATTGTTGGTACTGTTGAACACATGATAAAAATTAATTCAGCCTTCCTTTTGGATTAGAATGTTTGAAATAGTTTTTCAATAAAAGTTAATATTGTTCATCTTTTATTGCTTTCATTCTAGAACTTACTTTGCAATTTTTTGACAGATAACAAAGATTATGATGCCTATTTGTCATACACCAAAGTGGATCCTGACCAGTGGAATCAAGAGACTGGGGAAGAAGAACGTTTTGCCCTTGAAATCCTCCCTGATATGCTTGAAAAGCATTATGGATATAAGTTGTTTATACCAGATAGAGATTTGATCCCAACTGGAAGTAAGTTAAAGTTTTCTCTTGTATATTTCATTTGTCTGTATATATGTGTTTGCTACAAATTGGTATGCCTGTGTAGTCACATACATATCATTTTAGTTTCTCGAGAAACATTTTTTGATGAAATTTAAATTTTATATGCCAGAAGATGCTTTATTTTTCTATATTTCTATATTCTAAAAATCATTGTATTTTATGATCCTTAATATTTATTTAAATCAAATGAGTTATTTCCATCTGGAAAAAATATCTCTGGTATTTCTAGAATGGAGGCCAAAAACTCCACCAAAGTGCTAATTCATTGTTTCATCTTCACAATATGTTAACCAACAATCAATTCTTAACTACTACGTGATAGAAAAGAACAGAAACTTTTGGAGCTCTTATCAGTTCACTTATCTCGATCCATCTTTTTTTGTCTTTATAGCATACATTGAAGATGTGGCTAGATGCGTAGATCAAAGTAAGCGGCTGATTATTGTCATGACCCCAAATTATGTAGTTCGAAGGGGCTGGAGCATCTTTGAACTGGAAACGAGACTTCGAAACATGCTTGTGACTGGAGAAATCAAAGTGATACTGATCGAATGCAGCGAACTCCGAGGAATTATGAACTACCAGGAGGTGGAGGCCCTCAAGCATACCATCAAGCTCCTGACGGTTATTAAATGGCATGGACCAAAATGCAACAAGTTGAACTCGAAGTTCTGGAAACGTTTACAGTACGAAATGCCTTTTAAGAGGATAGAACCCATTACACATGAGCAGGCTTTAGATGTCAGTGAGCAGGGGCCTTTCGGGGAGCTGCAGACTGTCTCGGCCATTTCAATGGCTGCTGCCACCTCCACAGCTCTAGCCACTGCCCATCCAGATCTCCGTTCTACCTTTCACAACACCTACCATTCACAAATGCGTCAGAAACACTACTATCGAAGCTATGAGTATGACGTACCTCCTACGGGCACCCTGCCACTTACCTCCATAGGAAATCAGCATACCTACTGTAACATCCCTATGACACTCATCAATGGGCAGCGGCCACAGACAAAGTCGAGCAGGGAGCCGAATCCAGATGAAGCCCACACAAACAGTGCCATCCTGCCGTTGTTGCCAAGGGAGACCAGTATATCCAGTGTGATTTGGTGACAGAAAAGCAAAGGACATCCCATTCCTGGGAGTTTGAAAGGAATCTGCAGTCCAGTGCCTGGAACTCAATCCTCGACTGCTGCTGTTAAAAACATGCATTACAATCTCTAGAACACGAGGAAAAACAGGGTCTTGTACATATATTTTTTGGAATTTCTTTGTAGCATCAGTGTCTTCATGTTTTACCATGTCTCTTACCATTACCTTTTTTTTTTGACTTTGTTTTATATGTCATTGAATTTGTAAATTTACATTTTTTTTTAAAGAAGAGACTGATGTATAGATAGAAACTTCCCCTCCCTTTTTGCTTCACTAATTTTAGTTTTAGAATGGGTTTTTAATTTTCTTTTTAAATTTTCTTTTGCTTTTAACATTTCCTTGGGGTGCTTGGACAAATCTATCTGATGGGACAAGGAGCACCGGATCGACTCTCAGGTTCTTCCTAGGACCAGCTTGGCCATATGGGCCTTCAGAAAGCAGTGCGACTGAACGCCAGCCTTGCATTGCCCGTTTGGGAACAAAGAGAGAGAAAAGAGAAGAAGATCTGTTCCTAGGAGGGCCCTACCAGTCAGAGCCCTGAAATCTCTTCCATGTCCCCACCTCATTCCCCACCTCTACCCTTCTAATGGCAGCATGAAGTGTAAACTCTGCAGGGGGTAGGGGTAGGTCTAACTGTCTTAACATTGAATTCACTGCTCTTCAGAATACACTCTAGACCCAAAGTTGTGCTAGTCATTCAACAGTGACCGCTACAGAGTGCTCACTACAGAATGAAGATCAAGGGCATGAAAATGGGGAGAGTGTTGTTTCCGTTTTTAAAAAATGAGTTGATGTACCCTTATATATATATAAATATAAATATAAATATAAATATATAAAACAGGAAAACAAAACAAAACAAAGAAAAAAACACACAAAAATATAAAACCAAAAAAAAAAAAAAGCCCTATATTTGATCACTTCCTGGAAAGGCATGAATGTGTTTGTGGCTGTTTTTGTTTGATAATCTACTTCCTCTTTTCCCTCTATAATTAATTTTTCTGCAAATGAGATTATGTGCAAATACCAGGCAAGTTAACTCAAATAGGTGAATCAAGGCAAGTAAAAATGAAATTTACATTGAAAGCTTCCAAACCAAAGGGAAGAACAGGATGTGTCATCAAATATGTTTTGTTACCTTGTATTATACAAAATGTTATCTTCTAAAGAGTCAGAAAAAAAAAATCTGTGAAACTTATTGTGTGGTACCCTTGTACTTAAATGTTATCTGACTTGTATTTACTTTTCAATGCTACATTCAGAACTTAAGTGGTTTCAGTTTATGAACATAAGCAGCATTTATTAATATCAAGGTTGTTTAAATAATATCTCAGGAGGTCAAATGTATGAATAACAACACCAACTACTACTTTCAAAATAAACATTATTTACACAAAATAGTTTTAAATTAGATCAGAAAATACTTAAAATACTTAATTTTGTATAGAAATTAATTTAATTTTAACTATGTGTCTATCTTTCCGAAACAGAAAGTTGATGCTCCCAGGAAATTTGTCACTTACTATCTAGCTTTATGTTGGAAATGAATCACATAAACAGCTAATTCTTTGTCATGTTAACTGTGATGCTAAATCAATCATGAAAGATCCTGCAGAAGGCAGAATTGTTAAAAGGACTATGTTACCTATGTAGATTTTAGTTTTCTTAAAAAAAAAATCAATGTGACAAAACCACTGATAATAGACTTTAAGCTTTACAGAACTTACTTTAGTGATTCATCATGGGAAATTCCTGCTCAGTCATCATCTGTGGGTTCATGTAGTGACTACTCTGTGTTCGCTTAAATCCTGCCACACCATATAAGGAGAAAACAATTCTAGAGGTTGGGTCACAAGGCTAAGGTGTGAGTGGGCCACATAGACATAAAAGTAAAAATTGCAATAGAGTTCACTGGGGAGAACAAGCTAGAACTATGAACATAGGAGAGACAAGTACACACATTTTGTAACAATGCAAAGGTCTCAGTGTCTGTGTGACAAGGCAAAGGAGCCTTGGGATATGCATTGATTTTTATTTGCTTAAAAATGTTGACTTCCCTGACAACTTGCCTGGGTCTTCTCTACAGTATGTCTTTATTCTTGTGCTCCCCTTGGTTCTGTGTCACATTTTCAAAAACCAGAACTGAAGCTTCAAGGACACATAAAACTTTAAGGTCAGCTTTGCAACACTGGGTTATTTTCAGAAACGAAGAAGGCCATTGTTTACTTTGTACTATGGACACTTGTCATTGGACTGGATTCCAAACTCCCCCAGTACTCAGAAGAGTGTAAATGTGGCAATGGCCTGAATTATTTCTTTGTTTGTTTTTTATTTTTAATTTTTTAAGTGCACGATGGGTGTGTGGAATAAATGTAGAGGAAGTAATCAGACCACAGTCATATTTTAGGCATCCATAGGTGTTAATTTAGCTGCATTGGGAGTACATTTTTTTGTTCTATTTTTAGTGTAGATTTAAGCACTTTGAATAGCATGATTCAGGGATTGATGGGTAATATTTGATACTCTCACAACGTAAGAACCATTTTTTTTTTTTCTCCAATGCTTTGTTATATTTAAAAAATGACATAAATGCAAAGGAAGCTATCTATAGCTTTAGAAACATTCCTCCCAAGTTTCTATCCTCTATCAGCTCCACATGAGAACCAGAGACGGGAACTCATGGGTTCACGTGTTCTATGTGTAACAGAAGTTCTGTAAGAACTCAATAAAATGAAGAAAAAAACATGTATTTTTCCTAGTGCTTAGGTTTCATCCTTCTCTGTTTATTTGGGGTTCTGGGGGATAAGATTATTCTAGCTATAAAAACACATTTGAAAATGTGAATGTGTTAGCCAAGCTGGGGGGAAGAATGGACTTCCAGACTTGGACACGTGTGATATTTGGTATTGCCTGTTTTTCATCAATCACCGCCTGAGCTCTGAATGATACATTATGGATTCAAAGTCCATTTGGTTCTTTAGTGTAACCTCAACTTGCTGCTTCTGAGCATCTTAGTCTTTATTCTGGTGCTCAAATCGTTGATTATTTAATTTGTATCCCATCCCTTTGGTCTTCAATGGGCAGAGAAGACCTTTGTATGTTGTGTTACCAGCTGATCTAAGTTTAGATAAAGTCTATGAAATCTAAAACGTAATGAGATCTGAACTTATATTTCTATAGCTAAGTATCTGATTGTTCAGTCAACCATTTTGTGATTATTATTTTCCTCTTATCATATGTATTTGGATTCTATCAACTTAATCTTAAATATGTAGATGCTGGTTTCTTTCATATTTCATTGTTAATACATATTTTATAACAAGAGGAAATATTAACTAAGAGCCAACTCCTAAACTCTAAGTATGCTTTGTTTATCCTAGAATAGTCATTAACTTTTCAGATACTATTTATGTGAATTGAAATTACTATTTCTAGGAAAACATTAATTTTTACATTATAAGCTATTTTCTGATTCTGGAATGGTACCCTAAATGGTATCCTTTCAAAGAAGGAGTTTTTAATCTTGTGTTTATTTTCTCCTTTTTAAAAAATTTGTTGCTTTGTTTATTTTGTTTTTGAGACTGGATTCAGGCTGGGGAGGCTTCAACCTCTCAATCCTCCTGCCTCGGCCTCTTGACTGCTAGAATTTTAGGCATATACACCAAACCCAGCAATTTCTTCTTTATTAATTTCAGTGTATACATTAGTCCCACAAGAAATCTTACTGACATTCTAAGGAGAACATCAATATCACACAAGTGAAATATCTGAATAGAATTAAGAGAATACACATACACAGAAGAGGAAAATGTCTTTTTGTCTCTGATATGAATATGTTTGGCCATTCATCCCATCATTGCAATAGCTGATAAAAGATAGAGGCAAAATATTAAATAGCTTAGATATCACACTACAGATTTCTATTCCCTATTGTGGAAAAATTTTCCAACCATACATACATGGTTATTAAAAACAAATCACAATGTGACTTTGTCATAAGAGAAGAAAGTTTTGTCAATGGAAGCAGAGGTTATTATTTCTTGCCTTATCATGGATCTTTCTCACCTGATCATTCTGAACAAAGAAAGTAGCCAACAGTTTCAATTATCCTTATTAATAGGCCTTACACTTGAGTTTCAGGGATATGGTGGCTCTATAAAATAAATAAAAGGAAATAATAAAAAACAGAAAAATATTTTCCTGGGTGTGACTCTCAAGATATCCAGCATCCAAGAAAGCCATAGACATTTAGATTCAGATGACAGTGTCTTATGCTAATATTAATATAAACTCACATATCTTGAAGACATTGTTGTGTCTTTGATTTTTTTTATCTTCATTTATAAAAAATTAAGGGTGGCTATTGTTTTGTTTTTTGACAAAGATAACTCCTCATCCAAAATGACCTGACTTTATGATAGAAATGGTGTGAAAAAAAACTTTAAAATTTTAAATTTTTTAAAATTTAAATTACTTATAAGCAATTTTCAACCAAATAAATGAGGTATCTATCCCTTATTATTAGTTTAGTTTACTCATTTTTCTACTCATTTAAAACAAGAGAATATACAAAATCATAATTTTACAAGTATGACTTACTTCATTATTTTTTGTTTGTTTTTTAATTGTATTGTCTGCCAAAAAAAAAAATCAAACAGTAGAGAAAGAGAAGAAAGAACAATTAGATGTGGTTTTTCCTAATAGGACCAGTTTTATTATGAAAACTTTTAGAGTTTGTTAAGGGCTTCACTTTCAGTGATCACAATTTTGCTGCTTTCATGAATTCCAATATGACCTTGGAAAAATGTATAGAATTTTGAAAAGTGAGATGGTGGTAATTTAAAGTTGCAGGGTTTTTTTTTTTTTTTATTTTTGGTTCATTGTAGAGTGAAAACCTATGCTCTATGGTAAGAGAATGAATTATGGTCAGAAGGAGCTGTAAAATCTTACTTAAATAAAGCAAAAAGAGAAGGAGGAAGAAGAGGAGAAGGAGGAAGAGAGTTAATTTTAATCTTAATTTGCCCTTATCATAGTCAAATTTTGATTGCATCCATAGAAAATGTCTTGAGGAAAAAAAGGGAGATCAAATTAGATTTTCCATTTAGTATTTTATCTTATTTACAGGCTCAGAACACAAAATGGTTTTTGATTACAGATAAGATAGGCATATATATATTTATAAAATATATATGGTTTTATAAATATATATATATATAAATTCCTTCTGTTCATTAGTAAATTTTTTCTCTAATAGCCTCTGCATTCACTGACAAATTCATGCTTCTGAATCCTTCATTAAAGTAAGTAAAGTTACTTTTATTTTTTTCTATTTACTGCTTTCATTGATATATCCCTCAGTGTTCACCAATCTGAAATTTTTCTCTTTTTAATACAAGGAAGCACTCTAAAAAATTCACTATGCTGTGTTCCCTCTACTACCAAAAAAACGAACTCAAAAGAAAAAAAAAAAAACTGCCCATGAACTTCAGAGTACTAAGTGTAATATCGATGTTGTAAATTTCAATCTTCATAATCTAAATGTTACCTTTCAAAAGGCATGCTGTGTCATTAAAAAAGAGTTAATGTGAAATGATCTTATTACATAGTGCATGAATATGTGGCAAAGTAATATGGATCTATCTTTACTAGTCAATGAGAGGTTAAATTTGGGGAGATCAGATGTGTTTTAGGTCAGTGTCAATTGGAAGGATGGAATCTTAATGTTAGCATAATGGGCAGTTTTCCATACTGCTTGCAGTATATGCTCCTGTTAACAACAATCCTTAGTGTACTCTTTCCATCAAAGTAGTGGAGATGTGTTCATATAATCTGCTATTTGATTACTACTTTTACATCTTCAGAATTTGAGGGAACCCAAATAGGAAAGTGGATGTAATCATTTTCCTCTGCTGGCGTTCAAGTTGTATTTTAAACTCTGACACGCTCAGATCTGTTCACAGTCAATACAATTGCATTTTACATAGTACTTCTCTTGAGTTTTGCTCACCCTCTTTTGACTTTGTACAATCTAGGATGTAGGTGACTCATGAGTAGGTGATGGGGGCGCTCCTTTTTTTTCTTAGAATACTTACAATTATATATTTGGTTTTTGCTTTGACTAGCAATAGGAAAATAGACAAATACAAGTGTACAAATGAGAAATTTTAACCTCGACTTATAATTTGTGTTTTATAGTCGTTTCATAAGTCTGTTGCTCTCTATGAGTATGCTCTCTATATATCCTGTAAAAATAAATTTATATGTTACATAGAAATTCAAGAAATTAAATTATTTATTAAGCTACAAATGTTTCTTCTGATTTCTACCTTATCATAGATGACAATAAATTAAATAATGTGTTGTTGGAACATATGTAAGTATGCTTGTTAATTTAATAACGCTTGTTATACTTTTCCTTCTCTTTCTTTGTATGTTGTTTAAGCTAATAATTCTTAGGCCTAATTCCTGTGGTTGTGAGGAGAGACTTAAGAAATGCCCCAGTTGGTTGGGGAAAAAAAGAAAAAAAAGGCTTTTTGAGAAACCAAGTGTATTTGCATTCCTGCTTTATACTTCACTGTTGGATTTAGAGAGATTTGAATCACTAATTCAAGCACTTTATCATTACCACATGAATGATCTTTTCAAGGTAAAAATCCATGTTTCCTTTGGGAAACAGAAATGAAAAGAATGAGAACATGTCAATCCTTTTCTGGCTCCCATTCTTTTGGGTATATTCTTTTCCTTTCGAGGTACTACTGACATGATGATCTTAAAATATTGTCCCCTCTGAAAATATTTTATAGTGGCCAAGGTCTTGAATCATCTTGTTTTGCACTTCTGATGCATAGTCATTCCCCCCAAAAATGTGTTTGGTCATACTTTTTGTTTTTTAGTTGTTGATAAATGACCTTATTATTTCCTTACCAGAGGTGAGGGTGGGGTTAGGGAATGATGGTAAATCATTCCATCAAAAGAAAGAAATCATGGACCTCTTTAGCATGAATTTGCTGCTCATACAAAATTCCTACCATAGGCAGACAGCTGTTTAAGAAACATTTTTCATCAATGCAGCACAGATCAATCATGAAAATTTGAAGTAAAGTTTCAAAGCACTCTGTAAGGTTACTTTTAAGTTACATTTCAAAGAAATTAATATTGAATTTTCACACATTCTTTTCTACCTCAGTTAGATTTTTATTTTTTAATTTTCACTTTTTTGGAGGGTTGGTGGGGAGAGATTTGAGACAGTTTCTCTGTATTGTCCTGGCTGACTGGAACTCGTGATAACTCCTGCCTGTCTCCCTAGGCCACCACTGCCCAGCTATCAGTAGGATTTTTAAATATGAAAAAATAACTTCTAAAATTGTAAAATCCCATCAGGATTATTTGGCATTGTCAAACTTTAACACTATATGTTAAATCACAAATCCCAGAATATAATGTTTAATTTAAAAATATCAGTTGAATCCTCTATAGTTAAAGAATCTGGGGTGTTACTTATATATTTAAAAAACATACATACATTTTCTATTATAGCCATCTTATTGACAGGTGTTAAAAGATTAAAACAAAGAGAACATTTTACTTTTAGAAAATTCTTAATTCATGGTGGATGCACTTTTAGCAACAAAATTAAAATGAACAATATGGCAAATATTTAGAAAGTATAATATTGGTGACCAAATCACTTATGGCTATGGGCTTTATACTATTCGTATATGGCTTCTAGGAGCTATTTGAACAAATCTCTTAATTTATCATATTTTCTCAATCAATATTTACTATTATAAGGTAATGTGAGTAATGTAGAATCCTATTTTGTATACAAGAGAGCAAGATACAATTCCAGATAATAGTGAACATTGCTATTTTGCCAATTGCTTAGCCAATAGGTTAGCCAAACTAGGGTTTTTTTTTTTTAATTATCCTTATGTTAGTTCATTATGATTTGCACGGCAGAATACTTGTATTTGAATAGATATACATTGGATTTAAGATTTCTCAAGACTTAAAATTTCTAAATTAAATATCAAACTCGAAACTTTATTGATATTCTTCTTTATGATTTTGCTTAAATGATAGAATGATACATGAACAAACTGAAGCATATATAAATAGGAATCTAGGAAAGGTGATGTATGGCAAATATCAACAAATGTCTTGATTATTTGAAAAACATATATGCTAGTTGGTTTTCCTTTAGCCATAGAGGATAGAAAAGAACAGAACATGGACAAAAGATAAAATTCCCCATAACATAGAGAGCAGAATGTATAAAAATTCTTCATGAAAAAATCAAGAAAAGTATAAACTTATGAACACTAATGACTGGCTTCAGTAAAGGAAACAATCTTGTCTGTTTATTGTGCTTAGCAGTCAAGAGGTATTGCATATTATGAAATTAACAGAAAATCCTGGTCTCTGAATGTTAATTCTTTCTAGGATGATCTCAGGGTAAATGGAAAAGCATTTCTCAATTTTTCTAAATTAGATGGATAATGGATTACTAAATTCTGTAACATATGAATACAAATAGTGATTTTGGCATACTGTGAGATGTAGATTTTGGGAGTGATGAAGTTGTACTTTTATAACATAAAGTGTATTTGTAATAAATAGTTCAAAACCCTGGATATGTTTAGAATAACCTGACGTTTAAAAATATCAGCAAATGTCAGAAATCTAGAAGCAACTAGTCACTCTGAGTTTGTTATTAATGTCTGTGTTCCTCAGTGAACACTCCAGAGAATACTCATTAGAAATTAATCAAAATCGCAAACTGTACAAACCAAACCAATGAGTATCAAATTTTTGTCTCTAGAAGAGCCTGGAAACATCTCAAGAAGTGAACATTTAAGAATGGTTGTATAATTCAGAGGGCATAGTTATAACATAAAGGCCCTGGATTCAAATTTCTGCATTAAATATTTTTAGGTGTCAATTTAGACTGAACCTAGTAAGACATAGTATCAAAATGTACTATAATAGATTTCCCAGGGGATCAGGAAGCAGAGGCCCATCAATCCCTTCCTCAGGATGCTGTGGAATGTATCCTTTCTCTCCTTAGTAGTGATGTTGATCTTTGGAGTGTAAAATTAAGAATTGCAACAGATAGGTAGCATCCTAGCCTGGGTCATCCTCTTGAAATAATCTCTCCCAAAACATGATATCCAAATTTCTGAGGAAAAAAATATTAACACTACAAAATTATATACATTTCATAATATTTAAAAAGAAAACTAAGTGAAAAAATTAAGAAAAAAAACAAAATCCAGCACTGAAATCAAATATATGGCTTCAAAAAGTAATTGAGCCATTTAGCAGAAAACATAAACTAATTAGCAGTTGTGTACTTAAAACAAACCTTCCTTATAAAAGAATACACACATATTACCAGTTATTTTATCTATAAAGAAAAAAGTACAACTAGACAAGAATACTAACAACATTGACTGTCAAAATGCATGTATGAACATCAAATTTATTAAATTATTTAATCAATTTTACCTCAAGTTAATAATTAATTAATTGAATAAATTAACTCTACAAGAAAACTTCCGCTTTCCATATGTTCTTTAGCACAAGCATAACTTGACAAACTGGGCTTACTGTCTCATGCTTGTAATCTTACCATTCATTTTAAATTCTGTTCACTGCCCCTCCCAGTCACACCCTCCCACACAATCCTTCCCCCATCCCCCTTCCATTCTCTGAGCAGGTAGGCACCCCCACCTGGGTATCCCCCCCAACCCTGGCACTTGAAGTGTCTGCAGAACTAGGCACTTCCTCTCCCACTGAGGCCAGACAAGACAGCCTAGCTAGCAGTACATTATCTCTCACACAGGCAACAGCTTTTGGGATAGCCTCCACTCCAGTTGTTCCAGACCCACAAGAAGACCAAGCTGCATATTTGCTACATATGTATGGGGGTACCTAGGTTCAGCCCATGTATGTTCTTTGGTTGATGGAGTTTCTATCCCCTTCTGAGCCGTGTCCCTTCCCCCAAATCTTCCATAAAAGTCCCTAAGCTCCATCTACTGTTAGGCTGTGGGTCTCTATACCCATCTGAGTCAGCTGCTGGGTGAAGCTTCCCAAGAGAACAGTCATACTAGATTCCTGTCTGGAAGCATAACAGAGTATCATTAATAGCGTTAGGGATTGGTGCTTGCCCACAGGATGGGTCACTAGTTGGGCCAATTATTGGTTGTCCATTCCCTCAGTCTCTATCCCATCTCTTGTCCCTACATTTCTTGTAGACAGGATACATTTTGGATCAAAAGCTTTGTGGGTTGGGTTAGTGACCCTATTGCTCCATTAGGGTTCCTGCCTGGTTACAGGAGGTAGCCTCTTCAGGTTCCATATCCCCAAAGCTGTGAGTCACAGTTCAGGATACCCCTGCTGAATGTAGGATCTTAATACTATTTCAGCAGAATGATAACCCACAGAGCAAGGACAAACTATTCATATGCTTTATTTCAACATTTGATCACTTTTTCTGACAATGTAGTATCAGTCGGATATATTCATCTCACTAGATAAAATTTATTTAATATTGCTTGTGATTTTTGTTGTAGTATAGTATTTGGGGGAAGCATTTTTTGATGGATTTTCCAAATCTCTTACTGCCAAAATGGGTACAAAAGAATAAAATTTCTGGTTATTTTCAGAAGCAAAATATAGAAGCAAATTTTCAAACTTTCACAAATTTTACAATTACTATTTCCTGAAATCACAAATGAGAACTATGTTTCTCACATGTATACCCTTTCTCATTAATTAGTTTTTGGTAATGTATATAATTCACTTTGATTACTCTTCCCTCACCCTCTCTTATTACCTTCCTTCCTAACCCTAGCTTCCCCCACCCTTCCCTACTAGTTTCTTTCTCAGACTCACAAGTTTGGGGCTGGTTTGTGACTGATATAGTTTAAGCAGGGCCATCTGTGTGAACATCGCATTGGGAGTATTTTTTGGAGACTGCTGGAATCACCAGTAGATACCCAACTGAAGATAACAACACCTTTTCCCCTGAATTTGTAGTAACTGGTACAACAGTGAGTGATAAGACTCTCTGATCCACTTCTTATCCATGCTTGGATATCTACAGGCTTATTCTAATGCAGACACTCACTGGGCTTATTTTTATCTTGGTGCCTTACACTACTATTGAAGTTGTTTTCTTTTAGGTCTAAAGAAAAATGCATTGTTTGATGCAATATATTTATAAACAAATCAGATCTCTGATCCCAAGTTAATATTTCAAAAACATGTAACCCTTGGTAGTTATGGATAAATTTTGTTTCCCTTTTTTCTTTCTTTCTTTCTTTCTTTCTTTCTTTCTTTCTTTCTTTCTTTCTTTGTTTTTTGAGACAGTATCTCTAATTATTTCTCTGTGTAGTCCTGGCTGTCCTGGAACTAGCTCCATAGACCAAGTTGGCCTCAAATTCACATATATCTGCCTGTCTCCAAAGTACTGGAATAAAAGTCATTCACCACCACTGCCCAACTACAAATACTCTTATAATTCTTCATAAAATTGCCAAATCAAACCCTTTCTAAAATGTGGCTTTTGAAGTTGGAAACATGTCACTCAAATTCTCATGACTTCCACAGTTACCGTAGGCTTTATTAAGACCTAAAATTTATAATATTAGAATATCTTAAAGGTAATAATCCACAGTGAATTTTATTAGGTGCAATAGAGTTTTTTAATATTCATTCTGGACTTCAGTACTTCAGAATATCCAACTGTGACAATGGTAAGCTTTTAGTATTCTAAAATAGTATATGCATATGTAGAATGTGTACAACTAAAATTAACACCATACAGAATAAATATTTTTAATATACATGTTACATTAAACCATCAGCTAGGAATTTGCAAGTTAATGTACTCAATCAGAAAATTACTAAGTAACCATTTTTGTACAGGCTGAATATAAGTTTCTGGGTTCCTATTCAATCAAATTTTCTTTATGGACATATATTTTATCTTAAAGGTCATTTTGCTTTCGCTGTAAAATTCTGTGATTTTCTCCATTTCCCATACTTTCCCTTACATGCTATCCCTGAAATTATTTATTTATAAAAATTGAAGAAGCATTACACTCAGCAACTATCACAAGAAAAGTCCATGGAAGCACCAAAGTTATTGCCAAGAGTTATCTATCTTTCCATCAAATTTATTTTCTCATGGCTATGAAATAATTTATTTTTCAGATTCCATTTAAAATATGTCTTTAGTAAATAACATGTCTTCAGCAAAGCCTAACCTTAGAAATATGATTACATTTTTTCTTTACAGATTGAATGTCACATTGATATGAAATAGAAACAAAATAGAATTAAATGAATTCACAGGTATACTTTAAATATTCTGCACCAGGAAATGGCCTTTATTCATAATTTTCTTCAAAGCTGGCATCTGAGTAAATCACTGTGTATTTTCACTAGAATGCTGGACAGGGTGAAAAATCAAAGAAAGGTGATACCAGGGATTTCTCCTGTGATAGCACTGGAGATATGGATTTTTATGTTGCTATGTCTAAAGACAGCTACAGTTTATAGATAATACTGCATAGCTGATTACAACAAATATAGCATAGTTAGCATTCAGAGTTTGATTTTTAAGAGTGAAGGAAATCTGTCACTAAATATAAATGTTACATATGTTAGCACTAGAGATAGCAATTTTGTAATTTGATTGCACTTGCCTTTATTTTTTTTCAAAAAAAAAAAAAAACCACGTGTGTGTGTATGTGTGTGTGTGTGCATAAAAACAAATGTAGATGAGGATGGTTGAAGAACATTGTTTAGAAATAGGCAAGTTCTGAACTGATTATATTTTTATATAATTTAAGATATAATCAAGAAGTATACTTGCTAGATTCATGTAAGGAATATTTCTGAGCAGATAAAAACAGCAGTTTGTATAAGCACAAGATATCCTATGCTGAGATTAGAAATTAATGATAACGTCAGTGTGACTGCTTAAAATTTAAAAGCTTGGATGTTCAAAACAACATTTATTACTTGCCTAAAAGTATTTTTGTATAATATTGAGAAAGGTTTAAAAGTGGATTTGTGGAGTGCAAATTTTAGAGAAAATAAACAGGGTATATATCCAGTTTGTAAAGGGTTTCTTTCAAGATTATTATCTTACTGGTTAAATGGAATATTATGACTTGAAAGACTTTTGTGAATTGAACAGTCCCACCAACAATACCAATAGCAAATAAAGCAATGTGAATAAACTGAGTATGCAAACTTCTTTTAATCAATGCCAATATATCCTAAAAATAAAAAAGAAGACTCATTTTTGTTTGTTTAATATTAGAGATAATTATTAATTCAATTCAGTATCTTATCAATAAATACATATCCATATTTCTCATAAGAAAATATTCAAATATTTTATCTTGGGAAAATTTCATTCTTCACACTTTGAGCTAAAATTACATTTATTTTCTAATATAGAGAATAAGACAAGTTAATAACATACATATCTTATTTAGTATTTATAGATTCAAGACTAAAATATAAAGAGAGTTTTTAAGTTTATAAGAAGTCTATTTGCCCTTAACAGATAGCAAATATAGGTAGCCTTTAGGATGCACATATTAGCAAATTTGTGAGAAAAAACTTATGAAAAGTGTGTGCTAATTACTATTATTTAGTATTTATATACTTTGCTCCTATGTGTATATATGTCGCCCATTTATATGTATATTTAAATATTTTTATATACATATATATCCTATATAGTATAATTGTACTTAATTTAAGTAGCATATTTGAAATCTACAAGCAAAAGTATGAGTGTATTTGGGGACTAAACAGAGGAAAGACACATTCAAATGCTTCTTTAAGATTCAAGTGAGAATATTAAAGAAGATCATTGTCCCAGAAAAGATGCAAAAATTTTCACAATTCTTTCCAAATAAAGCAAATTCTAAGTATGGTAGGTTCTATGATCTCCTAATTGAGAAAAAATAAGAATAAAAATATCCTTTACTGGGGATGAGCATTGTGACACAATGATCAGAAAAAGAATCATAATTTTAAAATAGGAGCTAGTGTACTGCAGCACCATGGGATGTGACAAGGTAATGAACTTCCATGCATGCTGCTGTTTATTTTATATTTGGAAAAACATTCCTTCCAAGAGGCAAAGGGGTATTAAAATGAAAACCTAATGCCTGGTATATCACAGATGTCTCTATACCCATGGTAAGTATTACTGCTTCTTAATGATGCACACTTATTCTGCATTTTGAACATCTGTGTAAGAGTTTGTAGTTATTACTGTATCAGTTGTGCCCAGAGGAAATGCAAAACCAAGGGTGGGTGGATAGATTTGCTCAAAACCCATTAGAGACATTTATTTGGGAAATAAAAAGAACATTTAATATCAATAAAAATATCAAAAATGAAAAATTGACCCTTACAAATTGACCCTCATGTACTGTTCTTTCACTCAGCCTTCAGATTGTTCTTTAGAGCATTCTTGGTGCAAGCATACTGTCATTCTTTGTTTTCCTTATACTGCATAGAAGAACTTGGCTAAACTCCCACCATAGAGTACCCCTCTATAGGTCATTTCTCTAATCTTTGCTGTTTAAGAAAAACAATAAGGAAAACAAAAGTAAACCTTTAAATCTCCCCACTACAGACACACAGAAAAGTAAACCCTTTCCTTTCTTCTAATATTCTAAGCTTCCTGCTTCCGGGCAGGCAGTTTCTCATATAGATACCATCCCAGGTAAAGTTTGTGCTTATAGATTAGTGTCAACATATGTACTACTGAGTAAGCTCAGAGAAAGACTCTGGGGAAATTAACTCCATGGTAAGAGCCTGAAAGTCTGATTTTTAGTTTTCTTAGCCCATGTCTGCTTAGGAGGCCTGAGAATAAATATTCTGTCTTGCATAGACTTATGTTAATCAAGTCTTTAAGATGCTGTCTTCAAAACAAATGATTATTAATAGCAATCAAGGAGACCAGAATGTTCTTGTTACCTTGTAGGAATGTGAAGTCATAACTATAATGTACATTCAGGGAATGTCAAATCATAAAGATCAAAGTTAATAGAAAGATGCATCTCTCCTCACCACAGACAGATAGTTGCTATTCTAAATCTAAAACTAGAAAAAAAAAAAAAAAGACCAATTCTGATTATTGGTATTTTCTCCTTCTGGATATATTGATGTTTTTGCCCTCTCATTAAGCAGCAGAAACTTACTTTGGACCATATGACCATGTCTGAGTCTCCCTTCCAGGGATACCAACTTTCTATTTTTAAATCTCCTCCTGACTTAGGTGTTCTCCTTAAGCAGGTTGTCTACTTTGAGTCTTGAAAAATAACCTTAGCCATCAACTTTTGAGTCACATGGTTTTTGTCTGTTGCTAAATAATCTCAATGCACCAGTAAGGTGTGTTCTGCGCCCCTTTTCGAGTCCCCTTCGCCCGCAAAAGAGACACATGAGGCAGTGTTCGGGTGGTTACTACAGCGAGGCTTTATTCTTGTATCAGCAGAAGCGGAAAGACCCAAAGCCCGGGAAAGGCACTGCTATATGTACCCTAGAGTGGCATGTTCACTTTCTGATTGGCTGTTCACTCATCACCCCATATTACGCCCCGGGGATGGGCAGTGACTTTGGCGCGCTTTTGCCTTTTGCACCTGTGCAGTTAGTTGTTTACTTGTGGGAGCACAGGATGCCCTAGCCATCTTGTAATGGTGAATGTTGTCACGCTCACTGCGACTCCTAACAAAGGTGCATATATTTGAGTTGATTATATCGATATTTGAATTAAACACTATAGCCCTCTCCTATCTCTTAAAACATAAATATAAAGAACATCAGACCGATGTTGCTAAAGTTTGCTTTGATATTTTCATAGAAGAGAGTTACTGGTACTTTGTTCAGACCATCTAATCTCTTGGAGATTACTTTTGCTGGTGTGGCTATTCTTCTAACTTAACAATGTGGAAATCCTATCATGGACAGCAGAATATGTCAAAGAACATACAGATAATGTTTAAGTTGAGGGATCTAGTCCGTATTATGAGACTTTTTCTAAGCACAAATTTTATATCTGGAAACAAAAGGTAAACAGTGGTATCTTCTGTAGAGATGAGTTGCAAAGTTTTCTTCTTGCTTCATTCATCTTTAAATTAATGCCAGGCATTGTGGTAAGGTCTGAGGATATACTAGATGATCATATCCATGTTATTCCTTAACCATGGGTCTTACTCTCTGATAAAAGGTATTACAAAATGCAGAGGGGGAAATGAGAAAATTGTTACATGCAATCACAATGTTAATGGAAGAAAATAACTACCTAGAAAGGCTCATTTACATAGAATGAACATGGGAGGCCATACATAATAAAGATTATTATGACTAAACGTACAATCAAAAGAAAAAGACAGCCAGTGTCTTCGTTTCTTTTCTATTACTGTGATGAAACACCATGACCAAGGGAACTTATAAAAGAACTCATTTAATTGGCAATTTCAGAGGGTTAGTTCATTTTCATAATGGAAGGAAAAATGGCAGCAGGAAGGCATTGCACTGGAGCAGAAGCTGAAAGCTCACATCCTGATCTGCAGGCAGCAGGCAGTAGGCAGCTAGAAAGCAACTGGACCTGGCATAGGCTTTTGAAATCTCAAAGCCCACTCCCAGTGACACATGTCATCTTTCCTCAACAGGTCACCAACTGGGAGCAAGTATTGAAATACCTGAGTCTGTGGAGGCAAGTGTCATTCCAAACAGCACAACTAGGAAAGGAGTAGGCAATTACTGCTCTTCAGTTTTAAAATTGAGAAAAGGAAGACTACTGTTACTGAGTCTTATAAATTCAGGAGAGAGAGAAGGAAAAGGAGGGGGGAAAGGAAATGGGATAAAAGGAGGGAGAGGAAGAGAAAGAAAAAAAGGGGAGATGGAGAGGGAGAAGAGGGGATCTCCATTGATATCTTTGTATAGCATATCATATAGTACATTCTAAATTAAGTGCCACTCTTAGTATTTATTAGGCCCAAACAGAAAAAAATGTTTTAAAGATGTTTTATATAAAGCTATTATTAAATACACACAAGTAACATACATATCTATTTAATATTTTTATTTTGTCTTTCTTTTCTAAAATATAATCTAGTTGTACTTTATCAGTGACATCCATGAAGGTCTTCAACAGTGGGTAATGAAGAAGAGATATACTTTCTTGTCTTCATATTAAGTATAGAAATCAAACTATAAAATCCAAACAAATACTAAGAATACGAACTTGACTATTCAATTTGAGCCATATGTTATGTTAGTCTTGCTCTCTATAGTTCTAAGGATAGTGAAAGCCAGAAATGCTTGTGCACTATCACCTTTGAACTAAGTCTCATCACTCACTTATCGAAGACATGTAAGCAAAGTGTAAGCAAGTAATGACTTGGCAAAAGCTAACAGAAATGTATTAACTTGGATTCCTATTGCTCTATAACAAACTACTCCAGAATAAGTGCGGTACAACAACCACCAATTCACTGCTGCCCATGTGAAGTGATAATGAACAACTGGAATCAACTAGACAGTTCTTCTATTGGTCTCTCTCATTCAATTTTGGTCATATTGGAAGTAGGGATGGTGTCCTTTGCAAACTTACCTGGGATGGAATGATGATTTAACTTATCTCCTTGTATGTTGGAGGGTCTATTCTTCACCTGATGCCTACACAGGTCCTCTCTTTGTGGTCTCTCCAGCTGATTACTAGTCTTCTATGCCAGTTTGAGTGTCCTTATAGTGCAACAGTGTATACAGTAATACAGTCATGACTTCTTGATGCTCAAAATGATTCTTACAATATTTCATTAATTCAAGTAACCAAAGACAAAGTAAGAAGGATTATGAAAGGAGGACATGCAAGCACATGAGTTCAGGAAAGCACAGCTTATGGGAGCTTTTGTTCAAGACTGTCTGACAGAATCAGTAGAGCTGAAGAACCTAGGTAATTGCCCCATGTCCTGGTATTTGCAGACTGTTTTTTTTTTGTTGTTGTTGTTGTTGTTAGACATACAAGTTTACAATTGCCTTTAACATTTCAGCAAAACTGTCTAATCTAAACTGCCCATTATTCCCACAAAATTTAAAACACACACACACACACAGAGAGAGAGAGAGAGAGAGAGAGAGAGAGAGAGAATCTCTACCTTCTTTCCTTTCTTGTAGACAAGCTTTCTTGCTTGCCTTGCTTACAGAGGAAAATAGAATGCTGGCTAACCAGGGAGAACTCTATACTGTCAATTTTACTGGTAATAAACTAGTGCTGAATCTCCCTTGGCAAAGACACTGAGGATAAGTCCCTATATAAATAAAGATTTAGAGATGCATAGGGTTAATTTATTTCCTGTCTGAAGTCTTCAGAACTGGGTACAAAGCACAGATACAGTTTTCTTGCCAAGAGGTGACCCTAACTCTTTGAACAAGTTGAAGTTATGTTAAATACTCATTAGCATTTCTTTGATCCAATGTATATTTTCCTCCTATTCACAACTTTTTCAAATGCAAATATGTGCTTAAACTTTAGCCACCAAGCTTCAACTGGGAGAACAGCCACAGAATGTTTAAAAATGCAAATCAGCACCTCTGAAGAGAAAGGATGACCCTTCCCTTGACTTCACTCTTTTGTACACAGCAGCAAGTAGTGGGAAGTACAATTAAATGAGATCTCTCTGAACTCTTCCATCAAGAATATGTGTATTATCAACTGAACTGCAAGCACCTGTCTTTGAGAAGCTTTAGAAAAATGCCATGTGTGCCCCCCAGAGATTCTAAATGGAGCACGGACATACTTAAACTGACATACTATTAAGAAAAGGCCAAACCACTGTTCTTACAGACCAAATACACAGTTTTCTTTGAGATTCAGTTAAGTCATTTTATTCTTCATATAATTTGTAAAGTAAACATGGATTATGAAATCATATGAAAGTAGAGGCTAGGAAGAATACATCACTCATATTGCTTTATTCAGAAAAAAAGCTGTTAATTCAAGAAAGAATGTCATTAGGAGGTTAAAATTTATTTTTAAAAATATTAACAAATGTAAAAAAATATGTACATTTTAATTAAAAATTGCACTGAAAGCTGGTAAACATCACAATGAAATGAACCAAGTACAACATAATTACTTCTAGAAGAGAGTAAGTTGGTTTAGTGATCTCTTGCAGTGAAAAGACTATCCAGTCTTATCTGCTATTAAGGTTTATTTTTCATTTTAATGGTTGTTTTTATGTTATATTATTTTATACTATGATAAATCAAAGACAACAAAGTCATATTTTTAAAAAATACTTGGCAGGACTGGAGAGATGGCTCAGAGGTGAAGAACACTTGCTACTCTTCGAGAGGATTTGAGTTTTGGTCCCAGAACCCATATATGGTGGTTCACAACTGTCTATAACCACAGGTCCTGGAAATTTGACATCTTTTGTTGGCCTATGTAGTCACCAGACACACACAGGATGCACAGATATATGCAGACAAAACACTCATATTCATAAAATTAAAACCAACAACAACAAATTGTATTTGGACAGTGAGTAGGTTGATTATACCAAAAAGCACAGAAGAACTTGCACAAGATTTCTACTAAACACTTTTGAAGGGCTAGAGAAATAGCTTAGTGGGTAAGAGTATTTGCTGTGTAAAAATGGAGGACCTTAATTTGTACTGTAACATGAATGCAAAAACCTACACATGTAAACTATGAGATGGCTGGGGGTAAAGCACAAGCACACAAGGATGAGAACCTGAGTTCTGATCCACAACATTGATGAAAATCAATGCAATGAGTCCACCTGAAATTCCAGCCTACCTACAGTGCCACCATCCAGTATAAGCAGAGAACATACACAGGAGAGCCCTTGAGCATGCAGGCTAGCTAGAATATTTGTATCATAAAGCTCTGGGTTCAAATGTGAGATCTTGGCTCAGTATACATGGTTGAGAGCAATGAAAAAAGACACTTGAGATAAACTTGTGGCTATCACAAGCACACAGAACCACATATACATTCCTGTTACGAGGGAGAATACGGTTTGCTTTTTTTTATTCTCAGTATCATTAATAAAAGAATTTAAGGCTGGAGAGATGTTTTAATGTTTTAAATGCTTGCAGTTCCTCCAGAGCAGCTCACAATGACCTAAACTCCAGCTTCTTTTCCAGTCTCTATACCCTCTCCCACACACATGTGGTATAAATGAGTGTACATACATACAAACAACACACATACATAAATCTCTAAAAAGAAAAGAATCTGAAAATGGACTCTAATTGAGGTCAATTTTATTAAGAGGAAAAACAACAGGACAAGCAAGGTATATATTGTGTCAGCTGTTAAAAGAGAGGGATACAGAAGCGAAAATGAAAAATTCATGCTTTTTTGCAGTGTTTTACGAAAGTATTTGGCAAAAAGCCACATTGTGAAAGAAGAGGGTGGCACATCAGAGAAAGAATGGGAAAGTGCCTAAGCAAAACATGCTTAGGCATATGTCCAGTATCTAAAAGAGATTTAAAAGAAGGTGTTAATGCCCTCCTTAGTTGCTATGGGTTCAAAACTGATTTTTTTTTGCTATGTAAATATTGGTGGTTTTAACTTTTGCTTAGTCAAAAATGTTCACCCATATTTAGGTTGGTGAACTTTTTGCAATGTGCTTCCTTCAGCAAATGTAATGGCTTTGATGGAATAGAATTTCGTCTGTACAATTTATAGGTACTCATAGACATAGTTCTTTTCCATGCAGAATTCTCCCATTAGGTCTACCCCTGTCTTTCCCTATTCCTTTGCCATTCTATCGATGTGAGCACATTCTCTTGAGATCATCTACCACAGTGGTTCTCAACCTTATTAATTACTGCAATGCTGTGTAATACAATACAGTTCTTCATGTTGGTGGTCCTGACCATAAAACTAGTTTTGTTGCTACTTTGTTGCTATACTTTTGCAACTGTTATGAATTGTAATGTAAATATCTGTATTTTCAGGTGGTCTTAGGTGACTGGTGTGAAAGAGTCATTCAACCCCTAAAAGGGCCATAACCCACAGGTTGAGAACCACTGATCTAGCAGAAAAGGCCTAGATACAAAATGCTGTAATAAAGATAGCAAACATGTAGAGACAAGTTTTCAGGTACAGACTGATTCTGAGAAGGACCATGAAGTGGGTGAGACATTTTGTAATTCTCAGGACAGTGACCCTCAACCATTACCCCAAAAGTTATCCTCACTCAAACCGTCCAGAAGGTAAAGAAGTAAAATTGTCAAATCTGAATGGGGGCTCTGAGAAATACATCACAGATTATACCCAATGGATACCAATGTAATATTAAATTTCTAAAGATACTAAGCAATGTCACCTGGCTGGGAAAGTTATCACTAACTGACAAGTTCACATCATGAAAAAGAAAGGATTCATATTTGCTCATAGTTTCTAGTAGATATCAAAGGATGTATTTTATGGTATCAGAAAGATTTCTAAAGACTTTTATTTTACTATAACTATATGATGTGCCTTGTGCAGATATTAATGGTATTTCTTAGATCAAAGTTATTATAATTATGCCTTTGCAGAATTTGTACAACTGCATATATTTCCAAATTCATCAATTTTACTATTTTATTCAATATACTCAAATGTTTGTGGACTCAGTAATGGAATTTTGAATCACAATATTACTCCATTTAATAAGAAATATTCAACCTTGAAATTCTTAACTATACTTTTTGATATACCTATTAAGTTAGTAACACAGTCCACTTATTATAAAAATATTTGAATTCATTTCTTAATGTAAATTATAGAAGAGCTATAGGATTTGGATTATCCTATGAGTGTCAACATTCTTTTAAACTAATCATATAAAATTATAACCATTTTTAATAAAAGCAGCCAGTCTTGTATTTAAGTTCTTGGCAGCATGCACATGATTAATTCAAGGGGGCCTAGAAGGTTGCATGAACTGAGTCCATCAAGGAGAAATGATCTTTCACTATGATTAGTGATTAGACATCATTGGGGTCATCCAAAGATAACATTAATATTATTTAAGGAATTCATGTTCTGTAAATACTCCAGTTTTATATATAAAACTGCATATCTTCCCTTGAACTTCAAGCCATACTTATTCCCTTTTCAGTGTATATTTAAGTCACAGTCTTTAATATCTCCAGTATAAATAATCTGTGGGTCTCCCTTCTCCTGGGGGTCATTGGCCACTGGCCCACGAGGAGGAAGGGAACACAGTCAACAAGGAAGGTTTCAGATGGCTGTGAGTACAAAAAGTAATAATGATACATAGGGACCAGCTTCAGGGAGATATATCAACTTTACTTGGGGAAAATCAAGAGTTAGGGGGGTAGGAAAGAAAGGGATAGGAATATCCAGGACAGGCAAAGGTCACTGGCTAAAAGCTAAAGTACTGAGTTGCCTCATTAGCATGAGGAGGCATTCCAGGAGGCTCAAATGCTAGCTGAACAGGTTCACATCATGAAAACATTCTGCAAGTATAGGATGTGGAGTCTGGGAATCCCCCAGGTTGAGAAGAGGAAGCCTTGCTGGCAAAGGGAATCAGCCATTTTTTTTTCTGAGCTCAGAATGCTATCCAGACAATGGTAGACTTTGACTTTAATTACCAGGGCAACAATAACTCATGTTACTTCAAATATAAAGAATGAGAAGGACTACAATATACATTCTATGGCATCAGGACAAGCCAATCTTTATTCCTTAGACAAAACTAATTTCTTTGATGTCCTAGCCAAGTTATAACAATTTGACATTCAGAAAGGAAAAGATAAAAGAACCAAAAAGCACTATTCCTGTATTGCCTAGGTAATGTCTACAATTTCAATCCTAGAAATTCCCTCTTTAATCTAAAATCCCAGGATTAATTAAAATACAAATATAAGTCTGATTTTTCTGAGAATATAACACCTTAATTTAAACAGTGATCACAGAGTTTGCTGAAACAAACCGTGAGAAATGAATCTGGAAGCACATTATACTGAGTAGAAAACTAGGAATCTCAGCAAATTTGCATATAGGAAAGGTGCATTCTCTGGCGATTGTTTCATAGCAATTATCCTCCAAACTTAAAGGTTTAAAATGGAAATGTAACTAGTCACAATTTCTGTGGAAGCTGTACAGAGACTCAGTCAGGATCGCTGTTTCAGTATGTGTCACAGAATTTTTTCAACCTGTTAGCTGAATCTACTGTCTTCTCTGAAGGTTCAATTGGAAAATTTTCTGCTCTGAAACTCACTTCTACTGTTGCTGGCCAGTTTCTTTTTTGCTTTTTGTTTTTAAAAATCTTTATATGGTTTGAATTTAATTGAGTTTAATGGAATTGAATTTCTCAGATCACCAATGACTACAGGACAGAAGCTTTCTTTAGTGACCTACTACATGTGCAGCTTGTTTCATCAAAGCATAGTAACCAATGGGGAGCTAGAGAGGGAGAGAGAGACAGAGACAGAGAAACAGAGACAGAGGCAGACAGAGAAAGACAGAGACAGAGACAGAAATGAAAAGATATTACCACAAAGGAAGAAGTTGCAGCCTTCTGTAACCTAGACATACATATGAAATTCCACCAGTTTCTACATCTGAATTGTCTCCAGGCCATTTTGTTCAGCTCAAACGTGAGAGTTTACATAAGAGGGAATGTAGCAGACATTAAGAATCATCAAGAAATATCTTATAAATCTGTTGTAAGATTGGGGAGTGTTAAGAAGAATAGAAGTTTTGATAGGACACATCAATAAAATTTTTATCATTTCTTTTTTTGGGATTTTGCCCAAGTGATTTCTCAAATATTATGCTTTTGATACCATAAGTATGATTTTAAGAAAGCATGCTGAATGAAATCTGGAATTTCTAGGAACCTGTTTCATCACTGAAACAGTAAGGATGATAATACTACTTCAAAGATGGCACTGAAAATTAATGAGAATAGTTTTAGATGTATGCTTCTGGGTAATGTTGTTTCTGTGTTTGCCAATATCTTATTTTTTATAGAGTCACATATATGGTTAAAATGTTAAAGACATGCAGAACAGTCTACCTTTAAGAAGATATCAGGTAATCAAGTAAATATTAAAATAGCTTACCTGTAAACTTGAGCTACTAAGCAGAAAGCATTTTTAAGCCATGGATTTGATTGGGGACTTAATAGTCCATTATTTAGAGATTAATCACTACAACACAATCATTTTGGAGCATTAACTTTTATCTCAATAAGGAGAAATGAGGATAGAGTAAACCCACTCCTCAATACTTGATGTAGATGCTCCATCAATGTTCAGTATACAAGAAGTTGATAATGACATTTACATGGATGAGACCCTCCTTATCATGTACAAGTTCTTGATACCATTTAGGAAAGAAGAGAGAAATCCATATACTTAAATGCAACCAATTTATCATTGTCTCAGCTTACTACAACTTAGTACTGCTTCTTTATTTCATTTCCTACTTAACTTTATGCCAAATACTGTTTTCTCCATTTGTCACTGCTAATTGGGGTCACATTTTTATAAAAGTTTGTTGGGGGAAGGTGCTTACTTTATTGCATTATTTTCATTCTTACAATGGTTATCTGAATCCATTTTGAGCTCATTTATTCATTTAACATTGGCTAGTAGTATAAATGCTTTATTACATTTATCTATTTATTATTGATTATTTATTTATGTGTGTGTATGTGCCTGTATGAACACATGCCACAGCACTCATGTACAGGTCAGAGGATAGCTTGCAGGAATTGGTTTTCTTCTAGCATGAGATTCCAGAGGATCAAACTGTGGTAGTCAGGCTTGGCAGCAGGCACCTTTCCTCTCTGAGTGCTATTCAAATTGGCTAGTTTTACAATAACCAACATTTTGAGAAGTTGATCTTATATAAAAATACAGCCATTGATTTTTAAAAATATTATGAGCTATAATGAAATTACATGATTGCTAACAAGATAAACACTATAAAATTGATCAGTTTATACTAGTCTGAGCAACAAAAGAACCAGTAGGTGCCACTTTACATATGTCTTGGATGTCTAAATTTGATAAGTATGTAAGGATTACAGTGTATTTGAAAATGTTAAAAAGTTGACTTTCATACAAATATAGAGTAAGTAAGTGTGAAGTTGTAACAGTGTGAAGAGCCCAGCAGGATAGTAAAATAGTTCAAAGTCGAATTTTAAAATGCAAAAAATTTATATGGTCAGTCAGTATGTAAAATAAATGCTGGTTTGAAATCACAAATCCATTAAAAATAATATCATACCAGGCAATAAAACTATTTTATTTGGGGTAGTCATTTGTCCTAAGTAGACTGCATTACAATTCTGACTGATTTTACAACAGAAAGTGTATACTTTCTAATTTAGGATCTTAGACTCCTCATTGTGTAGTATATTTTTTTCTAAAATTCCATGATTCTATCATATATTTTTAATATGGACAGATAATCTATGCAATCCCAAGAATGGATAGAGGAAAAATGAACTTATAGCTTTGGATACTCTATAAGTTACTTTCCTTGTATCACTGTGATGATTCCTATCTTAAACACCTTAAAGGGGCAAGGGTTTGTTTTGACTTACAGTATCACAGTACCCAGTCCATGGTCATCAGGTGCCGTATCCCTGATCCTGTGGTAAAGCAGAATGTCTTGACATCAGAAGCCAAGGGAGAAGGGAGACATTCAGCAGGAGGAGGAAGCTGAACAGCAAGGACAGAACCAGGAACCAGGTATAGCCGTCAAAGGGAAACTCATAAACTTGCTTTCTACAGATAGTTTTTAACTCTTGGCATCTCCAAAACCTTCCAAAATTAGTGCACCAGGTAGGGACAAAGCATTCAACACATGAGCCTGGCAGGACAATTTATATTCAAACTATAACAGACTTAAAACTCTGAATCCCCAAGTAACTATGTGTTGAAAATAACATTTCTGGGAACTGTTTTATTGTTTCAGTGTATTTCAACATTTTAAATTCTAATTATATTGAAAGGGACCTCTATTCAAAAACTGTGTTTAAAACACTGAAGGAAACACCAATATTCTTTATTTGGTACTAATATCTTATTAATTCAGAGATATATTCTTTTCATCCAGACCAGAAATTTTGGTTGGCATTGGTTACTCTTTTACATCCAAAAATGATAAAAGATGACCTTAATGATTGATGGAATTACTGCAACAATACCAATGCCTGATGAACAAAGCATCATTCAAAGGTTTATACTGGCAACAATTCCAACATATGGGAAAACTTCACTGATTCTCAGAAGCTGGGAATAATCCACAGCTGTAATTTGCTTGTGTGGAAAGAGTTCACTTACATACACAATTTGCCACTTGTCAGATAAGAGAAGGAAATATCCTGGCTGCACCCAAGTTATTATGAGTTTCTGATCATTGCTAGATAAATAGAGACTTACATGGCTACTGTCATACAATAAAATACAAGGGAACAAACCAAAATAAGATGACACTTTAATTGTTTTGTCAAACATTTCTAGAAGTATTATCATGATCTCTAATAGATCAGTAAATCAATGAGAGAAAGAAAGGAATTATTTACACTCCACAGCTAGATAAGCAAAAGCACACAAGAGTGCAAGGTTTGTTCAGGTTCTCAGAAGTAGTCATCTAGAAACTGAACTGTATTGGTAATCAGTACCAGATAACAAACTACCACATGGCCTCATAAGCATAAAATACAAACATCTTTTTGAACATAGATTGTAGATGTCAGCTCACCAACTTTATCAATCCCATCTTGCCTCAGCATCTCACTGAATGCCCAGTATCAGCTACAGTTACTGAAGAGACCTGGGTCTGTACTAGACTCTTTTCTTCCAGTCCATGAGCTTATATGAGTTCTCTGGTCAGTGGCATAGAAGAAGACAATGAGTAGAAACACAAAAGTGTTTTCTGTAAGCCTCCCAAATATCCCATTCTTCAAGGCATACTGTGTTTTTACATTCAGAATCATAATAAAGATGGGGTAAAGGCAGACTTTCACCCACTAACACCTACAACTTGGAATATGAACCTGTGTTTTCATAGTCTAACCTAATTTTTTTTCACTGTAAGGCACATATACAGTATGATCCCTAAATGAAGTACAATTTCAAGAAAAATAGTTGGTTCTTAAAAACTAAAGGTTGCTAGTGGTATATATTAGATAGCAATGTGGTTATCCTTAATTCTTTCAAAATTTTCTTATTTATCACTGATTGTAAGCCAGGTGCAGTGCTGAGAAGCTTGTATTTTAGAAATAAATAAATACAGCAGTCACTTAAGCTTTATAGCCAATAAGGAAGAGGAAGAGGAGGAAAGGGAGGAGGAGGAAGATGGGCAAGGGTGTTTTGTCTTCATGTATGTCTGTACACCATGTGTGTATTATGTTGCCTGTAGAGGCCAGGAAAGAGCATCAGATCTTTAGGAAGTGGAGTTGCAGGAAGTTATGAGCTACCATGTAGTGGCTAGGAACCAAACCCCGTCCTCTGCAAGAATTTAACTGCTGAGCTACCTCTCTAGCCCAATGTAAAGTTTTATGTTTTTTTTTTGTTTTGGTTTGGTTTTTATTTTTTAGATTAATCGTGCATAAAGCTCTTGTGCTTGATCACATTAGTATAAAAATTCATCTTTCCAGATTCTCCAAATTCAGTATTTTGATGCTGCTTCCAGGAAGTAAGGGGGAAAACAAGTTGTAGGGCACTTAAATAGTTCTACTCAATGATGCCATGCAGCTAGCTCTTAAATCAACTAACACGGTTCTCCCAGTCCTACATACTAAACACATTTCCAATCCTTTTCTCTCCTCTCAGACCTGATCTTATTTTAAAAAGGGAGCATGGAGCTCTATATCTGTACTAAATGACTGCAACTGCTTCAAATTACAAAATCTGTTCATTACTTCTGTTATTTTTGAGATTATAACATAATTACAACACTGCTCCCTTCCCCTCTCTCCTTCCAAGTCTCCCATATATTCTTCCTTGATAATTTTCAAATTATTGGCCACTGTTTTCATTAATTGTTGTTACATAAACATACATGTATGTTTTCCTAAAAACATAAGTATACATTTTTCTTTATACTGAACATTTAAGATGAAAAAAAATCAGGACCATTTCTCCCTCAAGATCCCAGATACAGTGCTATATAAATGAGTATATTAGAAATGAAAGAGATGTAGACTTGCCTAGATCAGTCATTTAAAAATCTGATTATTATTTTCACTGCACAGCAGCAGAATTCCACTTAAAATTCTGTTTTTTAATTTTATTTCTTTTTTAACTTATTTACTTTACATTCTGTTCACTGCCTTTCCCCTTCCTAGTCACCTGGGTCAGGAAAGAAATAAAGAATTTAAAGATGTTCTAGAATTCAATGGAAATGAAGGTACAACATATCGAAATTTATGGGACACAATGAAAACAGTGGTAGGAGGAAAGTTCATAGTAAGTGCCTTCATAAAGAATTAGAAAGTTCTCATATTAGTAATTAAAAGTATACCTGAAAGCTCTAGGAAAAAAAAAGAAGCAAACACATCAAAGAGGAATAGAAGGCAGGAGGATATAATCAAAATCAGGACTGAAATATGTCAGAAACAAAGAAAACAATGCTAAGAATCAATGAAACCAAGAGCTGATTTTTAGAGAAAATCTACAAAATACACACTTAGCCAAACAACCCAAAAGACAGAGAGACAGTATCCAAATAACCAAAATCAGTAATGAAAAGAGAAACATAATCAATACTGAGTAAATTCAAAGAATCTTTTGGGTCTTACTTCAAAAACCTATATTCCACAAAATTGGAAAATCTTAACAAAATGGATGATTTTCTAGAAAGATACCACTTACCAAAGTTAATAAAGATAAGGTAACCTAAAGAATTAGAAGCAGTCATTAAAAGTCCCCTCCTCCAAAAGATACGCAGGGCCAGATGGTTTTAGTACAGAATTCTACCAGACCTTCATAATACCAATATGCCTCAAATTATTCCACAAAATAGAAACAGAAGGAACACTGCCAAACTCATTCTATGAGGCCACAGTAACCCTGATACTTAAAGAAACTCTTAATACATTATTAGTTTGTGTGTGTGTGTGTGTGTGTGTGTGTGTGTGTGTGTGTGTGTGTGATGGCACATGCATAAGTCAGAAGACAACTAGCTGGAGTCAGTTCTCTCCTTCTACCACATGGGTCTTATAGATCAAATTCAAATCACCAGACTTGGCAGCAACTATGTGTACTCACTGAACTGTCTTGGAAACCCTCATCCCTGAAACTCTCATTTAGGTTTTACAAATCTTTTTGCCAGATCCATGGTTGAACATAGATAAAGGCTAGCTTCTCTTGACTGAGTTAAAAGCACAATATTCAATGCCCTATACACTTACTTTGGACAAAGTTGCAGCCAACAGGAAAATTCAGAAGGAATTTGAATATTCCTTGGATAACCCTTATTAATTTGCAAGGTTTCATTCTCCCATCATTTAACTGCCATAACAGTCAAAGAAATCCTAACTTGTGACATATATCCTGCAATCATCCCACTTCTTGTCCTCATAAAAATGTGACTAATAAATGACAACACTCCTTTTTACTAAACCCAAGTGTCATATTAGAGTTCTTACCATATAATTAATTATCATTACAGATTGGAATTTGCATTCAAGATGAAGCTTATTTCAAATCTATGAGAGCCTTTCCATTCATACAAAAATATACATGAGTAAGCATCATTCTTCCACCTGCATTGCCTATTCTATATCAATTATTGGTATTTATTGGCTATTCATTCAGATGAATAAGCCATGAGCCTGAGCTCACAGAATCATGGAAGTAAGGAACCAGTAGTCAGAATCTTAAGCAATGATTAAGCATGTGAGGACTACCAAAGCCTACAATTTATATTAAATAGAGCTATCTTCCAGTGAACAATCCTTATGAAAAAGCTGCCATTAGATTGCCTCAGACTATCAGAGCTGTGTCATAGTCTCTTTCTGACCAGCATGCTTTTCCCTACCTTTCTTTCATAGGTGTCAGATATGAGATACAATTTGGAAGCTTCCCCTGCCCATTGTCATTTCTATGCCTGATCCATTGTTCACCAACAAGAGCTTCTTTCTCTCACACACATTCCTGAGTCCAGTTTAAAGTTGTCTTACTGATGACTTCAAACAACACATCAGCAAATTCTGTAAGAAGTTCTATTGCATGCCAATAATTTTATAAATGGGACTATATTACAAATTAATTTGCTTTATTAATACCTTGATATTTGGTATTTCCCTAATGAATTAAGGAAAGGTAAGTGGGATGTTTAGGAAGACCATACAATTTGGGTTCTATGGAACAGTGTCAGTTAACAGATGTTTTTAAGATGTTCTTCGGATGCCCCTTCTGAGCTAATTTTGCTACCATGAAAATTGTTCTGGAAGTCATACATTATATGGTCTCCTAGTGATACTGAATAACACTTAAATTTTTTCAATTTATATAGTTTCAAATACCTCCTCCATATTTCTAAAGGAGCTGAAAATATTCATCTATGGGATGATGTTCTCATTTTTCCTCTATCCATCCATATAACACCAGAAATATTTATTAAGTTTCATTTAGCACAGTGTTATATGCTCAATACTCAGATTTAAAAAACAACATGAAAAATTCTTTGGTAACATTTTAAGTAAAGTTGTATTTCAGTGGCTAAAAAGGCTAATTTAAGAGCTCAATTTTTACTTGATTTTCTAGTTCACAAAGACTACTCATAACAGCTAGTCTACCATGACAGACATTTCCTTCAGTGGGGATGGCATGCTTCTCTTGGGAGTATCTCTCTGGGTAGCAGCAACTGCAGTGCAGATTGCTGAATTCGGCTACAGTTTCATCGACAGATTGAAAGCCCAGAAGTGCCTTGAGTGTACCAGAAAACATTGGTCATTTTTAGTAGGAGAATTGGAATTCTTTTAGTTGGCTGCGCTGGTTTTTTTTCACTTATACATTTTTTAATAGAACATTTCTGTTCTGCCAAGTTTATTTACCAGGATATATTCTGGTATATATTTAAGCATTACAGATTTTCCACTTTCCTCTCAATTTTTAATGAAAATGCACCAAATAGCATACTGCTTCCTTGAACAAATTGAAACACTCTGATTTTGAGTGGTTTTATTTTTAGTTTTATTATTTATTTATTTATTTATTTATCTCAAAAATAGCATACTGTGCTCACTTCTTCACAACTCCCCATTTACCTGTGTCATGCATGACAAGGTCTAATATTTCAGGGAATATTCATTTAGAGCGAAATGGAACAATTATTTGAGATGTCAATACCCACTTTGTATTTGAAAATTTAGGCTCTTTTATTTCAGTTGAAGGTGATCAAAAAATGGTGCATGCCAAAAGATACACAACTTGAATATTGGTCACTACAATGAGTTGTTTTGTATGTTTAAACACTTTTTTAAAAAATAAGATGATTAAAACTGAACTCCTGGCACATACAATTTTATTTTGTTGTCACCTTATAATTTATTGGCCTCAGATAAATTTGAATTTCTGCTGAAAGCATAAAACCCAGAATTGTTGGCATTTGCTGGGCAATAAATGAAACTTTTGGTTTTTTTTTTTTTTTTTTTGCAAAATTCTCCAAGGCTGTACCATAGGGCTCTCTCTTTTTTATTAGATATTATATTTACATTTCAGATTTTATCCCCTTACCCTACTACCCCCACCACCCAGGAACCTCCTAACCCATCCCGCCTCCTCCTGCTTCTATGACGATGTACTCCCACCTACCCTGCCCACTCCCACTTCCCCCCACCCTCGAATTCCACCCCCCCACTTGGTGTCCAGCCTTCATGGGACCCAGGATCTCCTCTTCAACCTATGCCTGACAAGGCCATCCTTCCCTACATATACAGCTGCAGTCATGAGTCCCTCCCTATGTGCTCCCAGGCTGGTGGTTTAGACCCTGGGGACTCTGGTTGGTTGGTATTGTTGCTCTCTTCATGGGGCCACCAACCCTTCCAGCTCCTTCAGTTTTCTCTCTAACTCCTCCACTGGGAACCCCATGATCAGTTCAATGGTTAAGCTGTGAGCATCCACCTGTGAATATGTCAGATTCTAGCAGACCTCTAAGGAAACAGCTATATCAGGCTCTTGTCAGCATGCACTTCCTGACATCCACATCAATCTACCTTTGGTGACTGCACATGAGATAAATACCCAGGTGGAATGGTCTCCAGATGGCCCTTCCTTCAGGTTCTGTCTCTCACTTTGTCTCCATATTTGCTCCCTTGAGTAATTTTGTTATTCCTTTTAAGTAGGACTGAGCCACCCACACTTGGTCTTTCTTCTTCATGAGCTTCATGTGGTCTGTGAGTTGAATCTTGGCTATTTCAAGCTTTTGGGCTAATATCCACTTATCAGTGAGTAAATACCATATGTGTTCTTTTGTGATTGGGTTACCTCACTCGGGATGATGTTTTCTAGTTCCATCCATTTACCTAAGAATTTATCAAATTCATTATTTTTAATAGCTGAGTAATACTCCATTGTGTAAAGGTACCACATTTTTTGTATCCAATCCTCTGTTGAAGGACATCTGGGTTCTTTCAAGCTTCTGGCTACTATAAATAAGGCTTCTATGAACATAGTGGATCATATGTCCTTATATATGTTGGAGCATCTTCTGGGTATATGCCAGGAGTGGTATAGCTGGGTCCTCAGTTAATGCTATGTCCAATTTTCTGAGGAACTGCCAGACTGATTTCCAGACTGGTTGTACCAGCTTGCATTCCCACCAGCAATGGAGGAGTGTTCCTCTTTCTCTAAATCCTCACCAGCATCTACTATCACCTGAGTCTTTGATCTTAGCCATTCTGACTGGTGTAAGGTGGAATCTCAGTGTTGTTTTGATGTGCGTTTCCAAGATTACTAAGGATGTTGAACATTTCTTAAGGCACTTTTCGGCCATTCGAGTTTCCTCAGTTGAGAATTCTTTGTTTAGCTCTGTACCCCATTTTTAATAGGGTTATTTGGTTGTCTGGAGTATAACTTCTTGAGTTCCTTGTAAATATTGGATACTATCCTTCTATCAGATATTATCCTTCTATCAGATATAAGGTCTATTTTGGAGAAGGTACCATGAGGCACTGAGCAAAAGGTATATTCTTTTATTTTAGGATGAAATGTTCTATAGATGTCAGTTAAATCCATTTGGTTCATAACTTCTGTTAGTTTCATTGTGTCTCTGTTTAGTTTCCGTTTCCATGATCTGTCCATTGCTGAGAGTGGGGTGTTGAAATCCCCCATTATTATTGTGTTAGGTGCAATGTATGCTTTGAGGTTTATTAAAGTTTCTTTTATGTATGTGTGTGCCCTTGCATTTTGGGCATAGATGTTTAGAATTGAGAGTTCATCTTGGTAGATTTTTTTATTTGATGAGTATGAAGTGTCCTTCCTTAACTTTTTTGATAACTTTTGGTTGAAAATTGATGCTATTAGATATTAGAAAGGCAACTCCTGCTTGTTTATTAGGAACATTTGCTTGAAAGATTGTTTTCCAGCCCTTTACTCTGAGGTAATATCTTTGTCACTGAGGTGTGTTTCTGAGTGAAACAAAATTCTGGGTCCTATTTATGTATTTAGTCTGATAGTCTATGTCGTTTTATTGGAGAATTGAGTCCATTGATGTTAAGAGATATTAAGGAAAAATTATTGTTTCTTCTTGTTATTTTTGTTTTTAGAGGTAGAATTATGTTTGTGTAACTATCTTCTTTTGGGGTTGTTGGAAGATTACTTCCTTGCTTTTTCTAGGTTGTAATTTCCCTCCTTGTGTTGGAGTTTTCCATCAATTATCCTTTGAAGTGCTGGATTTGTGGGAAGATATTATTTAAATTTGGTTTTGTCATGGAATATCTTGGTTTCTCCATCAAAAGTGATTCAGAGTTTTGCTGGGTATAGTAGTCTTGACTGACATTTGTGATCTCTTAGTGTCTGTATAATATCAGTCCAGGATCTTCTGGCTTTTATAGTCTCTGGTGAGAAGTCTGGTGTAATTCTTATAGGTCTGCCTTTATATGTTACTTTACCTTTTTCCCTTACTGCTTTTATTTTTTCTTTGTTTTGTACATTTGATGTTTTGATTATTATGTGAAGGGAGGTATTTCTTTTTTGGTCTATTCTATTTGGAGTTCTGTAGGCTTCTTGTATATTCATGGACATCTCTTCCTTTAGGTTAGGGAAGTTTTCCTCTATAATTTTGTTGAAGGTATTTACTGGCCCTTTAAGTTGGGAATCTTCACCCTCATCTATACCTGTTATCCTTAGGTTTGGCCTTCTCATTGTGTCCTGGATTTCCTGGATGTTTTGGGTTAGGAGCTTTTTGCATTTTGCAATTTCTTTGACAGTTGTGTCAATGTTTTCTATGGTATCTTCTGCACATGAGGTTGTTTCTTCTAGCTCTTGTATTCTGTTGGTGATGTTTCTGTCTATGACTCCTGATCTCTTTCCTAGGTTTCCTATCTCCAGGGTAGTTTCCCTGTGAGATTTCTTTATTGTTTTTACTTCCATTTTTAGATCCTGGATGGTTTTGTTTAATTCCTTCACCAGTTTGGTTGTGTTTTCTTGCAATTCTTTAGGGGAATTTTGTGTTTCCTCTTTAAGGGCTTCTACCTGTTTACCTGTGTTCTACTGTACTTCTATAAGGGAGTTATTTATGTCCTTCTTAAAGTCCTCTCTTCATGGTATTTCTAGTTAAAACAGATGTAATATGAACAAATTGGGGAATCTACATCTGCAGCATTCCCAACATGAAAGAAACTGACTATGCAAGAGTCACAGGGGCTAGTGGAACAGCCAGTGATGAAAATTTGGAGTTTGCCTATTCTTTCCATTGCAACTTCTGCTCATCATGCTTTTTCATTTCGTGTAAGACTTTTTTTTCTGTGACATCACTTAATCTGGAGGAATTCTAGTAAGATGATAGTGACATTTTGTTTCCATCTTCATGGTAAATACAGAATGGTAGAGAACAGTGCATAAATCAGGAAGGACAATGATCAGGACAGTAATCCAGAGGAAAATCAATATTTAAGAGAGTAGATAATCTGGAGTTTTACATATGTAAAATGTATTTACAAATGTATTCTACGTTTCAGCTTCTCACTATACTAAGCCATAGTTTCTTGATTTACAACTATTATGATTATTATACATTCTTGACCACTTGTTATTGCAGAAACCCTCCTCTATTTCCATGCCAAACTTTCACCAGCCTGACCAGGCTTTTTTTGCCCAAGTGGGTGGTATCATTCCAATGAGGACACCATTTTCTAAATTATCTCCTTATACACTGGGGAATTTTCCCATTTAGCAAGAGACTTGTGGTGCTAGACTATGCTCTCATTTAAGTAGTTTCTTTAACTTTTCCACTAAAAAGTCCTCAGGTCACACTGCATACCTACTTTCTGGTACTGGAAATACTTCATTGCTTTTCTTATATTCGAATATCAAAGTAATGACTAATACAACATTTTAAGATTTATCTTTATATGTATATGGTTATTTTTCCTGCATGTATATATCTCTGTATATCTGAGCAAAATGTACATGCAATGCCCTTGAAGACTCAGCTATATCCCTCCTTGGCATATATCCAAAAGATGCTCCAACATATAACAAGGACATATGCTCCAGTATGTTCATAGCAGCCTTATTTATAATAGCCAGAAGCTGGAAAGAACCCAGATGTCCCTCAGCAGAGGAATGGATACTGAAAGTGTGGTAAATTTCCACAATGGAGTACTACTCAGCTATTAAAAACAAAGAATTCATGAAATTCTTAGGTAAATAGATGGAACTAGAAAATATCATCCTGAGTGAGGTAACCCAATCACCAAAGAACACACACGATATGCACTCACTGATAAGTGGATATTAGCCCCAAAGCTCACAATACCCAAGATATAACTCATAGATCACATGAAGCTCAAGAAAAAGAAAGACCAAAGTGTGGGTGCTTCGATCCTTCTTAAAAAGGGGAACAAAATAGTCACAGGAGGAAATATGGAGACAAAGTGTGGAGCAGAGACTGAAGATAAGACCATCCAGAGACTGCTCTACCTGAGGTTCCATCCCATATACAGTCACCAAAACCAGACACTGTTGCTGATGCCAAAAAGTGCTTGCTGACAGGAACCTGATATAGCTGTCTCCTGAGAAGCTCTGTCAGAGACTGACAAATACAGAGGCAGATGCTTGCAGCCAAACATTGGACTGAGCACAGGGTCCCCAATGGAGGAGTTAGAGAAAGGACTGAAGTTGCTGATGGGGTTTGCAACCCCACAGGAAGAACAGCAATATCAACCAACCAGATCCCTCCAGAGCTCCCAGGGTCTAAACCACCAACCAAAGAGTCCACATAAAGTGACCCATGGCTCCAGCCACATATGTAGCAGAGGATAGCCTAAAGAGAGGCCCTTGGTCCTGTGAAGGTTCAATGCACCAGTATAGGGAAATTCCAGGGCAAGAAGGCAAGGGTGGGTGGGTGGAGGAGCACCCTCATAGAAGCAGGGGGAGGGGGGCTTCCAGAGGGGAAACCTGGAAAGGGGATAACATTTGAAATGTAAATAAAGAATATATCCAATAAGAGAAAAAAGATGTTGTCAGATCCCCTGAAACTGGAGTTAGAAATGGTTGCTAGCCATGATATGAGATCAAGAGTTCTTAATTGTCAAGCCATCTCTTGTACCCCAGTTTTTTTCTTGTTTTTATTGATTGATTGGTTGATTGATTTTTGTTTGGGCTGTTCTCTTAGGTTTCCATTGCAGTGAAGAAACACCATAACCAATGCAACTCTTATGAGGACATTTAATTGGGACTGGCTTAAGTGTTCAAAGGTTCAGTCCATTATCATCAAGGCAGGAAACATGACAGTGTCCAGGCAGGTGTGATGCTGGAGATTTGCTGAGAGTTCTACATTTTTTTCAGAAGGGAAACAGGAGAATACTAGCATTCTCACACAGCTAGAAGGGAGCTCAAAGCCTACTCTCACAATGACAAAAGTCCTCCAACAAGGCCACACCTACTCCAACAAGGCCACACCTCCTAACAGTGTCACTTCCTGGGCCAAGCATATTCAAACCATCAAATTTGTTGCCTTTAATAATTTGAAGTACAAAAGTTTTTGTTTGTTTGTTTGTTTGTTTTTACTTTTATACAATAAAGCTTAATTGCATCCATGGACCTCTCACCGCAAATGTCTGTTTTATGATAGACTTGAGTTGCCATGCACATAAAAACATCTCTTTTAAAGCTGATTACGCTCCTATAGGGGATTTAAAAAGATCTCCAGATTGAAGCAAGGTAAAAACCTGGATGACCTGGTAGCATAAAAATAAAGTCCATTTTTGTTCCTTTACAATGACTCTCCAGCAGCTTGAATACTATGGGGTTTCTTTGTTGGTTACCCTTTCACATCAAGTTTGTAAGAAATCAACCTGCCACACTTTCTAAACGATAATCTTTTCCTATAGATATGAAAGGAAAAATATTCCTCTAGAAATCATTTGCTGTGGATAGAGGCCTGTACTTATCTTCATTGAACAAACTCAGCTACTTTCAAGTGACGGTGGGTAACAAACATTTAGATGACTGTAAACTCATAAGAACCTATTCAACCAGAAACCACAAAAAACTAATAGCACACAATCACCCAGTATCTGTGGGTTCTACATTCTTGGACTCAAATAACTGAAAATTGAAAGTATTTGGAAATATTTGGGAAAATATTGCCTCTGGATTACAAATGTATATAATTTTGGTCATTATTTTCTAAGTGATTCAAGATAATAAATATTTGCATAGAGTATACTCAGTATCAGATAACATAATCTAGAAATAAAAGTTTACTGGTAGGTGTACTGAAAGGTATTAGAAAAAAGGAGTCCAGCTGGCTCCCGGCTCAGCCCTCATGTTCCCACACTAATGGCTACCCCCACACCATGCTTGTCCACCCTCAGCCTCCACAGCTCTTGGCCTGGCCCCTAGGCCAACCCCACCACCTCCATGGCACTAGGCTAACCCCATGTAATAACTGTCATCCTCTGGTTAGATATCACAGTACCCATTAATCAGTAGTTTTATAGTTAACCAAGCAGATTTATATATCAGCAAATACTCAATTCCCAAGATGTCCACACAATTTAGATAAGGTATCCCAATTATTCTAACCTTTAGATTTCATATTTACCTATGTTTCTTGAAGCCACACAGTCCATGTCCACTGTCATTTCGCCTTCCTTGTTCTCCCCTGCGTTTCTCTCTGTATTGCCCTCTCTGCAACCCTTAGTTCTGCCTCCTTTTTGTCTGTCTATCACAAGTAGATTTGACAGGGAAATTTCTGCCACAGGAGGGTGTGCCTAGGATGCATATACAACGTCATTTTAAATAAAGGACCTAGCACCAGGTAGAGTTTGGTTTCTAAGACAGGTACTGGAGTAATTATCCCATAGAGACCAGAAAAAGGGCATATTGTTCTCAATCTAGTAAAGTTTGTATGATTTATTATATATATATATATATATATATATATATATATATATATATATATCTTATTTTAAAGCAAAAGATAGCCAGAGTACAGTCAAAGCTAAATGTTTCCATACTTACTGAGCTGAGACTAAGCCTGGCTATGACTATTAAGTAGGTATGTGTATGGAAAAAGAAAAGAGAAAGAAAATGAATTATACATTGTCTGGTTTTAATTTGGGGATAGAGAATTCAGATAATTGATCAACTTGAGGATGTATATATGTGATATGAACCAAATGCATTGATGTGAAGATTTCCCATGGTACATTAATCACATATATTACACTTATATGAAATTTAAAAAATAAGTTTAATAAAAACCTACAATCAGTCAACTTGGAGGCATGAAGAAACACAGTCATAATTTCTATGACTCAGATTCATCAGTCTAACCAGATTGACTCTGTCCTGAGACTCACAAGGTTAGAATCAAGGTGCCAAAGAGCTCAGGGTTCCTTTCCTAGGTACATATTTATGGGCAGACTTTAGTTCCTATTGTTGGACTGTGACCTTTGGAACCTAGACTCCCTGTCATTCCTACCATGTGGCTCCACAGGTAGTTCATATCACAGCAGTTTTCTTCCTTAAGGCTAACAGAAGAGTTTTTCTAATGCAGGAAACAAGAGAGAATGAATAAATGAGTGAAAAGATATTTGTCCTGTACTTGTCCTATATAACATATGGTGTCTGTGGGGAGCCAACAGAAGGTGGCTATCATCCTTGCAGACATCTTGAGCCATATACCCTGAAAAGAGACTTGATTACAATAGCCTACAACAGCTGAGCACACTCTGATAGCATCTTGCTTTAGATACCCAGGATCTTCCCTTGGGTGTGTGAGACTTAAAGGTGTGTGATTTAAGAGATCAGATTTAGAGACAAGACCTAAGGGCATGACTTAAAGACGTGACTTAGAGGAGTGGCTTAGAAGTGAGACATATAAAAGGCAAGAGGCAGACAGAAGAGTTCAGTACAACTTGGAACTAGGAATTAGGTTAGACAGTACAACTTGGAGTAGGAATTAGGCATTGAGAAAGAAGACACTTGGACTAGAGAACTTGGAAGAATTATTAAGTATTAGGCACTTAGCACTTGGAAGAAGTAACTTGGAACTTGGAGGCACTAGGGACTAGGAACTAGGGACTAGGAACTCAAGACATGGGACTTGGAGAGAAGAAGAGAGACTGAGGAATAAACGGGATTGAATCACACTCTGTCTGGTCTCCATTCTTTGCATACATCCTCACTCTCTCTCTCTTGCTGAACCCCGACCCGAAGACCGGAGCTACTTGGGGCAGTGTGGGCTAACAAGTTATTCCCCAAGGCTTTTGGCAGTGCAGGTTCAAACATTGACAGAGCGGTCCCTGATATTTTGGCCCCCAACTGTGGGGCAGCTCGGGCCACAACAGGTGTCAATTAGTTTTAGCATAAAAGCTCCTTCTTAAATACTTTGGAGGATTTATTTACTTCTTAAATAAAAATGGAAGATTTTTAGAGTAACAGGATGAAGATTTTAGAGTTAAAAACTTGACTCCTTAAGGGTTAACTCGGTCTCTAGTAACTTCAAGAAGACATCAGAAATTTTTACAATTATTAGAGAAGGCACTACTGAAAAATGAAGCAGTTGGAGTTAGTGTTTGAACCAAAATGAGCAATTAAAATGACAACTATAACAAAATAAAGATGAAATATGATAATTTCAAGAAGCGTGATCTAATGGCTCACATTTTCCAGAGACTGAGAACTGCAAGAAGACCACTGATTTGGCAATGCTAAGCAATATTGTGCCTGAGGGCTTGCTGTTTTGCATTAATTTAAATTATTCACTGATATTATACAAAGATACCAGATTGTCCTGAGATGTTCTCTAGAGTCATGTAAGGTTGCAGGTGTGACCTGTGTGACTGTGAATATAAAATGCAAAGACAGATTTCTAGGCAATGACCTCTGTTGAAAAGAACATAGGAAGGTTCATAGTACAAGCCAACACTGGAGCCAAGGCAACAACAGTTACAAGAAAAGACATTTGTGGGAAATGTGCAAATACAATAACTGGAACAATTTTGCTTTTAAATTATTCTTAGTACATTAATGTAAGAATGGACATGATAGCACAGTTCAACCACAAATATCAATGAACAAAAGATTCATGATTTGAAGAGGGAAATATGTTAATGTCTTTCTCTTTTCAGTCTTTTTCTGTGATGCCAGCATCCATGCTCAAAGGTTCAGAGTAAACATGGAGAAAATATTCAGAAGAGTCACAATAGGACTAGAGACACCACAGCAATGCTTGCATGTCTAAACAAAAACTGTAAGGAGTGACTTTAAAATGGCCTTTATGTTTCAGCTAACTAAGCTCTTCCCCCCTCCCCCCAGCACAGCCATTGGTGAGGAAGGCTTAAAAATACTTACATAAGGAGCAGTGAATAATATATACATTTTTCAAACACAATGGACACACTATCTGTGCTCTACTGTATGTCAACCACATGCAGCTTCCATCTACCAAAGAAATGTGGTCAATAGAAAGTTTAAGCCTATAGGGTGTGCCCTGCTGCATGAGAAAGCCCTATGTGCTGTAATTAGCTGCTAAATGACCATAGATGAAAGAAAATGCAATGTTTAGAGTTGTGAAATACTAGATATGAAGATCCTGGTGTCAATAAGAAGTGATACTTTTAAAACTTCAGGGACTTAAGAAAAATAGGGCTTACTGTAGGTGGTTTTGGAACAGGCACTCTGTCAATGGTTATGTCACTTCTCTGCATGTACTATTTGTCAAAGCAGTATTTAAGTTACTGAGTACTAGGACAATACCCAGAATGCAGAAAGAAACAAACTGATGAGTTTGAGATCTTACTCTCATTTTGTTCTGTTAATTTTTATTTACTATTATTGTGTGTGTGTGTGTGTGTGTGTGTGTGTGTGTGTGTGTGAATATGCATCCTATAGAATGCATGTGGAGGTCAGAGGCCAACTCTGTGGGGCGATTCTCTTCTACCTTAACAAGATTCCAGGGACTGAACTTCTGTTTCCAGGCTTGTGCTGCAAGAGTCATTAATAGTGGTAGAGCCATTCAGGGCTCTCTCTCTCTTCTAATTCAAAGTAATTCTGCTGTGCAGTATTGTTAGAATAATTAAATGAGTTGAGGCATGCTTACGGCTTATACAAATAAGTGGCTGAAAGATGAATGTTCACAAAACAAAATATTCTTTATATTTTAGAGTAGTATATATACTACCTTGGCTCTATATGGCAAAGCTCACTGAAATGAAAATCTTAGAAGGCAAATTCTGCTTCAACATAAGAGGGATTCTTAAAATTGCTATTAAGAAGAAGTGAAGAGCCTGTTGCAAGGATAAATATTCTGTAAAGCAATTTAAGCCAGTTGTTCTGATAATGCTCCCTCTAGGAACCATAGACTATCACAAATCCCAGTACCAGACATGTGACTACTCCTTTAAATGTGTTGATCAGCGGAGTCCAAATGACTCCAAAACCAATATAGATTATTGGTGTAGCCTTGGTTGCTTCTCAGAGGTTGATGGTGGGACTCCATTGTTAAGGACACATAGGCTTCAGGTCAGTCCAGCTGGATGTGACCTGAATGTCTCTTTCATGTAGTTCAGCTTCATGCTTCCAGATAATGCTATGCAAGCTGGATGGAAGCAATTAAACAAACAGTCATACCCATCTACAACACCTATAAACCATGGTAGGATACACATAAAGGTACAATAAATGGCACTAACCTGTCAGTGGCAACCAAAAGCTACCTAACTGGCATTAAGGCCTATTCACCAGGACAAAAAAACATACCAGGTACTGGAAAACTTCCCAGTTTCATGGACTTTAGGAAAGAATCTACTACTATCACTTTGCTAGACTATCATTTGTTACTATTACAGATCATAATTTTTTTAAAAAATTATTTTATGTGAGTGTTTGGAGCATAAATGTGTGCCACATCACAGGTGGTGATATCAGAAGTCAGTTTTAGGGAGTTGGTTCCTCTCCTTCCACCATATAGATCTTGCATATTGAACGTGGGTCATGAGGCTTTGCAGCAAGTGTGTTTATCTGCTGAGACATTTTCCTGGACTCTACATTTAAGTAATTCCTAGGTTTTAAAAATTAATAGAGTTCTTTTTTGTTTGTTTTGTTTTGTTTTTGACAGATTTGAATTTATTGTTGTTTATTGGCATTATTTTCCTTATTTAGCACATTTCAAACGGATTATACATCTGGCTAGCTTAGGTATTATATTTAAGTCACATCTTAATGTTTGGGGCTTAGAACAAATATAATCAGGTTTTGCACATTGCTTGAATCATTGCATAAGGACTGAAATTTCTCTTTGATTTATACCTTTCTCCATTGCTATGTCATTTCCTTCTCATATATCTTGGTAACAGCTGAAGTGGGGGGCAGGCAGTCAAGTTTGTTTGTTTGTTTGTTTGTTTCTTCAAAACAGGGTTTTGTTTCTCTGTATTAACAGAACTCTGGAACTCAAGAGATCTGCTTGCCTCTGCCTCCTGGATGTTAGGATTAAGTGTGTGCACCATCACACCAGTTTAAGAGTTAATTTTAAAATCAGTTATAGGTTTAGAAGAAAACAGCCTGCAAAATGTTTTCTTTCTCACTCTCACAAATTTTCTTCTTTTTAATATTCTTTCCAGTGCAGTATGTTTCCTACAATTGATATACCAATACCAATACATTACAGTTAACTTAGATCCATAGATTAAGGTTTATCTGTCTTTATTCTATTGTTTTATGAGTCTTGACAAATATATAACGATAGTAATTAACTGTTAAAGCATCTACAAATTACTTCACTAAAAGTCCCTTGTATTCTGCTCTTAAAACCTTTCTTACTCCTGTTAAATTCTTGGCAATGACTAATCTGACTAATCTCTTGATTTCTGCTTTATCTTCTTCTGACTTCCTCCCACCACTCCACCTCTACAAGCACAATCTTTAGGCACTATCACAAGAACTATTATTTCCCAAAGCAGCCATAGGTGAAATATTGGTCCAGTTTTATATTTCTCTTTCTCATAGAATGATAGTGCTTTGCAGAAGACTATTAGAGACTGTCTAATCTAATGAGTTTTATCCTTTGGTAGTTTTTTTATGATCCAACATTCTACTATTTATTGCAGGAGGGAGGAGGGAGGAGTCTGAACCAAAATGTCATTTTGTTTTGAAAATATAAATTAGAAATTACAGAGCTGGAGGCAAGAAAGCAACTTAACACAGTCTTAAAAGTCCTATAGCTCTGGGTCTATGTGTACAATATCAGCTAGTGATTTCTGAATACTCAGGACAATGCACACTTTCAGTAGGGCAAAGTTAGAGGGCAAAATCATGGTAAATGTTTTGGGCATTTTAATTTAATGTGCCGACTTGGCTGGGCCACAATGTCCAGACATTTGGTCAAGTACAAATCTGAGTATTTCTTGTGAAGATTATAGCATTAACATTTAAATCAGTACTCTGTAATGCACATGAGCTTATCCCACTCAGATTACTGTCTGGAGAGAACCAAGGGAACAGATTCTGCTAGCAAACACCCTTCAGCCTTGAATTGCAATAGGTAGTTCTTCCTGTGAAATCTGTTTGTCTGTCTCACAATGCTGAATGGATTCTGAACTTGTCAATCCTTTAATGGTATAATCCAATTCCTTAAAATGCATCTTTTTTCTTTATATAAATATGCATCCTACTGCTTTTGTTTATTTCAAGAATAAAAAAAAATACTTTCAGCTGGCAAGTTCACCAACAACTGCAGAGCAGAGACTATTATCTTAGAAATTAGGGGACATGATTCTAGAGGACAGATTTTCCCTTACATGCAGGAGGCTTTGAGAAGTTTCCCTCATCCTTCATATATCTGAATAACATCTTATTTTCAGTAAATAATAGCAGAAGGATATTGCCTAAGAGACTGGAATTTCTTATGAGAGCTTCTACCATAACTAATGAATAAGAATGTAAGTTTTCTTTGTGGAAAAAGTTCACATGGGTAAAGAACTCCTCAGAGAAAATATGGAAAGAACATTAATAGGAGACTTGAAAACACAGCCAGCTCCCCCATTATGGAGTTTTCAAAAGTGTGTTCTAGAAATCCCAAAGTCACACCACACTGCTGTTGCTCCATGTGCTGAGACCAGACACTTTGACAAGGATGGCTCTTATTTGCATGACCCTGAGTTGCATGGCAGAAATTACATAACTAGAAATCAAGTACACAATACCTTAAGCCAGCCTTCAAGAACTATACAACAGCAAAATCTGGGCTGTCCTCCTTTGTATGACATGAATCACACGTCATATAATCAGAAACTACACACAGGAAACTCACCATAAATACAAAGTACTTCTCTCAAATGAAGAGTCCAACAGCCTAGTGCCATATGGGAGGCAGTATTCTGAGTATTGTCCAGCCTGATGCTTTTTTATAGCATAGTTAGTAAGCTATTTTTCATTATTCTGGTCTAAGGGTGAACTCAGTCATCATCCACCAATCTGAATCCTCTGGTCTTACACTTACAGGATATTTCAAACCACCCCAGTTTTAAGGTTCTAGTAACTGGACTCTAGTACTTTGAAAGAACAGTATGTGTTCCTAACAGTTGACCTATGTCTCCAGCCTTAAAATACCTTCAAATTTTAACTACAACCTATCATATCAGATGAGATGTCTTTTGGGCATATAGAGTCAGATCTATACTTAATTTGTTTTTATTTTGAAGTAGTCCAATTCTTGGGTTTCTGAACTACTTGACTTATACCCATGAATACTTTACAAGTACCCATGCATAAGTCAGTGAAAAAAAATGAGCCATAATTTTGATAGACAGTTTTGAGAGTATATAAATTTTGGTAATTTTTAGCTACATGACAAACTATTTGTGATTCCCACTATGAAGGTGAGATAGATGCTGTGAACAGTGAAAGGGGGTGACATGGAAGATGAGGATGGTTAGATGTTACTTTGACAGCTCCTCAACTTCCAACTGAATGTAGCCCCCTCTAAAATATATTCTTCAGAGTAAGTAATGGCTTTCAAGATAATTACATAAACCTCATGAATCCCTAGGGCAATATGATTAATATTCCTGTAGTGTGGGAAATGATAATGAATCTTTCTCAGAAAAGTTTTTTTTTTTACAAATCAGTTTCTTTGCATTTCTTCTTAACAATTCAGCCTATAGTAAACTCAATATGACACTAAAGACATACGAACCTATAGTTGAATCCATACATTTTTGTCTTAGAAAAGTGATACCTTTTCCTATAGATTTCTTCCTTTATAGCAAAAATATTATCAAGGATTGTTCAAAGGAAACTTCAAAAGAATCATAGAATTTCCAAGTCTGGTAGACTGAAATTATGTTGCTTTCATGTGTTAAGGCAAAAAATGTCAGCAAAAATTATGTATAGTTTGTGACTCCAGCAAGGGAAGCAGAGAGGCTAACTACAGATCTCCACTTTTTCCTATTTCTGTCCAAATCCAACCACCCAGTCTCATTCCCAGCTCTGCAGAAGACAACCTACTGTAGGCCTTCTTTGCTCCTTTTGTTCATTTACCATGGCACATACAAATCATTCCCTTCTAACTCCCACACCCAACACACACACACACACACACACACACACACACACACACATTTCTTTTTCCTAGCCCCCAACTCCAACTGGAAATTTTCTGGAAATCCATAGGACTCTCCAGCCAGGTAAGCAGGTAGGCTAACTGCAGATCTTCCTCTCTCTCTCTCTCTCTCTCTCTCTCTCTCTCTCTCTCTCTCTCTCTCTCTCTTTCTTCCTCTGAGTCAATCCCCAGTCTCAGTCTCATCCCTACCACTGGATTAGACAGCAGCCTGCTGTGGCTTCTCCTTACTCTCTGTCCCCATTCCACAGAACTAAGCATACACTGGCAGGACACCCAGGTTTTCTCCATCCTCTACCAGGACCCTCTAAGTGCCACCTAGACCATCCCCATTTGTGTCAGCTACCAATACCTAGAAACACATTTTACATAGATTCTCCAGTGACAACACAAATTAGGATCATAGAAGAATTTTTTAGTGGACAACATATAGCAATCATACTCTCTTAAAAACCAGAGAGGGTAAAAAAAAAAACCAAGGAACAAAACACACAAAAAAGACAAGACCTGATATCAGTACCTTCTCAATTACATATCCATATGCAAAAACATAGAAACAGAATCAATAACAGCCAGGAAAATATGTCTCCATTAGAGCCCCTACAACTCTACAACAGCAAGTCCTGAGTATTAAAATATAGGTGAAACACAAGTAAAAGCCCTTAAACTAAATTTTATGAATATTATAAGTGTCTATAAAGTGGAATGAACAAGTCCCTTAAAGAAATCTATGTAAACACAGTCAGTGGAAGGAAATGAACACAACAGTTCAAGATGTGGACATGTGTGGGACATAAACCATGCCAGGAAGTTTGATAAGGTAGAGCAGGTTGAGACCAGAGACTTGAACACACACCTGAGGCTTAGGTGACTTTCAGTTTCCTGCCAGACTTTTGACTTGGAACATTTGCCATGCTTCTCATATAAAAGAGACATGACCTGTTGTTACATAGGCCCAAAATAAAGTTCTCTATGCTAATGAGGTGCCTAGAGGCCCAGAGGGCTTAGCCAATAAGGTTTCCTCCTAAGACATTCCTCCCATGACATTCCTCCATGCAAACTATATTTAATGTCAGGTCCACACTGGGTAGGGTATGGTTTTCAGCATCCATTTTCTGCCATGACAATAAACTGTTTGGAACCATGGACTGGCTCTTTTCACTAAGATCAGCCGTGGGGAACCATGAGGAAGGCCCTTTCCTACAGAGCTGCAGCCTAATCTCCCATAGAAGGCTTCTCTAAGCTCCTAGCCACAGCTACCACCAAGCCTGCCTCAGTCAAGGACAATCACCTCTGTTGGGACAAGCTGGAGCTCCCCTCTCAATGCCGACCCCCAACCCCAGGCTAGATGCTGTTCCCAGCCCTCAGGCCCCAACTCCATTCTCTGCTCTTCAACTCCCCAACAATTCTTAGAAGCCCAAAAATCTGAGAATCCCACCACCCCAGCCTTGTCACAGGCACTGGGACCCGAAAGCCAGCTCCAGCTTTCCCATGCCTGAGAGTATATTTTCCCACACTGGATCAGTGCCTCAGTGCTTCCCACAGCCCAGCACCTGCTTTGGCAGCAGCACGGAATAAGCACAAACTCCCTGCATTCCACCTCCCCAAGTGGCCATGCCCAGTGGTGGAATGGATGAGGGCCTACAACCCTACAGACATGGAAACAAAATCAATAAAGAAAGTCAAAACTGAAGGAAATCTAGAATTGAAACATTTTAGAAATTCAAACAGTAACCCCAGAGGCAAGCCCCACCAACAGAATACAAGAGATCTCAGGCAATACGAATCTTAAGATCTTTTATAGATAATTTTCATAAGGAAACACATAAAAACACACACAAACACACACACACACACACACACACACACACACACACACACAAACAGGACAGTTAAAACAATCCTGAATAATGAAAGAACTGCAGGAGCTATCACCAATATCTGATTCCAAGAGCTATAGTAATAAACACAGCATGATATTGACACAAAAACAGACATGGAATCAAAGTGAAACTTTATCCATAAATCCATACACATATGGACACCTGATCTTTGATCAAGATGCCAGAAACACACACTAAGAAAAGAAATCACCTTTAAGAAATGTTGCTTGTCAAACTGGATGGCTGTATGTAGAAGAAAGCAAATAAATTCATAATTATTATCCTGTATATAACTCAACTCCAAATAGATCAAAGATATTAACATAAAACCAAATACACCAAAACTGATAGAAGAGAAAATGGACAATAGCCTTGAACTGGTTGGCACAGGAAAAGACTTTCTGAAAGGAACACATTTAATAGAGGTACTAGTATCAACAATTAATAAATGAGACCTTATACAACAGGAGTCGTAATAAGCTTCTGTAAGGCAAAGGACATTATCATATGAAAAAGGAGTCCACATAATAGGAAAAAATTTTACCAACTACACATATGATAGAGGGTTTATAATCAAAGTGTGTAAAGAACTTAGGGAACTAGGTATCAAGGAAACAAATAACCTAATTTTAACAGAGAATTCTCAAAAGAGAAATTTCAAGTCACTGAGAATTACTTAAAAATTTTAATATCTGGGTGGTGGCACACGCCTTTAATCCCAGCACTTGGGAGGCAGAGGCAGGTGGATTTCTGAGTTCAAGGCCAGCCTGGTCTACAGAGCGAGTTCCAGGACAGTCAGGACTACACAGAGAAACCCTGTCTCAAAAAAAACAAAACAAAACAAAATTTAATATCCTTATTTAGCGGGGAAATACAAATCAAAACTATACTGAGTTTTATCTTAAACTCATCACATTGGCTAAGATCAATAAAATATTTGACAGCTCATGCTCACAAGGATGTAGAGTAAGGAAAATACTCATCCATTGTTGGTGGGAGAGTAAACTTGTACAGCAACTATGGAAATCATGTAATGTTTCCTTGAGAAGCTAGAAATTGATCTATCTCAAGATTCAGCTATACTACTCTTGGGCATATAGTCAAAGAACTCTACATCCCACTACAGAAACACTTATGCAAACATGTTCATTGATGCTTTATTCATAATAGCCTAAAATTGAAAATAGTCTAGATATGTATCAATGATTGCATGGATAAAAAAAATGTGGTACATTTACTCAGCTGTTACAATGACATCATGAAATTCACAGCTAAATGGATTGAAATAGAAGCCATCATTCTGAGTGAAGTAACTCAGACCCAGAAAAACACATATGGTATATATTTGCTTATATGTAGATGTTAGATGCTAAGTCAGTGATATTCAAGCTATAATCCATAGAACCAGAGAGGTTAGGTATAGAGTAAGGGACTAGAGAGAACAAAAAAATCTTAATAGGAAAGGGAAAAAGAATAGATAAATATGGGTTGATAGAGAGGGCACTAGAAAGTGAGGATCAAGAGTGGAGGAGGAGAGAAGAGAGGAAATACAGGAATATATATATATATATATATATATATATATAATCATTTTATGGGTAATATAGAAACCTAATACAGTGGAAGCTTCCTAAAATACATGCATATATGAAATTGATTTAAATAAAATCATCAAATGTTGGGAGAGACAGAACAGCAACTGGCCATCTCCTTTCATCAAGTTTCCACAACTGGGATAGGATTACATCTCACTGACTTGCTGCACAAAGAAATCCCATAGAAATCACCAAATGACCAAAACTGTTGCATAAACTATAGGTTGTTCTTCAGAGACTTCAAGGTCCCATTGCTGAAGAAAACATCTACACAACTTATTGAACATGAGTTGGTGCCAACATAGAATCTTCACCCCATGTTCTTTCATCTTTGGTACAGGAAGGTACTCTGCATGCAACTAGAGAAACATAAACACCAAAAGAGCCACAAGCCCTTTTATCTGCCTTCAAGATATACTAGGATAATGGTGTCACAAATTTAGTGGGAGTAACTAACCAATATCTGATTTGAATTAAGGCCCACCCTATGATATATAACCTGACATGGCTTAGGATACCAGAAACCTGAGACTAGATAGCCCAGGAACCTAGAGGAAACCAAATACTACTGTTAAAAAAAGGTATCAATAAAATGACTCCTAATGTCATTCTTCTGTACCAATGGTTCTCAAATTATTTTATGTTTGGGGGTCACCACAACATGAGGAACTGTATTAAAGGGTTATAGCATGAGGAAGGTTGAGAACGGCTGTTCTGTATTTATAAAGATCAATGCCTTGCTCAAACATCATAAGAGAATCTTCTTCCTGCAGCAGATGCGAAAAATACAGATACACATAGCCAGCCATTATGCAGAGTGGGAGTGATTGGAACACTCTGCTCTAAATAGAATGTCTTCATCATATACCTCTACTCAGAGCTCAGGGAAACCTATGGAAGAGGAGGAAGAAACAGAGTAAGAGCCAGAGGGGATGGAGGACACCAGGAAAACAAGGCCCTCCTAATCAACTGGATAAATGCATATATGGAGGCATGGAGAATGAAGCAGCATGCACGAGACATGCACTAGTCCACACTACGTGGAGCCACAGAGGAGAAAGAAGTAGATATATACTTCCATACCTAACTCACACACTGTCTCCAATTGATAACCACTTGCAAATGGAAATCTAGTTTTCTACAAGGGAGTCTCCCTAGGGAATCCGCCTGTTCTTAAGGGTAGGCTGAATGCCAAGAAGGAGACAACATCTTTGGAAATTCCTCATTTCACAATGATATGTCATGGCCATGTCTTGTCTTTTTTCTTTCTTTCTCTGTTTTATCTTATTAATTTTTATTTTTATTTAAGTTTATTACGTTTTTCTTTTCTCTTTTAAACATATAGGTCATTTGCATATATATTAATGGCTTCCAGTTTTGTGTTTTTCTGGGGTTCCTGAGTCTGTGGATACCCGGGTTGGTTTCGGTTTTTTTTTTTTTTTTTTTTTTTTTTTTTTTTTTTTTTTTTTTTGCATTGGGATATTTCCTTGTATTTGTTTTGTCTAATTCTGATGTGTTGTTTTTTTAAAATCTTACTACATTTTAATTTATTATTATCACTTAGAAGAATGTTTTCTAGTGAGGGGCATAAAGGGGGTAGATCTGGATGGGAAGGGTGATACGCAAAAACTAGGGAGAGCAGAGGAAGGGGAAACGATAGGATATATTATGTCAGAAAAACATCTATTTCAAGTTAAAGAAAAAATATTTTTAAAGATATATACAATTTGTATTAGGAAGCATTCATTTATTTAACACATGCTTTGCTATTCTTCACTGTACAAAAGGTCTTTACTGTATAAAAGGTCTTCGGGCTTCGGATACATAATCTGAGGAGAAAGATTAGCAAGATGTTGGTTCTACCTTTGGGAAACTTTTTACTTAGAGGAAAAGTAGCCAAGCAGCTGCCTGTAATATGAAAAGATAACTGAGATATTATCTCAGAGATATAGGTCAATGTATGTAACAAAATAACTTTCCAAGAAGCTTTTTCAGACTTAGGATAAACGATAGGATATATTATGTCAGAAAAACATCTATTTCAAATTAAAGAAAAAATATTTTTAAAGATATATGCAATTTGTATTAGGAAGCATTCATTTATTTAACACATGTTTTGCTGTTCTTCACTGTACAAAAGGTCTTCACTGTACAAAAGGTCTTTGGGCTTTGGATACATAATCTGAGGACAATTTTATCGTTAGTGAATGACACAAGATAAAATTGAAGAGGAAAATATAGGCTTTAACATTATCTTTACTTTTTTAATAGCTAAATAGTATTTCATTAGATAGATGTACCATATTATTTTATCCATTTTTCAGTTCATAAACATCTAGGTTGTTTCTAGTTTCTGGCTACTAGGACAAAAGCTGCTGTGAACGTAGTTGAGCAAGTATCTTCATGGCATGGTGGAGCATCTTTTGGGTACACATCCATGCTTGGTATAGCTAGGTATTGAGGTAGAACTATTTCCAGTTTTCTGAGAAAAACATACAACATACTAATGTTCAAAAAAAAAAACATATAAAAAATGAAAGTATTTCCCCTTGCTCCACATCCTGGCCAGCATGTGCTACTTCCTGAGTTTTTGATCTTGGCCATTCTGATGGATGTTAGATTGAATCTCACAGTTGTTTTGATTTGCATTTCTCTAATGACTAAGAACTTTGAATGTTTCTTTAAGTGCTTCTCAGCCATTTGAGATTCCCCTGTTGAGAATTCTCTGATTAGCTCTATGGCCCATTTTTTAATTGGTTCACTGGGTTGTTGGTGCCTAACTTGAGTTCTTTATATAGGTTTGGATATCAGCCCTCTGTCAGATGTAGGATTAGTGAAGATCATTTCGCAATATGTAGGATACTGTTTTGTCCTATTGACAGTGTCCTTTGACTTATAGAAGCCTTTCAGTTTCATGAGATGTCTTTTATGAATTTTTGGTGTTAGAACCTGAGTCATTGGTGTTCTGTTCAGGAATTTGTCTCTAGTACCAAGGATTTCAAGGCTATTCCACGCTTTTGAAAAATTTAGTGTATCTGGTTTTATGTTGAGGTCTTTGATCCACTTGGACTTGAGTTTTGTACAAGGTGATAGATATGGATCTATTTGCATTTTTCTGTGTCAATATTCACTTAAAGTATCACCATTTGTTAAATATGCTTTCTTTTTTGCAACCAAATGGATAGAACTTGAGAATATCATCTTGAGTGACGTAACCCAGACCCCAAAGTACATGTATTACATACTCATTTATAAGTGTTTTATTAGCCATAGAATACAAGATACCCATGATACACTCTACAGACCCAAAGAAGCTAAATAAGAAAGAAGGTCCAAGCAAAGAGGTTTAAATGTCACTTAGAAGGTGGAATAAAATAGTCTTAAGAGGAGGATGTAGGGGAGACCTGGGAAGGAGAGGGGATTGGGAGGGAAAATGGGGGGTTCTGGATCAGGTAGGGGGAGGGATGAGAGAGATGGCCAGATGGCCATAAGAATGAATGGAAATCTGCAACTGATGAAGGTGGATATATAGGGGGCATCTCATCAAGAACTTGACAGAAATATGGGCTAGGGGAGGCACCCAAGAATCAATGAGGGTGACCTTAGATATCACTTACAGCCTTGAACATACAGAACCTGCGGAGACCAACTCCTATAACCAGTCAAGAAATCCCATGGAGAGATAAGGAAACCAACCTACCCATAAAACTTTGGACCTCAAATTTATCCTGTCTACAAGAAAAAGCAAGGACTGGGAGCAGAAACTGAGGGAATGACCAACCAATAACCATCCTAACTAGAGATCCCATGGGCAAGTACCAATCCCTGATACTATAAATGATATTCTGTTAAATGCTTGCAGACAGGAATATAGCATGGCTGTCTTGAGCTCCACCCAGCAGTTAACTCAGAGGGATACAAAGAGACCCACAGACAACAGTATATCTTGGGGACCTTTATGGAAGAGTTGAAGAAAGGATTGCAGGACCCGAAGAAGATAGGAATTCCACAGGAAGACCAGTGGAGTCAACTGCCCTGGACCCTTGGAGACTCTCAGAGATTGAACCACCAAACAAAGAGCATATATGGGCTGGACAGAGCTCCCCCACCTCTGTGTATATATAACAGATGTGCAGCTTGGTCTTTTTGTGGGTTCCAAACAATTGGATCGAGGGCTATCCCAAAATCTCTTGCCTGAGATATTTTTTTCTAGCTGGTCTCCTTGTCTGGCCTCTGTGGAAGAGGATACACCTAGCCTGGAAGACTTTATGTGCCATGGTGGGGGAATACCTGGGCGTGGGGGAAGGAGCTCTACCTTCTCAGAGGAGAAGAAAGGAGTGAGGATTGTGAGAAGGCATGACTGTGAGGCATTCAGTGAGCAGGATGTAAAGTAAATAAATAAAAGTAAAAGTTTATCTTTACAGTAAATTTTAAACTGCTATTTTTGATTGCCATTTTTCTCATTCTTTCCTCCTACTTCCTCCCCTCTTTCTACTGCCCTCACTTACTTACTTTTATCTTTCTTTCTTTCTTTCTTTCTTTCTTTCTTTCTTTCTTTCTTTCTTTCTTTCTTTCTGTTTCATTTAGGGCTTAAACCCAGGACCTTGCGCACAGTAGGCAACTGTTCTATTTCTGAGCCACTTGGCCTAGCACTGTGTGGGTTTCTTGAGTTTTAAAAGCTGTAGAATGCCATATCTTACCTTCTTATTGTTCCAGAAATTTCAGTGTGAAGCATGGAAAACAAAGTCCCACAGATGTGAGATAAATCATTACCCTTTTATAGTATAAATTATTACATTTAAATGAAGCTAAACAAATTTATAACAGTTGACTGTCAAATTTTTGTAAGAAAAAACCAAAAAGTTTCCTATTTTTTGTTTTCTTTTAAGAAATGAAAAATCAGGCTTGTCTGCAAGAGGTATGCCTAGGTGATTGTGGAACAGAGTTTATGATTAGCATTAAACATAAAATATGTTTTTTGTTTTTTTTAATCTGGTGAAATATCACCTTTCAGAACAAAACATAATATGGCACAATGATACAGCATTATTTCCAAAACAGTGCACAGTTATTTAAGTAAAATAGAAAATAAATGATTTCTCTTGATCCAAGGTATGTGCAGATTCCAGAAAGGAGTTCAAAACTGCAAAAATACTTAGTGTATTATTTTATATTAATTAAATGTATTCTTTTTTTCTTTTGACGAGATAAGCTACACTTAAAAACTCTCTGAAAAATTGGGAAGCTAAAAAGACACAAGGGCTTTCTCCTTTCTTCTCCTCTACAGGAAGCCAGTGCCCCATGCTCATGGGGCTGCCGTGCCAGCACAGCCATCACTGTGAAATTGGAGTGATGGCACATTGTTCTAACTAGAATAAAAATTTTATTCTTAAAACAAATATATATGTGCCAGATACATGCATACATTATTTTATCTTAAAGTATGACAAATTATGTAAATTAACTTTATGCTGAGAAGCAGAAATATTACTCAATTGAAGAAAAACTCATCCTGGGTGAGAATTATTGTACAATTTCTTCTGTGTTTTGAATGAGGCACTTCACTCTGAATAAAAAGATACACATATTGCATTCTAGAAAGGAAAATAACAACTTTTTATAAGAAAGACTCATGCTATCATTTTCCTGTTATTTTATGCAATTCAAAGTGGCAAGAGTGCAGATTGAAGAACTTTTTGCAAATCATAAGTTTTCATTTTCAAAACAATACACTTAACAATTGCATTAGCAGTAAAGTGGCTTCTTTTGAACTATTGTTCATGATGGCTGTGTTTAAATCTAGAATTTGAAAGGGCTCTAATATCAGAGTCTATGAACAACATGAAAATCACCACCTAAGTTTAGTTCAGGCACAATTCCTTTTCTTTTCATAAGACCTGTGGAACTGATTTAGGATCTGAAAAATAATAAGAGAAATAAAATATTGAAACACATTTGTCAAGCACTAAACTATGTGTAGCGATGTGAAAAGAATAAGCCAATCTAAAAGATGAAGCTAAGTTAACACTATGACTATAAAACATGGATGCTAAACACACATGATTTGTTACATGGTCTGAAAAATAAATACTTCGATGATATGGATGCACTGTCTGACTCACAGGCAAATGAAGTTGAGTGACCCAATTTTTATAGCATTTTTTAAAAGAGCATTAGAATTTTCAAAGACACAGATAGACCTGAGTAAGTTCTGCCCAACTTAATAGAAATTAATGGTCTTCTATTGGTGAGTAAGGCACAAGGAAGGAAAAACGTATGATATTTCAGGAGTGGAAAGTTCAAACAGAAAAATATTAAGTATATTATTTGATACTAATTAAATCTATTTTCCTCTTGACATAATGTAAACATCAGGAAATTTGTGAGGGTAAAATGACAGAAACACTTTCTCTTTTCTTTTTTCCACTGCAGAAAGCTACTGCTCATGCTCACTGGACAGCAGAATAGCCCAGGCATCACTTTGGAAATGGAGTGATTGCACATTGCTTTAACTGGAATTAAAATTTTGTATTTTATTTGTATGCTAGAAGAAAGAAAGTAAATTGAGGATGAAAGGACACTGAAGTAGAGACATAACACTTTTGCTTGCATTTTGGTTGGTTTCTTCTTGGTTTTGTTTGGTGGTATTAAGGTTGTTGGTGGTTGGTGTGTACATGTGTGTGTGTGTGTGTGTGTGTGTGTGATTTATGTGTTCATGTGTGTGTGTGTATAGAACTGTACATGCAGAGACTCCTAGCTGGTCTGCTACTGTGAAGACATGATATCCTGACCCATTCTAGAAGAAACACTACACTCAGAGCAGTTGAGAAAGCTGGACTTCTAGGGGCACTAACATTCCCAGGATCATAGGATTTCAGGATCTCAGAGGCAGCCTGAGTCACAGGAGCTCTTTCACCCAGGATCACACGATCATAGAGACAGCTGGACTCTGAGAAGTTCTGACACAACCAAGATAACAGGAGAGACAGGCTCCAGTCAGAGACAGCAAGTGCAGGTACCACTAGAGATAGCCAGATGGCAAAAGGCAATGGCAAGAACATAAGCAATAGAAACCAAGGTTATCTGGCATCATCAGAACCCAGTTCTCCCACCATAGCAAGTCCTGGATAACCCATGACACCAGAAAAGCAAGATTCAGATTTAAAATTACTTCTCATGTTGATGATAGAGGACTTTAAGAAGGACATAAATAACTCCCTTAAAGAAATACAGGAGATCACAGGTAGACAGGTAGAAGCCCTTAAAGAGGAAACACAAAAATCCCTTAAAAGAGTTGCAAGAAAACAGGTGAATGAATTGAGCAAAACCATTCAGGACATAAAAATGGAAGTAGAAACAAAAAAGAAATAACAAAGGGAGACTCCCCTAGAGGTAGAAAACCTAGGAAAGAGATAAGAAGACATAGATGCAAGCATCACCCACAGAATACAAGATATAGAAAAGAGAATCTCAGGTGCAGATGATACCATAGAAAACCTTGACACAACTGTCAAAGAAAATGAAAAATGCAAAAAGTTCTTAACCCAAAACATCCAGGAAATCCAGGACACAATGAGAAAACTGAACCTATGGATAATAGGTATAGATGAGAGTGAAGATTCCCAACTTAAGAGAGCCAATAAATATCTTCAACAAATTAAAGAAGAAAACTTCCCTAACCTAATGAAAGAGGTGCCCATGAAAATACAAGACGCCTACAGAAATCCAAATAGACTAGACCAGAAAATAAATTCCTCCCATCACATGATAATCAAAACATCAAATGTGCAAAACAAAGAAAAAATATTAAATGCAGTAAGGGAAAAAGGTCAAATAGCATAAAAAGACAGACCTATAAGAATTACACCAAACTACTCACCAGAGACTATAAAAGCCAGAAGATCCTGGACTGAGGTCATACAGACCCTAAGAGAACACAAATACCAACACAGACTACTATACCCAGCAAAACTCTCAATTACTATAGATAGAGAAAACAAGATATTTCAGGACAAAAGCAAATTTACACAATATCTTTCCAATAATGTATCCCTACAAAGGATAATATATAAAAAACTCCACACAAACAGGGAAACTATAACCTAGAAAAAGCAAGAAAGTAATCTTCTTCCAACAAACCCAAAATAAGATAGCCACACAAACATAATTCCACCTCTAATAACAAAAATAACAGGAAGCAACAATTATTTTTCCTCAATATTTCTTAACATCAATGGACTCAATTCCCCAATAAAAACACATAGACTATCAGATTGGATATGTAAACAAGACCCAGCATTTTGCTGCATACAGGAAATGCACCTCAATGACAAAGACAGACACTACCTCAGAATAAAAGTTTGGAAAACAATTTTCCAAACAAATGATCCCAAGAAACAAGCTGGAGTAGCCATTTTAATATTGAATAAAATTGACTTTCAACCAAAAATTATCAAAAAAGATAAGAAAGGACACTTCATACTCCTCAAGGAAAAAATACCAAGATGTACTTGCAATTTTGAATGTCTATGCTCTAAATGCAAGGGTGTCCACATTCATAAAAGAAATTTACTAAAGTTCAAAGCACACATTGCAACTCACACAATAATAGTGGGGGAATTCAACACCACACTCTCAGAAATGGACAGATCATGGAAACAGAAACTAAACAGAGACACAGTGAAACTAACAGAAGTTATAAACCAAATGAATTTAACAGATATCTATAGAATATTTCATCTTAAAACAAAAGGATATACCTTTTTTCCCAGATCCACATGGTACCTTCTCCAAAATAGATCATATAATTGATCACCAAAAAAGTCCTCAACAGATACAAAAATATTGAAATAACCCCTTGCATCCTATCAGATCACCATGGATCTAGACTGGTCTTCAATAATAAAAAAAAAAATGAAAAGTCCAAATACATGTGGAAACTGAACAATACTCTACTCAATGATGACTTGGTCAAAGAAGAAATAAAAAAGAAATTAAAGACTTTTTAGAATTTAATGAAAATTAATGCATATTATACCAAAACTTATGAAACACAATGAAAGCAGTGCTAAGAGGAAAACTTATAGCTCTAAGTGCCTACAAAAAGAAACTGGAGATAGCATACACTAGCAGCTTAGCAACATACCTGAAAGCTCTAAAAAAAAAGAATCAAATATACACAAGAGGAGTAGACAGCAGGAAATAATCAAACTCAGGGATGAAATCAATCAAGTAGAAACAAAATTATACAAAGAAGCAGCAAAACCTGGAGCTGGTTCTTTAAGAAAATAAACAAGATAAACCCTTAGCCAGACTAACCAGAGGGCACAGAGACAGTATCCAAATTAATAAAATCAGAAATGAAAAGGGAGATATAACAACAGAAACTGAGGAAATTTAAAAAATCATCAGATCCTACTACAAAAGCCTATACTCAACAAAACTGGAAAATCTGGAAAAAATGGACATTTTTCTAGACAGATACCAGGAGCCAAAATTAAATCAGAAGCAGACAAACCATCTAAACAGTTCCATAACACCTATAAAATAGCAGCAGTCATTAAAAATCTCCCTACCAAAAAAAAAAATCAGGACCAGATGGTTTTAGTGCAGTATTCTATAAAACATTCAAGGAAGACCTAACACCACTTCTCTTCAAACTCTTCCACAGAATAGAAACAGAAGGAACACTACCCAATTCATTCTATGAAGCCAGAATTATGCTCATACCTAAACCACAGAAAGACCCAACAAAGAAAGAGAACTTTAGGCCAATCTCCCTTATGAATATCGATTTAAAAATACTCAATAAAATTCTCACAAACTGAACCAAAGAAGAACACATCAAAACAACCATCCATCATGATCAAGTTGGTTTAACCCAGGAATGCAGGGAGGGTTGAATACGTGAAAATCCATCAACGTATTCCACTATATAAACAAACTGTAAGAAAAAAAAAAACACATGATTTTCTCACTAGACGCTGAGAAAGCATTTGACAAAAATACAACATCCTTTCATGAAAAAAGTCCTGGAAAGTTCAGGAATTCAAGGACCATACCTAAACTTAATAAAAGTGATACACAGCAAACCAATAGTCAACATCAAACTAAATAGGGAGAAACTTGAAGCAATCCCACTAAGATAGGGACTAGACAAGGCTGCCCACTCTCTCCCTACCTATTCAATATAATACTGGAAGTCCTAGCCAGAGCAATTAGACAACAAAAGAAAGTCAAAGTCATACAAATAGGAAAGGAAGAAGCCAAAATTTCACTATTTGTAGATGATATGATAGTATACTTAAGTGACCTCAAAACTTCCCCCAGAGAATTCCTAAGCCTGGGAAACATCTACAGCAAAGTGGCTGGATTTAAAATTAATTGAAACAAATCAGTAGCCTTCCTCTATTCAAAAGATAAGTAGGCTGAGAAAGAAATTAGGGAAATGACATCCTTCACAATAGTCACAAATAATATAAAATACCTTGATATGAATCTAACCAAGCTAGTGACAGATCTGTATGAAAAGAACTTCAAGTCTCTGAAGAAAGAAATCTAAGAAGATCTCAGAAGATGGGAAGATCTCCCATGCTCCTGGATTGGCAGGATTAATATAGAAAATAATGGTCATCTTGCCAAAAGCAATCTATAGATTCAATTCAATCCCCATCAAAATTCCAACTCAATTCTTCACAGAGTTACAAAGAGCAATTTGCAAATTTATTTGGAATAACAAAAACCCTAGGATAGCAGACACCTATTCTCAATGATAAAAGAACTTCTGGAGAAAGTACCATCCCTGGCCTCAAGCTGTACTGTAGTTATAAAATCAATAGTTATAAAAACTGCATGCTATTGTTACAGAGACAGGCAAGAAGATCAATGCAATAGAATTGAAGTCCTAAAAATGAACCCACATACCTATGGTCACTTGATCTTTGACAAAGGAGCTAAAACAATTCAGTTGAAAAAAAGACAGCATTTTCAACAAATGGTGATGGTCAGCATGTAGAAGAATGCAAATTGATCCATTCTTATCTCGTTGTACAAAGCTGAAGTCCAAGTGGATAAAGACCTTCATATAAATTCAGATACCCCGAAACTAATAGAAGAGAAAATGGGGAAGAGCCTGGAATACTTGAGCACATGGGAAAAGTTCTTGAACAGAACACCAATGGCCTATGCTCTAAGATCAAGAATTGATAAATGGGACCTCATAAAATTGCAAAGATCTGTAAAGCAAAGGACACTGTCAACAGGACAAAACAGCAACCAACAGATTGGGAAAAGATCTTTAGCAATCCTACATCCGATAGAGGGCTAATATCCAATATATACAAAGAACTCAAGAAATTAGACTCCAGACAACCATAT